>NC_064601.1:85519547-86165261 GCF_943734735.2 Anopheles gambiae | reverse complement strand
CAGTGCAGTGTAGTGAATGTGTTTGTATGTGTGTATATGTGTGTGTAAGAGTTCGATTGGTATGTAACGAAGGGCGGTTTTGTATGTAGCTACTAAGCCACCATCCGAGTCGTTGCACGGGCGGGAAAAGAGTAAATTAAATCAGCAGCAAATCGTGTCTCTCCGCAGTCATCGCTGTCGGGGATAAACGCTCAGTTCCGGAACCGGAGCAGACAAAAAGGTAAGCGGAATGGAAAGGTTTTTCCTACCACAGGTTTACCCTTCCTGCTGGCGAGAAGAACTCCTGCGCATGCGCTTCCCGGTAACCGTAAACCCTTTCCGAAGCGGCAGAACTAGAATATTCCATTTCCATTTGTTTCTTTGTCAATCCGTCCGGAGTCAACACCGCGACCGCGAAAGAACGTGTTGCCCTCGCCTTTGCATGCCATTATGTATCGTTTGTGCAAAGCCCAACCACTACTACTTCCTCTCTGCCAATTCCTACTTGTCGCGGCTGGAGTCTGCAAGCGGACGAGTGGTGTGTCTTCACCGTAAGCTCGAAAGACTTCTGAGCGCAACGGCAAGCGACGAACCCACCCCCCTTGTGCCCGTGCTTGGAGAAATATCCGCCCGCAGGCTTTAGCGCGCTGCTGTCATGATGCTGCTTTCACGGGTCGGTAGGAAAGGAAATGGTAATGTGAAACGAGAGAGGGTGTACATGTCACCTACCCCTTTCCTTTCTCCGAGATTCTTCCGGGGGCAAGAGAGAGACACATATCGCCTCCTTCCTTTAAGTAAAAGCTTTTTTTATTATTCAGGCCTTTTTAACTGTCCGATCGTCGGGCTGTGTGTCATGCTGGTGGTGCTTTCTTGAGCTTATCTTTTCTTGAAAATAATCCGCGCGCTTTCGTGACGCGAGATGCAGCCGTGTGCTCCCGGGGGAGTTTGCTACCACCCTTTGCGGGAGGCGTCGTGCAGAAATATTGTCCCCACTGCCGCGTCCATTTGCCGTGGAAGAGACACCGACATAAGGCATAAGCGTCTCTCTGGGAGGACTTTGGCACTACACAGCCACACAACCATAGTTTGCAACAATTTGCACACATTGGGAAGGATGTTGATGAATAACTTTGTTTCGTGTGTGTGTGTGTGGGTATGAGGCGAATGATATGAGCTTTTTTTCGGCCGCACTCTTGTGGTGACTTCATGACTTTTAAATGGGTTTTGTATTTATAGTCGTTTCAGCGGAATCGGTCCACCCTTTTGGTAAGGGGTTGTGCTGGATGGAGGCGCCGATCGTGTTGTTCGCTCTCTGGCTCTCGTTTCCTCTCCATATCGCTCTTGATCGTTCGATCCACTCCGTCATATAATATGTGTTGCCATGCCAATGATGCGGGAAGGGAGTATCGCTGGTGGAATGTACCATTAAGGGTCCAGGGGGAGCGTACCAAGATGTCTGGAAGCCAAAGGGAGACGCAGAGAGAATAAATGGAATAAGTTGTGAAATAAAATGATGAAAAGGAAAGAGAAGGAGAGAAAAATCATGGTAGTTGGGATAAAAATAACCATATGTGTAAGTCTTCACTCACACAACGCCAAGGTGTACCAGCGCTGCCAACGCTCACGCTGTAAGCAAAATCAAAGCTAGAGAGAGAGAATAAACCAACATGTACAGGGGTGTGCAAGCGAACGGGACGGAGGGATCGAACCAAGAACGAACCGAGAACTGAGCAGCACATAAAAACAACAAAAACACATGAAAAAATGCGCAACCCAAGAACCAAGCGATTGCTGTTGGCTTTTGAGGCTGGCGAAGAGAAACATCGCGCCATGAGCAACGAAAGCCATCATCGTTTGGAATCGTTTGTTGATGGTGCTTGTGTGTTGATTCACCGCAGCAGGCAGGAGGATGGGGGGAGGGGGGAGGGCAGAGGCCACCAATACAAAGCTCCACACAAAGCTTTCGGACGCGATCATGCGTGGTGGCTTGAAGATGTTTGTGGTTGGTGCGGGGAGCGAGGTGCGGTGTTCGGGATGTGTTTTTACGCGCTACACGTAACAACACCACACGCATACCAAAACAAAGCGCGTTAAAACCAACGCACACTACCCTGCCTGTGGGGTTGGGACGGCAATAACGCGAAGGAACGACGCGATGAAAATAACAACAATAATGATATTAAATAAAAATAACACACACACACACAGACGCAGCCTCCCTATAAAATGTCATGACATTTCTACCATAAACATTTTGGGTTTCCCATTTGGACAAGATAACGTGTGATAAAGTGTAGGGAGAGAAACAGAAAGCAAAAATAATAATAATAATAGTAAAATAAAAGAAAACAAGCAACTGAAAACGGTTGCAGGGAGAGCAGGAGCGAACTGTGTTGAAAAAAAAGGAATCAGAAATCTCTGCGCCTGCCCGCATGCTCCGCAAAGGCGGAAAAAAGAGAATTCATGCCTTTAGCCATAAAACATAAAGAATGAAAAGCAACTCAAAAAACCGAAAGACACGTTGAGTGGTGAAGAAATGGAGCCCAAACACGGAGCCCAGCAAAGGGAAAAGTCAAAAAGCTAGCAACAGTCAGCAAGTCTCGCCGGGTATATCCTGCGTGCTATGGTGGTTCGTTTCTGGCGTTCTGTTTTTTTTTCTCGGTACCAACTCCTGCTGCATGCTTTCTTTCTTTGCAGTTTTTGGCCCATTTTTCTGTTAAATTATTTCCTGCACGTCCTGAAGATCTGATACGCGATAGGACGAGGATGTGAATGATAGTGGGGGTTGCATGTTCGGTTGGACAAAACACGGAGCCACACGGCCCGGGTGTAAGTGGTAGATCGAGTACGGGGAAAGTTAATCACGAAGGACTGTTTTGTGGCAATGTTCGTAACATTCCAGTGCAGTTTTCAGGAAGCTGATATTTTTGGAGATACAGTGCGAACTGCAAGCACTCGGTACGATTGCACTTCCTTTTTCAGCGAAGTGGAAAATGGCCGCATACGTGAGGATATTTTAAGAAAGCATCACTTTCTTGGTTCATTTTTGGTTTCTGGGCTTAAACTGAGATGAATCATTTTCCATGGAAACTAAAAATACTTTATCTTCTACAATCAACTTCCATCCCTTCGCCGCTCGGTAGCTCGGGCTAGAGTTTAGAAAGGGAGTTGTTTAACGATTAACGAGGCGAAAGGAAGTAAAAAGCGTACACGATGCACAGTGTGTACTTACGTGTGCCCGGGCTGTTAATAACTACCCGCGGTGGACGGGGCCGTAGCTGGCCCGCGATCGAATCGCGCGAGCCGCTTCCTGAAGACCGCCGGCAGCCCATGTAGGGCCATGATGTTTATTATTATTGCTATTATTGGCGACTTAATTGCAGAGACGGTGGCCGAGAGAGCCGCACCGAGGACAATTGCTCGCCATTGCACACAGCTTTGGCAGCACCGGAAGACACACAGAGAGATTGCGCTGCTGCAAACGCTTCTTGCAGGCTCGCAAACAGCAAAATGCATGCAAGCGGTGCGAAGCGGCGAGAGCGAAAGAGAGCAAACTCGCACCACAAAGTAATGTGTCGAGGATCAGGTTGAAGGAACTGTTGCTGGCCGCGCGTCACGAACCAGTCCTGAACGGGTGCGTGCTTGTGTGTATCTGTGTGTACATGCGCGCCTTTTTACTTGATCGACCGACTGAAAACGCTGATCGAACGCGCTCCGCCAGAACTGTCATCCGTCAAACGTGTCCGGCAAAGCGTGCTTGTGACGTGCGCGGGGCATCCGCAGCAGAAGACCCGGTTCTGCACCAAAAGCCGGTCTAACGTGCACGTGACTTTGATGGAATGGGGTGGCATGATCGATCGACAACAAGCAAGCCCGGGGTTTTCGAGAACGGGCTCGACGACTCGCTCGTCATCGCCCTAAGCCGCCAGCACAGAATCCGGAAGAACCGGGTGAAAATGGTTTGCCCTTTTTTCTTATTTCTTCACGCGGCCGTTGTTTCGACCCGATCAGATGGTTAGCCCGATCGGGTCTTGCCGGACTGGTTTTGCAGAAGGGAGGGTGGCACGGTCGTGCGGCACGCTTCGGAGGGTGAGGTCATGTTCGCAAACAAATACGCGTATCCTACGAATGGGCAGGAGCAGGGTGGCGGCGAAGGTGTACGAAGGTGTTTGTTTCACACATCGTTCATAATTCCACAGCACTTTACGCTAAAGCGTGCTATTTTAGCGTGGTGTGGATTATGAAACGCTTGACGGGAACTTTACGCGCCCGAGATTGCATTTTTCGGCGATTAGGTTTTGGCATTTCCGAAGGGGTTTCTTTTTGTTTTGTTTCTTGTGCCAGTTGGTGTGTTTGTTCAATTAGCGAGATGTGACGCTTGTAACAGCTTGCCGTGGCGTTGAAGTCTTTTGTGTGCCGATAGGTATTCCCGCTTGACGTTGCGTTGAAATCTTTTCGATGTCGGTGGCGTATGTTATTGATTTTGGCTGTGTGTAAACAATGGCTGTATTTAAATGATTGAATGTACAAAAAATAATCAATCACGTTGGTCGCGTTAAACGTTGTTCAATAACAAGTTATTATATACAGTAAATAAATAAGTAACATAAAAAAGAATAAAATATAAAATTCAATAAACGAATGTAATGCAACCATTTTGCTTGCAGCATGATGGAGCAGTTTTTCTGCCGTGCCCGGGCAGTTTAATGGAGCAACCAAGCATACAAGCGAACGTGTGTGCGTGTGTTTACTTCTACCGGCCACGAAACAATTAATGAAGCCCCGAACGCCAGTCGCAGTGTGCTGCCCTCCGATCGATATCGATATCGGGGGTATGCAATCTTCCGCTCATGACAGTCTCTGAGGTCTGTGCTGAGGGATGCAAAGATAAATCATGCCCGCGCTGCTTCAGTTCGACTGGCCGGATCGATCGGCCAACGGCCAACGGCTGCGAGTTGAAGGACATCCGGATCCCGTGCGGTGGTGAGGGGGGGGGGGGGGTCAGGGCAGGCAGCGGGAGATGTAAAACGAATGCGAGAGATTAATGGCGTTTCGCTACGAGCGACATACGAACACAGCACACGTTGGAGGGATATGTTTTAAATTTAAATACAGCAACGAAACTAAGGCAACATGTGAGTGAAGCTTGCTGCGATCGAGCGTTTGGACATTTCGTGATCGCTACCGGAGCAGTAAAAGCGTCCATATTTACGAACGGAAATGATCGCGGGGTGACGGCTTTTTGTGACCCTCTTTTTTCTGGCTCGATCGTGTGTGTTTCGGTCCGGATAGGCAACAGACACACACATACAGAGAGAAAATGATGATGCGATTTTTGCTAAAGCCGGTAAGCAATCGGCAATCGCACGGGTCCTCGGGATGCAAATGCTGCGCCACCTGGCACGACCACGCTGCTGCTGCTGCGGCTGCTGACACGACGGGGCTGTATCGCTTCGGGGTGATGATTTCAAATGCACGGAATCCGCACGATCGTTATTCACGCTGTCACGGTGCAGCACCACGATGAAGGTTGTGTGGCCCCGATGATATTTGCGAAACGTCTCTGGTACAAACGGATGGTTAGGTGTCGTTTTGACCCGTATGTGCATTCAGTTTTGTATGATTTATTGAACATTATTAATTTCCAATTGGTCGCAGTGGAGAGTTGGAGAAACAGAGATGCTTGGTCACAAATGATCATATACAAACATAAAAAAGCGGTTTTGATGTCACCGAAGACGTGTTTTTATTGTTTTTAATTAAACAATTTTTTTGTTTTCAATTAAAATTTGTTCCTAACTTTGTTGAAAATACTGCTAAACTGTCTTTTTGTCAAAAATAGATCCTTTTAAAATGGCCAACGTTTATGCTTCCACTCACCGTCGATCTAAACGCGGCAATCACTTACCCAGCTCTAACGATCGGAGTAACTTGAGCTGCTCCAAACTCTCTCGCCCACATGCACGCGGTCCGTTGTAAGCGTCACCTTTCGATCCCTTCAGCAGATTAGGACTCCAGTAGATTCAGTTTCAATGGCACCACACATCGAGCCATTCCAACGGTAGAATAGTGGACTAACGAATGGGCACGCTTTACCGCGCGTCCGATTCACTGCGACTGCCAGATATGTAGGCTCCATCAACTCGCCGGTTTGTTTATGACTTCTAATTACTTCTGCCCCTGCGATCCGTCCGTTCCGTTGTTTTTTTTGCCGTCCTGCCCGTGGCACACGCTGACATTGGATTAGAGAAGCAGAGACCAAACAGCGCTCCAAGAACGCGGGATGGGGGGAGGCCGAACCATCAAGCGAACAATTTCTCATTACCGAAGATTTATGGTAACTGTTTCGTTTTTCGCAACAAAAAGGAGGAAGAGATGCAGAGAGTGGAAGTGGGAGTGGGCTGTGGGTTTGTTTTTACGCCGTCTATTTAAGGCGTACCATGCCTAGGCCTCCGGTTTCCAGGCTCTCTTCGTCGACGTGTGCCTGCCATAGAACGAAAGGAACGCTCCCTTTTCGAAACCCGGCCGCAGACAGATGTGATGCGATTTGCGACCCAGCATGCTCCAGTTTGAGCGATTCCTTGTTGTAGGCAGCGCCGGTCCCGGTTTGCTTTGCGCACCACAGACCAGACGGTGGCGGTGCGAAACACTGCACGCACGCAACCGTTCCCGGCTCGACATCTAACTGTATCTGTACGGGGCCGTGTGTGAAGGCAAGCTAACGGAATTCATCCTTCGGGAATGGTATGCTTTAGCGAATCGGGCCAGGAAAAAAAGGGATCGCTGCAAACCCGCTGAGGGGAAAGGGGCACTGCGGGTGGGGGGGGGGGGGTGCCTTTTCGCGGATCGCTTCCGCTACAATTCGCGTTAGAAGAACGAACGGTTGGGTGGGAGCAAGCTGGAGGATAACGTAATGTGATATAGTTTTTCTGCCTTCCTCGCGCTAATCAAGGGATTGGAGAGAGGGAGTGGGAATTTTGTTTTTTTTTCCTGCCCCGGCGTGGCATTTCATTAAGATGCGTGTCATTGCTCCGCGCAGGCCGCAGGGCTTTTGAGGGAGTTGGAGAAATAGTCTTTGTTAAATGAGATTGCTGTGGTCGATGCTCTGTACAGCAGGATAACTGACATTGGAATAATTTTGTAATGGTTTCATTAATGAAAGCTTTAATTTGCAGCATAATTTATGAAAATGTTATTCTTTTTAACATTACACAATTTTTGGTTTATTTTTTATGTTTTTGGTTTTTATGATCATTGTTATGACATTGTTTATAACTTTTTTGTTTTTCTTTATTGATGTTTTATTTTCCTTATCTGTTTAGAGTCCAATTATATATGAGCATTGCTTCAGCTTTATTGGTATGTTTCTTTTAGTTTATTTATAGTTTTGAATTCTGTTCTTATACTGTTTGAATTATGTTTAGTAGTTGTTATGGTGAACTTTATTTATTATTATTTATTATTAGTTTAATAGAGATATAATAGAGTTTATTATTATTTTTATCATACTAGGTTTTTGCCCATTTTTGATTCTCTTAAGAGTTGAAATGATTTAGCTTCCCTGGGCACGAAAACTCTTTCCTTTGCGCCCCAGCCAAAACACGTGTTATGATCGCATGTTCGCTATGCTGCACTACGCTTGTACGAACTGCAACTGGCAGGGAATGTGTTTTCATTACATAAATTTCATTCCCAATTCGCATTCCTGCCCTATGCACACGCCATCACAATGCCGTTCCACCGGGACTCCCTGCGTCAGCGGCCAACTCCCCATGCCACTACTTTCTTAACGCCTTCACAAATCGTTCGCCTTCACAATCGAGGAAAGAGAAAAAGTGTATGTATATGCATCAATTGCACCCTCTCGTACCCTTTCCGCAACCCGTAGTTCTTCGTGTCGTCGATGAGCGTTTATGCTGTTAACGCCTCCCTTTCCTGCCTCGAACCGAATGGGGTTTGCGAAAAGAAAGCAAAAAAACTGTGTTCAATTGGTTTAAGAAGCCAATGAATTGAACATCTTATAAACCCTTCGGGCGGGTTTTTTTTGTTGTTGCTGAACCAGGTGTAGAATGTGCTCGTTTTCGTTAACAAAATCAGCAACCACTGTAGAGAATGGGAGGAAAGGGGGGAGAGGGTGGAAGAATAAAAATAACGAACGAACGAATTATTGTTCATCGGGATGCTGGCGAAGCCCTGGTGCAGCCCTAGTGTGGTTCGGTATGTGGCCTCGTTTAAGGCAGAAAAAGGTACCACACCAATGTGCTACAGCGCAGCACAACCTTTACACCAGACCTTTATAGACCTTCGAGACCAGCAGAACCTGCAAAGAAGCGATTTGCTCCAGAAAGGAATGCAAGAGTGTGTGTGGGGGGGGGGGGGGGGGAGAAGCAGGAGCTGGAGCTGATTGCCACCAACTTGTTCGCAAACGACGACGATAAATGTGTGTACGCGCAATAATCCGACGGCGACGAACGGGATACGCGCTGCTAACGGGTTATCGATGGAAATGGTTCGCCCCCCTCACTCACGCTCCACCACCGTGCGGGTACATCACTTCGGGCGGGACATCTTGTTCCACCCTGGAGAATGGTACATACTTTTTCCGTTTTTCCGACCAGCCCCATATGGGGATCCATGCGCGTGCATGGGGAGGTTGGCAATATTATGTATCAGTTGTCCTGTCCTGTGCGTGTCTCGCAAACGAACCGAACATGGCCGGTCGGACCATCGGAGGCTGCAGTGGAAGGCTGGGCTGCTTGTAGGCCGCCCTACCTAGGTTCGATTGGTTCGTAGTCGCTCTCTCCCGCTCGCACTGTGTTATCGTTGCTCGATGTTTTTCTTTCCCTTGCTTCCGTTACAACGACCCTTTGGGGGATGTGTTTTGCTGCGGAAGAAAACATCCCTTCCTTTCCTCGCAATCCCCGTTTCCACTGCGCAGGGGTAATGGAACGCACAGTACACATCGGATCACACGCGTGTGAGTCAGCGAGGTTGTGAGATGGTTCGACTCAGCAGCAGCAGCAACAGCAGCAAGAAGAAAATAACTCTGCTTGATTTCGCGAACCGAACTCACTGTGGTGTCTGTCGAAGACCGATTCGAAACGGATCGTTCATTGAATGTCCCGCCACGGGACGGGTGTGGGGGGGGTTGCTATCTACAAAGGGGCCACACGTATCGGTCGAACCATTTATTGAGCTGAACTGAAAAGAAAAGGCAGAGATCGCTGCTTTTTAGAAAGCAATAAAACGGCGACGATCGATCAAACGTACACTTGGTGTGGCTGGTTTTTAACGAAGCAGTATTTGTGTGTGGGAGGGTGATGGCTGGGTTGAGGTGAGGAAGGGAAACGGTAGATAAGTGAAACACATTTGACAGATTTGGAGGTGAAGTGAGATCGCCCGGGATGGGAAAATAATGCCCGGAGCGCTGATACGTACGCAGCCGCAGGTGGACACATAGCGGGCTAATGAAGGCCAGACAGGCACGGGAGCAAGGTAGGGTACGTTTATTCGGTCCGTTCGCCCGGTTGACGTGTTGTGCTAGTTTATTTTCTTTTCTGTTTCAGTAGGTATCTCCTACTGCATTGAGTATGAAGGGTGTATAATTTTAGCTTTGTTTATTGCATGTTTTGAGGAAGCTTTTTGCGAAATAACACGAAGTGCTGAACTGAGTTTTTGAAAGAGTGTTTGTTGTATCATCTGTGAAAATTGTGATTTTAACTCCTATAGTAACTTTGTTTTCTACACATTATGATCTCATTTTTCAACTCTGTTTTTCTTAATGGGATTTTGGTTAACTTTACTTAATGACTATTTAATTATTACGAGTGCAAAAGCAAAATTACCAGTATTGTTGTTCTTTACCCGACGATTGCTCATTACAATGCTAATTGTTAATAACATCGTTGTATGTTTCAAACCCACCAAGAGCAAGGGCATCTTGCCTTTGTAACCTTTCATCGTGTCGGTGTTTCAGTCGCGCCGCAGTACTACGGTGTGTGATTTAGCGGTTTTAGCGGTTTATAATTTTCACATCCTAATGCCCCCTTGTGCCATAATTTTACTACTTGACTCGCTCACCATTATGCAGCGATTTTGCTTAAGAAGGAAGCAATATTTCGTACATTCGTACAATCGAAGCGTCTCCGACGGGCAACCGCGGCCAGCAAGTGTGGCTAGCAAAAAAAGGGAGTAGGGAAAAAGGGCCCAAACTACACAACAAAAACAGTTCGGGATGAACTTGTTTATGGTGGTAATTATCGATTGAAAGGCAGCAGCATGGCTGCAGGGTGCTGCGTCTCGGAGGGGTGTTCCCTTTTTCCGGTCTGCGCCAGATCGGTCTACACACGCCAGCGCGCTTTTGAAACAGTCATCATTCAGTGTCTGGTAGGTTTTTGTGAACCTGTCTCGCACTGGCTTAATGCACACACCAGCCAAAAGGGAAGCCGGTGCAGCAGCACCCAGCAGCAGCAGGGTTTATTTTTAATATTCTCCCTTTTTGCTTCCTTCACCCATTCCGCTCGAAGGCAAAAGGAAAGGGAAATGGGTTATTCGGGCGTCCCGGGCTCAGCCGCCCTGCTGATTTTGTTTTGAAAAATCCTCACAATTCTAGGACGCTGCTACCTGTGCAAACAGCCAAGAATGGGGGAAAATAAAAACGGACTGGAAAAGATAATCAACAAAGTCAACCTATTGATGGGTCTTTTACGCCGCAGCAAAGCCTTGCAGCTAGGCAAACACGAAGTAAGCATGGAAGCATGTTGCTCACGCCGGGGTAGGAGGCGATGGTATGATGATGCGTGGCAATAAAAAAGGATCATCCGTTTGTATGATCGATGTTGGCTGGAGGAGGCCAGTAGGCGCAACGGGTGTATAAAAATAAATAAAAAAATATATGGTTGGCTGGAAGCGAAACCAGACGAATGGTGAAATAAATATACGCAGAGCTGTTCAGGTGGCAAAAGGAGATTTTTGTTAGTTTGGAAAAGATTGTAACGAACTTTTTTGTTGTTGTTGTATGATGCTGTAAGAATTGGATGCTTGTGTTGGTGGGCTATTATCCTTGGAACACATTTTAGTACCGTTTATGGTGCGCTGGAATTCCAATCAGACTTTGCTGAAGGCATTGCATCAGCTTTTTATGGGAGAAAAATGTTATTGATTGGTCATTGGTTTATGTTCTGGAACGTTCTGTATCCTCGTAAGGGTTATAAAAAGTGGAGAAAATTTAACGAAAAAGATAATTAGAAAATACCCAAAGAATGGTTTTTCACAATGAGATAATTGAAATTTTAATTAGATAACAAAATTTTGACGAAACTCGAACGCATTTCGCAACACGGCGTGAATCTTTTCACAAGTTTCAATGCAAACGACGGGGAACACCAGTGTGCTCAATCCAAGGCCTTGCCAGGAAGGTTTGAATTTGACTCAAATCGGCCTGCATACACAAATAAGCATAAAAAAACTGTCACGCTACACTAATGCTGCGCATTAGGCTGCCAATCTACGATGCGAATTATTGGCCAAATGCCGGCAGCGGCTTTGACATTTACTCACCGATGGTCCGACCAGCATAATCGGCAAAACAATCGGTGAAACCAATCGATGGTCACTTCGCAACCGATATGCAACCGATCGAAGTGCAGATCGCGCGGACGAGGTTTTTTGGTGCTGGCTAACGAAAACGCACCGCGATTACTGTACGGTGTGTTGTGTGAAGGTTTCCTTCAATGTCTCTCTTTCTCACTCTCTCTCTCTCTCTCTCTCTCTCTCTCTCTCTCTCTCTTTCTCTGTATGCTTTTCTGTCCTAGCTGTCAAGCGGAATGATCTTTGCTGTAATATTGTTCATTAGTGTTTCACCTTGAAACGGCCCAGTGCGAAGCAATTTTACTGCCCTCCTCGGGCGCCCGATATGGCGTTGGTTCCAATTTGATCGACACTAACCTAACGGCCATTCGAGACGGCACACGGTGCCCAGTATGTATTCACACTAGAATCTGTGACCGAGCGCGCGCGCTTAAACATTGGTAAAATACGCACGCAAGCGCCTCACCACGGGTTCTACGGTAGAGGGAGCTGCTGCAGATGTGGGGAAGGAAGGTTGCAGAGATGGCACATACGGGTCTTCTAAGTATCGGCCATGCTTGGTTCTTTGGACTGAGAAATCACCTCCTCGTCAGCACTCGTGTCTTACTCGTCGATTCATCTCACGGGCGGTTTGTTTTATTGCCCTGTACCACCGCTCGTACATGTTATGACACTCTTCGCGTGGGGATTTTGGTTTCAGTGTAACTGTACGATGAGCACGCTGAACATGATCGTGTTGTGTGTAGTGGTCGCAGAACAATGTTAGTAAACAAAGCGGACAAGCCTACGGGTCGCCATTAGAATGGCAAAAGGTACCCATGGCTATTAGGTACGGTGTGTTACGAATTTTTCTTTGTACGTTCATTTGCTAGCAAGACTGGGGAATTTATTTGATATTTGTGTTAAAATCATAACTGACAAGGTTAACAACTTAGTTCTAGCAGTTAAGTAAGGATGTATAAGCATACTGATAATGTTACTGCACTTCAAAATGGATATTTTATGGAGTAAACTCAATTCATGGGAGTTTTACGATTCTAGTCATCTGTTTCATATGGAGTTTGACACTTCAACAGATTTTAAGCCTAGACTATATCAGCCTGAAAAATATGTAAAGAAACGCCTGTTCGGTTCAAGCTCGATCAGGTTAGACCATGAATAAATGATTTTTATTCGCTGGGGCATAAATATTGGATAAGTATAGTATGATGAATATCGTTCCACTGACAGGCTGAAATTGCAGCTTTCTGGCTTAAAATAAAGAAGGGTTCAATGATAAATTTGTTACAACAGCTTTTCGGTGCCCTCTACCGTAAAATACAATAACTAATCTCAGTATACTGGACAAAATAAGAATGTTCAGGGAAAATAACTGCTTTGCTAATTGTAATGTGTTTCTGCAATTTATATGCTGTTTTGAGAATTGAATAACTAAAAACTCTTATTACTTGTACAGATATTGAGCTAAAATGTGAATTTACTAAGAACTTCTAAAAAATCGGTAAACTCTAAAAAAAACACGGATTGTGATCGTTTTTGTGTTACCATTCTTTGATCAACGTAAAATTGTAAGAGCCTTAGTATGGTAGATGACACCTTTAATTTTTTTCTTTTTTACTTCGATACATCATGTTTTTTGAGAGAATATACTAATGAATATGTAATTCATTTTCTATACAAAATTCGTAAAATGAAACTTACTCCGTCGCAAAACAAACGGCCCAACAAACACCTCTTGTTTACACCTTCATTTCGAGCAGCACGAATAGTGTGGTATAGGGGGCACTCCTACCCAGTACCTGTCAGATTTGATGTTTGATTCACTGTTTGACCGTCACCGGCCACTGCTGGCCCAGTGAACTAATTTCCGGTCCAAAACAACAACAACAGTAACACAAAAAAAGCCCGGTAGCCTTCACCCGAACCGGACTGGTTTTGCTGGCGGGAGAGAGGTTCTTCAATGAAAGCAAAAGTGTACCGAAATAACAGGATCCCCCTAGTGCACACGCGCACACGAGGGCTGTTTGTTTCGTAGCGGCACGGGCGGAGGCAACAAGGTAGGGCACAGGTAGGCAAACAGGTCTTTGGAGTACGAGCGTTTCTATGTGTGTGTTTGTGGGTATTAGTACGAGAGCGCGGTACGATGGTTTGAACCTGTGAAACTGGATTGTCCAGTGTTGTTGCCGACGCGTCGCGCCCGCCGATGACCCGATGCGCTTGGCCGCGTGCTGGACGACCCCGGAGGCCCTAACCCTACGGAGCATTTGCAGCGGCAACCTGTCCGTCCATTTTGGGGACCCGGTTTTCGCACTCGCCAGCGGTCATTGTGGGGTTTTTCGGGCCCGGCACCGCTCGGAGCGTTTTGGGGATCCGGTTGGACCTGTTTTTGACGCATCAGCGCGTGGTACGTGCGCATGGGCGCATCATCACCAACAACCACCACCACCATCAGCCAAGGTGATCTAAACTGCCTTGTCCGTCCTCGAATGGTGAATGCTTTTCGGCTCGGTGGAAATACTGGTTGAGGTTCGATAATGGGATCGCTTATGTATGGGGGCGAATCATCAGCAGTGAGTGACGACGCTTGCAAGATAAGCTGCCTGGAAGCGATACCTTCGATCGTCCCCAAGCGCGGGACAAGGCTTTGCGCACTGAAATTCGCGCTGAAGGTTGTACGATCGGTGCACGATCGTGACGCTCCAATTGCGAATGTGCTGCTACTGCGGACTGTCAAATTTGACATGTTGCTCCCGGCGGGCTACTGTGTGCCGTTCACGAACGGTGGCCTCTCGTTGTCGGTCCCACTGGGTGCTGGTGTGTTGTATGGAAATTCATTAACGCACGCACAGGCGATGCTGCACAAGCTGACTGGCTGACGCCAAGGTGCCGGATAGTGTCAGAGAATAATTTTGATGTTATATTGGAACACAGATTCGACGCTAAAATGGACGGTTCAAGGTGACACCGATCGTGCAGGCAGTGCGGATGGAATACTGTTTCACAAAGTTTTAGCTTCTTGATTGCCGTTTGACCTTTTTGGTGTTGATAAAAATAAAACATAAATTAATACACACTCACACACACACAAATGCGCGTATATAACCCTCGGGCCGGTCAAGCATCGCCGTTGCCGCGCTGCTTAGTATGTGACCTCCGTGACGCTGTTTGCAAAAGGCACGGTCGAGCATATATTACGCACCACGGTTGCGTCAGGAAGGAAGCGGACGGCACCGTAACGTGGGGAAACCGATGGAAAATGGTCGGCTTGTTTGGGAAGGCCACAGGTGGGCGGAAGATGAATAAACCGCCATCTTTAAGCATCTCTTCGATGGTGACGACGAAAACAAAAAAAATCTCCCCCTCCCCCAATAAAATAATCAAATCCATTCCGAGTTCGCTTCCTTCAAGCTCCGCGTTCGGCCGCTCGGAGATTATGCTTGGTTTGGTTTGATGGCGGATGGTGGTAAATTTAAATTGCTAATCGAAGAGCTTCGCGCTGCCTCGACAATCTGGCACTGTCGCCGTGGCTGTGTTCGTGGCTTTAGAGCGTCGATACTTTTATTTGAAATGTATTCTTTTTCTTGCATGTGTAAAATAAAACAGACGCCTTTGTATTGCGGAAAAGGGGGGGGGGGGGGGTGGAAGAGAGAGAGGGGTCTTCTTAAGGGAATTAATGGATGTGATGGAGGTGGTGGAGGACGACGAAAAAAAACGAAAAAGAGGAGAAGATTCGTAAAATTAAACCCAAGCTGGTCGTAAATTTTATCAAGCTCCCTGTGTGAGATGGTGTGCCTCATCAGGCGAGCAGAAGGTGGAGTTTATTTCTTATCAAATGAAGCTGCCTGTGAGGTGTGGGATATGGGTGGGGGTGGGGGAAGCATTGTGATGCTAAATGATCAGCGTAACACTGTAGAGGCCGCAGATTTTTCTGTTTGGAGTAGGCCACGAGGTTTGCAAAGCGATTTTGGGACAAGTTTGTTTCCCGAACATGGTTTGGGTTGTTTCTAATTTTAGATAAAAGTTGTAGTATTGTGCGTCAATTTTTATGCATAATTTAATAATGCTGGATGGAATAAATAATAGGTTAAGATTTTGGTTGCAAATTAGGTAAGTATCGGTTGCGTAACATTGGGACATCGTTTCCAGAGGTTCGTCACCAGAGCTAGCGTAGAAGTCTTTCTGTCCAACCAAAGAGTGGCTCTTACTCATACTTGCTTACGATTAGATATATTTTGGGTAAACAATGAGCAAACCCGTCACGGTGATGATGAATTCTACTGCTGGTGCTGTTTTGTGTGCGATGTATGATAAATCATCATCGTTCCGGCATCGGCATCCGGTAGACTATTTGCACACCGTACTCCCTACCGTAGATTCATTCACGATCACGCGCGTAAGTAAACACGGATCGCAGTGGGATGCTGTGTGCGTGCTGAAGAGTGAGCTTGTTTGTAATTTCGAAAAGTAGAGATTGGGTTGGGTTCAATTACCTATGGGTAAATATTGTCTGTGCGCTTAGAAAGGTAGTCCGGATTTCGGTGGTAGAGTGCGGCCAGAAAATGTGTGGCCGGTACGATTTACGCCTTCTGGGTGAATATTACCTTTACAAGATGTACATGTTGCTATGTAAGATATTATCATGAATTTAAAAAAAACTTAAAACTCAGCTTCAGTCAGTAACGCAACAATAAATATTGGTAACAATTTAATATATTTATTGAAGTTGGAAAATGCACAAGAATGTGTTTTGTTCTGCAAAGTGGCAACTAAATTGCATACGACAGCTCTCGAAAATATATGCTCGCCATGATTCGATTTAATGGATTTTGCACATTAATGACACAGTCCTTGCGAGAAAGGCATAAATTCTCGTAAACAAAACTGCATGACGCAATCCGTTGATCGTTAGTTAGTCTTCTTTGCTTTCTTCACGGGAACGTTTTTGTGTTGCTCCGTTGTCAACATTGAACATCGACGTTTCACCCATAGAAATGTCAACGGAGCGTACGGTGATGGCCCAGGCAGACAGGCATAGAGACATGGTTTGAAAAAATGTTTGAAGAATCCAGCACTATTGCGCTTCTTCGATTCGGAAGAGAAACGAAGCAAACAACTCGGGGAAGTTTTTAGGGGAAAGGCCTGGAACAATGCACACTGTGAAGGCTTTCAGTTTGATTAGATCAATTAGACGGACTGTGTAAATATTACCTGCACGTTAATTAGTTTCTTCCCTCTTGCACATGCTCCTTCATCGCGTGGCCCTCGGCTTAACTCCGGACGTTGAAAGCGTGTTTTGTTGAATTTTATAATTTGTATGATGGAATATAAAAAAAAAACTACTATCTGAACATTAAGAGAAAACGTTGCAACTTTTGTAAATAAAAACTAATCGAGGGATAGAATCAAACTAAATCTTTTCGGTAAGATGTTTGTACTGAAATTGCGTATATTTTTACCACAAGTATTCTCAAAAGCTTGTAGCTCGGCGCGAACTTATTGTGCCTGTGCAGACGTGTGGGTCTTGTTAAATTAAAAACGCAAAAGAAAGGCATAAAGCCAGCATCAAGATGTGTGTCATTCAATCGCGTCGCTCGTTAGCAGTAGTAGTAGGTGGTGGTTCAAAATTTGAATAAATTTCAAATTAAGCTTCAAAAGCAAGCTGCAGCTGCTTATGTGTGATGGTGTGCGAGAGGATTTCATCTCTCGTGTTGGTTTCTTCTACTTTCATTTTGCTGTTTCCTGGAATTGGTGAGATTTGGCGTCAGATGTAGAAAAGGCATCTTAGTGCGTACATTTCAAAATACAAGAGTGGACAGCAGACCAGTAAAGGAAGATGATTATGTGTAGCGTTACAAAATATAAAAAATATAGTTTATTTGTTCATTTGTGATGCAGTATGTATGCGTGTGGACATTGTCGTGGATTTCGTCGCTGTTATAATTGGTCTCGTCTGTTCGAAAGTGAATGTTTCTTCAAAATACTCAACAAGAATATACTTTTTTTGTCTCAAACATATCATATGTTATGAAAGAAGAATATAACTCAAAATTCAGCCAACTTTTGCCCTTTTACCTAAGCTTACCTCATTATTTTCAAAAGACGCCCCTCCGAATCAGTCTCGGAAGCGTTGAAGAAAATACTTTTTCTGCAATTATTGACAGATATTCTTACAGCTGCATTTGAACTCTGGCCAAAAGAACCTGGCCTGCTGGAAGCGCTGCAGCTTCCCAGAGTGGAAGGCAGACGGGACAAGAGAATAACTACCATGCAGACCAAAATGTTGCATCATAATGACCCTGCAAAAAAAGGGTAGCCCCTCTCGCATCAACGATGCAGCGGCGAAACAGCGAAAGCAGCGAAGCACGCAGAGAGTGAAAAGCGAAACATTAAGAATCTTGCGCGCCGGTGCGCGGTGATCTTTGCCCGCTGGCACTTCTTTTTGATTGCTCTTTTTGATTTTGAAGTGGGCATGTAATTTTAATAAATTGTTTCTCCCGCATCCTTTCCGACCGCGGCCGAGCCTCTTTGCTGGGCTGCGAGCAGGAAATTTTAAGACAGCTCACACGCACACATATCACATCACAACCGAAATTCGGTCCCTCGGAAAGCTTTAGCTCTGTAGGGTGGAGTGTTGGTAAATGGATGGATGGTGAAGCTGGAGGGTAAGAAATTCGATAACAACGCCGATCGCGCGCATTGAGTACATCGCGTTTTCGTTATCCCATTAATCTTCCATCGGCGGCAGGCTGGATGGAGTTGCCCTTTTTGTTGTTGTTTGGGCTGCGTTTTTGAAGCGCTTTGGTTGAGCAAACGTGCCGGAGTGGGACACACTCCGGGAGAGGTAATGCGGGGCCAGTTCAATGGGTTTTTGTTACCTTGCGTGCGTTTGCTGGCCGCTTTTGGGGCATCGTAGAACGCGGCCCGGTACTTGACGACGGTGTCAGTGAAGCTTTATTCCATCCCCTCTCCCGTCCAAAAGGGTCGATCGCAAGTACTCGATTGATCAGGACAATCGAGGAGGAGTGCAATGGACGCAAAAAAAACAATATAAAGCGACCGAAGAGAGGAAAGGGGTGAAAGATGTTAAAGAATGGACATGGAACACACTATCGTTGGCACGCATCGATTGTTGCCCGGTATCTGCGTGCTTTTTTTGTTTGTTGGAGTGGCGGTGAGGGTGGGGTGATTCATCGCCAAATGGCTTGAAGAAATATTCTCACACAATGGATGCTGCTTCAGAACTAGAGGGGGGGGGGGGGGGGGGGTTCAGATGGGGAGGTTAAACAACGGACAAACAACCGTCAAGAGCTAGTTAAACACTGGAGGGAAAGTTTCGTGTTTTTTTTTCTCTGGGCAGGAGGTGCAGGTGTGGGATGGGGTGTGTAGGCTATTAAAAGGAGGCGAAGAAAATAAGAGGTGCAACGTTGGGTGACGAAGATTTCACCGTTGCGACATAATTGATTAAATCAATATTTTACTTAAGCACCCTTGTCTGCTTGTTGTTGCGCGTTTCTCATGTGCGATGGCGCTGTTCTGATAATCGAAGATCTTTATGATCATGCTTCAACATTAGCCTGGGAGTTTGCTGAACATAGTAGTAGCTGACTCTAATGTGGTAACGATTTAAAGCCAATCAATATCACACATGTGGTGAAAAGATTCAAATTTCACTTGATTTCATTTCAAAGCTTACTTTACCGTGAAATTCAAAAGCATACAGTTTTGCTGTCGAACTGAATTAAAGCACCTTCCGTTGGATGGACCCTCTTTCCGTCAGGATCGCTTACGTAAGAAAGCAAGACCGAACCGTTAAGATGAAGAAGCAATCTTTCCATCCAAGACAAAGGACCGTTTGGTGACCTCATTTCGCCTCGGTTTTTGCAGCCACCTTTTAGTGAGCAGAAGGGGAGGAGAAGCGGAAGAGTTAACAGCAACAGCAAGATAACTCGCAACGAGTCCTCGCGAAGCGGAGGATCATTAAATCGTTACCATCCGTAGCGTTCGAGGACCCGCCGGTCAAGTCGGGTGATACAGTTGAAGGGGGGGGGGGGGGAGCAGGAGTCGAGAGATAGGTGAGATCGCCGGTGCACAGGATGCCACCCTTAAACTGCGGCGAAGACAATGCATTTTCGCTGGCGAGTGCAATTTCGCGCAGAACGGTGCATCCGGAGCGCGGCCATTTACCCTTTCGGGAGTAGCTCCGAAAACGGTGCTCTCAGTCTCAGCGAACGTGTCGTGTTTGCTATCCCGTCCACGTCCTCTCTTTCATGCTTTCCCGCATGTGGTGATTTTTTTGATGGTGAAGTTTTTTTTCTGTTTCGGTGTCCGACTGCAGTCCTCGCCTGCAGCTGTAAAGGATGTAAAATGCAAAAATTGCCGCGGGATGGGATACAAAAGGGTGAAACTGTGGTGCCGTCGTTTTTTCCCCCAGTCGTTATTGTTCCGAAGCACACACCCGCACGAGAGAAGGATAAAAAAGGGAGAACGCAATGATTACATCACGCCGGCAGCTTTCATTGTATGGTTAAAGCCATTTGGCTGCTGTTCCTGATGATGATGATAATGATGATGATGATGATGGTTACTTTACTTTACGTGAGTTTAGTTACTGGAAGGCTTTTGAGCGGATAAGAAGAACCATTTCTGGAAAAAATGCTTCTGTATAGGAAATATGAAATAGTTTAAAGAAGATTTTTTTAATAACAATCACTGTATGCACGATTAAAAGATACGTTTCCTAACAGGGATGTGCTATCAACTTTCAGATAGAGCTATATTTTATTCAAAAATTTAGTATTACTTACTGAATATTAACATAACATAAGTAATAGAGTCGATATTACTCTACAAAAAATCGACTAGAGTCGATCCAGCGTAAGTTTACTAGATCAGCTGTCAGTAACCTACCATGGTTGGACCTTAATTATTCGCCTAGTTACCACCAGCGCTGCTCCTTGTTGAGTTTACAACCACTGGCTTTTCGACGGCAAGTTGCATAGGGTATATTTGTAGCTAAAATCCTTGCTAATGAGATTGACACTCCTTATCTTCTTGAAAATTTACATATCTATGCACCTGAAAGTGCCCTTCGTGCTCGGGACACATTACGTCTTGGCTACTCGAACAGCGTTTTTGGGCAAATGTTTTATAAGTTCAGCTTCTTTTACGATTATCACTTCAGCACTTCGATATTTAGCGACAAAATTTTATTATCATTGACTAATCTGGCGAATTGAGAATAATTTTAAATTTATATATAAGAATGTAATGTTCAATCAGGTGTCTGTTTAAAAAATACCAATATCAATTATAAAAAGTATATGCTAAAATTTCACAGTTTCCCATTCTCATCTGTGTGTTATAAGAACTTTGCGTTGGAAAAAGAAATTAAATTTTTCTAAGTTTATTCCCAATTAGGTCTATCGATACACTGTTTTCCGGCTCAGTTTTCAATGTGAACAGCATTATTCAAAACTAGCTAGATGTTTTTCCACAGCTGTCATAACTTGTGACAGCTGGGCTGTAAAAAAAAACCTCGCGCGATTGTCGAATAATGCCGTTCACATTAGAAACTGACCCAGAATACAGTGTAAAGATAACGATGAATATATAAAAAAACCGCAAAATTTCCATCAACTCATCGGAATGAATCATACAGCGCTATTGCTCTATACAATGTACTGAACGTTCCCGATCCAACGCATTAGCGATGCGAGAATGGAAAAACATTCCCTAGGCAAATCCATAATAATAGGCAGGCAAGCGGGGATATTCTGATTGGCCGGTTGTTTATCGAAAACTCTTTATTCGGCCGCAATGCTACGCTCCTCGAAGCGGAGTGAGAAAAGGAAAGCGTTATCCTAATTAGGCGAATTATTGTAATGATCGCTACCTACCATGCCACACGCTTTAATCGTCCGATTTCGCTCGGAAGCAATTCAAATACACCAGCCCTGGCCCTGGACCCCGTGGCAGACGATGATTGGCACGTGAGGCAGTGGGCACGTTGCGGTTAAATCTGCTTCTAGCGCAGCGGTTGCTTTTTGTGTTTTTTCTTCTTCGTTGCAAGTTTTTTACAATATCCTAATGTTCAATTGTTACGGTGATTAGCCTCTTGTTAACTTAATATCCAAAACGAAATAATGTTCCTTCGAGAAAATGGCAAACAACGCGCAGCTTACTATGCTGAATCTGTGTTTGTTTGATGCGTAGGAAACACGCTTCGAAACCGCATCACGCCACAAAAAAAGAATAATTAAAGCCGAACGCGCGCGCGCAAATAATCACGCACGGAAGAATGAAAAGAGAATGGGCTATGAATGGACCGGTGGAGTGAGGCTAAATAATTGGAAACGTTGGCGCATTAATTGGTAGCCCGGCGGATTGTTAACCGGTGAGCGTTGGACGCTAATGCCATCGTTCAGAATCGGTCCGAAACGGCACTCAGCGGCGCATAAAATGGCACTGCCGAAGCGCCGTTTCCTTCCGTGCTTTGACCGTTTCCTAGTGTCGTACGCCGCTAGCGCACCGCTGGCTGGCCACGTGCGCTCGGTGGAAGAATGAAGAATTTGTTTTGAAATTATCATTTCAAGTTAGACAAGTTTTTCCCGCCCTCCAGGGGGTGGGGGTTTTGTTTGTTTCCTTTCTTATACGTGCGCGTGTGTTAGTTAGGTCCGGTTTGTTGACGTTTTGTTTGTTGTCGGTTTTGCGCGCCAACCACGTGGTTGCTAAGCTTTTGCGTACGAGCAAGCGAGCGAGCGAGCGCGCGCGCCCTCTTGCGTACGACGCGCAGTTTGGTTGCAGTTTTTAAGCAGAACCCGGCGAACGGGTTTTTGTCGCTGTTGCGCTTGTTAGATGGGAACAGGTTGACGTTCTTGCCTGTTTGGGATGCAGGGTGACGTTTGGTGTTTGTGCGCGTACACTACTGACCGGTGTCGCCATCTAGTGGGATTCTCTTGACGGTGAAGCAGCTGACCAGCTGAACCAACAATCCAGTCCGTTTCACCGGTTTGGGTGCGATTGTTTTGGTACAAAACCTGCCAAACGGGCATGTGGCAAACGGTCGATCCGGTCGAGTGGTCGCGCGCCGGGATGCGTCCGACCACGGTGCGTACTGACCGGATCCGGTCGACCGCGATGAACCGGCTTTTGTTTGGGGCGCGACTTTACTTTCTTTACCTCGGCTAACCCGTACGTGGCGGGGATGTTGGAGTCGATTTGAACCGGGGCCCTTGAACTGGCTGGCCCCATTGGATGTCGACCGGTCCCACGAAGTTCACACCGCCCGTGTGAGTGTGTGTTGGTGTATGGTTCAGGCGGAGCGGTGTGCCCTCCGTCGGAAACCTGTTTTATTCCGCCCCATCCTTACAGGCCGTGTTTGGTAGATGAGATGGACAACGGATTGGCGGGTGGCGGGTTTGTTTTGTCTGGTCATGGTGGCGAATAAGAGGAGGGGGGGGGGATGGTAGGGGTGGTTTAGTTTGGGCATTACAGTGCGCCAAGTGGCGCTGATCGGGTTTGTAAAGAAAACTGTTTGATTGTTTTCACCGCGCATGCCGCTGAGTGTGTTTGTGTGCAGTGTCTAGTAGGTGTGTTGTTCCGGTTTGGTGTCCGGAATTGCCAGACGGTGACTTACGTTTATTTTACTGTTACAGCCGTACAGGCGTGCGCTAAACGTGAGCTTGCTGGCGGTGCGAAGGTTAAGTGTCAGAAGTCCGAAGTGACATCAGAAGTCACTTGGCAATGTCACTTAGGTAGGAGCTATTAATGAGAGTGTGGGTTAATTCGTAAATGCTACACCTAGAGTCTTGTTTGATTTGATCTTTGATAAAAATAATTATTACTACTTTTCAGATTTAATTTTAAAGTTTAAAAACTTCATTCATCATTAAAATATAAATTTTCTTAATTCAATACTTCCATTCATCGTTTTTGTATTTTTTGCCATACCAACATTGTACTTTTTTACGATATTATGACAAACCCATACCGATTTGTATCTCGATTGGACTTTGCCAAACTTTATCATCCTTCACATGCCACAATGATAATATATTGCACAGTGTGGCTGTCAGATTGGACATTGCATCCCTGCCTTTCTACCGTTTCTTGAATTGATTTTTAAAAGTGATCATAAATTTCTCGACTCATAAAAACCGATCCCCAAACTCGGAGAACGAAAGCTCCAACGTAACAAAGACGCAAGCAGCAGCAGCAGCAGCAGCAGCAAAAAAAGAATAATAATTGAAAACTAATCTGAAATCGAGACCCAATGCGCCCTGGTTCTCCCGACCGTTGCAGAAAGCGGCACGACCGCACACTTCGGAAGCCCAACAGGTTGCGATGCATCGGTGAACCGCAGTCCCGCCGCCGATGCTATCGATTACCCGCTTCGAAGTGCAGCCCCAACGGTCGCGGCCAGTGGCAGCAGTGCAATTCGATCGCCGAAGGTGTATTTCGAGGATTCTGCTGCAAACCGCGTCAGCCCGGAGGTGGCTTTAACCCCCTGCTGCCCCCTGTGTGTGGTCATACGGCGAGGGCGAGGACGTTCATCGGCATCGATCGGTGGCGAGCTAATTAGCCGTGGAAGTCGTTGAGCTGCTGCTGCTACTCTTGCTGGTAGCGTCGGGGAGTAGGAATAAGAAACAAAAAAAGGAAAAATAAATGCACCCCCTTGAGATCGAGAAAGGATCATTGTTTCCTTGGAAACGCGATCGTTTCGGTGGAGGACATGTTGCGGTTTTGGTGCCGATCGGTTCGTTGCCAGTTGTCATGGGAAGGGTGGGTGGCATTGTGTTTTGTTCTTATTTGGTAGATCAATTTTTGTGGCAATTCTCATATCGTGGGTGGAATGCCTGTTTGCTTGGTTATGTTGCTTTTAAATCAATAAAAAAGAATAGTAAATTAAAATTGATTTACCATTCTGGACATTTATTGGACACTTATCATGCTTTTGTCCTCATCAGCAAAAAAGGGAACGGTGTTAGGCACAGCACTCCCTACTTAACCTGTCCTAGTCATGATCGATAAAAATAGCGTTATTAATTCACCCCATTTGCATCGCTCAGCACAAAAACGGTACGCAAATGGACACACAAGCACTGGCAGTGCTGTCCGATGACTACATTAATCATTTTTTTCGTATTGGCAGCTGATGATAGATTGCTCAATTGATGCATGTCCTATGGCTTGCGCTGAGATGGGGCACGATCACCGTCCAAGCTGGTGCATCTAAGCGCTCGACCAATTAATATTGGCCCGCTTTGTTGTTCGTGCCAGTGATATGAACCGCTATGAGCGGAGATTTTGCACGAATCCTGCTCCATCACCGCCGCCGGCTTGAAAGTGAGATGTGGTGATGGTGCGATCTTTTACATAACCTCCCAGTGTGCCAGCCAGCTTATATTGGCTTTGTATTGCAAACTAATTGAAACTCAGGGGCGCTGGCAAGTGGTGCGGGTAATTGTTTTACATCGCTAATTACACAGTTCCCAACCGCGGCGGTTTATCGTGTCCCGCGCTGTGTACTTTATGAGGGAGCGGAATGTCTGAAAATCATACAGAATACGTGGAATTAGAATTGCGCCCGTTGTTATAATGTGCGGGCGGTGGGGGATTTCTGATGGGAGTGGCGACAGTTTTCGCGTTCTAATACCCTGACGCGGTGTAAAAGTAAACGCAAGGCATGGTTGCAGGTAGTGACAAGGAACCCCCCCGCCCAACCGATTCGCCATTAGTTATCAGTGCATGCGGCGTCGTTTCTCTCTCTCTCTCTTTCTCTCTGTTGAGAACACGGGGTAAATGTGTTTTTGCTACCGAGCTACGGCGGAAATCATTCGTTCGTTTGGACGGAAGGGTTAATTTAATCGGAGTTGATTTATGCATCAGGTTGAAGGTATGCTGATTTCCTGTGTTGGTGTATACATTTTAGTTAATTGATAGCATGGCAACCAACCGTATTTGTTGGCAAAGTGGCGAGTTTTATGACAGGAATGGGATTCTTGTGTTTGATATTCATTTTTGACTTCATAAATTCATAAAGCGAATAGAGGGAATTTGTCGTACTGATGGCCAATTGAATGAGCTTTAGTACAGGTTTTACTGTTTAGCTCCTCCTTAGTAATTAAACAAGTTAAAGTTTCAATGTTCGGTAAGCTCCGTGCTTGTTTAGTAAAAAGAATTTTCACATTTTTGTCATATTTCTAAAGCGCATATCAACTTCGTGTAAAACCATTTTGGCTTCTGAAATTTGCAAGACCTTTTTGTTATCTTTTTTAAGTGATCTATGATAACAGTCAGTAATGCATGTTAGCGATCTTGTTTAGTTCAGGCTCATCTTAACCAGCACTGGATTCTCTATGTGTGGTTTCGGCTTCTAGAGTCATATGCCTATTACAGTGAAATCTCTCTGAGATGTAGTCTCTTCAAGGTGAATTGTTTCTTTAAGGTAGACATTTTGACGATCCCGTCATATTCCATTCATTTTACGTCTCTTCCAGATTAATGTCTTCCTAAGGTCTTCCTTAATGTATATATCTTTTGGATCTGATATCACAGTTACAACCTTAAAACATTATTTTTGTATTTTGAATAGATTTTTGGTATTTGATTGATTAGCTTTCGCGTTTTGTCTTACCACTGTGCTCTAAATCTTTCTTCTGTGATGTTTGTTTGTTCTTCTCTTTGTTTTGCAAATTTCTTGTAGGATAGAACTGAATTTCAAATTTAAATATTGATCAATACATGCCTGTATGGGAAAATGAGAATTAAAGTTGTAGTGCAATATTTAGTGCATTAATCCCAGCGATTACGAATGAACAATCTATAAGGCAATCGAGAACCAGCAAAGCATTGAAAATAATTCAATGTTGTATGTGTATATAATTCTTGCGCTAAGAAGAAGCAATGATGAAAAACAACACTTTGTTCGTGTTCGAATTCTTTACCATGTACGCATTGACAGACTTTTCCGTGTGAAATCGTATGATCGTTTGACCGAAAAACACAAACATATTCCATACACGGTGCACCGGCCGCGGCTGTAAGAGACGTGTAGTGTGGTGTGGTGTAGGTTGTATTTGTAATTGAAAGATTACCGCTGGAAGATAGCGCTTGCAAACGGTGTTCCACCAGCTCGTTCACCATTGCACCTTGTAACCTGCAAGGAACCTCAATTTAAGCGATCCAAAGTGGTGGGGATAATGCTGTATATGTTTTTGATAAAATTATGAAAAAAGAAACACCCAACCACGATCGAATCGTGGAGCACGAGTACCATGCCGTACGTAACAGACACTTTCGATACAAAACAGTGTGTGTGTATGTGTTTGATCGAACACTCCCGTTGTTGTAGCATCTCTAATTGTTGCAGGAAGATAAAGCCCTGGGCCGGGGAAAGGGCTTCACTGTACACCGCGTACAGCGCACCAGGGTGTTGAGATGATGGGTCACCGAGGTCGCGCCGGGTGAAGGCGAAGGCGAAACATGGTTGTTCACTTTATAGCTCCGCCGAAGTAGTTTGATTGAGTTAAGAGCTTTCGCAATCGTCTTTGGCAACTTGTTTGATACATGGGGCAGTGGTGGCGGCGGCGGAGGCGCGGATAGTAATGTTTGCGGGGATCATCGAGTTGTTCGTTCACTTTGCGATTGCGCTGGCTGGCACTGGGTAGCGGTACTGTTAGGTTGCATCGCCTGCATGACAGCTGCAGCGAGCGCAAACCTCCACTTCACCCCACCTGGCAGCTGGTCTAGCCCCCGAAACGGTTTGCGGAGGTTTGGAAATATCGCAAAGCGGCACAAACAGGCCCGTACAGGCGTACAGGCTTGACAAACTCATAGCCCGGGGCAAGGCAACATCGTTATCCGGGTGCGGGATTATGCGGGATTAGAGGGCTACAAACTTGCTTGATTTATTTCCCATTGCATACCAAAAATGCATTCGTTTTCGTAGCAGGGAGATTGAGTATGTGTGCCGTGAGGAGGGGGAGTCATATGTGCCGTGATGCGGAGTGTCGGTATGGCGTATGGTGCAGTCAAGCCGTAACAAGATAAAACAATTTCCAATGGTTTGCAAAGTAAACAGACAGCGCTCGTTGCCATCGTTTGGTACAAATACAACAAGTCGGAATGTTGAAGTTGAAAGAACCAACCAAGAAACACAAAGAAGTACTTTTTTAATAGTTTACACGATAAAGAGATGTGTTGAGAATATTGGAGTTGGGTTTAGGTGAAAAATAAGAATCGTTCTATCAACATAGCTAGAGCCTAAAATAGCCAGATTTAACTCATGTTTATTAATCGACATTTGTTTCTGTAAATATGTATTACAATAGATACTTATGATTGTTTTTTTCTATGTTGAAACCTTTTAATACATCAAATGTACATCATGAGACAAATTACGATTGTTAAAATCGTGATTTTGTACTACTTGAAGCACCTTCAACTTCAATTTGCCGCAATATGATTGCAATATGGCGATCAGGTTTCTGTGCCTGCTGTACGTCGTGCTGAAATGCATCCATTTTCTTAAATTAAAACACAGAGTGAGATAGACAATATTGCGACAAAAAAGGCGTTTGCGATAATTCGCACGAGTCCATAACTTTGCTCGTAACACGCCCGCGATTGACATCGATCTAGTAAGCGGCAATGCAAAAAATCCCGAACCGATCATAAATATGTCCCAGCGGGATCCCGCTCATACTTTGTTGCACCCGAAGAGCGGGAGGAGGAGTGTGTTTCGAAAGCATTGTATTGGTGGTTTCATTTAAACAATATTTTTCAACTATTGTTTAAAAAAATGGGAAAAACAACTAACCGGTTATGAAACGATGTGTACAATTTTTACATTAACTTTATTTTTCTTCCATTTTCATTCATGATCCTTCATTGTATGTTTTTTTACACCACTTTTTAACTGTTTCATAACCAAACGACGACACACACACACAGGCTCTGCGGGGGCTTGTTTGCGAATTAATTTTAATTAACGCGACCGGTACGGCGATCCGAACGACGGGCATGTCGCTTGCGCCTTACCACGCGAGTGCAGCATAAAAATCAATTTGACAGCTTCATTCGGTGGATTATCGTCGGCGTGTGTGTATGCGCGCACACGAGCAGAGATTTAGGAGAACGCCCAACCAACAACACATGCTCATTTCGATCCCGCGTGCACCAACGAAACCTGTACGATATGTGGAGGACGATAATTTCTCTCGGGTAAAAGTGGCAACGATTCGGTCCAAGAACAACAAACAGCGAGGTTCGTTAAGAGGACAAGAAGTGTAACACTTTTGTTAAAAAATTTACACCACAATACGGTACGGTACGTACTGTGGGAGATGAAAAATAATTTAACAAACCCTTCTCCTTTGCGTGCCCACCCAGTCCTTCCTTGTCCAGTCGCAGTCTAGTAGCGTGCGTGGGCTTATAAACGGTGCCTCAAATGTCATACGGCGCAAAAATAAGCCGGTGGAACGGCTTCCCCTTAGCACAAAGAAGAAACAGGGCGACAACGGGCGGAAGGTGGGAAAAATTGGGACCAATTTGGGACGAAGGCGGATAGCGATCAGCGATTTGCACCGATCGTGATCGCGATCTCGCGCTTAAATGTCTTTGCGCGCGTGGGTGGATTGAAAAATTACTACCCTTTACGTTCGCCGGCACGAAACGGGACGGAAGGTGATTATTGTCATTTCGGATGATTGGCAAAAGGGTGCCCGCAGGGTGGGTGGATGACATGGGAAGGTGGGGGCAGCGGCTTGTTGCTCTCTGTCTTTCTCTCTCACTGGTTTTCGTCAATCAGGACGAACACCTTGTCGAACCCTCTGTACAGCATGGTACACTCAGGGAGGGGTACCTTACTATGGCGCGTTTGGGGTCACCCGGCGGCGTTCGACTGTTGTCGGGGAGTCACGGGGAGTCCCATGCAAGGTTGTTTCGTTCGATAAATTTATGGGCTCACAGCATCCCAAAATGGACGACAAAGAAATACACTCATGTGTGTGTGTGGTGGTGGGAATGGAGCAGGTAAAAGGTGCAGCGTTTGGGGAGAATTTACGGCGCAAATGGCGTACCCATTAAATCGTACCCATTTCCGCCAGCTGCCAAACGCTCCACGCGCGGTGCGCGATCAAATTCAGCCAATTTTTGTCGCATGTCGCGCACCGTCGCGGACGTTTTGCGCGGAAATGAGCTGCGCCATTCTCGCGCGTGCTGCTGTCACCCCGGCGCACCGGCAGCGCCCGGTGAAGTGTGGTGCTGGCAGAAAGTCAATAAATTGTTGGCGGTGGGGCGTGCGTTTCTTTCGTGTTGCTGCACTGTAGCATGTGCGCGGGACATTTGCGTTGCAAACAGTTGACCGATTTAAAAAAAATGTTGTAAATGATAATTATGTATGAGAGTTTATGAGGCGCGAGGCGTTTAGTTGCATGTGATGATGGAATTTGTTAATTTAATTGTGCACTGAAAAACTCAACACAAATTTTACTGTTCAAACACTTGATATGTTCCATATGGATCACTACAAAAAAAAAGATTTTTAATATTTTTTTTATTTTTTTATTCAGGAGTAACGGCCCGAAAAGGCCGTATTGCTTAAAGATTTTTAAAATAAATTACCTTTAATTTTTATATCAAATAGTAACGATTTTTTTAGGGATTTCTTTGTTATTTGATACATTAATAATGTTCTTTTTATGTGTTGTTTTATCTTTTCAACGAAAGCCATTGTGATGTGTTGTAACGTTGTACAGTTTTTGTAGACATCAATTTGTTTCATGTTATTTTTATAAAGTTTTTTAAACTTCCAGACAGTTTCCACTGTGTTTTGTTATCTTGAACATTTCTTTTCTGTTACTTCCACCTTCTCCATCAAATGTTTGCCTGCTGTGGGCAACAATCAAATTTGTCGTTAGCCGTTGAATTCTTTCTCCACCTTTGGTCTGCTTTACTCCTTTTAACGAACGCCATCCGTACGTTCGCTACACGAGTATCACGTTACAAACCACGACCATGTACCGTGTTTGAAGCAATGTTAGCTTTCGCGCAGACGTACCACTTTCCTGCCGGCCCTGCAGGTGGGTATCGATGCGTCGTTAGTGCCCATGTTGGGTGACACGTATTTGCCGACGCGCAGGGCAGCGTGTGCTTGCTTTGTGCACACCACGAACCTTCCAGGACTAACCGCAAACGACGAAAGGATTATTTTTCGACCCCTGACCCTGTTTGGTGTTGTGGTTTGGGGAAAGGTATGTTTAGCATGAGAGATGCTTCACGCGTTTGGGTCGCAAAAGGGAAGAGATTTAGTTTAAGTAAAATTAATTACCGCTTTGATCGATGATCTCCTTTAGCAGGTGTTTTGTGCGCGTCCGTGTGCGTTGGCACGGCGCTGTTAGATACCAGCGTTCGGTTTCCATTTTCAAACATTCTTCCTCGCAGTTTTGCGTGCCGATCCTGCAGTACGAGGTATTTTGGTATTTTGGTATGACGCTGATCGATGGTGTACGACGCTTAGCTGGTGCACATATTATGCACACGGAACCGAGGGTTGTTTAAGCTGCTTATTGGGAAGAGGACGGTGCGATGCGGGGCAGAATTTATGGCAAACATAGCATTTCGGTTGCATTAACCTTTTGCGCGTCTCGTGCTTACCAGCGCGAACGTGATCGTGCGCTTGTTTATAGATCATATTTTAGCGGATTTCGTTTCAGAAAAAATCACATTCCCCAAAAGGTCCACGAGAAGTGTTTTTAGCGTGTAAGCTGCCAATTCACTACTTTCTGCGTTCTGCCGGTGTCGTGTTACCTTTGCCGAAATTATGTGTTACCTAAAAGTATAATTGTTAATTACTTCCTTTTTGCGAGCACTAATGTCACCCTTAGGAGGCCTATTGGACGGGACAGCAACAACGATCGGAAACGATTTTTCACCTGTCAAAACCGTTCACATCACATTCGAACGGTCGTGATCGTGACGCGCTTTTTACGGGTCGCAGACGCTGGCCGAAGATTATTGCATGAGTGAAACGTTGTGCAATAAGTAGGGGCACAATTTGGTTGGGTCCGATGTTCAGCATCGCCCTGATCATCGTGCCCGACCTTTTGCCGGCTGCGCTGCGTGCAACCTGCCGAACGAAAGCCATGTGCCCTCCGAAATCTCTTCACGCCCTGAGGGCTCCGGGTTGGCGAACCCGAGTGTGTGTGTTCGTGCTGAGGTCATATTAATGTCTCTCATTAAGATTATTGTCTTCTTGACGGAGCCGACGCGCCCAGGACGGACCGGTGCGTTCGTTTCATGTCATTTCGTTGAAGTCTTTCGTGGGTACAACACGGGGAGGAACGAATCTATTTGGGCCGAAATTGGACAGTATTTTTTTCTTCCACGACCTCATGGCATCTTTTGCAAACGATTGGTTTTGTCTTTTTCGTACCTCGGCTCGGCTCGCTGAACTAGGGTCTGTTTTCCAACATTTTCTTTCTTTAAGAGGTAACCGTTGCGGGCAGTTGCTTCTCTTTCTCGCCGGTACGGATTCGCCCATCCGACGCGCTCGCTTCCCTTTCGCACAGCGGACAAGTGTTTCGACCCCCGGCAAATCGAGGTGAAGTCGAAGATAAGTGTATTGATTGGCACCTGTGACAGGCCGCGTGGAAAGAAGCGTAAATTTTCTCTTTTCACTCGCTGATCTCTTCTCGGCGATCGTTTTCGATCGCGACAACGCACCGTCGCGCCGTCGGTTGGGCCGTCTGCCCTCGGGCCATTCCAGTCGATTGGAGTGGTCCCTATTGTGGTCGTTGTGTTGGTCGTGTTGGTTGGCCGAACCATGTGCCGAATAGGTTCCTGCCGGGTACGGCGGGCGGGCGCCTAATGGGGTCAAGCCATTTGGGGGCGACCTCCTCCCAGCGTACGTTCGGCTCGCTTGGTGGCCGTTAGAGTTCATCCGAAGGCAAAGGGTGGTGGCTCCTTTGTCTCCATAATGATCCTTGTGGCAACAATGCACATTATCGCCGGGGGTATACATTTTAGAGTTTTATTTTGGTGTTAAAGTGTATTATTGAGGATTCGTGGAAGTATGTTGTTTTAATGATTGTTATTACAGTTTCCTGCAATATTTTTTTTAATGCGAAAACATAGCCGCACAGGTTGTGAATTTCAGACATAGTGTAGTAGACATGCGATGGATAGATTCACTCTGTAGGTTGACTGTAAGATTTAGGGCACTTTATCATTAAAAATACTACACGCATCTCTATACTGCCTTACAGAAAAGGTTTTGGTAATCCTTTATATTTTATTTCCATTTTTTTAACTTTTATCAGCTAACGGAACCCTTCGATCAATTAAGCGAGCAGTACCATTAATGTGAAGTTCTTTTTTCTCGTTTCAGATTCAACTACACAACGAAATGCCATAACAATTGAAGCTTCAGCAACCGATGAAGCATCAACGGAGCGGTTAAGTGCAAAGACAATCAGAACCATGTGATCGACAGTATCTTACACAAACACCAATCACGCAACGTCTTCCGTCCAGTGCGTCAGTGATTAAAATTCTGTGAATTATCGTGAAACGAGCGTAGAATTTTCCCGTACCACATCGAATCTCTGTCTTCCGTCCAAGCACAGCAAGTAGCAACCAGCGAACCCACCTCTATGTAGCACAGATCAGTTCAAACACACTCAAGCATTGTGCCATAGCGACATCGATATCGTGACGTAAATTAGCTGAAGCTGGAGTGAAACACGGCTTCCAAGCGTCATCGTACAAATTTGCAACTGTGTCTCATTTTTAATGTTAAACTGATGAAAAGTAAAGGAAACGAGGATCACTTCCATTGCCGTAAGTATCGCAAGCAGTTGCTTAAATATTTCCATCCCAAAAACTAACAACTTATTCCGTCTCCTTATCGTTCGATGAATGTTTTGCTACAAATTGATCGGAATGTAAGTGTCCAAATGAAGTGGAGTCCCCGCCCCGGTTTGATTCGCTTTATATCGCACACCCATCCGTGCAAATAGTCTTAACAATGGTGGAAATATCCGAACAATCACCATTATTTATTGCGCACCGCGTCGAAGGTGTGCCCGTAATCCTTTCGACCTGTGCTCACGGGTTAGGATCGATTGCCCAGAAGGGTCTCCCCGTGCATTCCGAAAGGGCCGAACGCGCGTCCAGCAATCCAAATGACACTGGATCGGACCAAGCTCGTAAATCATATGCCTGAACCGATAGAGACGGTTTGCATGAGCCGAGGGCAAAGTGAGATATTTATTTCTCAGTCTAACCTTCCGCCGCTCGCGGTAGCCCAGCGCGGCTCCTGCGGTGCCGTTTCCGCTCCACAGTCGTTGATTTGCAAATCGCGATTAAAGCTCCGTTACATGCACGGAAACTTCCACAGCGCGTACCAGGTAGCGTTGAGAATGATAACAAAATTTATTGGTTCTGCATACCGTGGACACAATTCGGGGGAGGGAACACAGACTTGTGGAATGAGGTCAGAAGGGTAAGATCGAGAAAAAAAGAGAGAGGGAAGCAGCTGGCAGCATGTCTACAGTCGTATCTTTTTAACCACCTTCAAATCCTATAATCCGTTTTTTCCCTAGGTTCGTCGCTTGAGCAATTAATTTTTCATATGCGAAAATGAAAAACCCTTCCCCTTGTTTGAGATGGTGGTGGTGGTGTGTTTGTGTGTATCGTTATGGGTACGCTTGGTGAGTGTGAAGCAATAAATCTTCCGCCCCATTCGATTGGTGCCGTTTGTATGATAAGATCAGAACAAAATATCCAATGACGGCGGTGGCTCACCGTGCACGGAACGTGCAAATGAACGCGTCTAACACGACACAGCAGTACCTAGACGCTGACTAATTTATACTTTCTTTCGTTTGTATTCGATCTTTTTGTAGTGTGAACATGACCTGCTGGTGATTCGCCAGTGTGCGTGACAACGAACTCTGTGCCAATACGAACGTCGGCAGTGCAAATTCAAGATATTTTGTAAGAGAACGAGAACGGGAGTGCCAAAAAAAACGAGCACTCACGCTAAAGAAGTGCAATAGAAAAAGAGGAAAGAAAGTGTGAAACACCATGTCTGCATCGCCTGAAATGCACCATCAGCACCAGCAGCTGCAGCAGGAAGCGAACGCACCGCTGGAGATGAAATCGAACAGTGCGGAAGGAACGCCTCCACCCGAGCTGGCCACGATGACGACCGTGAGTGTGCTGGATCTGCACAAAGATTATAATGGTGGTGGAGGTGGTGGTGGTGGTGGTACTGCTGAAAGTGGAGCTACGGCTGGTGCAGTCACGTCACCACACATCGTCCACGAAGGTGCCACCGATATGAGCCTGCCGGACGATGGCACAACGGAGAAGGTGTACGATAAGGATACGAACACTGTCTACGTGTACACCACTGCTGCCGGTGTTGCCGGGCATAAGCTGGTGGTGAATCCACATCATCATCAGCTCACCACGATCGTACACGGTGGGCAGCAGCAGCAGCAACAACAGCAGCAGCAGCAGCAGCAGCAACAAATGGCTTCTCCTGATCAACTGCACCCAAGTGAACATCATGCAGTTGCCGAACAGAATCTGCTCCACGCTCGGCTGATCCAGCAACAGCAACAGGCAGCTGAAGAACAGCAACAGCAGCAACAGCAGCAACAACAGCACTTGCAGCGAATGTCTCCGGGAGATCCGCATCAGCAGCATCACCAGCAGCATTCGCAAGTCCACCCGGACGATAGCGGCATCATCGATGGGCATCGTTTGCTGCCGGCAACTATCAACGGTACCGATGCGAGCGATCCGCAGCAGCATCAGCAGCAGCAGCACCATCATCTCGGTAGACTATCGCCCGAGGATCAGCAACAGCAGCAAGCGCATCAGCAGGGTGGTGTTAGACTGCTCGAGGACAGCCACATTCAGCGGCTGCTGGGCAATCAGGAAATAATCAGCCGCGACATCATCAACGGGGAGCATCACATCATCACGCGCAACGAAAACGGTGAGACAATCCTGACTCGCATTGCCATCTCCACCGCTGACCAGCTGCTAAACCGAATGGACAATGGCATCATCTACACGACGACCGGGGGTTCGACCGGCGTGATTGGTGCTGGACCGCAGGAACAGCTTCCCACCACGGTGCTGCAGTACGAGAAGGACGTGGAGGACAAACATCAGCCCCAGCAGCAGCAGCAGCAGCACCATGGTCATGCGCACGCCGCCCATCAGCCGCAGACAATCTACGCAACGGCTGGCGCTGCACCGGATCAAACCGGGCAAACGAAGCAGATCGTGTATGCGCTCGGCGGAGGAGAGCCCAAGAACGTGATCTACGGTGATCCCAAGGCGGCAATGCCACACTTTGAAGCGGTGTCGGGAGCCGGTAGCGGTGCCGGCAGCGGTGGGCCCGGTTCGGTTGAGGAAGAGAAGCCCCAGATCGACTACGTGTACAACGAGGGTAACAAAACGGTCATCTATACCGACCAGAAGGGGCTGGAAAGCTTGTACGCGAACAACGAGCTCGGCCTGATGGACGGTACGCAGATCGTGGTGCAGAGCAATCTGTACACGCAGCAGCAAGGCCCGGACGGTACGACGGTGTACGTTGTGTCGTCGGACATGAACCCGGAGGACATCAATGGACTGCAGCAAAGGTGAGTGGCCATTCAAAATTTATCAAATTGGTATCTAATTGGTTGACTACAATACATTTCAAGCTTTGTCATGATTGCGTTGAATAACCTAAAAATGTAAATACAATTGCATACCTTCAGGCGTTTAGTCAACACCAGCTTGGGGACTTGTTTGACTATTTCTACATAACTCATGTTGGTTCAATAATTAGATTCAAAAGGTGTATAAGAGAAGCAACATTGATTTTATCACTTTTAGTTACGGTTTGACGTACTATTCTGTCATCATTATTATCATGTAGTTCGTTAAGCGTTCGAGCTAAATCGTCAAAGGATGCATCTGAATGTTCAGTATTCAATACTCAGGTATATAAAATCATGTATGCTTACCTACATTTGGATTTGATAGTGCATACAAACACATTTTTTTGAAGATCCGTTGCAAACAGTGATACAACTAAAAGACAAATAAGTCATTACTATTTCCTTAAACATGGCGTATGTAGCGATTTGAGCTTGTTGTGTTACGATGTTGTAGTTCTTCCCACACAATGCCGCACCCCATATAAGTCAACTGTAAGTCCACTTGTAGCCTGTGTGTCTTAATTGACTGAATATGTATACCTAACCATCTCCCATTTACCGACGCGATTGTAACAACCATCAATTACACATTTTAATGAACATCTGTTGCGTCTGTTTGTTTGTATCAATCGTAAAGACGCAGTGAAGGCGCTTAAGGAAGAAGAAGACAAAAACAGAGTACACAGAGTGCAGCATATTTCCCAACGATCTCGTTGCCGATAAAACTTTACCCATCGATTCGATATTTATGTCATTAAGAGTTAATTGGAAATGTACAACCGCGCCACCAGACTAAAAACGGGAGCACTTGTGCGGATCACTTGCAGAGCTAGGAAATACGAACGAGCGAAAAAAAACCTTCCCTGGCCCTATTTCTTATCTGGTCCATTTGATTGATTGTGAATTCATGATCAATTTCTCAAGAACAAAACCCAGACGCACTGGGAGCAGATTTTTTCCCCTCTTTCCCCTGTTAGTTGCTCTTGTTGCAATGGTATATCCAAAGAATGGGAAGAAGAGTGTCTGTGTATACAGCAAAAGTGCAAAAAAAAAAACAAAAAAAAAATGAGGGAATTGTGCTTTGAGGCACAGACGAAGGCTGGTGAAGGTCTGTGGCAATAAAATGACACCATCGGGTGGCGTGCAGAATGGGCGGGATGCCGCGCTACCGAAACCACAATTCACCATTTTCAGTCGGCCTCGGGTGCGGCCGTACAAGGCAGCATCGGCTGGCAGCCTCTCCAAGGATTCCTTCGCTCTTCCACCGACCCAACCGTCCCCGGTGTGAAAGCCATCCCCCCCCCCCCCTGCCCCGGTCTCGATGCGCCCTCGGGAACGAGCATCCTTTCGCGGCCAATTGTGGCTTCGGGGGATCTCTTGCAACGGTTGCACTGGGAAGGGATTCGAGTGTTTTTTTGTGTCTCGCCTCGCCAATGTTGTTTGTGTGAGTTTGTGTGTGTGTGCCTGTGCAGAACGAGGAGGAGTGATGCGGCAATGGGAGGGACACTCCCAAGCACATCCAACCACAGCTGCGCGCATCGGGCAAGCATTGACAACGAGATAATGATAATGACACAATCGCAAGACAATCGTTAACGATGTTATACATACATAAATTCCCGCATCGGTACACAATACTGGGGCATCGGCATGAGCTTGCGGGTATGTGCAAGGGCGGTGGTCTCATTACAAATTCATGCAACGTTTCTCGCATTTACAATCGTCAACGTTCTCATAATAACCGTGCGCTTGTGAATACTAATTCGATGGTAATTTAATTTCGAATAAATTTCGATAGCGATTCCGCGTCGTTGAAGTTGGCCTGTGGCTGGCGGTAGTGATGCTGCTGCTGTTGCTACTACTACACTTCCCAATCACCATTTGCAATACACGCTGCATTTGTGGTGCATTTTTTGTGCCCATGTCTGTGTGTGTGTGATTGCGTGCGAGACAGTGCTTCCGCTTTTTGCACGTGATATTTTTCATCGAATCATCAAATTGATTCACTTTGTGTGGTGGATGTGCATCTTGTTTTACCTTTTGTCATTTTTTATTTTTCCTCTTCTTCTTCTGCTTTTCGTTGATTTGTTCGAGTGCCTTAATTTATATGCCCTCGCTCGGTGAGGCCCCTCCCTTTGGCCCCCGCGGCCCGATTGCTGTGAGCTGAATTATTGTTTCCTCGCTTGATCGGACGTTGAAGTCTTTCTGCCTTTTTGCTGCTGCCGATGCTGCTGCATTCCTTGGACGTTTTCGCGCGGAAGCAGCCCGGCCACGGCTGCTGGTGATTTAATTTATGATCCGAAGGATGGTTCCAGGTCTTTCACGGCGAACGCTGAATCTGCGAACCAGCGGACAGATGGTGCGCAGTTGGACGGGTACATTTTTGCGAACCTCGCGCCCTTTTCCCAAGCCACCGGTGGGAGCGGGAATGAGCGTGGAATGACAGTTCTCCCGTCTGTCAAACTCTACCGACAGCCGCGAGTTTGATGAGCTCCATTGCGAAAGTGCCACGGCAAAGCGCGCGTGCATTGGATCTTGTAGCCCTCGCGCTCGTCAATGGGCGTGTTGTGTTTTGTGTACGTCATTGTGAAATCATGAATGTGTGCATTGCATTGTAATGCGCCTGTCGTTTGGTTGTTTTCTTTTTTGTTACTTCTCTCGCACGGGTTGCTCATTTTTGTTGCAGTGCGCTTGAGGAAGTGACAGGGATGACAACCCGAACACCACAATCACGTGGGGGAGAAATGTGTTTTGATGCATTTCGTCGATGATGGAATTGTTGCTGCAATCGCATTCGAATGGTAAAAGAGGTATTTTTTGTGTGTTTGCGTGTTATTTTCTCAGGAGCGAAACAAGGAATCATTACAAAATGTACAATTCGAAACGTATTTGCTATTTCTGGTAGGTGATGTTTGCTCTTTGTCTCAAGTGTCGTTTAAGAACGTACAACAGGTAGCAAACGAGAGATGGGGAAGTTGGTAGAATTGTGAAAATATGTGTGTAGGAATCGAAAAAATTAACAAACCAAGCCCAAATGAACGATTTTTCTTTTGGATTCTCAATGCTGGTAACAAGAAATGTAAGGGCAAGAGTACAAACAGTGATTTTGATTCGTTCATTCATGTTTTTTGTCTGTTGAAAATATGATCAGTGAGTGTTCGAAGAGGGTTGAAAGCAAAAGGAGGTGGAAAAGAACAGTAATTGTAATTATTTATTGATTTTGGATATTGCTTTGAAGCTTCAAAATAAAGTGAATATTGAAGTCTGGATGCTGAAAATGTGATGAATTTTATAAACTCACAAAACACTGCTAATCCATCATTTTCCGCCTCTGAACAACACCTTCGCTCTGCACCCAAAATGATCATGTATTCCCCATTGTTAAGGTGACATTTCGGGATGAATTATGAGCGCACGGGGTTCACCCCACGTGGCGTAGAAACACCATTTCTTCGCAAACGCCAAAGCACTCCGAACGATTTGGTTAGACTCCTAGAGAGCGTGGGAGTGTTGGGTTTGTCCGTTTTGTTTCGGCTCCATTTGACACACACACACTGGACGCGGGAGCGTAACTAAAGCGTACACTATAGAAGAAAGACCAATGCATTTAATGTTCGTTTGCGTTTGCTCGTTCCCTTGCGCCAGCGATACAGTGAACTAACGCGCGAAGCAAATTGGTTTCCACTGTCCTGAGCTGCAGCTTCTGGAGTTCCTCGCCTGGGGGCGCCCCACACTCCCTTTGCTCAACGCTGGTTCAAAGGGCTGCAACCGTGGACTAGGAGGGAGCGTTTTGCTTAATAAATCACCGAGCTTGCGCGAAGCCACCCGCGTTTTCTAGCCCATGGACAGAGAAACAAAGCTCCTGCGAGGGCGCTCGTTTAGTAAAGGAAGGAGAAAGAAGAAAAAAAAAACACGAAACGTTATTTATGTGCTGAGGAAACATAAATTAGATTTACCATAAAAACCGCGTACCCATTACGAGCCAGTAGTCATAGCCGGTAAGCGATTATGGGTGAGCGAAATGGACTCCAAAATAGCGCATGTTTCGACCGCGGAGGGCCAAACCTTTTGCCGAGGGCTAACACTGCCGCGGTGACAAAACGGCTGTGGCCTTGTTGAGTGGACTTTTATTTTGTTATTAGTGTTGCACTAGTAGCACTAGAAGTAGATCCATCTTGCTGGCACGTTTGGTATCTAAATTGCTATGGCAGTTTTCCATTTAGTAAAGTGTGTGTGTGTGTGGTTTGTGTCATTTTTTTTCTTTTTCTGGTGTTCTTAGTCGTTTCCGGAGAACCTAGTTGGAGTGGTGTCCTTTTTACGTTTCGCGGTTGGCCTCGAGGTCGAGAGTGCGGAAAGGGTGGGAGGATCGGAAGCTGTCCATTTACGTATGGTAACGTTTGCCAACTAACGATCGCCCCGGGTTATGAAGGTACTTATTGGTTACCGTTTTGCCAATGTCAATCGTGTGCAAGGTTACGTCCATTAAGTAATGGTGCATACTAAATTTATGGATAATTCCTTCAGTCACTGGCAATATTATGTAGAATCCATTTTAATGATCAATAAGGGATGTGCTTTTATTTACAAAACACAGTGTAATAGATTTGTGTGCGATTGGTTGCAAAATGTGTTCGCTTCAGCCGCAAACAGTTTGGAGATTTTGATTTAGATACACATCGGGACGTTACATAAACCATGTAACACAAGGCGACGGGGGGGTTTTCAATAAACATCGACCAGAGCCGCACCGATTACACCTAATAATTACATCCTTGCCTCTTGGCGAGCCGAGCTGAAAAATTTATTGTTATTAGTTTTTATGATTATTTTAATTAGACATTTGCTCCAGCCCGCTCAACGACTCTCGTGTACCGTTTGGACGATGGTACCCTCGCAATCGATCGAAAGCTCGATCGATGATGTCATGGCCGCTGCCGAGATCGAGCAGCTGACGTTCGATTGGGAAACTGTGCAGTGTTCTGTGCGCACCGGGCTGCTTCAAATCCTTAAACGAGCTTAATATGAACGGCGTTGATTGGTCTTGTTTTACACGGTTCATTAAACTATTAAACTGTGGTGCGGCCACCACATGCAGGAATGCATGCAAGGTGGCTTGTAAAAATGTGTGTGTGTGTGTGTGTGTGTGTGTGTGTGTGTGTGTGTATGCACCGTGCAGCAAAGGAGCACCAGTACTGTCCACACCCTGTGCCGCACGTTGCACCCCATCCTTTAGGTGGTGGCTAGAGCGTTTTAGCACGAATCGCTCCCAAACTGTGCACACTGGTAGATAATTTATTGCGCGGTCACTTGTCGGCTTTGCCGAACTGAAACGGCAACGGTGCACGCGGTTTCGTGCCGTGGCCTGCGAAACGGTTGGGAAATGGCACCAGCAGGACTGTTTTGTGAGAAGCAACAGAGCGAGGGAGAGCGTAAGAGTGCTTTCGTTACACCGTTTGGACGGCGTGCAAACTGTGCAAACGCGCGGCTGGACAATAATGTTCGTACGCGACGCTAAATTCCCATTTAGGACATGAAAAATAAATTAAATTTTACCAAGCGCTTGCGGGGCTTGGGCGCCGTCCCCGCCGGTCTTGATGGGTTTCTTACGTGAATGGTGGTTTTATGTATCCGGTTGGGGTTTTTAGATGATACAGCGAGGGCTAAGGAGAAACTGAACTGAAGGTTGGATTATAATGCAGTGGGTAAGGTGTAAGCTGTTTTGTGTGTTCTTTTATTTTTCTAACTTTTTGGGAAGAGAAAACGATTGAAATATTAGATTATGAAGCTCGTAAAAAGATTAAACTCTATGAATCAACAATGCTTTTCATCTATCTACTGTTCATATAAACTCGTATTTGATTGAGTTCGATGTGTCATTCTTGATTTACAAAGGAATATTAAAGTTAACGCTAAGAAGGTTGATCCATCACAATGGGTCTGTCTTCATGCATCACGGTCTTCGTATGATTTTATGTTTTAAGCTACTTTAAAAACTGACTTAAATAAGAGTAAGCTTCAATGTTAAATTTTGTACTTTTTGAACACTAAAATTATTGTTTTATTGTTATTGTGGTGTAAAACTGTTGGAACATTGAATACTTAATAGACTGATAGCTTAATAAAAAGCTGTTTACTGGCTATAGTAATAATGATATTTCTAATAATTTTCTCTGAAATCAAAGTCCAGCTTGAATAGATGTTGAATAGAGCTGGTAAACGATAAAGAACTTTACAACAATGCAGCAATCCTCTTCAAATGCACCTACCAAGTGAGGAATAAAACAAACACGACCCTTTTGCAGCAATCCCACAGCAAGCAGCGCTCCTAAGGAAGTATCAAATAGAAATAATCATGCATTCTTAACGAGCAGCAAGATAAATCGATGCACATTTGTTACTTCCGATTACTGTGGAACCTTCACTCGATGGAGAAGGGGAGAGGACTAGAGCCGTCTCTAGTCGAGAGTGCAAATCACAGCCGTGCAAGTAGGGTGGCAATAGAGGCAGAAAAGGAAGAAACCAACAAACCAAAAAAAAAAACATTACATGTAATGATTTCGTTTAACGGCAAAGGGGGTAAGTAATTTTCCACCCTGTGCTTTTCCCAAACCCTTCCACAGCCGGGACTCGTGTCTAGTAGTTTGGCTTTGTTTTTCTCACCCTCCGGCGCCGCTCTTGCCCTCGTCCTCGTGCGGTACTGTAATGCATTGGCCGCCCTTAGGATGCCTCCCGGCAGAGTTTGGCTCGCGGGCTGCAGCTAGTGGCCCCGGGGGTAAGGACGATCATTTATCTCCGAGTGCAATTGCACAGTGAATGAACTTGATGTGTGGCAGTTTGTGTGTGTGTGTGTGAGAGTGTGTTTGCTCCACAGAACAGCGAGTTATCGGACAGCGGGGTCTGCTGGGTGTACAGCGAAGTGCAGCCTCAGATGTACATTAAATTGTGTTGATCGATGCGTTCGATTCATCTTTCCAAGGGCTGGTGGGGTGGGTAGCCGTTTGGGCTGAGCTGAAGTGCGGTTAATATATTAGAAAGAACAGGAAGAAGAAGCAGCAAAAAAAACAACCTCCCCGACAGCTCGAAAGGTCTCCCGGAAAGGTCAAAGTGAAAGGATTACACAGTGTTTAACGCTTTCGCCCGGTGTGCGGTGTGTGAGGCAAGAGTTTGGAGGGGAGTTTTAGATAAATGGATAATGTAAATCTATTACGCCGATGCAGTTTAATCACAACGAGTGCATTTTAGCTTTCCCACCGATGCGTGCTGCGATAGGGTTAACAATGTTAAAAAAGTGCAATATGATCATAATTCATCTGCAGTAGGAGTCTATTAAGGGTTTAGAATGACAGTTACAGAAATTACTGTTTGAATTTAATAAATTATGCAAACCTTAAGTGTTTTCTTATAAAAAAAAAACAGCAGAATAGCAACGTTTCACAACTTCCAAACAACTGCATGAAACCACTGCATCATTTCGTGAATTGCATCTGTGAATTGCACCATTTCGTGAATTGCATCTCATTCACCGCCTTCATTTCTCATCATTTGCATTTCCGAGCCGGTCGTATCTCGCGCTCTACGATCAACTGATTAAAAGATAACGAACCGAGACTATTATCTCTGCTGTTTTTTTTTGTACAACCACAGCCTCCTTTAGGCCCAAAATCGTCAGCAATTGGTCGACGTATCGTTTTTAAATTGTACCCAGCAAAGTGCAACAGCAAAAGATGCCATACGAGAGCGGGCTCAAATTAACCACAAAACCCCATCACCATCAATGGCGGTGGAAGTCGAGGGGGAGGGGGGGAGGAAGGCATCAGCCGCATCATCATCAACATTGGCCAGAGTCATAATTACACAATTGACTTCGGTGAAACGTGAGATTGAATCGGCGAGGATTTTATTATCCTTTTGGATCCTTTTGCTTTTTACTTTTTCGGTGGATTTTTGTTATTTTATGGTGGTTGAGGGCCGTTCGGCTGAAGATTTCGAAGCCGTCTCGCTAATTCGCGGTTGACCACAAAGACTTCAATCGAGTGATTGACCTGGATGGTATATGCATACATACATACATACATACGTGTTTTAGAACACATGGAATTTAGATGCAGTCGATTGTGTGGAATATAATACTTTTTTATCACATTCCTTTTTCCATGGTTGAATTTGAGTTCGGTTTGTCTTGTGTGTGTCAATTTGTTCTCACATGCTTGCTTTTAATAAATTGATGTTAATCATTAATATGAAATGGTATTATATAATTCATGAACTGAACAAGAAGCATGATAAAATGTATTGAAAACCTGCGAATAAAGCAGCAAAACAGAAACAAGAAAAGCAAAAATGCCAAAGTAAGACAAATAGTAGCGAGCTGGTGAAAAAACCCTACCATTCAACCAACCAACCAAGCAAACGAACAAAATCATCAACCATTGGTGCCCGCATTGATGGCCGGCGAACGAAATCTCCTTAAATGGAGTAAAAGGAGATCCCCTTTTGAACATGAGCCTTGCGATTATCATTTATCGTTTCGGCTCTTAACGACACTTTGCCTTCGATCGATCTGGTAGCGTTTTATGTGCGCAAAGCAAAAGGAAAGCGAACCAAAACAGGCGAACAGTATCGGAGAGGAGAGGGGGACAAAAAACCCTCCTCGTAAGGCAAATAAAAACAGGCGTATTGTCCATTCTTGCCGCTTTTGCATACACGCAAGCGGTCGGACGGTTTTTTGCCTCACCCCTTTGCTCGCAAAACACACCACCGGCTAAAGTCGATCAAACACTCCCGTGACCATCGGCCGTCGTCATCATCATCGTCCGCGGTCCCGCGCACCGATAACCAAATCGGACGGTGGAAATATGTTGTTAAAAGTTAATTACCAATCGATAACTGTCGCCAGCGGGCAGGAGAAGACGGAGAACGGCAAGCTATAAAGACATTGCTACGGTTAAAAATGGGGAATTCGGAGGGGAATAAGCGGGGAGCCGGAAAAGGAGCAGCAAGGTGGAAAGGATTTTGGGGCCAAACGGATTGCGATCTCCGGTTTGGTGGGTACCGGGAGTGATACAGTTTTGGGCCCAAAAGCAGCCATATGGATCACAAGTGCAGCGAAGTAAAAGCTTCCAGCAGGACTGTAAAATTGGTGAACAGCTAAAGATATGGTTCGGGAGTTTGCTGCTTTTTTTTGTGTCCTGCAAGGTAATTTTTTGGATCTCGATGTTGCACTAAAGAATGTGGAACACATTGAAGTTTGTGGAGCAGAATTTATGATGCCTTAAAACCCGTTACTCATTAAAGAAATCGATCCGATCGCGGCGAGGTTGAGCTGAAGAAAGTGCAATAAATGTTTTATGAGGGAGGGAGTGGTGGATTTTAGTAGAATGTTGATTTATACTGTTACAGTGGAAAACTTCGAACTGCAATAAGTGAGAAAGTATTTTATTGGAATCACACAACAAAAAAACTTTTATATCTGAAAATAAATTAAGCTATTTTGATGTGCGAGCGTTTTATGAGCGGTTCGTTGGAAAGAATGTTTGCTTAAATGGGCGTATCGTATCTTTCCAATTCATAACTGTTTAAGCACACTCTTTACCTTGGGAAAGGAAAACCGTTCGCTTTTGGTTTGGGAGAATTTTCCCCCACAGCCTCGGCTCCGTACAAAAAAAAAAAAAAGAATAGCTTTTGCACCTTTGAGAAGAGTAATTCGCCATCCGCGCGCGCTTTGAATAATTCATGAGCATCCGCATCAGCATCCATCCGAGCAATTGTCCGTCCGTCCGTCCCGGGGGCTGCACATCCAAAACTAAGGGCATGTATACGATCCTGGCAACCGCGGGCATGGCGGGAAAAACGGACTACACCGCAAAATGCGTGAATGCAAAATGTGGACATTCTCTCGGGCTTCGATTATGGTTGTGCTCGTTGCATGCCACCGTACGGCCAACGGTTCACGTCCGATCCCGCACCGGCGAAAGATTCACCATGGAAGAGGCTGTGTTAAGGGACTTCCCGGGAAGTTCCCCGCGTAGGGCAGCAGCTCCTCTTTTGCGGTACATTCCGGGAATCACGATGGGTGAATTTACCTTTTATACTACGCACGCAGGCACAACGCTGCGGTTCGCGTTCGTTTCGGAGTGTGTCTGTGTGTGTTCAATGCGCGAAAATGGTAATTGACCATCGGCGGGTGCAACGGCAAACATAATCGTCAGTTTGCCAGTTTGGGACGTCTCATTCGCCAACCAATTTTGGGATCCGTGTCTCCTCTCTTTCTCTCTTGCTCTCTCTCTGTATCGAACGCTCTGTATCGCGTTTGATGCGCAGATCTTCATCGAACAAAAGACTGCAACTGCCGGTAGGACACGAACCGCACCAAGCCCGAACCGTTTCGAATGACAGAATCGGTCAGCTATGGCCTGGAAAGTGCAGATTATTTCTTCGCTACAGGGCTGTCAGCAAAAGGGAAAACATTATTTTGCCACCACACTTTGAATACTCTCGCGGCACAAACGCGAGCGGGGGGGGGGGGGGCAAGGGGGAGGGCACTGGAAGAAACAACCACTCGCCACTCAATCGGTACTTACAGTTGCTGATTCGTCGGTGTAGTGTGGTGATATTCTGTCGTTACCTCGATTATTCGCGGGCGCACAGAGACGCAGCAGTTGTTGTTTTTTTTTGTTGTTTTGTCTGTAACTTGCCGATGCCGTTTTTGTGTCAGCATTTACGCGGTTGAATAATTTAGACATTATTTATGAAAGCTTACTTAGAGGGGACGGCGTTTATGGCCGGCATAAATCAAGCAAAAAAGGGCTTTAATGCGGGATAAATGGTTGTGATTTTTCTATGGCGGTGGTAGTGGGGGTTATGAGACCATGCTGGGAGGGAAAAATGAACTCGGACAGTGCGTTTCATCTTTTTCACTGCGTGGATGGGGTGTAGATGCTTGTAGCTACTTGCTGACACACATACGACCCTTGATTTTTTTTTTTAGTTTGCGATGCGATATCTATTGAGTGGTTATTTTTTGTACCGGCGCATTGTTTATAGTCGATTTTAATTGTATGGAAGAAAGCTTTGGGCTGTATAAAGCATTTAACGTTTATGGGGTAATTACTTATGCAAAAAGAGTCGCTGGCTGCTAATCAAAGAGTGGAAGAACATTAAAGCCTTTTAAGGGCTAAGGGATAATATTGAAACTATTTCAGATTTTATTGAGAGCTTATCACCTCGCACGACTTAGAAACATTCCCTTCATGGGCTCAAGTCCCGAATAGACCGTTTATTTATAGTCCCAAATGTCCCAAGATTTTATTTATTTGCAAAATCGATGTCTACAGCATCTTAAAGTATTAAAATTACATTGCACTTAGTTAATGGAACTGGACATGGAAATGAAAATGAAACATGGAAAAATAACATATTTTCTGAAGCGGCAACAAATTGTTTGGCAAAATGCTTCCTCCAGCCGCCGCCAGATGCACTAGTGAAAGTTGAAATTACACCAGAGAGTACGATCAATGTAGCCCGTCCTTAATGATTTCATAATAAAACAAAAACAATGTTTTATTGTAGGCATCTGCTTTATTTTTACTTTATCAAGCTGATGGGTTCGTCAATATGATGATCTCACAGCATTCTGCGAACTAAAACATAAATCAACCGATCCATTGAGTGAAATAATATTTGCACACCACACAAAAATGGTTTAACAAATGAAGAATGTTTTCTCCGCAAGAGGTCAATGTTTTAATCTTCCCGAAAGGAGCGGGAGCGAAGCATCCTCTCGACAAATGAATGATGATGCTCATGATGGCGAATGTAAACCATTCAGGCTACACACACAGGGGCAGCACACCCGTTTGCCGTCACCGATCCCGACACCGGGAAACTCCAGGCTCATTTGGCGAAAAAGATTCCCAAGATAAATGCGCTCCACCCTTGGACCAGGACGGGGCAAATTTCAACCTCGACAGCAGGCGTTCGCGCACTGGAGGTCGCCTGAAAGGGCTGGGGAAAGGGGGTTGGAAAAAATAATTGCTAGCCAAGCGCTTCAACCTCCACCTTTTGACGGTCAAGGTTTTCTTAAAGGCTACGTTCCGTTTAATTGAAAACGGGATGGGAGGGCATCCGTATCGAGAAGCCACGAGGGGATGGGGCACGAACTTCACATTACGGGGTGGCAAACGGTCCGTTGGTCGGGGGCTATGGCCACCGGCGGTAGGCCATTTAACGCCCCGCAGAAGCGGGCGAATGCTCAATGGTTGCGGAATGAGATTATGAAACGGTGTGAGAGGGTTTTCTCAAAACACTGCCCGGATGGGTTGGAATCGTTTGACGTGTGGTTTGTATTGAATTATAGGCTAGGTTAATCTAATCGTTGATGCGCGGTCCTGGTACCTGCGATAGGGGATGGGGCTTTACAGTTGTTTTGATTATCATCAACACTGAAACGTTGGGGGCCGACTAAACGACACGAAAGGTAATTTTAAAGCCCCTTTGGTTGAAGGACGAATGTTTCATTTTAAAATTCGATACTTTGATTTGATATTTGCTATTAAACTTCCTTTTCATAAGCAAGGATTAGCTGTCTTCACCAGCTCAGAGGGAATGGCAATAAAAGTGAAGCACCACCTGCTTCACGGCCGGCATTGATGGCTTCGACCTTCTCGTATCGATTCCACATTTTGGCTTTTTGCAACACCAATAACAACAGCAAAATCCCTCGTAAAACGGAGATGAATATCGTAATCTGATGATGAAAGTTAATAAATTGTGTCAGAAGCCATAAATGTGTCCGATTATCGGTGAATCGGGGTCAGTGCGCGAGCGCGGCAAATGCAAAAGGGAAGCAAGCAAGAAACGCAAGGGAAGGGGGAAGTTCACATGATTTTTGAGGAAACCTATTCCGTCAACGAAACGTGTTGGCGTGCGGACATTCCACAAACACCACTGTGACGCGCTTTGGTCCGTATGGGTGGGGGCGGGACCATAAATTAAGCAAAACTAGAGTTTGTGTTCATCCGATTCTGCACGAAACTCGCAGAACGTATGGTTGAGAATGAAGGTTGAGAAGAGGGGGGAAGGGCGGACACACTTGCCTTTATTTCGCATCTCGGTGACCACATCAACCATGCGATGTAACCGACCAGCAGCAATGGCAACCGACTGTGTCCATACCGGGGACGGGTCGTTGTGGTCTTCGCGTACAACCCCGCGGGCGAAATGAAATTCGAAACCTTCTCGATGGTGTGGTGAAGGGAGAGGTGGAGAGGTAAGCTTTTGCCCCGTTTTCTCTCGGAGCTTATACGCGCCACGGGTACGCTCCCGAGGACGCCCGATGCAAATTCATTGGCCTCCGGCGAGGCCATAAATTTTGAGTGCAACCGATAACACAGCCCGAACGCTGGCCAGGTCAGTTGGAGGGGCTTTTCGCGAGGGTGATGGTGGTGTGCATCTCTCGTTTGTCTTTGCTGCTGGTGCATTAGAAAGTGTTGGTGGAGGGTGCTACTACTGGGGGTTTTGTACAAGGGAAGGCAGGGAGAGGCGAGCAAGTGTCACCAATTGGATATGTGATATACTAATTTGAATATTTAACGAGCGTCGTGCACCACCAGGCCGTGCTTCACGGCTTATGGCGATGGCTTAACGAAGGAACGACAAACAAAGGGGGTGGTTAGAGAAGGATAGGAAGTGTGTTCATGCGTTCATGTGCGAGGATGGGAAAGGAGGAGGAAGGAAAAAGAAAGCGAAAAATAACCTGTGATAAATTAGATAACATCGAAGATTATCATGTAATGAAGAGTGGAGAATGTCAAACGTCCGGAGACGACATTTGTCACCAGCATACACACCGATGTGTCTCGCCTTCGTGTTACATTTTTGAATTAGGAGTGCACACAAACAGATAGCTCGAGATAGCGCGGTTGTTTGATAAGGTTCACTGGGAATGTTTTGCAAAGCAATTGGATTTATGCAGTAGATTTATTTTACTGAGAGAAACTGCTTGATTTATTTATCTTTTTGAATAAGACGAATAAGGTTGTTTCTTACTTTTTCAGTTATAAATAGTGCAATAAATGCAAACATGTTCTTTTTATTTTATTGCATTGTTCCAGGCATCATATAACTTTCTATCTGCTTTAATCACAAATAATACAGCCTTCTTGCAAACGTCATATCCTCTTTCACTCGTGATTTCCGCACAATACGAGCCGCGATAAGCTCTTGACATCTTTGTTTCACGGTTCGCACCCACACACGGCAGCTTCCTCTCGGACGACCCGTGTAACCTTTTGCTCTCGAGCGCAGGAGAAATAGCGCCCGTTTGGTCAGACGTATCCACCAACAAAACATTTGCGGGTGCGAACACACACGCCACACGATTGGCCGTCCGTCAGGGGTCGTGGGAGTGCTGCCATTGGGGCATCGCGATCTTCCGAGTGACCTCAAACGCCCAACTGACACCTCCACCCCGTATGATGTCCGCTACGAGTTCGTACGCTCGGCGCTGAAGAAAATTAATTATTCGTCTCGATTCGCACGATAGGGTTGCTGGAAAGGGTCGATGCTGGTGCGAGATGGACAAGAAGAGATTGATTTTGAAGATGGACAGGAAGTGTTGCACACTCTTTATGGGTGGCTTGTTGCTTTAGCGGGTTAGAAGGAAAAGGAATCGATGTTATAAATTTCCTTCGAGACAAAACACACACCGCAAAAGGAAGATCCCTCTCCGTATTTAGTTTATTGCAGGTGAATTTAAATGTCGTTTAGCAAATGACAATGCATCTTCATGCTTGTATTGGTTCAATGTATTGTTCAAATTTATCACTTGTCTGTGCCTGTGTGTTTACGATAAGTACCGAATGGAAATGGCAAACACATCTGCGCGTTAGAACGATCGCAACCATTTCGTAGGATTTATTCGCCCAGGCAAACGATCTTTACACCAATGTAAACTTCTCCCCTGGGGGTGGAGGAAGTGGAGGCTGTCCGATCGAATGGGGCATCTAACGGAACCGTCCAGCATCGTTTAGCATCGAATGGCAGCATTCTTTGTGGTAAAAGAGTGGGGGATGGGGGTCGTATGTTTACACCTTTCTCTTGTGACATTCATTCTCATCTCCCATTCGCCCATTCGAAGTTGAGATGATGGCACAAACTTTTCACCATAGCTCCATAGCCCGCTCGGTTGATATTGGAAGAATGTGTGCCGCACAGGTCCAAACGAGCAATTGCAGTTAATGCGGAGCATAAATCTTGCCAAATGGTGGATTTATGCGATTGACGCGCGCGTTTTGTTGTGCCTGTGCTATCGAGCGCATTTAGTGCCAACGGGATCGTTTCTTCTTGCAAGTCATAAACAGTTTGATGATAGATATTGATATTCAACGGGCTGGCCAAAGGATGTTTTATTGTGGATGAAGGTTGAAAGAGCTATCCAAAAAAACAATAAACGCTTATATAAGTTGAAAGAAGTAAAAAAAGTATCTCACTTAATTAAATACACGACCTTATGGACGCATGAAACCTTTATTTGTAAAAAGACACAAACGAAACTTGAAATAAAAAAACAGACGCTTGTCGCGTTATTATCGGGTTGTCGGCATTATAATATCGCCAGCGGTCCGTGGTACATGCGGGCATTGTGAGCGCAATAAAAAAGAAGGCCATTTTGTCGCACATCGGAGGTCCACTTACTCATCCTCACTTCCCGCTTCCCGAACAGCCGGCCCCATATGACGCCCTCTCCGCTTCGCCAAAGCTCCGGTGTGCAATTGTCGGGTGAATGGATTGCATTATTATCGTCGTTTATGGTGGCTTTCGGCTTTTTGTGACGAAGCAGGGACGGTGTTTTTGCTGCTGCTGCTGCTGCTGGTAGTGCTGCTGCTGCCGCCTCTGCGCCAACTTTTGTTTTTGTTGTTTGATGGTGGCTGATGCCTTTTTTGTTGCGATTTTCCCCCCTGCGCTCCGTTTCTGGCTCCTGCAGGAGGGCCGTCTGTTTGGTTTACCGCCCGTGTTTTGCGCTTTGCATATGGAGATATATTTTTTTTTTGTTGGATTACCTTCTTCTTGCGATTCCACACAAAAGGTGTGGAAACGATGTGTGCAAGGTAACGCCAAGGTTGACGCGGTGCGACCGGAGACACCCGGCGACTGTGCGCGTGTTGTGTTACCACAGCGTGAGATGCAGGTTATTGTACTTCCGGATTGGTTGTGTTCCGGTTGGCGAGGACGGTTGAGATTGGAGGTGGGAAAGGACAAAATGCATCAACCTTGATGCACTTGCTGGGTGGGGGGGATAGCGTTGGCAGCAGTTGTCGGACGTTGTCGTTTTTTGGAAGCGTTTGGGCGTTTCTGAAATGACATACGGTTGAAGGATACACGCAGGTTATGATATTATAGTTTATTTTGTTGTGCATCTTCTTGTCTTCCTGATGTAGTCATGGTTTATTAGACTCTGTTATTGACTCTGCTACGTCCTGCTGGCAGAAGGTTCCATAAAACCGAAGAATATTTTAAAATAAACTCGCCATTTCATTATATCCAAACCCCCTGTCGAACACACGATCGTCAAAATGATACATTCTAATCCAATAAACCAGTGTGCTACTGCCTTTTCACACGTCCCGTTGACCTTTCACGGTTACGACCATCGAAGGGATGGGAGTTTAATACCGTGTAGAACCTTCTTGGGATGCCACATTCTAGCGCGCAAACGAATTTCATCCCCAAACGAATCAAGCTAAACTGTAGCTCCGATGCTAATGTGATCACGATCTCGCATCTCGTCCTCCCGCTAAATACAATCAAGGAGTAAAGAAACACCTCCTATCCTCTAAACAGCGGGCGTAAACTGTTCCTCCCGTAGCCGAACCGATGAACAATGCGCAAGCCGTCCGCTGGCACGCACGCTTCTGTGGGCTTCCCTTGGGCCTCGGTGCTGTCCGGTGCAGCGCCGCGGCGAAGATGATCGCCATGCCGTGTCGTGAGCTAATGTAATAAACCATTCGAAAACAAATAGTATCTCGTTTCCCGCGCGTTGTGCCCGCACCTTCCCCGTGTGTGCCCGTGCAAGGATGGCTCCTGCGAGGTGGAATCAAGGGCAGGAGGGAAAAACCCCGTTGCACTCATGCTTGCCTGACATGCAACGAGCCACGGGGGCATATGCATGCATGCGAATGCGCGAGTCTGGGTTAAAGGAAGTGAGTTGCGCCGAAGGAGATGCTGGTTAAGACAGTTCTCTTTTGCGTTGGATGAAACGGAGGGTTTGGTTTGAGGAGGTAGGCAATGGGCAAAGACGCACCATGAAGATTGTTGGCGTAAGTGCGAACCGTCCTGATGCTCCCGCGCTGCTGCATTTATTAGACGACTAGAGAGATGGCGAAACCCTCCAGGGGGGCCACTGTTGGTGGAGGTGGTGATGATGTCAGTTGCGCTGGTCATGTCGACCCGCTGCGTTCCGGACAGTGTTCCGTAAATCGTACCGTCGTCAACAACCCATTTTGATAAATCACTTGCATCGCCCGTGTGAGTGTGTGTGCGCGAATGTAGGTTAAGCGAGATTGGTATGCACTTATGATGTGTGTTACAAACTACAGGACGGTGAAAATGTTGTGAGAACTACATATATTTTCAGTATGAGATCGTCCTACTTCCATTATTTTTGTTTAGTAAACAGGTTATAATTAAAGGAGAGTAAAGATTAAATTGGCTAAAGATTAAAGATGAAATAAACATCAATTTATAATTATACCAAACCAGCATCTTTTTCGCTAACAATTGCCTAACTTTAGGCGTTTAAGCTATTCAGGGTTAGTCAACACAAACTATTGATGTATAGACAACCAACCCACCATCGATTTTGATCGATTTTGATGAGTTGATTTATCATATTTTAGAGTGTAAAACGCCTTTTAGATTGGAAATTATCAAAATCAAATTTAAGGGTAAGGGGTCGTTGTACACTGGTAGTACCTTTACCGACTACACCACAGACATTACATACGATTACTAATAAAGATACATGGGTACATGGGTACATCCACAAAGAACATACAAGAAAAAGTAAAGAGTATGCCCTAGAAAATACTTAATGAAAAAAGGAAAAAAGGAAAGAGGTTTGGACACTGAGGAAACTGAAGAAACAACTGATCTCAAAGGTTCCTTAAATTGCTAATTCTAGTTCTTAAAAAGAAACCGCTTAAAAGCATGAGATCAAAAACTAAAGCTCATAAAGTACCAAAAGAATCCGAAGGTAATCTGATGGCAATAATTTCGCTTATATGTACAAGAAGCTCGAAAAAAATGGTCTGAAACAAATCGGAAACAAGGATTAAGTTGTATTCATTTTTTTTAATTTGAAAAAAAAAAAACCTTTTCTTTCCTCAAATATTGAAAAATTCATCAGGGGAGTCGTGCTATATACACGCTAACATACGGTATGTTAACATTGTGAAAATAACTTTCCACATGTTAATTTTGAATTTGAATAAAGCTAATTTATTTAATAGGACCGTTGAAAATAGTTCAACCGTATCAAATGAAAAATAAATTAAATTACTCATACTCTGCACAGCTTCCTTCAACTCTCATCTAGATCAAGCTCCTATTAATTTTATCAATTTTACCTTCAAATACAGGCAAAAAAACGAACTCTCTTACAATGTATCGCACTGCTTATGTGCCCTATACCGGATAATTGAAGCCGTGTTGAAAAATCCCGCACTGATTGAATCAGACGCCTTACACCAATCGTTGCAGCCGCAACTACACATTATGCATTCGACAAGCGCGGTAAAATAATCTGATAAGCGCTAATGCAAATGTGGCAAATAACTCGACCTCTTCTGGTCTACATATTTTTATTGTACCCGTACAGTGTACAATTGCTACAAAAAAACCTTCCTACCGGAACACGGCACAAACTGCCGGCATAAGCGCCTGCTGCTGCGTGCTGGTGCGAATGATGAATAAACACCGCACTTAATCCGATCGGCAATGATGAAGGTTATCGGGATTCGTTTCACTGCGCTCCTCCCCCGCTTGGCAGGGGTTCAAAACAGTTGAAGCAAAAATGCGGTACGCTGAAAACACTATGTAGAACAACTTCATAATTCGCACAACACAGCATTGGTCGACACACTAAAAATGTAGTTACAGAATTAAGCTCTTTAAGCAAATGCGCTACCACCACCAGCACGTGTGGCGAATGGAATTCGACCTTGTTCAACCGATCAGTGGCGAGCCTTTCGGGGTAACGGATTTTTATTTGCCGCTCGATAACAAAATACAAACCCCGCACATAAACGCACCAAACGGTTGCAACCGAAACGGCGGCTGGAACCGGTTGCTGGCGGCGATGCAATTTCTTTTCCCCGCTGGAATTTGTTTACGATTGCACTAGGATTGATCCGTTTTGTGTGCGTGTGTGTGTTGGTCCCAGTGGCGCAACGATACTATCGGTACAATATTAAGATGTTATGGAAATGATACGAAACGAGTTTACTTCTTTGCCGCTCCTTTCCCCTCTTATCCCTGCCACCCTGATTCTGCGTCTTCCGGGTGCACACTAAATCCATCTCCTAAATCTGTTTTACAGCTTACGGCTTTATATTGGGTGCACTGTCAGGGGGCTGTCTATCGGGCTGCTCGATCCCTTCGATCGAACGTTTCATTTTACGATCCACTTATGAATAAATCAGATCACAATCGAAAGGTGTGCAAGATCATAAAAATATGTGTATGTGTGTTCACGCCCCGATCACGCTCTGCTGAGTCTGCTAATCCAATGCACTACCGTTGGTTGATGTTTGGTTGTGGAGCATCGCGGGCACGGATGATGGAAAGCGAAGCTGATGTGTGTATATGTGTGTTTTGTTAACAAATGTAAAACGTTAACACAACAGGAGGAGGTAACGGTACACCCTGTTTGAACTTTTCACACGATTAGTTATGGGTTGAGGATAGATTCATCTGAACATGCCGAACAGTGGAGAAGTATTCAAAATTGATTGTTTTTGTTACTTCATTTGCTTTGCAGAGAGAAGCGCTTCATTTAACATTGCGATTTTTGAAACTTTCATGAAAGTTTGGTTAAATTTAGATTACAATACCAGAGTCATGCTTGTACAATTCAATGTTAAACTAAAAGAAATACAAATTCTAATACTGCATACCTCGGACACTATCGAACCACTGAGGAACTGAGACATATTTATAACGGCTCGCACACATCCATACAAAGAGCAAATAAATCAATAAACGCATCAAATGTAAAGTAGAAAAATGTATATCCTCTTCCTTGCAACATTCCACCATATCCTACGAATGCGCTGTGCAACGCTGTTTGGAACAAGCAAACAGGAAACAAACAAAAAAGTATGGCTTAGTCTTATCGGGACGAATGGATTTATGGCCGTCATTCATCTTTCAGACCCAGCACGAATCCGCTCGTCGAAATAAATCTCTTTCTCTTTCGCTATCGATCGGGCGATTGAAAAGAAAGCTACCCATGTGCACACACCTTTGACGCACACAAACACACACACACATGACGAATGCGACAGGGGCGCTAGAAACGTAGTTGCATTCCGTTGCCCGTTGTCATAGCACAGCGCAACGCGTGGTGTGGTGTTGTCGAGCCTGGTCTACCAATGCGTTTCCGTTTCCTAACGGTGACCACCAGGGAATGGGGCGAATTTTTAATCACCCACCTATCAAAAGCATGAGTAAACCATTGGATTATCTCGGTTATTACGCACCGTTTTCGACCCCCCCAAAACGACTCCCTCCGGGGGGTAGTGGGAGAAAATAATGCATGATCGTCGACGTCAGGATGACACTCAGCACATGTGAACACAGGACGGCACAGGTGGAAATTGGGTTACGGCTCATTTTCCACCATAAAACGCTTCCCTTTTCCTTCACCCCAGGGCGTGTTTGTGCGAATGGGAAACGAATCGTAGGTGAAACGAATTTCTTAACATCGTTACGATCGCGATGCGATTGCGATTAGTGGATAGCGATCGAGCGATGCGCAAGGATAAGAACAAAATTGAGGGCAGCCGCACACACTCGCTGGCTTTCATTACGGCGATTTTTATTTATGGTTATAAAACGTTTATGGAGAACCGTTTCATCCGGGTTGCGGGGAGCCCACCGAGTGGAGCGAGCGGCATCGGGCAGCTTTAATCTAACTGATCAGCAAACGATTCTATTCATCCGGTCCTCCGGCCGATGCACACGTCGGTGCACAGTGGTGTTGCCGATTGGCCAGCGGCATTCGCAAGGAAATGCAAATGTTATTTGAACTTTGCCGCGCTACGCTGCACGAACGCAGGAGCGGGAATGGTTTGGTACCTCTTCAGCGGGAATGCTTGCGCGCGGTTTTCTTTGGCGTTTTTTTTTTCTTCTGCCGGTAAAGTCAATCCGAACGATTCCCTACCCCGAGCGAGCTTATGGGCAATCAAATTGATATAAATTATAACGATTATTGCATTCGGCGACAGTTTGCGTTAGCTACTGGCAGATTGACTTGCGCTTGAGGATGCTACAGTACGGTGTCGAGCTGTCGATGGGTAAATTGGTGAGCGTATGTGGCTTTTTTAAATGATCTAGTGTTGAGCTAAAGCGTGTAACAGGGGAAACGGGAAAGTAGTTGTAAAAGTAAATTTATATCTACGGATAGTTATCATCTCGACTCGTTGCTAATCGTTTGCTGTTTATTTCTTTCTTTACAGGTAAGAGACACGCATTTTAACTGTGTTCAATCATCACGATGCGAGCGATACATCGTCAAGTTTGCCAAGTGAGTGAGCCTAATCGCTGGGTTAGATTTAAATTTCACCTTTACCTTTGCCAGCGTTAGACGAAGCCGTGCTCAAATTAAGAAAAAAGCCGATGCGCGCATCGCCATCAACCCAAAGGTCATTCTCAAGGCTATAAGCGCTATGCTTTTAACTGTTGGCGATCATGAGAACGAACGCTCGGCCAGGCTCATCATGCTCGCCGATTCTTTTTTTACGATCCTATTTGCATTTTATAAGTTTTTGGCTCGGCCTCAGTGATGCTTCACCAGCATCATCGTCGTTGTGGTCGTCGTTTGGGAATACATTTCCATATTTATTTCGCTCCGACTGATTTGCTTCGAAATTTATGACATTGCCATCATACTTTATACCACGTCACATCACGAGATGGTACAATAAATGAAAAATGCGTTAGTTCACGGCGCGCCCGGTTAGCGCTAGGGAGCAAATCTGTACGAAAGATTTCAATGCCGGTGCAGGCCAGAAACCGTTCCAAGCTGGCAAATCGGATGATCCTCTTTTTCCCATGCACTGTTCACGCAGGTGTTTTAGCACATACCCCCCGCCCTGGCTGGTCTCTCTCTCTTCTTCTCTCTCTCTTTCTTGCTCTCTCTTTCTTGCTCTCTCTTTCTCGGTTTGTTGGTCAGTAATTAGTCAGCACCTGTTGGGCTACGGTTGTCAGTATTCGAGCCCCAGCACCATGACAAGCGGGCGATCGGTTACTATCACCACCGGGAGACATGCTGGTAAATAGCATTGACCTTTCCGATGGCGCTCGGTGTGCGAGACGCTTTGCAAATATCTCATTTCATTTCCCCTCATCCGCGCTGGTCAATTCTGCGCACGGGTAGATATTCTATGAAAATTAGCTACAAATCACATCATCAACATCTTCTTCAGCTCCACCCCGTCATCGATACGAACTGTTTAGCAAAGAGGATTATTAGCAACAAACATACACACTAACACACGCGTGTCTGTCTTCATCAAAATGCATTTGCGTTTCATTTGCATCGGCAAGGGTTTGGAAAAGAGGTAGGCAAATAAACAAGCAAACAATATCGGACGAAACAACAAAAAGTGCGGAGCAACATTGTCACAAATCACCACAGTCGGTGGACGCGGACGGGCGACAAATCGTGCACCCTACGCAGACAATTAAAATGTTTGATAAATGTTTACCATAAACATATTTTCACTCGTCATCTCAATCACATCCTCTCCTATTGGCAACTACACTTGCAAAGTGTGTGTGTGTAATGTGCTTTGGAGACTGAAATGGGCAGACCTGTCTGCCGTTTCGTCGTTCGTAGCTGTTGTTTGTGATTGACTCAGACGGTTATTTGTGCGCTCTGTTCTTGGCAGCCTCACTGTGACAGTGGTGTCCTGGACGTAGCAATAAAGATTATCATTCAATCAACCAGTCAGTGCAGTGCTGTGTTTGTCTACTGCCGTTAGTAACAGTGTTTTTTGTCTATCCTACCATTGCAAGCTCAACTATAAGCTTAGGGTGAATCAACAGTAGAGAATAGGTAGAAGTAAAGAATATTTATTGGTGGGCGAAAGTAAATAAAATATATAATATTAGTACATATTGCGTGGTTGTATAAGATGGTTTAAATATAATGAACAATTTTCTTAAAGTTGGATTTAAAGCCTTATGGCGAATACGTTATGTTTTTAAGCGTCAAAGCTAAATCCTTCCTGTAAATTTTAGACAGATTCCAGTTGTTTTTCCCATAATTGAATTCCATACATGTTTCTCTGCGGCATGCGGTAATTTTCTCATCAATCCGAACGTCCCGCTGACGGCATGCCGGAGTGTTGTAACGCTTCAAAGAGAAAACTATGCCTTCTGCGGCTATATAATAACGGCTCAAATAACGATCTGGCTCCTTTTAGGGCGGGTAAGGCTGTTCGTTGTCTCTCTTTGTTGTTGTATCCATTCTGCCCAAGATAACTAACGTTTGTGTTGCGTAGTTTTCGACAAGAGCTCCGCGTGCATGATTAGTAGAGACGCGAGGGTTGCTTTCCTTCCCTTTTGTTTGCTTCCCGTTTACTTAAAACCTTCCCACTTTTCTCCGAAGAATACAATTAAACCTTCAATGGAAGCGTTTTTCTTTAAGCCATTCTTTCAACCACTGCGCCACTGCACCATTTATGATCCTGTGATCCGTTGAAAGCGATAAAGAAATAATCGCACAGCACGGCAGCAAAAAGTGCAGCACTCCTTCTTTAAGTGATTGATCAACTAATCTGCTAGCCCGGAGTTGCTGAATAAACAGGAGCACTTATTGCCTTATCTTTCAACTGGGGTCGCTGGTATGCGACATGACTAACGGTCCGTCACCGCAACGGGAACCGCCTTGCGCATGTAGGCACATGCGGCTTTCCACTCAACGTGCCCATCACCTCAACCCGGCCCGGTCTGTACGGGGCCTGCTTCCTTCTCGATGGGTTTTGGATTAAGCGGCAATAAATCATGATTAGCGGGTGTATTGTTTTGTGTTGTTTGCTAGCTGTTATTTGTAGCTCGAGTGTGTAGCTCCACTTAGCCGTTTCCCATTCATCGGGAGTCGCACGTGCCGCTGTATGCGCGCTGAGTTATAACATAGAAATAGCTCCACCCGGCGTTGTTGTTAAGGGAGTGTTTTGTTCTTGTTGAAAGTGGTATCGATTTATCGTTGTTTTTAAAGCTTTTTTAGGATCACCCGGGACATTTGCTTGCTTGCTTTTAATGGTTTAATTTGGATACAAAAAATCTAATCTGTGTCTGAAAGACAATGTTTTGTTTCGCATATTGCATCGTAATGCCTCTGGTACGTTTAAGTGAACTTTGAACTAGAACTAAAGACGCCAATTTGATGAAAAAAAGCATTGAGAAAATATTGTAATGTTTATATGTTTTTTAATATGATTTTTTACCCTTCACATGTAATAAATAATGACCCAGCGTTATGTGAACCAAATAAACACCTGTTAAAATGATGTTGTTCATTTGTTTGCGAAGCCATGTTACGCGAAACAGCATTACACTAACTGCCGACATCTCATCCCAGTGGCTAATTACAATAATCCATGCAAATCGGCAATTTGCAAACACGATACTTCAAAGGCAGCCACGAAACGGAAATGAAGGGAACGGTTTCTGGGGGATAATTTGCCTTTCCCTTCCCCACGCAATGGGAAAAGGACTGGGGCGGGGTACAGGATGCTGCTTCCTTGTACCCTAAAATATCGATCCTCCCAAGTTCTCGCTGCTCTGGGTGCTTTGGGTTTTAATGATTCTCGGCACACGGCCGAGGCAATCTCATGCGATCGTGAGCCTCCGTTTCGTTAAAAAGCAAAGTGATATGTATAACGACAAAATGTCGACGCGAATTCGAAAAAGCGTCCCTAAAACCCCTCCAGGGGGGTTAATCATTAGCTCGCAAGCGAAAGAGGCACATTTCGGGCCGGTAGTGAAGGTAGAAAAGTAATGGAAAAAAGATAAAATATATCTCGAATATTGTGCCACGTTCTGATCGTCGATCGTTTCGAGCTGTCCAAGGATTTGGTTGCAAACCTATCTCTCTCTTTTTCTTTCCATCTCTCTCTCTCTCTCTCACTCTATCTCTCTTTTTTGCTCTCTGAAACGCGATTCTTCATTTCCCTCAGCTCAGCACGAGCTCGGCCAGCTCCAGACGCACCCTGGAATTACGTTTAATTAAAAACCCATTCGAACCTCATTAATAACCGATCGGCACAGGGCCCCGGCGGCAGAGGATGCGAGAACATGGGCCCCCGATGGGGGCAATTATTCCCGTATTACATTTCGAGTGCCAGTGCTGCCATCCAGCCAGCCAGTGGTAATGGCCGCCCGGCTGGAAGGGATTCGAAATTTTGGCCGGCCCGATTGTTTCTGAAGCAGCCTAATAGGCGAAACTGAAGACATTTTTAATATGTTGTGGTTGATGTTGCTGCTGCTGCACTTACCCTTTTCTCGCTGCCTTTTACAGTGGTTCGGTTTGATAGGCAATTTTAACGAGATTCATGCAAACACGAACCGTGAACGGGGCTGGGGGGGTGGGGGTATGTTCAAAAATATAGCGCTGGCGCTACGAGATAAATCATTCGGAAAGCACTTTCGGACGTGCCCGAGATCCGGTTAGGGCTCGGGGGAGGACAACTTGTACTGCCGTGGAAGGCAGGGAGAGATTGCCGGTGTGTTTATCCTTCTGACAGTTTCGAAAAGCAGCCGCGCCATGTCCTGGCCACGTCCTATAGGTTCCCGGTTGTGTAACCACTGCGGACGACGCTCACTTTTTGGAGGGCGCAAGCTTGTGAAGCCTAAGTCATCCCTTTGCCTTGCAGTCCCGCGATTGGAAAGGTCCCGCGAAGCGAAGTGATTGTGGCAGCGCCGCACACTGTGGGCAAAGAAGCGTCCGCGAGGAAGACAGACAGGCAACGGAACGCACCACACGTTCACTTTGGAAAGTTCTTACGAAAGGAACTGTATCGGTACGGCTGCGATAGTTTACCTTCACCGCCCGATCGGTCCACCTTTAAATTGTGCGTATCGTTGATCCAATTAACACTCTCTCATTGTTTGTGAGGGTGATGCAATTTGGTAAAATTACACTGTTGCTGTATGAATTTAATACAAAGAAGTTGTTGTAAAGTTTGTACTGAAAAGAGGACTGCTTCTTAAATGATAGTACCATTTTCAACTCAGCCTTGACCATTCTGTCATATCTTCTTGACATAAACGGCTGCACTTTTGTGGCTGCTTGTAGGAAAAATGAATGCATTTTGCCTTTTGTAAAAATCCTTCAAATGTCATGTCAGAAAAGTAGGTTGGTGGATCGCTTTGTCAGTTAAGGAATATCAGAAGATGGAACGTGATTGATTATCGCGCTCCCGCGGACTTAGCAGTAGTGTTGGGTTTTATGAATCTTTTGCAGAGATTCATTCATATGAATTTTGAGTGATGAGTGATTCGAATTTCGAATCGACTCTTCAAAGGTTCATGAATCTCCAAGGGTTCATGAATTTAAAAAAAAATGAATATCTAAGGATTCATGAATAATGATAGGTTAATGAATCTTAAAAAAATCATGAGGCTATAAGATTTATAAATCCATAAAAATTCACATATCTCCAGGGATTCGTACATCTTTAGAGTTGTATGATGTTCAAAATATTGTATTTGCGCTATCCCACCTAACAGCATGCCTGTCGTGGATTCAAGCCAACCGTCTCTCTGTAGCAAAACAAACTACCCGATCGCGTGGTACTTGACAAGAAGTCTCGAAAGCTTGTATAGGCTGCCATGACCACGCAGGTTGTTACGCCGAGAAGAATAATAATTAGAAGCTCAAGCTCTATAAATCTTTGGAGTTGTATGAATCGCTTGAGATCTTCCGAGATATATGAATCTTTTGAAATTCATGAATCTTTTCAACCGAGATTTAGATTCACTAATAATTTCAAAGATTCATTAGGATTCATGAATTTGAATCAGATTTACCCAACACTACTTGGCAGCAAAAAGATTGTTTTTCAGTTGGATACATCTTCAAGAATCCTTTCGTAGTTTTTGCGTACAATTTTGATAACTTGCATTCCTTTATCCTTTTATAAGGTGCTTGTGCCGTCTTGTCTTTTCATAAACCCACAGTTCCCGTTGCACCGTATCGCCACAACCTTGGCATGAATATTCATCGTGCACACACTGTCGTCCGACCGTTAGCACACCTATATCGGCCGAGAATGAATTAATTTTCATTCAATCGATCGAACGCTTACAGAAAAGTTCAGGCTAAAAAGAAAGCATAATGAGACAAAATGACCCCGAGTCATTTGGTGCTGCGCCCAAATTAACCCAAAACCGTACGCTGCGCTCCCGAAAATGGAGCCCCCTTTACAGTATTTGAATGAATGGAAGGTAAGCTCGGGGAATCGGGGAAGGTAAGCTTGGGGACCAAGCCACAACCAAGCCGGAGACCAAGCCAGCCAGACGTGCATAACAATATCGATTCTCGCGGGATCGCCTTCCTCGGGCCGCTGCTTAGTGCTAATTAAGTCGACGTCGATCGTCGATCCCCCCTACACGTTGGTGTTCTATTTGGCGAAAACGGACAGAGACGTTCTCGATCGTGCGCTTCCCTGCAGTGTGTGTTTGTGTGTGTGTGTGTGTGCACTCGGGTTCGAAAACGGACAAAACGAGCACCTCCGGCACAAGGTATGGCTGCGAACATGCAGGCTGCATTAATTAATCACTTATAAGGCGAACGCTTAAATAATATTTTATGTCCTTCGCCGTGCGATCGGTTGTAGTTTGGCGAGATTTCGCTCATTATCACGCACGCGGGAGGCAGGGCGAAACGGAACCGGCCAGGCCGGAACGTACGCGGGGAGTAAGGTTAGCTGTGTTGCTGATGCTGCGGCTGTTGCTGTACCTTTATCACCGCAACCCGGTGGATGATGAAGCGAGGTCAAGTGCACGTGGGCTGGAGAGGCGGCGGCAGGCAGACACGGTAGACACAAGTGGCAAACGCTTTCCACCAGCAGCATAGCTGCGATCCCGTGGGCGTTCCCGTGGCACGGCATGGGAGAAGCGGCCAGAATGAGACAGCGATAGGCGAACAGGCGCTGGCTTTAGGAGTATCGAAATATGTACAGTAACATTTTTCCTGCCCGCACGTCACGAGTGGCTTACATCTTTACTTGTCGTTGGATTTTTTGCTTTCCGGTGTCGTTGCTGTCTGTGCCGTTTTTTTTTGTAACACTTCAATATAATATTTGCCTCGCGTACGAAAGACTTCAACGAGCGCGGAAACGACGAAACGCACTGAATGTTTGTGTTTTTTTTTCTCTCTCCTTTTCTTCAATATCGTTCACTTGTTTTGACGTAGGTCGTGCCAAAACTGAAACACAGAGAGATAGCAAAGCGAAGGGAAGGAGCAAATTACGCGCTAGAATGAAAATCAATGGACACATTGCTACCAACCTTGCGAACGCTGTGACGCGTTCGTTGTTGTGCTGTTCGGCAGGAATTGAAATACATTTGTCAATCTTTTGGCTCGCTCCGTTTCGGTTCGGTTCGTCTGTGGGCCTGTGGTCTCTGCCCGGTGAAGCATTTTCCCATTGCAACACTCGCGCAATGCGTTTCTTCGCGTTTGCAGGTGCAAAAACGTGGGTTTTCGCTGGAAGACCGTGTTTGGGCTACGGGGGAAGCCAAGAACGCGCGCCGGATCGATGGGCCCGGAGAAGCCGGAGATAAAAATACCACGTCCGAATTCCGTTGCCCGTTTACAGACAGGAGAGTTTCTGGGGAGGGCAAAACAAAAAACGGCAAACAGAACACTGCAAACGGCGAGCAGCGAGAAAAGAAAAGCAACGGTCTTCTTCACATTACAAATAAATCTATAGGAGCATAGTGTAGCAGACGAGACGAGACGCGCGTACATAAAACCGAAAAAGCGAAACTACCTTTGTACGCTGTCATCGACGTGTCCAGCCGTGCCGTGGACGGCAAACATTCAGTCATCACGCTACTGAGTGTTGCGAGCTTCCCGGCTGATACGGCCGTGCCAGTTGATGAAAGCTAATTGTACGGTATACGTGGATTGTTGTGTGGACGATCGATGGCAGGACGATACACCAAACGAGGACACACCTTGACTAGACCATAGCTCGTAGCAGTGTAGAAGTACATAGAAAAAAAAAGAACAGCAAAGATAGGGAGGGAAATCGAACCTCCCAACAACATGCACCTCCCGCTGACCAACATGGGCATGGGCATTTCTGCAATTTTCTTCGCAAAACCGATGGTGGCCGTTGAAGACTGCTGCTATCGGTGCTGCTTTTGGGGCTAAACGATTATTATCCGTAATAGACTTTTCAATGAACGGGGAAGGGTTGTCTATAATTTACAACGGCTCTGACGGTGCCAAAGGGAACGAAGCTTAGTAACAGCGGACTCGGTAGATGGATTGGTGGAAGCACTATGCCTTAATCGCGATGTCATTGGATGATGAATAGAGTTAGTATACTTTAATCTATACCCAAAACATTAGGTTATAGTTGAAAAACTTTAAAAATTTCCAGGAATTCCTTGCCATCGATACAATAAAATTGTGTATGATTTTAATTGCTTGCTACGCACTCTTCCCTTAAGCACATATTGCGCAAACCTACGCTGGTTTGATCGAGGAATCGCACAAACGCAACCGCGCAGCGTATTAAAAAAGCGAACGAAGCAACTGATAACTTTCAACCCTCATCGTACGGCCCCAAGCGGCGGCCGCAGCTCAATCGTCGCGAAAGCGTTGATGAGAAAATTACTGTTTGCCGCGTTCGGGACAGCGTGCAAGATGTTTTCCCTCGTGTATACCACCACCCCACCCACAAGCCACTCTAACCTGTAAACCCCCCCCCCCCCCCCCGTTGCCCAGAAAGCATTTTCCTTCGTCCGGTCACCACCGCGGGGACATAAAACTTTTACGCACTTCGATTGCACCGGACGTTTATGGGCGTATTAACGCGCGGATGCCGCTATGGGGCCTGCGTGTGTGTGTGTGCACCGGTTGCACATTTCGCATGCCTGGTGTCGATCGAACGATCGCTTGGCCCAGGAGGATGGTTTTGCGGCAGACCGAGAAGCGAAGAGCTAGAATTGATGGTAGGCAGATTATTAATATTGCGATTTTTCATTTATCGATGCGTTCGCGAATGAAGATTTGCCCGATGGTGATGGTGGCAGGGAGATTCGCTTTATTAAAACATTCCCATAATGTTCGGCGGGCGGCCACCTGAGTGCGAATGGCCCTTGGGGCCTGGTGTGGTGGTTTGAGCTAGTGGATGGGGGTTTTGCTTAATCTACCGCGATAGAGCCGCAACGACCACTAACCCCTTGTTTCCACTTGCTGGGGAATGGCGTGCGAAGAGCGATTCCCGGTAATTGCTAACCTTTGACATATCCGAGCGAGGAGAAGCGAGGTTGGAAGTGGTTTGGGTTCGGCTGGAAAGGGTTATTAGAAAAAGATCCGCCTGTGGTGATTAGGTATCGTGATATTTCTTGTTTCATTGAAATACATTTTGCACAGCGACTCGTCGATAAAGCTTGTAGCCGGATCGAGCGTCGCAACGCTAACGCTCGTTATAAGGAGGGAAACAGTTAAGCGAAGGGTCGTCAGATGATTTTTCCCGCTCCCTGCCTCTCTCTCTCTGTCCCACTTCCCTTCCGATTTCCGGGATACCGCTAGCCTGAGACAACAAAGTGATAAAATTTAAAGCACACCGATAGTGACCGCAAGTACGTGCCTGGCGGTGCGTTGGAAAATGTGAGGGCAGGAAGGCCTTGGCGGGCCGCGCCGGGCGCTCCGTTGGGCCACGACGTTTGATGATTGGGGCTTTGGCGTAAATGGGAAAACGACACCCTTATCATGAGTCCGTCGTTCGTCCACCCTTTGGGTCGCGATTACGGTGACAGTGAACGGAACTTTAGACGACCTCCCCCCCTCGCCCCGTTCTCTCAGAGCCCACCAGCACCTGCCGCCCGTGTGACAGGGATGGGATTAAGGGCAATATAACTGTGGCTGTGGGGAACGGACGCGGCATACCGCGGAACACTCAATAACTAATAAGTACAATTAGAGTAATCCCCCCTGGGGCGAGCGGGGCATCGTGGATAAGAAGGAAAACGGAATAAAATGGGCAGCAGCTGGGGAATAATAGAGCGTCCTCCTCACCACATCTTCCGCCTGCCAGCCGCTGCAGCTGCAGGGTGACAGATAAGAGTGACATTTTGCAGTGGGATTTGTTTTTAATGGAACGTAGCTGTCCTCTGCGTCTGTGAGGTGGGGTTTGTAATACTATGAAATGGATTTTAATGCAAATGGTAGGATTAAATCTGGGCGAGCCAGGGGAAGCTACTAATGAAACGCAAACGTAAAGTGACGTTTGTGCTGCAGTGAAATGATCATGTATAGGAAAATAGGAAGCTTAATTTCCGAGCCAATTGCAAAGTTGCAGTTCTAATTTAATGCAACAAAGAAGAGTTTTTATTTTGCTTGTTGTTGTTCTCTTGAAAAAAAAAAAGATGTATTTTATGATGTTTTGAGCCATGTTTTAGTTAGTTTCATTTTCATGTTTTATATCATTTTCATTTTTTTTTGTTTCGAAATTCGGACGTGTTTATGTTTTAGTAAAACTTTCTTTATATGTTTATATCTTTCGATATTTTTTATTCTACTTTTATCTTATTATGTTGCTCTTTGCTTTTGATTTCGGTTTAATTATTAAACCTTAATATTTCCTTTTTTTATTACTAATGTTATGCTAGTTTGAAACTGCTGTATTTTTACCAACAATGTTCACATACTTATCTCCTCAGTAAAGAATACTTAAGAACTCCTTATTGGATTACTTATTTCAATGTTTTATTGTTGTTTTGAGTCTTGTTTTAATTAGTTTCGTTTTCATGGTTTATACAGGGTATTTTTGTATTTATTGTGAAAAAATTCGGTAGTGCCATTGTTTTTGTTATACTTTTTGAATTTTTTATATCTTTCGATGTTCTTTCATATTTTTTCCCGTGTTGTTTTCTCATTAGTTTTGAAACGTTAAATTAATCCTTATTTTATTGTTCAATACTTTTATACCTTCTTTTGGATTAATTTGCTACTCTTTTTTATTTGCAATAGTGTTCAAATAATTATCCCTTGGGTTAGGAGCTCTACGAACTCTTTAGGTTTGTTTTTTTCAAGAGTTTTAATTTTGATTTCAAAACCGAGCAACAATATTTACAAGGCAATTGAAACATTTTTGCAATCATGATTCAAATCGACGTGGTAAAACTTCCAGTCCTCCCGTCGTCACGATGGTGAGGCAAATTGCCCGAGCACAGACACGTTGCTATCCAAATGCAGCGAGTCAAACGAACAGCACACTGAAAGCGCCCCAAAGGATAAAGATTCACCTATGATTGACCATGATTGCCTTAAAGTAATTGCTTCCTTGGGGCAAACAGCCGCCACACAGCTCCGCGAATGCTCGCTTTGCATACAGGGCAGGTTCGCAGTGGCAGTGAATTAGCTTTTCGCGTCTTCGTTTCGCGAGACTCTTTAATCCCCGGGGCACCCCGAGAGATACGAGCCACATCGGGAGTTTAATAAAGCGCGGTGAGAAAAAGGGAACTCATGAATGAAATCGTCCGCCGATCGTCGCGCGACGCTCGCAACCGGAATCCAATCAATGTAGTAAAAATTGTGATTTTTCCGCTTCTTCTGCTACCCTGCTACCCGTTTGCCGGCTCTTCGTTTGCGGTGAGAATCGTGTAAGGCCGTGTTGAAACGACCGCTGCAGGCAGTGGGTCGTTCGAGGAAAGTGCTGCGGGTGCAGTTTGTTGCCTGGTTGCCGATCTCCACCATTCATTTCCGTTCTTATTCTTTCTTGTGAATACGGAATGGTACTGCATTTTGCATTATTGCATCGAATTGTACACAAATTCGAAGTGAAATGGGGTAGCTAGGCAGCACCTGCGCTGCGGGTTTCATTCACCGTTCGCGGCCGGGTCAATATAATAGACAAACTCTGTGCTTCCCACTGCCCTGGCGGTTGATTTCATTAAAATATTCATGCAAATTTTCCCCGACAATAAAATATGCTCCCGTAATCTGCTGCAATTATCAACTGCTTGCGCGGTCGCTGCCGGAGTTTTGCACCCGTCCGCAACCAAACGGTTCTGTTGCTCGCTGTGCCTGTGCCTTCGGGCGCAAACGGTCGAATGGCAAAAGGGTGGCAGGGACCGATTCTGGAGCGTAACTGTGTGGCCCAAACGATGCCCATTTTTTACCGCCTTTTATATGGGTGGATTTTGTGGCGGGTTCCGATCGGTAGCATAGCTGTGGTGCGATAATTTTGCCAATCGTATTGCAATGGTTCTACTTTTGATTTGCCGACAGCACGAAGGCGCAGAGAATGCAGTGAAATGTGTTACTTATTGCTTTCGTTCGCTTGTGGGTTGTGTTGATTATTTTCTCACCGTTTTTTTCAATGTTTTTGTTGCCCGGCTCATAACTTTTACAAACGTACTGCGGAGGAAGTGGGATTTTCATACTCATTTTTTGCTTTTAAGTTAAGGAGTCGTGGAGCGTTCGAACTGTATTTTACATTTAAACACTCTTGAATGAATATTTAGTGCCAATAACAATACAATCTTATGAAACATGGAAAAGCATGCAATATTAAGTACTAAAATAAAGATTTGAGAATAATTTGAATACATCCAATTCCCCTATTTCAATATTTACATCTAATCGATCCCAATCGAACCGTTCATTCATTAAACAATCGATAATTTAATAATTCATCAGGTGCTCCCGGGATCGATCGGTCCGTGGCTAACGATCGCCACCTTCCCATGAATGCCCTGCCAATTGAAGGCAGGAAGAACGCAGTCACGTTGTTGCAGCACACGTTGCTTAGCTCGAGCTCGCTTTTTCGAGCTCACGCCTGCCACAGATTAGCTCATGCCGTACGCGTTGATCGCTCAAAGTCATCCCCCCATTGCTGAACCGACAAGGGGCCACCACACGAGACCATTTGATTATGATTAATTGATCATCGGGCATCGATGGCACCCTTCGGCGGCCGCCCACTCGGTACGCATGCGGACGACGCGCCACGTAAACGCAGCGCCTCGCGTAACAGCTTAATAGCTCCTGTCAGTCAGGGGCTGTGTGTGAGCGACGGTACCGGGAACTGTCCGGATAGCGCCCCGGTCGATAGGACGATTTGCACCTATGCAAAAACAAACTCACCCACCCGCCCCCGCTCGTAGGCTAATTCCGCAACCCGCGGCACACCGGGATATGCGTGCGAAATGGGGGACACGAGTGTGTGAGTACTGTTGCTCGATCGCCAACCCAATCGTGCTGCACCCGGCGGAATGCAGCGCCCCACTCGACTTTTTGGTCGATAAATCACTGTCAGGCTGGTGGTGGTGATTCCGGTGTAGCTAAACGGGAGGGAAACCCCCACACTTTTCCCGGGTGCGGGCGGGGGCATAATTGAGCGCTAATATGAACACTTGTCGAAGCGAACCGGGTCCCGTCTTCCCACTCACCATTCGCTCGTGATCAAATAGGCATAGGCTAGGTGCCGCAAACATGACCTACCCAGTGTCGGCAGCCATTGATTTTGGGTACGTGGTACGTGCAAAAACTGTTTGCTAAACCTTTCGACATCGAGCGGCAGGAGCCTGGTGGTAGTGACCTTTCTTTTAGCACGGATGAATCCCTGTCCTATCCCGCAGGGTATTAGGCAGCACGTGTGTGTGTGCTCATGCACGATTCCGATGGTGTATAAATCATCACGGAGCAAAAATTCCCCTTTGGCCGGCTGGAGATAGGATTGGAGGTGCTCCAGATAATATGACACTTATTCCTTGAACCGGGGAAAGCTTTGGTTGGGCTCTAATCTAGAAGGGGGAATCACGAAACGCTCGTGTCTTTATAAGGTGGTAGAAATTCCATTTCAAGCAGGGTTTCTTGCTCTTTATTACGGTCTACTACGGTGCTGCAAAATGTCATGAGCATCATGAAATGTTGACCAACGAAAATAATGAACATGTCTGTGGTAGCTTGATGTTCATTGCTGGTACTCAATGAAAGTGCATCATGACATGCCAAACGCGTTGTACGAGTGCTTGGGTCACACGCGAAACTCTGACTGATAAGCTGAGCTGCCAGCCAGCATAATCATGTGTTTTTTCTGGCTGTGAACAGTGTTGCCAAATGCCACTGTTTCAGTCACCAACAATCATGACTGAAACGAAGCTCAAATCGGCTCACGTACACAACTGAGATGATCAGAGGTGAGGCTCAAACAGTTGGTGGATCAATCACATGCTTGGTGACATTTTGATTAGCACTCAATTCTTGATCACTCATATGGTCACAACATTTTCTGTCGATGATAATCACGATATTCCTGGAACATACTTAGCGTGTGGTCCCAAGCAGCAAAATGAGCATTCTTTCTCGCTCTGTCTGCTTTGATTGTCTGTCGGGTCAAATAGTGTGAGAAAACATGATCATTTTCTTTCTTGGAACCACTCGCACGCACTGCATATCTCCCATGATGACTATCGTGATGATTACCGACACAAAATGTCGCGACCAAGTGACTGACCAAGAGTTGGTTGCACACAATGTCACCAAGCATGGTCGCACCAACTGTTTGAGTCTCACCTCTGATCATCACAGTAGAGGTCGTAATGCTGACATGATTTTGATTCAGTCGGAAATTGGTCATGACTATATCAGTGACATTTTACATAGCTGATTACAGTAAAAAAAGTTATTACTTAGTGACTGACCAAGCGATGGTAACAAAAATGTCACGAAGTATATTTTGTCACACCAATCCTTTAGAGTATCACCTCTAGATCATGTACGTGACGCTGACATGAATTTTGTTTCAGTCAGATTTTTGTATGATAGTGACAGTGACATTTTGCAGCACTGTTTATTACAAAAATGGAGTATCAAAACTATAGAAAAACGTTATTTTAAATCATTGATTGAAATCGTTTCAATAGGTCGAAATTATTATCTCAAAATTATTACAAGCTCGTCAGTTTTGCGTGTTTGCATTATTAATTAAATAGCATTATTTCTATAAATTTTCAATTAATGTGAACATGGACTAGACTTTTTCCAAGCAGAAAACCACAAAATCTACCCTTTACCACATAGCTCCACTTCGATTCAATGATACAGATGAGGCTTTCCCTTATGTTCGCTGTGTCTCAACCTGAGCGGATTTCCCTCGCCGGACAGGTGAATTAATCGCACCTTGCAGTTTGCACTGTTAAACAATTTATAAACATCTTCAGCGCTGGCGGCTTCAGGCTATCCGTCCGCTGCATTCCCCCTCCCCCTCGCTGCCTCCTTCTGGCGTGTGGGGTTACGTGTGAAACGCGACAGGAGCATAGCAACGGCAACAGCAGGGGGGTTGGCGAAAAACGGGGAAACATCGATCTCTCGCACTCGGGGACACAAAATGTTGCTCCCAATCGGGGCCGGCCGATCGACGTGTAGAAAAAGCTGACAAGGGCAGATTTATGATACGGGCAAAAAGGGAATATCTGCGCACTGGCACTACACCGCTGCCTTACTACACCTCCCCGTTCGGACCGTCGCATGCCTTATCAGTCGATTTCTATCGGAGCGGAGCGCACACAAGAGAGAGAAAACACGGCCGACTCTGGCGACGCGGGCGAAAAGTGTACGAGCGTTTCGGGCGAATTTGATCGAATGCTTGCGCGCGCGCGCACGCTCGGATCGCATTACCTTGGTAGTGGTTGCCGTCGTTGCCACCGCCACGTGTATGATTTATATTGACGTTCAACCGGATCTGTGACCATTTCCGCTGCGCACTGCGCTTGCACAGCGCGGTGTGCTGCCCTTGATACTCCACTGTTTGGCCGAGTGTAGCCAATTGATCGAAGGGTTTTTTGTTGTTGTTGTTGTTGCTATTATTGCAAGGATATTTATCCTCGATCGATCATGGGGGGGTTGATAATTTTTCACCCGCAAGGTCAGTTTCGGTGCGGACTTTTCGGTGCGCTCACGAGCACTTAATCTTGTGCATCGGCGGGCCACAGCTGCAACGCGCTGTGTGGGTTTTCGGTTTTCGTCCCGAGGCGAAATCTCGCCCGCAAATGCGCGAAACGGATGCCAATTAATGGTCCTGGTTCCAGGGCGGTGCAGTCGTTCACCAACGAAACCCTTTTTAAAGCGTTCTACCAACGAGCCGAGTTCAATCTGTTAGCCTACCCCCCCCCCCCCCCCCCCCCTGGCCCAGTTTGGCACACTGTTCTAATTTGCTCCACTTCCGCCAACTATTTTGCAACGATTCGCTGCAACAATTGGCCCCGGGGAGTACGTTGATTATCTCATTCATTATTTTATTCCGCCCCACCCTTCCTAGCTCTGTGTAGGGTTGCGTTACATATGCAGCGGGGCGGTTAAGCTAACAAATTATTTCTTGCTCTGGCTAGTTGCTGCTTCGGCTTGATCGTACGATACAGGGAGTACTTCCAACTCGCTCCCTGCATTACCTTTAGAGCTTGGCGCTGAGAAAAATAAAATTAGTCGCCCTGTTTCAGTTCAGACCTCCGTGGAAGTGTCTAATTAGATCTGATCAGCATTAGGCGCTGCACACCGTGGGCGTGAAGGGGAGCTTACTGCTACTAGACAGTGGTTTACACGTATTTTGCAGAAAAAAAAGGCCCACAGGATATTCCAAGTTAAACTTTCTGTAAGGCATTAACAAACATGCAGAAGTATTCATAAAGTCTCATATGTTTTGGAGCATTACCAAGTCAGTTTCTAATGTAAACGTTACAGGGTTTTCCAAGTCAGTTTCGAATGTAAACATTGTTATTCACTGTATCCAAGATGTTTTGCAACAGCTGTCAAACGTTTTATTTGTTTCAAAATGAAATTTCAGTTTCAACACATGATTTTCAAACTCAATCCAGCTTGGGTCGTGTTCAAAATCATGCTGTGGAAATTAAAAATTATGACGATATGGAAATTAAACGTCAGATCGACGTGGAACAACATTTTGCATGCGGTGAATAACAATGTTTACATTCGAAACTGACTTGAACAATCCTGTATTATTCACCGTCTCAAGCTGGATTGAGTTTGACAGTTCTTGAGTTGTGATGTGTTGAAAATCATGTGTAAAAACTGAAGTTTCATTATGGAGCAAATAGACCATTTGATAGCTGTTGAAAAATATCTTGGATGCGGTGAATAATTATGTGCACATTCGAAACTGAATTGGAAAACCCTGTAAATCACTGCTTTACTGTTGAAGTCGCTGGCTAATGTATTCCAAACAAATAAATCTTCTTTCAGTGACGCAAGCACAGTTGTCCATTTCCCCATCGTCCAATTTCCAATTTCTTTCCTACAATACGGACCAAACCTCGCTCGCTTCTTAAGGTTTGGGGTGTGTGTGTGATCGAAAGATAACAGCTAGGAAAGCACAGCCAACCCTGAACCGCATTCGGGGTGGCACCAGGTCCACCAGGCGTCTCATTTGCAACTCGAAGCTTCCGCACCGAAGATTTATTGATTAGCGCCGTACCGTGATTGGCGGATCGGGCGGTTGGCCACCCTTTTGCTCTCGCGGGTCCACCATTAGCCATCGTGGCTACGGCTGCTGCGCTCCCTAATGCATCGCTTCCTCGAAGGATAAGCCCGGCGGCCAGCGGTGTGGCCAGGATCGGTGCACAAAGTGTGTGTTTATAACAGCGTGGCTTGCGTAACCTTTAATATCACATTCGATGCGCGCCAGCACCAAAGAGTGCAATTACGGTGCGCCGCCAGATTGTATATGTGGAGCATGGGGGAAACTCGGTTTTATTTTTATCACACCGCCCCAAGACTAGCAAGCGTGTGCTGTAAATATAGTTTTGTTTCATTTAAGTGTGGCTTGCAGTGAGCGTATTATTTGAGGCACTTATTTTGTGGCGAGCTAGAGCATTAATTGCCACATATTAGATCGCGGTGCCACGTGCATTTAGAGGAGGTGGTTTGAACTGAAGATGGTTTTGTTTAATTGGGTCAGTCTCTCGCAAAAGGTAACTATTTAACATCAGCTAATATAAAATATAAATCCTAAAGGTACGACCACCGTGCATATAGTTATATATAGGAACTGCATTGATCGGGGCATATTGACGTTTGAAAATCAAAACGTAACGCCCATCGCCCGAAGGTAGAGTAATTAATAAGCGACTGGCTATAGTTGTCCTTGGGCTGGCAATATATATATTTTTTTTACATCCACCTCAAACCAACGCACACAACTACGACGCGTACACAGATCGATCGGTCGGGCTGATATTAATTTGCCTTCATTTGTGTGCTGTTGTAGCATTGAGCATTTCTGTATTCAACGCATAAAAAGTGCAAGTGTTTACCGGTTGCCGGATTGTGCCCGGATGCAAATCGCGCCGACCGCGCACTGGCTGGCCGTTTGGGTGTGCAGGAGTGGGTGGCATTTGAATGAAAGCAAGCTAAATACGGCAAACCATCAATCTATGTAGCACCGTTGGGGTGGCGTGGAGTGGAGTTGATGTGATCAATAAAACTGTTACTTTGCAGTTTGCTTATTGGATTGATTAATGTTTGCGATCGTTTTTATTTATTGCTGTTTGTCGTACAGCAAATAAAACAAAATTATTTGAAATGTACATGAAAAGTTGAAATTGAGCGGATACATTTTAATTTCATTTTAGCTATGAATTAATAAAGTGAAAAGAAGCATACAGATAAAATTTAACTTCTTTTATTTATTGCGAATGAAAATACGCTTCAGTTTTCGCTAACCCTTCGCTGCCGTTCATGGTGGCAAACAGCACGCGAGCGGAAAAATGCCACACCATGCACGTAACACGCTTTTCTCGGCGTAAAGCAATTTGTTAAAAAAAAAATAGACCAACATTAATTATAACGGCAAGCGACAAGTCATCCTGTAAAGGATCGATGCCTGTTTAAGGGTGTTGCATGATGAAATGGCTCGATATCGCGATTACGGCTGCGCTCTGGAGTGGATGCGATTTGATGATGTTATCATCATTTTTCCTATCGTTATGGAATGGATTTTCCCGGAGTATGTGAACACGAAAGCATTATTTGTTTTATGTTTTATATAAAACGAAGCATACAATTGCCGTTTATTTGTTGGTTTTTGCTATAAGCTGCAATGGTGCAGGAATGTCGGGACTTAAGCTGCACTTTCGCTAACTGTACTGCTCGGGGGCACTGCAAACAATACAATCAACAACCATCTCACGACTTGCAAGTTGCAGGAAAACAAAAGAAACCACACCACGCAAAGCGATCGTGCGCTCTTTCTCTTACTCCGTTGCGTTTTATCGCGCTTTTCCTTAACCAGACGGCACACCCTCATCGCACCTTCACCCTGCTCATTACGGCCGCTCAATCAATGCCATTTCGGATTCGATCAAGCCATCGCCAGCGCAAATCGCCTTTTTCGGAACTGAACGAATTAATTATTTATTCGGTTCCATATTAATTATTCGTCCCGGCACGGCATCGCTACCTCGGCGGCAGGAGCGGTTGCTGCTTCTGCTCTTTCTCTTGTACACGAATTAATATTCCTCGTTACGTTTGCCCCCCTCCCCCCCCCCTCCCTCCCAGATACCAGTGTGTGCCATCGCACAGCTTCATCTTCGCAGCTGCGGTGTACTGCGACTGTGGCTGTGTTTTTGTATTTTCTGCTGCGGCTTGAACTCTTTTCTCCCGGCAAAGTTTGCCGTATCCTTCGTACGCTGTGTTTCTTTTGTCTTATTGCCACTGCGCATTCCATTTCCTCTGCGGCCCATCGCAATTGATCGCGATTTTATTTCTGCCTTTCATTGCCGTTACCCCTGCCGTCGACGCAGACACTTTAGCCTTACTAATTAGTGTGTGCGCGCGGGCTCACACACAAACACACGCATTCGGAGGCGTGCGTCCTTTTTTCCTTGTTCGCCTTTTTTTTGATAATGCCTTCGAGGGCGAAAGCGCAAAAAATTGAATCCATGGATAGAGACAGTGAAGAGGGGAGAGAAAAAAACGGCACGAATGCACCACAAAAGGTGCAATTGCAACAATTTATGATCGAGTCGGCTCGGTTGTGCTGTCCGTTTGTGGCGTTGGCAATGGAGCATCAATATCAACCTCGAAGCGCTCGGGTGTTGTTAGTTTGCTTTAACGTGCTGTTATTTGCTGGCAATAATATATCTTGGGCTTCATTTTGTATTGTTTTTTTGGAAGTGTACGAAGCTACAAGTAACAGGACGGTAATGAAGACACTATTAAAATAAAAACATGAAATAGCATGAAAAAAACAATATTTGGTCGTAATAGAGAAAAAATGAACGAATAATTCATGGAAAGCTTTAGTTCGAAGTATCAATTTGAAACATTCAAAACATGCATTTCTTTTTAACTGCAAAGTACAATTAAACATTGATCGTTTCACTTTTTGCTCTACACATTTTAGTGACATTTAAAACACAAGCATGTTGTACCACTTGAAGCAAACAAAAAAGAAACAGCACCGATCGAAATAATCCCATTTCAATGCCAAGAAGCGGTGGCTCATTGTCACAATTATTTAATCGTCGGTGAAATAAATTATGTACGATAAAACTGATAAGCTCAGATCGGCCCGCATCTGCACCCATAATTGACAACCGGTCCACCTTTATCGGAGCGCCTCCCGCGAACGGGTGCGGCCTTGATATTTGCAAAAACTACCAATATCCAATTAGTAATCTTGAACGCTATTTGTTTTGTAAAAATAATGCCCTCGACCATCTGGTCGCGTCGATGGAAAACAGCGAGCGAGTGCAACAAAATAACATAAAAGTTAGACAAACTCACTATCGATATGTGTTATTTTTGTTTGCTTGCCTGAGATGTGATGCATGTTTTGCATGTACCGATTCATTTAGCTGTCCTCGCCCCATCTCTTAGCTGACATTTCATGCGGCGCTTGGCGTGGCTTTTTTTTGTTCTGCTGACTAATTATGCAGCACGCCCAGAACGACGCGCGAACTTTGGCAAGATCGAGCTGATGCTGGTAATAAAATTAAAGCAAAAACTCTTTTGTCACCATCCCGTGATCCCATTCGATTACCCTGTTTCCTTCCCGTAACGAGCCGTGGCCGTGCCGTGGGGCTTAATCAGGGTCGTCTTAAAGCGGACGACGTTGTTATCGAGACACGGGTAATCAGCGCTTTGCAGCATCGAACGCGATCCTTATCGGGCCCACATCGGTTGGTGTGAATTATTATGCAAACGGCCCGCTGGAAATACGGTAGCAGAATGGCTTTGGCAGTTGGTTGCTCTTGTTTTTTACTGTTTTTTTTTGTACAGTCACTGGGTGGTCTCGGACCGTTCGGGTGTGGTTGCACTAATTGCAATCCGCCACGTGGAAACTGTGGTGCGAATTCGGCTTTATTGAATCTTGACCTCGCCGAAGGGCTCATTAAGAGCTGATAATTTTCTCACACATTGCCCGCGGGATGGTGGGCGAATGGCAAAACCCCGATCCCGAGCTGACATTTACAGCGCGACCTGACCTCAAACAGGCGACTGTGGTGACCCCTTTTTGCATTGCGTCTAGTAATTATGAAGAAGTTTTAGGTAGCAACAGTGCACTATTGAACCAGGCGGACAGAATGGTTCCGGTGGCGTTTCAAACCCCGCACAGCCGAACGACTGATAATAAGTAACCTTAAGTAAACCTCATCATTGTTTCACAGTGTGGGTACTTTTGTTCCTTGCGAGGCTCGAATGAGTAATAAGCAGTAAAAGTAAAAGCAACACAACCCCTTTTGCATGGTGCAAACCGCAGCAAACTGTTGCAACTGATCGAGCTTTCGAGCGTCTCCTCTGGTACATGGGGGTACCGGGCGTACTGGGGGTCGTCGCCACAGCATAGCCAAAGCATAATTAATAAGTAGCAACCACCACCACGGGCAGCAACCGCTGCAGACGACACATTTGCCGATCGGCTTCGTGTGACTCTGTTGCGTGCCGGGTAGCGATCTGGAAAGCGATCGTACACAGCCTCCCAGTGCCCCGCGAAACGCGAAAGGTTCATTGCCCAAAAGCTGGGACGGAGCTGTGGCTGCGGGGCTGAGACGTGAACCCCTAACCAAGCGCAATGACACGGGCGCGCGGTGCAGTTAAGCCCGGCGGCATGCAATAATTTTGTCGCCATTTTATGTTTGCGTACGCGTCAGATGCGCGGGGATTGGGTGGGATTGGGGTGGCGACCGAAGCGGTCGCGATCGATGATGAGTGATCGATGCATCGATAGTATCTCGATGTTCGGGGTGCAGCGCTCGCGTTGCATATGCATAATCACTATAATCAGCGGAAGTTTTGCGGCCACTACCACACCACACCACATCATCACCATCGTCCACCTCTCTTTGTTGTTGTCTCACTCTTATGACGCTGTTTTCTGGCTTTTTGTTTTTCACCCTTCGGAGCTTCTGATGATGGAGTGAAAAAGCAATTGTGCGTCGTGTGCATGCGCTGGGATGCATTTTACCTTCGTGTTGTGAATGATTTTTTTATGCGACAGGGTGCGGTTGTAGGGCATTTATTTTGTTATAAGTATTTATGTTCATGCTAAAAGTTAGTAGCATGCTAAAAGATAGATAGATAAAAGACAAGACTACTGAAATAAAAAATGTACAAAAAATTATAGACTTCATTTAAAGAGGCGAATGATCAAGACCTCAAAGTCTCTATGAAAATAAGATCAGTCAGTCAGGTCAAGTCACAGACCTCAAAAATCATTGGCCTTAATTGGTTTGGACATTAATTGTTTTTTTTTATTGGTCTGAAGTAGATTTCAATACATGACATGCGAAGTACGAGACTGAGCATTTGGCATGGCACTACGACATCACTCTTGTGCTGATAGTGCTAATACATGACTTTATCTTTCAGATGATCGTGGAATCAAACCTTACCGTCCATTGTTTAAAGTTTGATTAAATTAGTAATATTGTTGAAAAAATTGGTAAAATGGTTGAAAAATATCAAACTATTGGTTAAAAATTCAAAACAAGATAAAAAATTTGCTTTTACCACGCTTTTGTATTAAAACATTTCTAATGATAATGCTACCAAAATATAAGAGATATGCTGATTATGCTGCCATGATTGACCACGATGACACAAGAAAAATGATTCGATCCCAATCGCCCAATCTTGTTCCCAGGATGCGCACTGCTCTGATTGAATTGACGCATAAATCAGGCACGCAACGAACCTTGCCGTTCCCAATCGGTCCTTTAATCAGTGGTCCCCACGAGGGCTCGATCGAATGCCCTCGGCTTCGGCCATTCTCGACCATCATCGATAGGGAACGGATTGGAGGCGGACAATTTGTCAACTCCCCTGCCTTCCTGCACCGTTATCGGGCCGGCGGCATCGTGGCAGAGATCCCCATTGGCATAAACATATCGACAAACGGGGCTTCCCATCCCTGCCACGTCGCCCTCGAATATGCAGCGATCGCTGCGAACATCACCGATACGTGTGCATCTCATTAAGGGCCGCCGCAGTAAAGTATGACAAATTCAGTACTTTATCAAACGCGAACACCGACCATGAATGTCCTGCAGGCACGAAAATGTGCCGGACCAGGACCAGGGGGCCTAGGGCGGAGTGGATGCACTTCTAATTGGAGTTGAAGTTTGCAAGCGTTGAAGTATTGTTGAAGGGAAAGGAGGATTGGTGGGAAAGATGATAACAATTCACCATAAATTTGTTGACACCCATGCGCCTCACGAAGGGCGTGCTCTGAAGTGGGGAAAACGGGAAAACGTAGGCTCGCAAAAATATGTTGCAAACGGGATGGAAAAGCAAAGTTTATTTCGCTCATTCGCTTGATCGACTTCCGCATGCAATATTGTGAAGGTTGTTGGCTGTGCCGTGATGCATCTCGTATGGCGTCCTGCGTCCCAGGCACGCGGACCTGGAAGTCGCCCACCAACGACGCTTTTATTGACCTCCCGAAAGGTCCGAAAGGCAAAGATAAACATAAAACCCTTTCTTCTCGCTGTCCGCTCTTGCACTGTGGCCGCAGCACAATGCTCTCAACCGAAGCCCGTTCTCCGATGCACGGTGCATATGCACAGGACTTCATCTGCAATCGCTGCGGTTCGGTTTCGCTTCCTCTGCAATCGCTGTAAAGTGAAAAATCTGATCGAAACACACGAGCGTTAGAAAAGAGGAAAAGAGGTTCAACCACGAACACACAGGGAAATGAACGAAAAAAAAGAAGGCTGACGTAGACTGGCAGGCGTACAAAATATATGTCTAAAACCTGGCGGTTGACTGCAGATACTGGCCGTGTGTGTGTGTATATACGTTGTCCGTAGTCGGTACGGACGAACTGCAATAACAGCTCACCGCACGGACGGGTGGCCTAGGTGGGAAACGGACGCCTGTTTTGTGTGTGCCTTCGGTTCGGACCCTCAGCTTCACGCGTTGTCCAGCTACGTTGTTTTACCACACTTTTCCACCAAACGATCGATGCAGAATTCATGTTATTTCAAAAGCTTCTTGTCTTGTCATATATTGTGAAATTAATTGTACACTTACACGCAAATATTCTTTGCCACCTTTTTTCGTTGTTGTTGGTGTGCTGTTCATTGCTTTTTTTTGCTACTCCGCCTCGTCGTACGCCGCATGTACGGAGCATACGAGGGCGTCCGTAGGCCTCTGGTAGATGGTGCCAAAATCACACAAGCTGCACAGGGGGAAGCTGCACATGCAGGATGCAGTGGAAAACGGGGATGGTAGGCATGAGTGTGAAATCAGTATATGTATGTTGTATGTTTATATGGAAGGAGACAGCGAACAAATTGAAATGGGAGAAAAGGAGAACTAAATGTATAAAATATGTGTCAAATGTAAGGTTGGAATGATTAAACACTTAAGATATTTTTATTTATTTATTTTAATGGCTGACTTGGGGTCAATTAGCCTGATTTGCTGTTTTATTGAATTATTGAAACGGTTGATGTTTTTTTCAATTTTATTTTTATGTAACCTAATTTTCTGTTTCGACGTGATTCTTCTTTACTATCCCATCTCATCCATTTTCTTTTGTATTCACTGTAAAATCTTATTGAACTTTTCACTTTTCCCAGATAACAATGTGATGAATTTCAAACACGAAATAATTATCTAATTTAATCGTTCTTCTTTTCCCGCTCTCTTTCTTTCTAGGTAAGTGCTGATGAAAATGCATCAAACAACAAGGGAACATTACGATATCAACGGTCTGCGGCAGACGATCGCATCGTACGAAGGATATTCATTTGCTCGCTTGCAAGGGGACCGCGCGATAGGATACCCACAAAGGTACGGCGAAGAAAAAATAGGGATAAAGATAAGCAACGCGACATTCTTTACGCAGTGTAGGGTTGACCTTGTCTCTTGGAATGACCCGAGCCGATCCGTTTCGGTCGTCCGTAACAGGGATTATTGGACCCAAGTATTGCATCCTCTCGCGGTGCAAGCTTCCTTCAGTTTCAGGTGGAATCCTTAATGCCTAAATTAGATGAAAAGCGGGGTAAAAAACATTGTAGGGCACCGATTATCACCAGTGCCAGTGCCATAACAAATCACGAAGCTTTCCGTCTCGGTCAGTCTGGGTGTATGTTTTTTTATGTTCTTCTTACCGAGGACTATTGGTTTTTTTCTCTCTCCAGATACCATAGGACGCGAAGTACCGCGGGGCAATAGAATTGAGAGCAAGGGACAAGGGATTAAATGAATGTGAAAGGGGTTTCGTGCGTTAAAGCGACCGCGACTCATGTGACCTTTGGCCACGGGAAAAGGGATTACCATTCCTCAGGCCTATGAGATATCAGAACGGTCCTAACGCGTGATATGCTTTCCATCGGTCGCTGGTCTAATCTATCGCCGGTTTGCTTTGGATCTCTTTTTGGGATTTAAATTGTAGGGTTTGTTGTGTGTGTATGTGTGTGTTTAAATTACGAACCATGTTTACGTTATTAGTTCACAGGATGGGAGAGCAGGTAAAATTTAAAGCATCTTCAGTTTATCACGATCGCGATGCGCGAGAGATGGGCAACGGAGTGGTCTAAATTATGTTCTAGCAGCGTATTTATGTTGCAGCAGAGGACATGTCCTTTTAATTTATTTGATGTAATCGAAGAATTTTCCGTTGATCTTTGATTTGGTTGTTGGACCAAAATTGAAGACGGATGTTAAAATAGCATCCTTCGTGTATTTGATTTTTTAAATGTTTTTTTTTTATTGGAACTCACTCATTAGACACTTTGTAGGATTGTTCATGTGATGAAAATATCTTACAAATATCGATAAAGCAATTATAATGATAGTTATACAACTTTTAAAACAACATTTTCAACACTTGAACATGAACTAATTCACTTATTCATGAAACAACCGTATATTTTCCTTGCAATATTGCCCTTCCACCTGCTGTAACGAGTCCGCAGCAATGCAGAAAAGCACATCGTAAAGAATTTAGACACAAAGTAACGGTCTCCACCCTTAACTAAGCAGGCGAGAGCGCGCGCGCGCTTTCCCGGAACAGGTTTGTCGCTCACCACCCGCGCGAGTCACTCGCCAATGCCGCCGGTAACTCACGAGATGACGCACCTGTTTCGCATTGGAGCTCGCATCTTGGAGCCGCACTTGTCGCAGCCATTCGAGCAGTTGTTTCGAGCCGCTCGTTTGAGCCCCGTTTATTTTTGCGTGATATCCTCGTGCACACCTGAGCACCCGGTCGAGGCGTTACCCCATTGCGGGACCCTTGTGCCATCTCTTTCTACCCAAGCGCGGTAAACAGAGAGCGAACCGGCTCCCCGCAAAACATGCGAATAAAAACAGCTTCCCCACCACCTTGGGGACGACGATCGATTGAATCGTACCCGAAGCGATCGTGTGTACTCTTTCCACCGCGCGGCTGTGCGAGCGAGCACCAAAGCAAACATGGAGTGGAGCAAACAGCACAGAACAGGGACGGAAAGTGATCACGCGTGCGCACACGCTCTCGGAGGCTGCGTGGCGCGCTTTCTGGTTTGTTTGCCGAATGGAGCAGCACCCGCGGGTTTTGTTGTGCTCTTGCTTTGCCGCCGCGTCCATTTTGGCCGCCCCTTCGGCCCCTCCGCTCCCTCTATCTAACTCGTTTGCGTCGTTTTTAGCGGGAACTGGTGTGAGAGCGCGCGGGGCTTCATTTGCCTACGCGGTGATTGCGGCGAACCTGGCCGAAGTGGTCCTCAGTTTACATCGGCTACTCACCGAGCTCACCACGCCACCACGAGAGGAGGAAAGATCGCGTCCCTTTTTTTCGGTTGCGCACGTTTTGCGGGCTGTCCACTCGGAGACGCGACGTTTTCTTGGCGCGAAGCTATTTCCAAACCGTGTGCTGTATCGTTTTGCTGTCGAGCATAATCAGCCTGGTGATTTAGGGCGCCGGAAACCGATTACCGTTTGTGACGTAGTTAAACCATAATCTCGCGCGTGGAATATACCGTGAAGTTCTATCCTTACTGTGCCATACCACGTGATTAAGCTTATCGTAGTGGAAACATATGCCCCCGTTGCGTGTTTCAGGTGTTAAGAGGTGTACGTTCTGTGTGTTTTGGTGCCATATCTGGAAGCACAATCCAATTCAATACCTTGCCGGAGCCACGTATCGTATATGTTAAACCAAAAACGGCTTAGCAACTTCGGCTAATAAACGATACATCCGCCTTTTCCGGTGACTTCGTTTCGATCGACATGTGATATGGGAAGGAAGGCAAATTTGTAAGGTTACGCAACAAGTGCATCGAACGTCGATCGGGAAACGTTTCGTGGGTTTGGCCCGTGATGGCTGTACAGTTTGCATAATTTTATTTGATCAATTTAAATATTCACACAAACTTCTTCACGGTTGGCATTTGGAAGTGGCTAGAAGCGACAGGCGAGAAAGCGGGAAATGAGAATGAGAAATAGTTTGGCATCGTGTTGTGTTTGCCTTTGTTTGTTTCCAAATAAGTAAATCCTACCGTTCAAACTCCCATTCTACAAGACTAAGGGCAAAGGTGATGCGAAAAGATAAAGAAACCCATCACCACCATCAGTGACACAAATCAGATTTGTGTAAAGTGTGAATATTAATTGTCTTCTGCGAAGAGCGTGTGTTTTCGTTCGCAAAAAGTGTGTTATGTTAGAGTGAAGCGCACCCCAAACCTAGTGAATCGACGAGAAAGTGTTAAATAAAAAGAAACGGTTGCGCAAATAACCGTTTTCAATATATTGGTGGAATCGTCCATCTCCCCCATCGTGGCGCATATCGTTAAATTGTGCCATCAGCAAAAGCGATCGTAACGTCGTAAAGTCACCGAGCTCGCCTACACGCTGCTATTATTGCCTTAACAAATTAAGGCCGCCTGTGCGAAGCCGCCTGTGCCCGCACCCGATCGACCGAGGACGATCAAGGAGCACGAGCACGAGTGTATATAAAATTCGAATAAAACAATATCACACGACCTACATCGCGCGCACACTCTAACTGAGTGTCCCGTTTCAGCAGCTCATCGTCTTGCCCCGTCTTCCACGGGTCCTGAGTCCCCCTTATTTATGTGTTAGGGGTAAAAAAGCCGTCAAGCTGGATACCGGAAACACTTTCGGCCTGCCCTACTCGGATTGGCTGAGCGAAGATAATCGGTAAAACATCGGGCGATTGCGATCGCAATTCTAATGGTTCATGTTGCACATCGACAGAAACAATCACAGAAACGAAACCAATCATGTCTGCAGGGTACAAATTTAATGAATATTTCGTAGCTGAAGTAGCTTTTGAGTTGTTTTTTTACACAAAAATAGTTAAACAAAACCAGCTGAGATCGCCATTTCATCAATAGAAGAGTTTTGGTTTGAAGCGACGAATCCCATGGGGTCAGTTTAGTTAATGTGTGTTTATGAGTCTGTTTCATCTACTGTATCGTCCACACACTATAAAAAAAAACCCAAAATCTTCTAAACAAACCACCCCGGGAGCCCACCCGGTAGCACTTGCACACTTCAAATTACCTTTATTCGCCGCTTCCGGCTGTATGCGGGCCTTTCAAAAGGGCCGCGCGAGAAAAGAGGCATGAAGTTGAATTGTAAAATGTCTTCTTGAAGCGGTCAAACGGCCTATATGGGATCAGTAAGCGGAAGCACAAAATTAACACATTCACGTGAATAGATCCGAGGAACGCGTGAAGAACAGTCTCTGAAGTCTACCCTGAAGTGCAAGTGTTTTCGGAGCCGGAGGATGACAAACAGAGGCGGCAAATGTTGTGAAAACTGATCCTAGCCCTTTACCTTTGGTGTTTTTTGGGATGATTTTTGTGCTGAACGGTTTGTTTGATGCATCATTTAAAAAATTATCAATTGAAGTTTTGTTTATTTTTATGTATATCTTTATTACGATGAAAGCAGTTTGGAAATATTCGAAATTATTCCGTCTGCCTGTACAGTATGATCCCATTTTCTCTGCACGCTAGCTTGATTCATTTGTGCTAATCCTAATCCAAAATATCTAGATCCTTCCCTGCTAAGAGTTTCATTTTCCGTTTCAAAACCAACCAGCTGTTGGTAAATCTTGTACGGAATGTCCTGTCGTCCTTGAAATAACGGCCTTCCTCGCTGCAAAGGGTCTTTGAGGCATGATCCATTGCTCTAATTTAACATTCTTGAGGTCCATTCATTCGTGTGTTCTTTGGTCGTTTTTTTGCTTGTGCTGTCTTGAACAATTTGCTGAAGCGTCCGTGTACGATGAATCTGTTCATTCAAATCACCATCAGCAAGGCAGAACACGACGAAAAAAGGACATGCAAACGGTCGTTTTGGATGTTTTGTGTGTGAGTCTTCCTCCGAACCTTCATTTACGCACGAAAGACACGCAACAACGAACCGAATCTAAGAAAAGAGGAAGAGCAAAAAAAAAAACGTCGTCAAACAAAACTTTCACACGGATTGTACAGCCTGGACGGATTTCTTAGCCGGACTCAGTCCCTTCCCGGTTTTTATTAATTCGTTGGACGCTGCGATGGACGATTGCTCGCCCGGCAATCTTGCTGTTGTTGACTAGGGGTGAGGCGAGACAAAATCATCCGTTTCATCCTGAAGTCCTTTTTCGGACGGCCATAAACCCCTTTTGCTTTCGGGAGATAGAACCCTTTCTTTATGGGTTGCCTATTTGCTGCTTCGAAGATGAGCCAGTGCGCATCGTGTTCTATGTGTTTGTTCTCATTAATGCAAGAGGCCGACCATCGCGAAGGGCTATCGCCAAGGGACGACGGCCAACGGCCAAAAGGGTTTGCCTTTTTTTTTTCACCAACGCCAAAAGGGTTGCGACGCGACCACAACTGCTTTAACGGAATTTCAAATGGACTCTAAAGATAGGGCAGAAGGGGGAAAAAGGGATCAACAGGCTTGATTACCTCATGTATGCTTCGTCCGTTTGTTTCCGCACTCTCCCTGCGGGTGCTTTATTACCTTCGCACGGACGTGACGAACACTTCATCTTGCGTAGAGAAGCGCCAACCGTGCGTTGCGATGGCCAGCGGGAAGAATGTTTCCATTCAACAAGCCCGTGAAGAGCTTGGGCGATTGTCCTGTGTAGAATTGTGCGCCCGTTGCGCACAAACGCCACGGTACACAAGGAAGAGGGAAGCTGTACAATGTAAAGGTGCGGACAGGCACGGGATTAAGCTCAAAAGGGGTGTCGAAGGGATGCTGCGCTTACCCTTTGTGCCAACGGTTGTATGGGTTTGTACGCAGGCAACCGGCACGCCATGGGGTTCGTCGCTTGCGCTTCAAGTCACACTTGCTCACAAGCTTACCGAGCGTTTGCGTCCACTCGCAGTACGGATTGCATAAGAATGGCAATCTTTTGCGTTGTATAGAATCACGACATTTCCAGCATTCCATCATCATACACCACGGGGCACAGATTTTTCGACTGCCCAAAAACCAGCGCCAGCGTCAGAAGATGGGTCACGGAGAACACCTTACGCAAGGTGGAACCGGTCGCACTGCCGTCGCGGCACCACAGACAGCCGGACGGCCCGAAAACTAGTCAGATCGCGTGCCGGGGCCTGTTCCAGTGCCCCGGAACAGCCTTCCGAGCACGGTCAGGTGTGCGTTCTCTGGAACCGGTTCCTGGAGAACCGGAGGCTGTGCGTACCCTGCGACCGGTTCCGGAATCCCGTTTCTGGGCCGGTCCCGAATCACACGCGTGCCCTGGCCGCGCGCGTGTAATGTCGGGGTGCAAAATAGGGGGTAAAACAGTCAACAGTCCCAACCGTGTGCGCGGAGGGTGGATCACCCCGGTTTTGCCGGGGGTAGTAGGTAGGCACCCGGGAATCGGGCGCCCAAAAATCGACCACACCACACAAGGGGAGTGAAAGAGAGAGAGAGAGCGAGGGAACAGAAACAAATGCGCGTCAAAACAAAGCTTAGCACACGGGAGCACTTGCTCTGCGGGTAGAAGAGTGAAATTTTGAAAAACCGGAACTGGTTCTTTTGCCGCCGCCGGGTTGATGATGGGTTCCGAGCGAACATTTTTGGGGGATTCCGAAACCCGAAAACCGGAATTAGAATCGTTCAGTGTTCTCGGCGGCCGCTGATGAAGTTGATTTGTGGGATTGTAGTTGTTTTTGTGGGTTTGTCGGACGGTCGGCAGCACGCGACCAACAAAAACAGCGCTTGACTTGACCTACCGAACGTCCCGTCGCCGGAATCCGGTTACGGAATGAGGAGGAACCCCTTCCGAAAAGAAAAACGAATACGAACGCAACAACAAACAACCTGTCGCGTGAAAATCATTCTCAGGCAGGGAATTTTAGAAGACAGGAATTGCCTCCTTCTGCGAAACCAGTTTGTGCAGCATGCACGTGCTACTCGGGGGCATTTTGTGAAGAAAATTGACATTGTGTTTGTTTTTATAAGTTGTTTTTATAATTGTAGTTGATTAAATCTTAACTGTGCTAGAATTATAAAAAGTAAAATATAAAATATTACAATTAATTTAAACGTTTAGTCCTCGTGACAATTAATTTAAACGTGATCAATCCTCGTTATGTCAACAATATAAATGCAAATTTATTTACCTTACGTCTAACACCATTTAATGGTGTAATTGATTAAGCGCAAACGATAATATGAAATCTATTGAACACAAACTCACACACAGAAACACAAAAAAAACGCATTTTAATCCATATCAAACACTTCGAGCGCAATCAATCACCGCCACGCAAGTAGCGCATAATGCATCGGGAACATAAATATTGAAACAATCCTTTTTTGCGCTGCCATTAGAGTTAGTGGCTGCTGGCGCCCTGATGCCTTTAGCTCCCACCAATCTTCTAACTACGCTCAAGCGCACGCAGCTAAATTGCACATTGCTGCCATTTATTGAACGGCATGAGCGGGGGGCATGAGAAAACAAAACGAAACAACAGCAAAAAACACCCCGCCAGCACAGCTTAACGAACGCGCGCATCAGATGCAAGCATGTGTTACAAAATGAGTGATATTATATAATCAATCGTTTACCACTCGTCAGCAGCACTGATGGAGACTTTTCTTTTTTTTCTGGCCTCGTCGCCGGTTGTCGTTTAGACGAAAAACACCCTGGCGCACCAGAGCAGTACACGACAGAGGAGGCCGTACGTTGTTCACTGGGGCGCGCGCGCGCAAGCTAATTACCTTAGCCACCTCCAACGGGCTCTGGACCCATTTTTCACGTCCTTGTTACGGTAAATGAGGTTTTATTTGCATTGGAAGCACTTTACTCCGTCGGTTCGTGGACTGGCAAAGAGAGAGAGCACGCTCAAAATGGAGCTGAAAAAAGAAGGCAGAAGAAAAACGGTTGCTATGGGACTAAGCGAGAGAGACAAGCAGAAAGCTCGAGGATGTTCTTCTCCACCAAACGCAGGTTTGATGGTATGGATGCGCGCTTGTCCGTTTCCGAACGGGATGGTTGGAAAAATCACTTACGCGAGGAAAGATGAACGCGGCGGCAGTAGGGGTGTTAGATAAAACCACCGAACTAATCAATCACGGGGCTCATCGTAGCTCATCGTCGTACGACTTGCCGGCTGGCAGTGCAGCGAGTTCATTCATAGCGCAGCCGAGACTCGGGAAAGACTCGTTGGGCGCACGCGCGTAAAGCGACGAACCATGGCACCGTGGTTTTTGAGCGATTATCATTACTATTTTTGTTCACTCATTCTTGATCGCTCGGCCACAAAACCGGCCACGTTTTCACCGGCTGATTGACCGGCTGATGCGAGCGAGAGCGAGTGCTGCCTTATTTCCTGAATGAAATATCGCCCCAGCCCAGTGCAAACAGCGTCTTATGATTTATGTTGTTTAGCTTCTCCGCGCCGTAGCTGTCGCTGTCAGGCTTTACACGCGGCTCTCTCCTTATTCATTTTGTCCAAACTGCCCTCCCTCCGCTGCCTCAATGTTTGTTGGTTCATCAGCGTTTTGCTGTTGTTTGGTGGAGAAGTCCTATCTTGTGCTTCATCAATTTTTCTAACCCACAATCTTCACAGCTAAATATGATTAATATTGGCACTCAGCGGGACTAAAACATCAACCCAAAAAAAAAAAATAATAATAATAATAAAACACCATGCCAGAGGCTACTGGAATGGAATAGTACTGTCGTTCGTGCATTTTATGTGCTAAAAGAACTTAAATGAAAAAGGCTCTCCTACTTACGATAAGATGCATTTTTTTGCTGTTCAACTTGTAACGGGATGCATTTAAGCATTCCAGCAACCTGCTTCCGCGAACCTGTTTCTTTGCGTACGCCTAAAAGCGGTCTTGTCTGTGTCGTACTGCGTGTCATTTTTTCCCACCCATCGCAGCTAAGAAAATAATCCACATTTAATTGTTTTTCGGTTCGATCCGCGTTCGAAATAATAAAATAAAGCAGCCGCTTGATAAGCTCGCTGGCAGCAGCAACAAGCCATCGGGTGGAAAATCGTAATCGCTTGCTCGGTTCTTGCGCCTGCCTGCCCCGATGCGGCTAATTATCGGTGCAAATAAAAAGTTCTATTTTATGTGTTAATTAGATGCTTAAACACGTTTCGATCGACTGTGGGAGTGTGCGTGTATTGTGGACCAGAGCGATGAGCGAGCGAGCGAGCGTGCGAGCGACGCCAGGCTCGATCGGATCAGTTTTCTAGGGCTAGAATGTCGTCAAATCGGTGTGTGTGTGTGTGTAGCGCTTGTGTAGATTGAGATCTACATCTTTTGCGCCAGCGAACTAAATCCGTTGGCGCCGTAAAGTATGCTGAAATAATGATATCCTACATTATTTCATTCGCAAAGTGCGACCTAAGGCTGCGGGCGGCTTGACAGGGGAGCCTTCCTTAATGCGTTTGCCTTAATGGGCCGCACGTTAAAGCTTTATGTTTATTAGCTGATAGAAGTCGATCCTTCTTTCGGCGTGGCACAATTAATTTTGTGAATAAAATGAGTGAATTTATTTCCTCTCCTATCTCAACTTTTCTCACCAATGTAAAGCTGTTTTTTCCTATCTGAATAAAAAAAAAAACAAGTTCACAATACCGTTCAATTAATATTTTCATCGACAAACGAACAAATTGTGGTTTACTCCCAGACCTTCAAGATGAACCCCACAACTCTCCAGCCATTGTTTGGGCTGTGTATTTTTTGTGTGTGTTTTCGCCGACTTCTGCGGGAAATCGGATACGCTTTGTACGACTACCCCTCAGGGAGAGCGCAGCCCAGCATTATTCCTTCATTAGCACCTCGGGAGGTGGCACGGACGGACGGACGGCCTGCTACACAACACAAAACACCAACCGACCGAATGATCCGGCCCGGACGTTGCCTGCTGCTGTTAAAACAATTCCGAAAATTAGCTCACACACTTCTTCCTGCCTGTCATTCATCGCAGGATCATTAGAATTTCACTCACGCGGGGCACACACCAGCCCGCGAAAGGCACGGTACACAAATTAGTACAGGAAAAAAGAAGGTTGTCTGTGTGTGTTTGGTGGGGAGGGTTGCAGGCACAAAAAATAACAAACAATAACGTTGTGTTGCTTCAAAAGAACAGCATGTTACTCACGCAGAGTGATGGTGGGGGGAATGGTTTTGAAATTTAATATTTTTCTCGTGACTTCACGCTCACGCGCTCCCCTCTCCATGGCTCGAACCCGGGTACCCGCACTTCGTGTTATTAATTCTTCACCACCCTGAAGCCTCCGAATGCCTTCTGACCAGCCCATGAAGGCCAATTTGCTGCGACGCGTCGCTGTTTAGGTTCATTCCGTTCGAGCAGATCATTTCGGTCGATGAATAATCTCAAAGTGCACGGACTGGGGGGGAACAAAAACAGAGACCGGGCAGAAACGAAGGTAGTCGAGCGTAATCGTATCCGATTACGATTTCGTTCCCGTTCTAATTGTGCCAGCGTCGCGGCACAACAGGTACGCTCCCGATACGGTCGATCGATGGATTTGGACGCGCGGCTCTGAGCCTCTGAGCAGCAGAAAAGACCGTGCTCGTGGCAGCGAGCTTAACATGCGAGGTTGGACACGGATTGGAAATGTCAAATTCCACCGTTCAGTTTGGCACTTAGTTGCAAAGTGCTGCAGTGTCTCGGTTGGCATATGTTTCAAGAATTATGATGCTTGCATCAACATTTACTAGAACGGTTATTAAATTCATTTAAAAAAATTCAACAAACTGTTCTTCATGAATATGTAGCAGTAAAAAGCGCTGGCACTTACATTACATATTAATATGCATCGAAAGCTCCCGTCCGTGCGGCGTGATCCTAATCCAACACGAGGAAGCCATTTCCAGCATCGGCAGCCAGCAGCACAGCTTCCAACCAGCGGGTTGTACCGATCGATTTTAATCACCCTTCTACCGGTGGAATTTATAATTGAATCACTGCACACTACGTCCACTTCGCAGTTCCTTTTTTCTTGTCAGTGGTTGACCGGTGCTGCATTATTAAGGCTTGTTCGCAGGGCTTGTTACGATCGACACCCGAGCGCACCGCAAGAGAGGAAGTCATTTGTCGTGTGTCGATCGATCGAGACATTACGCTCGCTCGCTCGCTCAACTTTGCTGTCAAACGGAGCAGCAGCGTGTACGGTGAAGCTGCATGTAAATGATTTATCAAATCAACGCCACCGTCCTTGAACGGTGCCTCCGGTGCCATTCCACAGCGGAAGGAAACGAGAGCAGCAACAGTGATGGCGCCATCGTTTGCTAGCGTATTTGGCGAGTGATCCTTTTCGCCAATGTTTTGTCAATGTCGTATTTACCCTTTTACGCGCTTCTTTCTATGCTCTTGTTTGTTTTGTTTGTGCTTTCGCTCTTTTGTATCCTTGTTTCGACAAGGATTACATGTTTTGCTTTTGTTGCATTGTTGTGTCCGCATGCTTAATTCGCCATCAACCAGCGAAGGGGTACCATAAATCTGGGCGGTATTTGTAGGAGCAATCGTTTCTTATCTGATCGCGAGCGAAACAACACACACACACACAAAGAGCACTTTTGACGCCATTTTGACAGCCGTAAAATATTGCAATAAAACTGATTAGCGGATAGACGGGCACGGGGACGGAACGATCAAAACGGGCCACAATCGATCTAAATATTTTATTAGCGCCGATCGGTTGTGGGGCCCTGGGCGCTGATTTACATTTCTAGTTACACCAATCCCGGAGTGCGGTGTGTCGATACGATTGATTCAATTTATTCGATGTTCGTCCCAGCGCTTCCTTGCCGGCGCAGTGGACTGTGTTCGTCTGTTGCCGTATCATAAAACGGAAAAATCTATGCCAACAATAATAGCCCTTCCGCTGTTCGTCTCCAAACGACGGCAGTGTCGGCATAATTGGGGCTTATTAAGACCCCCACGGGTATTCTCAAAGAACGATCGAGAGAGAGAGAGAGAGGGAGAGAGCGAGATACAGAGCGTGAGGAAGCAGAGCGGGATTAGACTAATCTATTTTGCCGACCCTGCCGAAAGTACGCCTTCGAACGATCGAGGTTTCTCTGTATGTGGTCGGTCTAAGGTTCCCTCCCTCCCCCCAACCGCCAACTGCGTCTTTCAGTGGACGATTGTGGCATTTTTATAATTTTGAAATATCGCAGCTATTAAGCGGGGAGAAAAATAGCTCTCGTTCGGTTGGCCCTCTTCAGGATTGCAAGCGTTTTCGGACACCTGTGTGTCTTTTCGGGTCTGGAAGAAGAGCTTTAAATGGCGCAGCATCGTAATTAAAACACGTCTAGCATCGCTGAGGGGGGGCTTTTTGCTGGCGAGTAGGAGGAAAATCCTTTCAGGTGGTCGGGAGCCAAGAAGCAAGAAGCAGTGGGAAGGAAAATCGCCTGATGCTTTCTCATTAATTGGGATAACGAATCCAATTTGTACTTATTAGCAGTATTAGTGAAAACATTGCCATTAATATGTCTTTCCTTATTGGAATGGGGCGGCTGACTAGTAAGTTCCCAACGGGTGTATTGTGATTATGTTGATAAATGTCTAACGATGGGGAGTCTCGATCGACATAGAACATTCTGGGCTGTTTGTTTAGTGCAAGAGTTCTTCGTGTTAGTATCTATGTAGAATCTTTAACAGAAATTGATTTTGAATATAAATGATTTTAAAAAACCTTTCAATTTCTTTAAAAATTCCTTAGCTTTAACATCCGATGGTTTATCCTTGCAACACACCATTTAATGGATGAATCATGTTTCCCCAGCTACATAATGAACGATGAGTCGATCGAACATGACAACTTTTCCCTAAACGGCGCGATGCCACGGCTATTGCTACGGTGCGTTTCTACTTTGCATTCCGGCAGCGAAAAGTCCCCAGGATGTCAACGGCAGCGGTGACGGCGGGAAGAAAAATTACCTCCAAAACCTTTTTGGAGACGCCTCAGGCCCCAATTCGGAGCGGACACTGTCACGAGTGACAAAATCGAAACCACTCCATCATCGTCAGTCCGTTCCAAAGGGTTCGATGGTAGCGCGAGCGTACCGAAAGAGTTTGCTGGACACTGGACGGCAAACGTGCATCATTAATAATACCGAAGATTGGGAAGTTAATGCCTGGGGGGGGAGGAGGATCGTCGAGTGCTGGAGGTTCTGAGTGGGAGGATATGTATGTTGTTGTTGGATTTTTTTTCCGCTTTAAATGCTGGTGTTTGAAATACTTTCGTGGCTCTGTTATCTAAAGCCCATCTTAAACCACCCTGTTCAATGTCTTAGAGAAGTTGGTTTCGATGACCTGCAGGGGCAATCACCCGGTTTGGAGACATTTATTTTTGCCGTTCTTGAATCGGCTCGGTCTAGGTAAGGTGTGCTCGGTGGAGAGTAGGAAGGTAAAAACCTAGCAAAATCCAAACCAGAAACCAAGCATTACATCAGTCCGGGCTCCCATTACTTAGCGTGCGGTGTTCATCTCGATCGATTAACGTTAATTTCAACCACCAGCTTCACCACCACACCGGGTCGGAATGTGTTGTCACCTCACCTACCCGGCCACGGTTGCGCGGCTTCCAAATGTGTGTGTGTGAGTGTGCGCACGCGGGTCCGAATGCGGGGCTTGGCCATCGATCTTTGGTCCACGCGTTTGACAGCAATGCTGATCGCAAATGCGCTCGAAACGCGACGCAACATGGCGACAGCGTTGGTGACGCGTGTTTGCAACACATAAATAATCATTAGCGCAAACATAAGGGGGGGGGGGCGTTCACGGGAGAGGGAGAGCTAGTTTGCTGTACAAACTATTTGGCCATCTTTTTCACCATTTTATGTTCAGGTGCCTTTCCTGTTGCTAGTTTGTTGCATTGCTGTCAGAGATGTTGAAAATAGTGTAGCTCGACAAATAAATATTTTAAAATTGCATTAATTACAGTTTGGACTCTTTATTTTCGAACAAAAAATTGTTTTTGTTTTAAATTGTTTTTAGAAACAAATAATTAAAATTTATTCACTTGTAGCAAAATAAACTAATTATGTAATGATGTCCCGCTTAGTAGTCAAACAATCTTAGAATCAATTTATATGTATTACAATCCCTTCATAATGACTGCCAACAGCAGTGCAACGCTCACACGTACGATGGGTGCGCTGAAAAATTAATCCCCAATACGTTAGCGCTGTCCTTACATGCATCATCCCGTCCCTGCACTTCATAACTCATCTCGAGCTCGACAAATACGCTGGGAACGGAACGCATTGCATTCGGACATGAAACGTTCTATCCTGTGCACCTTGCCACTTCCTTACTGTGGTCCAAAATCGCTTTCTTTCATCTTCCATCCTCCACCTAACGAAGCAACACTTGACAATCTCTGCCACTTGCGCGCCAAACGGAACATAAGCCCACGGAGAAGAGCAAAGCAAGCAAAACCAAGCAGCCAGGAGGATGGTGCGGGTTGGCTTGCAGTGTTGAACACGATTTACAATTTGAATATAAATTTATCCTAATTTGCATTTTATAAGTCCGCTGCAGCAAGTGAAGCGTCTCTCGCACGTTTGTTTGTTGGCGTCGTATCGATATGCTCGATCGCTTACGATCGGAGCCGCGTTTCAATGATTTTCCTTCTCCGCATCTCCCCCGGTTTTGCCTTTTGGACGAGCAGTTTTCACCCGTTCCCGGGAGTGAGGGACGCTTAATCTTCGTCCACCGCTGTGGGAGCAATCTGTTTTTTTTTTGCGTTCGCTAATATTTTATCAGGAGACAAGCGCTGCACCACAAGACCGATTTGCGCGCAGCAAAATGATCATTCATTTTCCTGGCACCACGGCATCGGGTTGGGTGCGATTGGGGCAAATTTGTAATACAATGTTTCGTGGCTCAATTTTGCGCTGAAACCGAACCTGATGCTTGCAAAAAAAAGAAAGTAAGGAATGAATGAATTAAAATAAATCTGGTGCATAATAATGTAAGGTTTTATTAAAATGAAAAAAATAAATCTCTTTTTTGTTTAATTGCTCCTTGTGTTATTCCGATGTCGCAAAACACTCTAATCTTTACATCTACAATACATATGGCACTCTGTTTTATTCCCTGCTCCCCCTTCGACATAAAATACTGCCTTAACACCGTGATACCGTGTCCGTTTCGTTGCGCTGGTTGGTGGTAAATTAATTATGGGCTCCCCTTTGGTTGGACCGTGAGGCGACAAAGCTTACAAAGACGCAGGTTCACCGCGAGCCCCAACGAGGCACAAAGCGGAGAAAAATCGCGTCTTAGGAAAACAGATTATAACAAATCTAAGACACTGTCCCCGTCCAAGCGGTGGCTGCCTCCGAGCCGAGCGTCCAATAATTAATATCGAATAATTTATTATGTAAAGCGACGAATGTGACGAATGGTGTGGCTCGACGAGCAGTCGCCCTAGCCACTAGCCTGTTGCCTGTGTGCTGCCTTCACAGCGCTGCTCCTTGGTCGATCGCGGTTGTGTTTTCCTCATTCCTTTTGCTGGAGGGTTCGTCGCTTGCTCTCGCTCGCGCCATCTCTCTCGCTGCTTCTCGTTTGCTCCCTCGATCGAACGAGCGCATTAATGCGCTACACGGGATTTCTTTCTTTTTTATCGTTAAAAGCTGCAAGGATTCTTCATACAGGCCGTGCAGCGCGTGTAGCGCGTATTCCAACTCTTCTCGCGCAAGGGCTGTAATCGCGCCTGATCATCAATGCAGATGGTTTGTAACTGATAAAGCAGCGAGCTGAAGGGTGGAGGATGGGCTGATGCATCGATCGCTAAGGATTTATTTCCCTTCGCCCCCGGGGAGATGAATTGGCAAGAAAAGAGAGCGAGCTGATAAGATTAATCGAATGTACCAATCAATTATATCATTAGGAGTGCAAGTGCTCATTGATTACGGGTGACCCGTGCCCACAGCCCGGGGTGCCCCGCGACGGGCTGAATAAATGTGCTGGCTTTTAATGCGTACATGTACCGGAAATCTGTTGCCGATTGAGTGTTGCAACAGGTTGCATTTGAATTATGCTTCGTATGTTTCCACAGAAACATGTTGACTATGTTTGCTTCAGCAAAACAGAACACATTAAATTGAATAAAGCCTAATCGACTTGGTCGCGTTGACCGCCTTAAGTAGCAATTTGCATCACACGCCTCTCCGCCCCGAAAAACTGTTCCAATTAATAATTTGCTCCAATCGGCAGTCCAAAACTCGACCACATTCGCAGAAAAAGAGAAATCGAATGGCCAGTAATCTCCAAATTAATAATTGGATCTAATTAATAATCATCGGTTCACAACGCTCAACCACCCCACGAAACCTGAACCGCTCCGAACTGAAATTCAAGCTCCTCCTTGCTTCACGTTGCTTCGTTTCCGACCATTTTTTGGACCCTACGCGATCGACTATGGTCATTAATTTGATTTGCGAACAGCGAAAGCTTCGCTCGATTTTAACTCGAGCATTTATTTATCAATCTCATTTTTTCGCAAACACTTTCCCGCTGGCCCCCTGCCCCGTCCATCTGCGTGGGATGCTGCCAGTTCCACGAACGCTGATGTGTGGATGCCGCCGTACATGTGCCATGGCCATGTTATCGGGCTGCTCGCATCAGGTTTGGCCAATTTTCTAGCCAAGCTAGGAGCAAGCAGCAGTAGCTTAAGGGATTAAACTTCTCTTCTTCTTTGCTTCGGTCGAGTGTAACGACGGGTCGTATTGTGTTTGTGCCCGCAACAGCACAACAAGTGCAAACCTGGCGCTGGGGCTGGGGAGGCCAGTGGAGCAGTTGTGCCGGTTCGATTACTAATGGTTTTGGGACAACCGACTGACAACCACAAATCGTTGCAGCGATCTAGCGGCAGGACACGATTCATTAGGCCACGTATGGGGTGACTTGTTTTTGCCATGTTCCAGAAACCGAACCGAAGTGCGGATAGAAACCGTCTCGGATGGGTTTTGATTTGGGCAAATTTAATTAATTTGCTTTTCTACCTCTACCCCTTGTAGCTACCGAGAGTGGGACGATGTTGATGGATGAATTGTGTGCGGAATGAGTTCGAGGCTGGAAAATTGATGTCGGAACGGTAGAGAAAATATGTTTAGCAACTTCCAAGGGGTTGTATGTTTAAAGCAAAACATTGCCATATTAGTCGCCGGCATTCAATCTTTGTCGATTTGCTATGAATACATTATTTTTATTGAATTTTAAAAGATGTTTGTTTAATTTTTTCAACAGTTGGAATGTTTTGGAAAATACACTGTCTCAACTAAGCATAATTAAAAATCGCCTTTGATATAATATTTAAATTTTCCCACATTTCCTCTTTACTTAAAAGTAAGAAAAATCATGGGCCTTCGTACGTCCTCCTAACTTCGTTTCTGGGGAGCCCCCGAAGGCACAAATTAATCATGGGAAAGTAGCAATTGCTCCTACCACTGAGCAGCCGTATAAGTCAGCAGGAGACAGCCTTAGACAGCGGCTAACATCCAAAAAGGGCAAATCACCTCACCATGCTAATCTCCCGTCGATTGCAACCGGAAGTGCTGCTGGTGTAAACAATCATAAGAGCAAGTAATGTCGCGTCCCATCGTGGGATTGAAAGTGTATAACGAAATAAGAACAGTTAAAAAAACGTTTCAATAAGAGCGTAAAAATGGAAATAGCTCCAACAATCCGAATCCTGCTGTCGGCTTGCATCAGTAGAACGGAGCGTTTATGTTTCCTTCGCTCTGTACGGCGCTCGTTCGTTCGCACTGTGCAACAACGCCCCGCGGGGGTACGCTCAGTACGTTTTTTTTGCCGGGACGAGGACGAGGATTGTTTCACGCTTTTTGCGCGAGAAGGCGCAACAAGACTTCTGTGGCGGCACCGAAACCGTTCCCTCCGGTCCCGGGACCCGAGTAGGTTAATAATGCCCGGGCCCGGGTCTGCCTTTACATCCGAGGTGTCGCAATAATTAACAGCTACCGAAATTGCGAAATGGCCCGCCGTTGTTACCCACGTTCGGTGGAGGAAGAGAGGGGATAAGCAGAGCGGAAGGCAAAAGGGAAAACGGAGGCTCAAACAAAGCGCTGGAACAAAACAGCGCCGTTGAGCGTTTATGAAAAATTATGCATTTTAATCAGTCGGGGCGCCGCGAGCTGCTGCACACGACAGGCGCAGCCAGCAGGTAGGAGCAAAAGAACAACACGTGGGACACGGAGTGTTCGTGCTTTGTGTGTTTCATTGTAGCTGCTCTTTAGGCGAAGAAGAATGGCCTCTGATTGCAGGGCTTTTTCGTGTGTTTTGTTTTCAGTTGTGTCATGTTGTACCATTTGCTGAATTTTGTATGTTTTGGAGTAGTTTACGTCTTGCGAATAATAACACAGAAATCTTCCATTTATTAAAACATGATAGAGTTTTCATCTACCATTACTAAATTAGTTGGAATTGATTCCATCACGGCTTCGACAAACAACCCCTGCACTGGAAGAAACACCACCAAAAGCGCCCGAAGCCAACTGCAGCCAACATGCAAAGCTCAAAAGGGCATTATCAGATCGGAAGCCCACGAATTGTGTCAATTTTCCTCTGTCTCTCTCTCTCGGTTCCTCTTTGTGCTCAGTTCTGTTCGTCTCACCGCACGCCAATCGAATTTCCCATGCAACAAACGGCTCAATAACCCGTCCAGTGACATCTACAGAGCCATACAGCGGCGCCCTTTTGGTACATGCCTGCATGTGTGGCGTTTTATTGGCCACCATTTACCTGACAGTTTGACTTTTGGCTAGGCGGAGGAGCAGCACCTCCACCACCTAATCTGATCATCCCAATGGAAGTACGAACACAAACCATTTCCCACCGAATTCCATTGATCCTGGTGGCTGCTGCTGCCCATTGCAGCGACAATGCAATCCGATTGCAATCGCCAGCCCATGCGCCTTTAGTGTGTTGGAAATGTGTTTGTTTTTTTTTGCTGCTGCTACTGCACAGGCCTTGCACTGGCTATTTGATATATCAATAAACAACCGTCTTAGAACCCACAATGGGGAGCCGCCGTCTGCAGTGAGGCACGAGGAAGTAAGGTGAAAAAAATAAATATATTTAAATGGTGCCAACACAAAACGGGCCTACACGCGCTGTTGTAGGCCACCTGAAGGACACACCGGCAGCAGCGGACCGAGACACACACACATATATGCAAAAATAATTGATTGTAGCCAGAAATGAAGTGGCGCGCGCATTTATTTATGGTGCAGCATTCCAGCGCTCCGGGGCCCAAAAGGAATCGGGGCCCATTAGCTAATAGCGCGCGAGCAGCGAAAAATGTGATTTATGCGTCTGTGTGCATGGGAAGAAAGAAACAGCCTTCCCTACCAAAGCCCATAAACCCTAGCAAAAGGCTTCCGCACCATGCTCCTGTGTCTCCGCGTGTTTTTTTGGTTTCAAATTTCCCCTGCGCGGGCGGGTAGAACGTTGCTATTTTCTAAGAAATTTGCAAACCAAATTCCGCCAACGGGACATCGAGCTTTGGTGCACATTAAATTGTGCGCGAGCATTAAGAAGGAAAAAAGCACCATCGAACCTGCAAAACGGTTGGGCGCTTTGGGTGATTTACCTTTCCGTGCTCCTGTCTGGTGGTATTCGTTGCTTTAGGCGCCCCCCCCCTGTTGGGGGTACGGAATCCGGTAGAACGGTCGATTAATTAATAACTGCCACATGCGTTTCAAATCTCGGTGTGTGTCGGAAACACTTGTTGCACGATCGCTCCACCTCCACCGCCACGGTTGGGTCGGCCTTTGCTTCCCCGTTCTCTCGACCGTTCGGTGCGCCAAATAAACACCTTTCAAACGCCAATCAAGCCGCTCCAATTGCTAACAGCATTTTAACTACCGATCACATCATTTGCATAAGCCGTTGCCGTTGTGCCTGCCCAACGGTAGAAGAGAGCGAGAGATAAACAACCCACCGTGTTCCCATATTCCAGCGTGCTATGTAGAACTAATAAAAACTGCACACACTCACACACATCCCAACCACCCTCAACCATACCACTGTAAAGTGGCAGGAGGCGACTTAATTTCTTGTGCTGCTGCTAAGCACAACACAGCTAATGGATTTGCGATCACCATCGGGGTGGTTGCGCCATGCACACGAAACGGGAAAGATTTATTTCCCGACACCCCCTGCTCTGCGGCAGGAATGTGGATCGAATTGGGGTTTTGCCATAGATCCCCTCCCCCCGCCCCTAGAGCCTTATTTATTAGGTCTTAAGATCGATGTTTTTGTTTGCGGGCGGCTGGAAATAAAACTAATAATAAACAACGCGCAGTGCCCTTTGGCATTCGGCAGAACGGTAGGGTTTTTGATTGTTTGCAATGCTATCAATCAGCTGGCTGCATTGCGGGGGTTGTGTGGCATGAAGTAGAAGAGCAAATGGATATCAGTGCAGTTTTCTGAGTCAAGGTTTTTCTTTTGGGTGGCATATCGGTTGAAGGAGTTGAAGGGTTCCTAAGTTCGATGCGGAATTCAATTCACATTTCAAGTTCATTTCATGCCACTCACGGAGTCACTCAATCGCTAAAACGTTGAAAAAGGTTAAAATGCAATCATTAGCCTCTCTTGTTGCGGACAAATTAAACCAGCGCTATAAAATTGTAATTCCACTCCTCCGGTTAATTTCAACGCCGGATGAATTGTCCGGAATCGAGCCGGGATGAAAATTATCCAACACATTAAAATTGGCTTCCATAATTTGCGTTCAATTTTTGCGCCTGCCCAGCCTTACAGCACAAGAACGCACCCCGGCTACAGCCAAGCTGCATTAAAATGCAATTGCAAGTCAATTAATTTCGCACCGAACGGGAAACGATTCGGTGCCGGCGCCATAGCGTGTGTACCGGACGGCGACTGTGGGACTCTCATTTTCCGAGACCGAAATATATCCGTTCCACCGGCCAGGAGCCGGGGCCAGGACGGCGAGGCGTAATTAGGGGTTCAGGTAAAGATGACAAAAGGTGCAGGGGACAGGATGATGGAGACGAAATGATGATGTTAAAACACGCGGCAGCGTCGCCAGCGTCGGGGAGTAATTAAAATCATATTCGCAGCGGTGCAGCGGTGAGCAACTGTGTGCACTTGTTGCACGCAGCTTTCGTATTTGCATTTTACGCTTTACCTTCCCCTACCCTTCGGCCTTCCTCTTCAGCGGTTCTGAAATGCTGATTAGAAAGAACGCAAAAGGATACGATGGCAAGCGGCCCGGCGGCAGTAGGTTCGGGCAAATTAATTGCATGTCATTACCGCAAGGTGCTTCCGTTTGACGATCCACCGTTTACGGCCAGTCGCCTGGCCACGGAGCACGGTTCTTTCGCGCAACGAGGTGAGAATGAAGGAGTTTATGTCGTTCCCGTCGTGTCGCGCAACTAAGCTTTCCTCCACGGGAAAGGATAAAATAAAATATAAAAAAATATGAATTCAATCCGTACGATCGAACGATCGAGAGCTGCATTGTTCGTCCGAGTGGCGATTCGTTCGCAATCGTTTCGTAATAAATATTTTACCCTCACACCACCGGCCGCTTACGGTGCAGTTGCGTATAAATTTAAATTTTCTACACACACACACACGCGCGTATAAACATAAACGCTTCTTCTAACGTATCCGTGCTGGATCTTCCTCTCACAATCTGCTGCTGCCTGTGGAGAAAATAAAAAAGAAATTAACATTCGAATGCCATTTTCGAGGCGATAGATTTTACCGATCACCTTTATACCCGATCAGGGCAGCATGTGTGTGAGAGAGTGTGTGTGTATGTGTGTGTGTGTTGGTATGTCGTTTTACTCCCCTTGCTTTAGCACCAGCCTTTGTTTATGTTGTGGGATATCGCTTCCACCGTCGTTCGCATCGTAAGATAACTCACGCGAACCGTCCTCACCGCGAGCTTTGAATACCATCGATTTTTTTCCACCGATCATCGATCGATTGTTTGGATCAGGTGGTTGTTTTTTTAAAGGAGGGAATCATTGGGACTTTAAAATCATCCACCAACAAGAGATGAAGCGAAACAAAAAAGATACATTTCAGAAGCCAAAAGCAAAATGATTTCCTTTATTTTTTGTTTTGCGTGTACCCATTATGGCTGTCAAAAATTCAAAACAACACTCACCTGTGCAGCACGAAACTGCGAAAACAAGGCTCGGTGAAATTTGATACCACCCGGCCCAAAGTCCGGACCAATGCTGATGCCAAACAATACGCTTCGAAGCATTCCGGATGATGCTGGGAAATTTATGATTCTGTTCAAGGTCGTGCGCACGGGCTTTATACATCAAACACTAATGCGACACGGGGGCCTGTTCCCTGTACGATGTACGCAAAAACTGGAACGGACCATAAAGTGGTAATGAGTGATCGATCGTTAGGACTCTTTTGAACTGTTATTTATGTTTTGTGGAATGATCAGTCTTAGGGAAATTAATTAAATATTTTATGTTAAAAAATATTACAAACCAAGGTTCAAATATCCTGTAAACACTCACGGATCGGTCACTAATCGAACAGCCGCTGTTACATGTCAAAGGTGTAACACTTCCTTTAAACCGAACCCATGGGGGGGTTACAGCTACAACACTGAGCGTAATCACACTCCTGTTTCTAGCTCCTTCCTCCCCAGTTTTGTAAGATAATGTAGCGAATCAATCCCTCTCCAACAACCAATTGGCCAAGCGAGCATGTACGCATGTACCCCCGGTGGTGGACACCGTTGCAAAGTGTCAGGTGCGGGCCACACCATCGCCGTGGCGGCACGCCGATCAATATGCCCCAGCGGTGGGGCGTGGCTGTTGTGGCAGATGTGGAAGGGTGTGTGTACGGGACCGGGTACGGGCGGGGATAAATGGGCAAAAACATGGCGCTGATTTACGGTCCAGCACGGGGAGGGAAGTGAAAAAATTAATAGCACCCGGGAGGAATTAGCATACAAATAAAAATTGTTTTACATATTATTAGCGATACTTAGTGCCGGCTTTAGAGCTTGAGCTTGGGCCGTGTTTTATTTTGCAGCAGGCCCTGTCACGATCGTGTTGGAAATTGAGGAGGGCGTTGAGGTAGGAGCGGGTTAGGCAGGCCAGGGCGTGTGTTTGAAGGAACACTTGAAGTTGAGTGTTCGCTTTCCTTTTTTGTTGTGGATGGAAAGCACCAACCACCCAGGTCCAGTGTCGTTTATGATTCGTTTGAGGTTATCGTTCATGTTTTTTGCATCAGTTTTTGCCTTTCATTATTTATTGAGTTACTATAATGTTTTATTGAATGTTTCTATCTGCCTTTAAAACGGTCAATTGCCGATAGTCGTTTTTATACGGTTTTATACGAACAATCTGAAATGTACCTTTTTTCATCCAATTGCTTAATCGTTTTAACACATTTTTTTAAAAACATACAACCCACTTGAGCTAATGCTAAAATCGTCCTGTTTTTTTCTTTCAACATCAACTCATACTTGACGAAACATTTGTGCGATTCAAACGCATGAAAGCAGAAATCACTTGAAATTTGACACTCCTTTTAAGGCTCCGCACCTCACTAATGCGGCGGAATGGTGTTGAGTTGCCTGTCGGAAGAAAACATCCATCCCTTCTTTCGATTTTGCTCTTCCTTCCCAAAACCGTACACAAACTTTCATCCTTTGCATTCTACTCTGGAACAACGAAAAGAAGAAAAAAAAAACTAAATCTCGATAAAAAGTGAACAACCGAATTGTGACAATTCAGACGAGGCGTCATCATCAACAAGAGCAGTTTCCCTCCGAATTTCAGTCCCCGGAAGGAATACGTGCTTTGGCAGGGTGGCTCCGGAGGCCCCGGGACGTACCACGTCTGCTACGGCTTGTTATTCTTTCATTCCTTTATCAAAATACAGTTCCGCATCCATAGATATGCAAATGAAGCGACAACAGAAGCAACGCCGGGGCTTTTCTTTACCCTTCACGCGTCTTCGAGATTACGGCGTGTGTGTGTGTGTGCGTGTGTGAGGTAAATTTTCTCGCTGAGAGTGTGAGAGACAGGGAAGTGTTTGTTGCATTGTTTTGGTCCGGCTAGGATACGCACGATCTACTTCCGCTCTGGTGGCGTGTTGCGCCGGCAGGGGCGCGAAAGACGCATTTCTTTGGTAGAAAATGAACGTAGGGAGTTGCCTGGTGTTGTGTGAAAAAAACCGTTTCATACTTATTTGAAGAATAAATTTTAGAAAATTGTATGAAAAACGTTCTCAAATGATCTCTCTTACATTATGAACTGCAAAGTAATCTAAATTATCGTAAGGGTCTTGAAGGATTTTTTATCCTTAAAACCAAAGCTTCTGCTAAAGACATTACCGGTTTCGTTTCTGTGATCTGAGTTTCTTTGTGCATCTTGTGCCGTACCTAACGACTATGTGACTGAACCGAAACTAAAACGACGTTTCCAGACGACGAATGCAGACGGCATCGCATCAAACTGACTCGCCGATGGCGGGCGATCCGTCACCGGTGCACACCGGTCCCGACAGCAGCAACATCATTCACCTGGCCACCAGCAGTGCTGCCAACACGCCGATCACATACGCGCGGTAAGACTACTCACCTCCAAGCATCCCACCGGAGCGTGCTTCGTCCGATACAGCATCTAGACCAGATCAGCAAGGCAACTCGGCTACGAATCTTCTTTCTAGGTACTACGATCAGCAATCGCCGCTCGGTACCGGCATCATCGGTGGTCCCGGTGGCCATCCGGTATCGTCCAGTCCGGTGGAAGATACGGGCGTTACCGATCCATCGATCTCCCCTTCGCTGAATCTAATCCAGCAGCACCATCAACAGCAGCAGCAGCACGAGCATCACGAGCATCACCATCAACAGCAGCAGCAGCACCAACAGGAACAGGATCATCATCACCACCAACAGCAGCAGCATCAGCAAATTCATCAGCTGCAGAATAACAATGGCACCTTCGTGTACGAGTACTACAAACTCCCGGAGAAGGATGCGCTACAGTGGAGGTATAGATACATTTACAGACACAAAGACCCAGTTGCAGTCGAGCGACACACATACACACCCGGTGGAGTGCGTGCGCCGTTTGCCATACCTTGGAATCGATTGTTTCTCTTGGTGGGAAATGCCGGGACCACCCCGAACTGTTGCCATCGGGGTTGGTTGGGCCTCCCTGAAGAAGGTACTTTCAGGTCCATACCATCAACAGAGGGATGCAGAGGGATGCTACGGTGGGGCATCGGGGCAGCATTGTTTGGATGCGGTTGCGTTCTGTGATAAGGATCACAGCCCAGCAGACCTGAGCTTTAAATGGCTTTGGACTTTGCTTATCGATTGCGATCCATTATTCATTTGCCGATCGAAAGATCTGCCGGGTCAGCTTCCGCTTCTGCGCAGGCAGTTTGCGGAGGTGGCGCGTGGAAGCGGGTGGATGTAATTGTTTTATTTCGTGCAATTAAACTGATTTCCGAAGCTATCGGGAGGGGACGAAAAGGTTATCGTAGCATCTGTTTCTGTGTGCGGGTTTTGAGTAGACAAGAAGCGATGGTAAACAATGAGCGAGGAAAAGTTCTCGAGTGGCTTCCAGTGGCATAGTTTTAAAGTGGCACGTTTAACTGTACATTGATGTGCTTAAATGCCCCGTCCAACAGTATGGAACTTGTGTGCTAAGCAATAAATTAAATCATCAGAATTGAATTATTTCCAATTTTAGACATGCTTGTGCGAGTTCCATCAAGGTAATTGAACTCTTTGGGCCATCTGTAAAGAGTGACGTTGCAGTGTAAAGTTTATTCACCATCATTTGCATTTACACCTTCACAAATGTTCAATTTTACCAGGCACAAAATGAATAGCTCAAACAGCGAAAACCCCCGCAAACATGCCACAATACACACGATGTTTATATTTAACGGCACGATTCGCACTTATCATGCGCTGTGTTGTATGCCCTGCCTGGCATACGAATATCGAACGCAAATAAATCATCAATATCCCATTTAAAGCCACCTCCGCTGTCGCAGATAGTGTACGAACATACACACACACACACATACGCATACACATCTTAATCGAAATCGGCCCAAACGGCCGAAAAAGGTGGGTTAAGACCTAAGAGGTGAGATTTTATGCTCATCCATCACCTGTCACAACGTGCCTTTTGCATGTTTGGCCTCCGGGCGCCAACGCCTTTACGACCCGATGCGTGTACTGTCCCACATACACAAATATGGGAAGAAGTGGTGGGGTATGTGTGAGATAAGCAGAGTAGAGAGGAAGGAACAAAAAAAGACTTCCAAAACAATGCCAAACAATGTGCGATGCGAAAAAGCCGCCCGATCACACTCGCACAGCTACTCGGGGCGCTTCATTATGTTCTCGTCGTCATCAGCGCATCCCCAAAAAAGGGGTGCGCACGCGTGCAAACGATGACCTTACGTCGGCAACATAACGGAACGGCAACAACAACGAATGGACCCCAAACAAAGCTAAGATCGCTGCTCCACCGCGAGTCCGTCTCGCCGACCGTCCGTCCGTGCCTTTGGGCGTTTACTCATGTCGAATTGTTATTTAAATATTTCACCTTACACCAGGCTGTGGCTGTTAAAATGCGGCTACAGCATATAGCCTGGCGCAAAGAGCAAGTGAGCGGGAAGGTTTAACAACAGCAATAACAGTGCTTTCTTATTCGCGGTATGGTTTTGGTCGTTTTTTTTTCTCCGCACCACCCCCTTAAGACCATCGCGTACACACAAAGAGGTGCGATCGGCTTTCGATCGGCTTGTCGCATTTCTCTGCTCCACTCCGTTCAAACACACGGGACTTGCTGTTGAGGATTTTATCTAGTCACCTTGGTCATGGTTCTCGCAAACATAACGGTGGTCAAGTGTATGACGGCTGATATCTACATTTATGCATTTCCTACCGTCGTGGTCTAGCGTTGTTGCGCCCACCCATTGCGAAAATTGCCCTTGTGCACCCACGCCCGCCACGGCTACTCGGGATTGTTGCCATTGGGCTGTTGCTGCTGCTCCGTTACGAACAGAAGCGCCGTTATGCCGCTGGCGCGTAAGTGTACGCGTTTCGGAAAATATTGTGTTTAGATGAAAAGTAATGATTGCAAAAAACGGGGAAACGTTTGGCCGTGCCATTTGTCGGAAGAGTCAGAAGCTAGAATACACCCTTCGCTTGCCTTTGTGCCCTTTGGCGATTGACATAATTCTTAAGCCAATGTGGAGAGATAGGCTAATCTCAAGTGCTACGGATCGGTGGGTGGAAATTTAGCATCATATAGCACATTTCTGTGTTTGATCATTTGGATTGATACATACATACGAAAGTTTTAGGTAATATTTTGAAGAATGATTATCGTTTTCAAATAAAATTGTAGAAGAACACATTAAATCACATAATATTACAAGTATTCTAACAATATGGCAGAGGTATCAACTCTCTGCAGCAATCATAGTAGAATTTACAATTATTTGGAATGCAAAATAACACAACATGTGTCTCAAATTATCTCCGTAACTTTAACTTTTAATATACCACATCCAGTAGTATTTGTAATAAAATGTGACAGTCTTTGTGATAGTGCATGAAAAACGATTGGCTCGAAAGAAATATTAAATGATGATCACATTTAGGCATTATTTAATACCTTTGTGCCCTTGTAACTCTATGCCCATCGGCATCCATCATACGAAGACACTCAACAAAGCCCGTAAATGGCTTAACCTTATCAATTTTTCTACTCCATTCATTCGTCTTTGGCTCACCCGCGCTTAGAATTTTGTCATTTTCTTTTTGGTCAAGAGACAGTGAATTTATTGCGCACTCCATAAGAGACTGGGGGCTTCCCGCTCTCATAATAAGGAACTCTTTAATCAATAACAGCAGCCAGCAACGACACATCCCCGTGCTCGGGGCCGCCAAGCAGCCCGCGAAGTACTTAATCACCCAAACACCCGTTTGTGGCCGCGTCGAATCGATTCTGCTCGCTGGCCGCCAAACGCCGCCCCAAAACGTTCGATTGCAAACGATACATGCGGTGGATGAATAAATTACCGAACATACCGTCGGTGGATGAAAAATATTGATTTATACTGGCCGGCCGGCCAAACGGAACGAAAATGGCAACGGGAGCGAGTGTGTGGCGTTGGTGCGGTTGGCGCGGTTGGACGTCACTCGATTTCCCGACCCAAAAGAGTGTGAATAATTGGTAAAGATACCGTGCGAGATCGCTACGCAGAGACAAACCCGCGCTTTGCTCCTAGAGCATACTCCTCGCACACACATAGAGTCAAGAAGATTCAACACACTCTGCCTTCCGCGGAATGGTCTGTTTTTGATATTGAAAAAAAATCACCTTCGACACGGTTGCCCGCTCGAACGGAATCTATCTTCCCCTAGCAATGAATTCCAAATGATGTGCACCCGTGTGTGTTATTTGTGTGTTGCTCCGGTACGGTGGAAAACTGTCACGAAGCGATCGCGATCGTCTTTGCCTGAAAGCATACAAACTTTTTAATCCAATAAATTAAAAATCCACCTCCCCACAAGAAACCCAAGCGAGAAAAGGTGGAAACAGGCATTCCGAAACGATATCAAAACGGCTTTGGTATGTGAAGATGTAAGAAGACAGTAAGCGACGCTTAAAGGACGAAAAAAACAGTTTTCAAAAGAAAGTAAAATGGAAATGGAGATCGTGCAAAGAGAAGACACACAACAACAAAAAACCTAAAAATAAATCGAAAGGGATGGTACGCGTCCTTCAGGCGAAAACAAAAAAACGATAGAGTTTAATAAAGTTTGACTTATAAAAACGCATTATTCATTTTTTCAGTAAGGCAAACAGGAAGATCGGAACAGTGAGGGAAGCGACCGTTGATAAACAAGGCGTTATTACATGAAAATCTGTTTTTTTTCGGTTTTTGGTGATAATATTTATTCCAAAACAAATTTAGTGTCTCTATAAGCGCCCGCGACCCAGTGTCAGGTGCAGTAATTAAGGATTTGTGTCAAAGCATATCCCATTTTATCGGCGAGCTTTGTTTGCAGAGCTCAGCTTTTATGCAAACAGAAAGCTCTCATCTAGCTTAATTTTAAGAGATTCAACCAACGCGAGGATTCATTAAGCAATCGACAACAAAACCGAGCAACGCGGGCTGCGCTTGGGAATCGATATGTGTCTGCCTGCCAAAACCACATCGAATTGTACCAACCACGACAAATCAGGTAATCCGACAGTGTGTGTGTGTGTGTGTGTGTTGGAAATCGCGCCGTCGTCATATCCGCGTCGGAAATCGACGCTCGATCGACCACAATAGCGGCAGAAAAATATTTTAATTCGATTAGAGAGCGCGAGAGAGAGCGCAAGGGGAACGGAAGGTGACATAAATTAGAAATTAGGCATAATCAAGCGCGAACAAACTTATGTGCGGCCGTGTATTCGGTGCGCTAGCGCGCGGCTTGAGGACTCAACGACAAACAAAAAACGCTCCCGATATGCGAAATTGTTGGAATCGTACGTTCGGATGAGTTTCGAGCGAGTTTTCTAATGTTTTATTTTAAGTTCTCATTTAAACGCGGATGAAATTTATAGTCAAATTCTAATCGAAACACTGCCGCTTGCTGTGTTGCTGTTGATTGTGCGTATTCATATTGCGTCTGTTTTACGATCGCACGGCTGCTGTTTTATTCGATCGATTCAAAAGGAAGCGATTAAAAGTGTCACGCGCTTTGGAAAAGGGTTGAGCGCGAACATTAAAGTTCGGCGTTTGGAATTTGTGAAGCAGTTTTGGGCCGTAAACTGTTCTAGAGGAAGACAATCTGTGTGCTTTGCCGAAGCATTCATTGAAATCGTTTCATAATAGATTCAAACTTTTAGAATCAGTACAAAAATGGATACCAAATCAGAAATCTATTGACCACCGCAAAACGAACCAGAATAAATTGGTTTCTATTTTAAATAAAGCGACGCATTGTTTGAGTCATACTTCAAGCGGGAAATCAACACAACAAAAGGCAGGACAATATTTTGAAAGAATGAGCCGAAAGCTTCTTTAACTTTAAATGACAAAAGCAGCTCGTTAACTACATAAATTCAACGTCATAATTGAACCACCGTTATGCAATCGTAGAAAAAAAAGCACGCTCGCACCTTTGTTTAGTGCAATATTCCACGATTGACCACAGAAAGGTTCAGCTTTTCTCAGCTTCACTAATAAACCCTCGGCCCCGGGATGGTGGATCGCATCAACATCCAACAAAAAATAAACTATACTAATCGTTGCTAGTCTGTATAGTTAGCGAGGATCATAAAACGATACCACCAATACCTGCCGATGAAACGCTGTAAGCGTCTGTGAACAAAGCGCCTCTCTGACACACATTTCCATCGGTCACATCGTTAGCGGGGAGGAAAAGATGACTGAGCTGCGGATCACTGCGTGCTGTGTGTGTTGTGTAAAAATTTCTCCTCCCAAACGCACCACCGACACAAACGAAGCCAGATTGGCTGTAAAACAGGCGTGAGACATTTGTTCCAATTAAGAAGCGTTTCTGCTCCGCGGCCGATAGTATGCCGATTGAGCCCTTGAGAAGGAATCGGTTCCCTCGGGCATGAAAATGAGCAGACATTCTTCACTGTCCTGCCCTGAAGGGAAGCAAATGCGGTAGCAAATGATAATCCACATCCTAAACACACACTCGCACACCCAATGGGCAACACGCTTTGCAGTGGCAAAAAAAGAGGAGGCAGCTTGTGAGATCTCGTCTCTAAATTCACTAGAGATTAATCCGTCTGCTAGGGATCGGAAGATCGAACCCTTTCCGGAACGGGTCGCTTGCTGGGACCAAACGAACGAACCATCGAAACGATGCTTATCGAGCCGGTGCATTGGAACGGTCGGCCGTGGGCTCGTGTGTAATCGAGTAGGAGGAGGTTGTGATCCCTGCGGTTCGTTACATTCATCCCTTGCCACACGCGCGGGCACTGAAATGGGAAAAGTCTGTGGATCGGAGAGGCGCTCTCGGAAGGAAAGAGATGCAGCAGCGCACGGTCACCGATAATCGTTCGTTTGTTTTCTTCGCTTTTTTCGCGATTAATATCTCAACGCTCGGTTCGTGGGAAGCAGGTGGCACATGCGAAGGGGTTCGTCGCTTATGCGCCCCCGTTTAGTGCGAGTGTCTTTTGTCACTGTCGATTAAAATTTTAATGCTAACAATCGCTCGTTGAATGGAATTTCTATGCGTGTGTGTGTGTATGCGCTTGGATGAGTTTCTTCTTCGTTAGCTTATGCTTTCTTTTTCTTCACCCGTTTGCATTTCTAGCGCTTGAAAAGTTAAACGATTATCATTTTAGTGTTGAAAAAAAGGCGGGAGTCAAAGCCAAGATGTGAAGTGGCGACATGGTGAAAAGCCAAAACAAGAAAGACAATTCATTCTGTTGCAACAATAAAGGCATTGAATGATTTGAATGAAAATAGAAACGTATTCACCTAGCTCAAACTTTTCAAAAGCCTAACGGAAGGAATATCAGCAAACGGCGATATGATTGCGACTAAACATTCCCCGAGCAAAAGAGGAAGAAAAAAAAAACGACAGCCCCAACCATGTCACCTGTGGCAACAACGGCATTTTACAATCCTTTTTCGTTCGGTCGTTCTACTCAAGCGATACGGAAAGTGGAGCAGAAAGAAGCAAATGGGAACAGCACAGCAGACAATGCGGATGCGGTAGAAAATATGATAGATAGCCTAACTCCCGCCCGTCGGACAAGCGGGCCCCGTCCACAACTAATCATATTATCCCGGAATTCTTCCCCGGAATCTCCGATCAGAGCTCGCGCTCGCAAGGAAATGGGATTTGATCCCCCATCTCTCCCGGCGTCTCTGTATGATATGCTTTCGAAAAGAAAAAAAAATGCTCCTGACACTCCGCTGAGTTCTCGGTAGCGGATGGATTGCGTTGGTTGTAAATTTCCCGCAGCTAAAAGCTAGATAAAAACAAATGCCATACCGTGGTACCGGCTACTGTGGATTAAGTCAGGTCGGGCACACCTTACCAGTGCTTTGCTTCTTTGCTGTCCAGTAGCAGCGTGCCTCGGTGTGTTCGGTAAAAGCCGAATTCATCCCCCGAGGGCTTCTGCCTTTTGATGTGGAGGGAGTGCGGTAGTCAATCTCTGCTCTGTTGATGGATTTATGCTGCTTGAGAGCTGCTGTCTAATCTAAACTGACAAGCGCAACGGAGCGTTCGAGTGTGAGCGTGTATTTGGCATTTCTATTTGTTAAACAAATCGGAGCTGCAAATCGACGGGAAATATTCTCAGAAGAATTGGTTCGCTGCCAAGAATATCTAATTTTCTCTTTTTATTGTGATCTTGTTCGAGTATCTTACCAATTAATTTGAGATTAAAAACAAGATCAAATATGTTTGTAAAATATGTTCAAATCTTTTATTACCTTATTACGAGTTTAGTGAAATTCTTCACATTTTGAACCTTCTTTCCAATAATCTAATTACAATCCCAAACTGCCTTCTTCTCCGCAATTCCCCTAAAGCAACGCACGCAATCCCCTTTCACCAGCTCGCAGACGAATAAAAACCGGAGCACTTTCTTTCCTCATTATTATTTATTATTTCCGAATTGTTATGATTAGACGAGCGACCAGACGAATCTTGCCCGAAAAAACGCAAACCTTACCATCGTGCACACACACATACATTTCTGAATGTTTTACCTTCGCGCCCCTTTGCCCAACTGTGTATGTTTGAGTGCGACTGTGTGTAAGGATTTATTCTTCTGCTGCGCCCTACCTTGCAACCGGCAACCGTTGCGCAAAGGATCATGCATCATGCGCAAGGAATTACAGGAGCAGTAGAGACCAAAAAAAAGCACACGAAGGCATAATTTATAGCCACCCAGAGGCGCCAGACATTCGCGGCGACCGGGGGCTTGGCTGAGGCTGAGGATGAGAGGGAGATTGCTCTATAATGTTGTAATGAATTTCCTTCACCGGTACCGAGCCCAGTGACTACTGTGCTACTGCGGATCGTTTTCAAATCCCAGATTAATTTCCTTTCATTATACGATGTACGATACCCGTACTGTGCGCTCGATTTATCGCCTTTTGCTGCCTCTCGCTCCTGCGCATGCGTTCGATCGTACGATTTACCAACGCGCCGCCCGAAGCCTAATCCTGCAGGAATTTGCCCGCACGAGGAAAGCCATTCCAAAGGGAAAAACCTTGTGAGAACCGACCAACAACCAGTAGCACAGTTGTAGCGTGTTTTGTTGCATTGCTTGACAACTTGACTGCCGTTTGGTCGCTTTTTCGTGTACATTATGGCTTCGCTCTTTTAATTTCTTTCACTCGTTATGCAAACCAAACAGGCAAGCGACAACATTAAACGTCAAAACAATTACATTTCTTTTTCGTGTCATTTCGTTAGCGTTGTTTTTGGGGTGGAATTTTCTTTTTCTAAGAGGAACCTGGAGTGTGTGCTATCCATCGTGTGTCGAATGTGAGTTAATTGATGTGGTGACAATTGACGGCATAGGCCATTTTGAAAGCGATTTTAAACGCACTAGAATTAACAAACGATATGAACCAATGAAATGTAAAGTCTTAAATAAAGAATCGTCGTTTTGGTTGAAGAATACATTTAAGGATAATTAAAATTTTCTACATAAATTCAAATTGCTAAGCTTTCCTCAAAATGTCATCTCATTTCCTTGAAAGCACTTCAATACTCTTTCATCCTGACGACTGTCTCGCTTTGTCGCTACGTTGAAGTTACTTTATTATCCATTTCCTGTGCAAATTATCCCGCCACTCAAACACACACACATACAAATACACTTCATAACACAACAACGAAAAAAACCCGAGTCAAAAATCCACCTGAAAACGACGCACATTTATGGCAGCGACAGTCGTCCTCGTGTCCTCGCTAAAGATTCGGACAAGTCGTCGTCACCGGCAGACCAAAACCCGGCGCAACAATTACACGACCACTACGGGGCCATAAAGAACCCATTATCGCTCGCTCGACGGTGGATGCAAAATTTCAGAGGGCTGGGAACGGCTGGGAAGACGGATGAGGAGACGAGAGAGCTGATGTGCGGTCGGGCACACCCTGGGAAAAGCTAATTAATGGGCCGAGCTCTCTCGGGCACGGTAGTCATAAAGCCATTCCGGACCGTCCCTCAACAGGGCATTAGGACGAGCAGCCTAGCAAACGGCTCGAGACATGTTTTGCTCTAATTTAATGTTCGATTTTTAAATACGTTTAATGTAAAACACGTTTCGGTGTTACAGTGATCGGTCGTTATTTTTTTAAACATTATTTTTAAGTAGCCCAGTTTAGATAACGTAATCTGTGTTTTTCTTCAAAACGCGCCATGTTATGGCGGAATGTGATGTATTTTTCTAGCATTGAAAAACAAAATCATGAATAATTTATACTACCCCTACTATCACAGCCCCCAAAACCACCCTCCCCGGGATCCAAATTAAACGAACAAATGCAACCGCGGCCCCATAAAAATGGGAGCAAAACACTATGCGCACTCGGGAAAGCGCTCCGCAGCCCCAAAACAGCACGTAAACAAACCAAACAAATTGGCCCTGCTGCAGCCGTTTCGTGGCTTGACGCACACTCACGTACGCAGGGTTTTATATCCTTGGAGACAGGTTAATTCACTCATTCCCGGGCATGGGCTCGGGTTCGTACGTTGTAAACCGTTTTATAACCGTTCTGCTCCGATCATAATCGAATTTCTTTCGCTCCCTCGCGCGATCAATCGAACCCCCTCGGTCACCATTAGCGGCGTCGGTGTGCGTTTAAATACCGTACAGTTTACACCAATAAATACATATTCTTCCCGGGGCTTTCTCACCCTCAGCTTCTTCCTCCAGCTTTATCACACAAATCGCGTTCTGTTTTCTGACAGCACGAGAGCACATAAAAATATTTACGATCGCTCCAGATATCGCGCAAGATTGTTTCTGTGGTGCTTTTGGCTTTGTAGTATGGATTTTGTGTGTTTGTTGGGTGTCTATAAAAATGCAGCGCAGGAGAAGGCAGCAGCAGCAAAAGGGTTGAAGGGAGGGTAAGAAGTCCACCTCAAATATTATAACCCGCACACAACCCCATCGGAAAACACCTCCGTAAAAGAAAGGGGAGGGGGGGGGGGGGGAGGCGAGATGCTGTTCACAGCAAAACGATCGGTTCTGTCGTCTGTGTTTTTTTACGATCAATCAGCTGAAATCTCTCATATTTTTCACTCCCTTCGCGGTACTGTGCCCCGGAACCGGGAAGGGAACTCCTCCCTGGGCAGAGGCGAGGTATTTATTATGATTTTATGTAAATTGAATCTGCCGAATTTTTTTTATGGCCACTGTCGCGTCGCGTTGCCAGCTCTGGTCCGCTTTGCGCGCGCGCGAGTTTGGGGCACGATTTGCGTCAGGTGGTTTGGGCTCGGGCCTCGCCACCGTTGCTGGGACGCTGGAAACTCTCCAAAACTTAATTAGCTACAGAATGGGGAGCATCCAATCCGGGGTAGGGTTGTTTAATCGAAGTGTGGAAGGAAAGGGCCGCCTTGGGAAGATTCATTCCCTTTTGCGGCAATGACGACGACGACGACGACGAGTTTGGTAATAAAATGTGAGACTGAAAAACTATTTCACGCAGATTTGCTCCACATCTAACGAAACTTTATTTAAATACGGCTGCATTAGGTGCATCTCCACTGCTTTCGCTGCAACAAGTGTCGACTCGGTGGGACACACTCGAGGCGAGCAAACCTAGGCGTTACCAGCTCGCGGTGTCCTATAAAAGCATAAATGTTTATGATCCTTTCCCAAACGAGGTCGTTGCGTGTTGGCTTTCACCAGGATGCACCAACCCCCGCTGCACAGCAAATGATAAATATTTTAATTGCATTTATAAAGCCGTGCTTGCACTGGCCGGCCTTTAACGCGGATAAGGGCTGGACGGAGTTTTGCTTCATTCATGGGCTAATCATGGGCGAACGCTTACACACGGTTATGTGATTTTATGAACAAGAATTTATTGTACCCCATCCCGATCTCCGAGGGGTGTGTGTTTGTCTGGCTGAAAGTGTTGCTTTAGCGATGGCGCAAATTTCAAGCAAACTGCACACTAAGTTCGCCACGCGATACACGCGGCGAAAAGGCGCCAATTTAACTGCTAGCGCGTTACGCGTCACTTTACGAGCTGACGACGAGAGCCTGCCAGTGGAATGGTAGCAGGAAACACATTTTCATTCTGCCGGCGAAAAAAAATCGCACCTAATAGAGGGTCCTAAAGGTAGAAGCAGCGCGAGCAAATGAATATTTCGACGCAATAATCTTAAACACAATTTATGTGCCATTTCCGCGGTAAATGACTTGGCAAAAGTTTCGTCGTTTCTAATGAAAAATTGTTTTATTTCTTTCCTTTTCCGGTTTCATCCTACCGTTGCCGTGCCTTGCACTTGCTGACAACGATGAATGCTGCCTGACTATGCTGCTACTGACGACGATCGCTTTACACTTGCGATGGCCACTGCGCAATTCACGACGTGCCACGATCTTGGCTCATTATCGTCCGCTTTAACCTCGACCCGTCGACCCGTGCAGCACCAATGCCGGCGCCAAGCTCAATGGACAAACGCTGCAAGCAATGGTAAGTGAACTCTTTTCTTCTAATATTTCCACGCATCAGGAGTATTTTACGCAAGAGAAAACCTCGTGCAGAAAACCCTTTGGATGAAAATTCGAGCTGTGAGCGTCTCCGTACAAGTCGCTCACGCACGTGAGTGACCACAACGCGCGGGCTCTCACGAAGTTTGCGCTTCTACAGCTCCGACAAAAAGTGGGCGTGTTTAAGCGTCCACGTTGTAGAAAGCAGGAGTAGGGGAAGCCGAGATTGCTCGTCTTGCTCGTGGTAGAAGCGTTACCAGTGCGTTACGAGACGTTATGACTGCGTTTCGCGCGCTCGATCGCACCTGTTTGTTTATGTTTTGACCTTAGACGTTTGTTTCAACATTAATATTATTTGCCATGAAATTCTTTAATACAATAATACAAAAATAATGGAATAAATTCTAACGAAAAATTCATCACCAAACAGGATCTGCTGCTCGGTGCTCACCCATCATCACAGGCAATCAACGTGAAGCGTGAGCCGGAGGATCTGCGCAAGGAGCCGAAAAATCCGCGCAACCAAAAGGTACGTTTTTCCTCCCATGGTACAACTCATTTCCACAAATCATAAGGTTAAAGTTAGTATCATCATTCGTTCGGGTTGTTGTTTAATGTCCTCATATTGCATCGATCGCAGAAACCATCCCAAGAGGGAATCGAAATGATTAATTATCGGTGTCAGGAGCTCCTCCTTTCCCAATGCACGTTAGGGAAGGCACATTTTAGCAGCATGTTGTACTACAAGCGAATCCTTCTCCTTGGAAAAAAACTAAACATGGGTACAATCATTTCTAATCTAATCCTGCAAGACAAAGGATAACTTTACTTCTGCATGAATTAGTGGAAAAACGTTCACACCCTCTCATCCCATCCGGTTCGTGCCGCTCATAAACACATTTTTATGTAACCCAATTTCTTATTATTCACCCTCGCTCGACCGGAGACAACCTTCACCGAGCCGACGAAAGCAATCATTAAACATCGCAAAATCTCCTTCCACCAAACCCCCCCACCCACCCCAAAGCCATCCATTCAAACGCACGAACTAAAAAAAAAGAAACAGGTTGATACTTTCAATTTGCCGATAATTTAATTTACCCTGACAGCTGACAAAAGCCGCATATTTCTTGTTTGCTCGCGATTTTCGCCTTTTCTTGCACCACCCGGGGCTTCCCTTATATGGTGGTTCTGCGCTGCGCAAATGAAAGCGCCACCGCTCCCGAAACATGAACCAAGCAGAAGAGGAGGAAGAAGGGAAGAAAACAAATCCAACCCGTAACGATCCCCGTTTACATATGATTACGCGCGAGAGAGGAACCAATTGTGTAAGGGATCGGCCACTATCGCCACAAGTAACATGGGGGGTTGGGTACCGGAAGGCGGGGGTGCGAGGAAGCTTTATCTTTTACACCAACCTCAGCAATCAATCGCTCCAACCATTCTATGGTTGTCCTTTTTAGTTGTTTCCCCCCTTCTGCGCAGTTGAATGCGCAACGAAAAGCGGATCCTTTTTGCCAGCTCGCCATGCGTGACAATGTGAAATAATGTTGCCAACATCGGTAGTCAACTTTCGCCCGCATCCCTTCGGGGTGTTGGTCCACCTCCACCCCTTCGGCTGGTTAAAAAAAGCGAAACAGCGAGCGCGATTAAGTGACCGAGTTTTAGAGAGGAGAATCGAATGCGAGCACACACACACACACACGCAAAAAGGCACACACCACTATCATCAGTAAAGCGTGTGCGATAAGCGTGCGTTTGTGTGTGGCTCTCGGTGGCCCCCGGAACGATTGACGCCTGAAAATGGTTCGCGATGGTTAAGTTTTTTTGGTTTTATTCCTTAATTTTCTGTTGCTCTCACGCGTACGATCGAGTTATGGCGATTGTTTCTCTCCTTCTCTTTCCCTTGCTCTCTCTCTCTCGTTATCTTTGAGAAGGTGCGTGTTCATGGGGGTGAGGGTTTGCTTTTCAATGTAAGATGCCTTTTACTCCCCCAATTCCCTTACGGTTGGGGGTTGGTGTTTATTTTGTTACAGTATTTATTACGATCCTTTACGCGCTTGCCGAAACTTTCGCTTCCTTTCTATAATACCTTTACATGCGCCCAATTTTACCCACAATAGCGAAACTCACCATCTGGTGCATCTCTTTCCCTCGTCCCAATTTGTTTACAAATTATAAGTACTCCTGTGTCACCACTCCTGTTTGTTGATTTTAGAAGCCCACAAAAACCCAATCGAATTCCCCCTTTTTTTCTTCTTCTGTTAAATCGAACCGAATATCAAATTCCTTTTCCTTTGCCTCTCGCCGACCGATTCGTGTGTGTGTATACGATATCCTTTCCAAAACGAAAGTATAAGCACACACAGGTGAAAGCACCCTGCAACGTAACACGTGTGTGTGTCGGGTTTGCGGCGTTTTGCGCCAAGGGTTGTGCGAATAATATTTCCATATTGATCCGATTTTTTATGCCATGCTTTCTTCAACGTCTACAAGAAAGCAACGGGATCCTGCCCTCCATGCAGCAAAGCCCTTTTGGCCCTTTCGCTTGCCACTTTCAGCGGGCTTTCCCGTTTTTGCGCAAGCGAAAAACTGCAGGGCGGCACTGCTGCAGCTCAGCGGGACGAATGGAACTCGTGGCAAAAGTGCAATCGAATGCACCGCTTTTTTCTTGTTAGAACGAGGGGACCAACCCAATTGTCATCGCAGTAGGCAATTGCATTTGTCAATTGAACGATTAGAGGATGATGAAAGGTGTAATCGATCGGGGTGGATTAGTTTGTCCCGAATGCGTAGCGCATTGTGATTATTGTTGCCTTTTTTGAAAGGGACAATGCAGGGCAACCGTTTATTTACTCCATATCAAGTGCATTCAAGAGGGCAGGAACATGACGCAGACGCTGTCAAACTGAAACAATAGACAATTTTTGGCTTTTAGAACGACGATGTCTCGTGTCGCATTTAATGTCGCGACCAAGGCTCTTCTGCAACTGCTAGACAACAATAACAGCCCAGAACCTCAACAATATCGCTTCCGAGAAACTAAAAATGAATCGCCGAAAGTGTTACCCGTGAGGCGACATAAACCACCTAACCCCATTTCCTTCGCTTGCCATTGGCTGCTGACCTGCCCGTTTCCGTTCTGGGTCTTTCAAGCGCCGTGGAACCGGGGCCAGTGCAGCCGCGATGGGTCATTAAAATGTTTCCTGCCCTTCCAACAACTATATCGTGCCATACGCACCAGTAGCACTAGAAGAAGATTTCACCGACTGTTTATGAGTTTTTTTTTTTGTTTGTTGGAAAACGATCTGCAATTATTCTGCGCGGCAGAACAAACCTCGCGTTGCGCTGTTGAAAAGCGGAAACATAAAACGCAAAAAAGGTAACAAAAAGACTAAAGGTCTCGACTGGAGCATTTCCCCCGTCACTTGTCGGAGCGGTTTGTGCCAAGGCTGGAGGGAAGAACTTTTGGTGATTCTAAAAACCCTACATTAAACGACACCAGACCCCGCCGCCAGAACGATATGGTAAGGGCTGTTAGAGCGCAGTTTTATGACCATTGCCGGCGTATCGCGGCACCGTGGTGGATCCTCTGGAAACGCCGCGCAAGGAAGCTGCGGCTACAGTTTGTTCCGCGAAGTCGTTGCGCCTTGGACATGCTATGGTGTGCTTTGTGACGTTTTACGATGGTTTAGATGGTTTTGAAAACCGACAAAAACGCACAAGGGAAGAGGAAACATATATGGCAAAAGGGACTGTGCACGTTTCGGGTCGTTCTAATGTTGAACTAAAATCCCAAGGACACTTGGTCGCAAAGGAAAGCTGATGTGATGTCAACTTTACCCAAAAGTGAAGCAAACATGAGCGTTTGGAATTGGTTTTTGAAGATAATTTTAGATCTTCTGGATGTTTTAAGTCTTCGTTCAGAATACATCAGGATATTTGGACACTTTGAGAACTCCCGTATACCAATATCCTTTTCTGATGTTCTTTTGGAAGCTCCACAGAACGAAAATCACTCACTGTGAGCCGTCCTGCCGAGTGTTTGGAAACTCCTGGAAGACACTCCATCGAGCAGCGCAAAGCCGCTTGCACTCGCGCTTGTACTTGCGCATCCGTGTGCCGCATAGGCCCGTCCCGCTTGCGTACATTGAGTGCCCGCTCATCCACCATCCCCTAAACCATAAACCCTCCACACAAGGGGATGTGTGGGTAGGGGGGAGAGAAGAGGGAAGCCTCTTACTCATTCCTTTACGCACTTCTTGCCGGTTTTCTTTCCTTTCGTCTTCGTCTTATCTCTCTGCGCACCACTCTTCTTCGTCCCATTTCCATCTCTCTTTTTTGTTCTCTCTCTCTTTCTTGCTCCTTCTTTTTGGTTTCTTTTGTACCATCATTTCAATTGCTCTGTCTCTGTCCCGCTGTTTCCTTTGCTCGTGTCGTCTATGTTTGCTTCCCGTTCTTACACACGCGACCGCTTCCTTCGGAGCATACACGCACCCCTGGGTGTGCTTCCCTGGGACTGTGTGTATGTATTCCTTTCCCTCTGTGCAGTGCAGTGGTGCGTTCCCTTTGCCACCTTTCTCCCTTGCGCCTGAGCAACCGCACACACACTGCCGGCGAGACCGACCGACCGTCCGAGGACGGGAACTTCATCGGCGCGCACAGGCAGCAGCAGCAGCAGCCACTCTGATTACGCCCGGGTCCGGGCTGCTTGATTTAGTCTATCAAAAGACGTTGATGAATCGAGATCGTGGTGCGTGTGCGTTCCTCCGTGTGCGTGTGTGTATGAGCGAGCGTGTTTTGGTTCGAGTTTTCTGATCGTCGGTTCGTCGGTGCGGTGCGTGCGTGAGAATTTTGCAGTGTCCCGTGCGCGTCGTGCTACTACCGGCCGTTGTCCTTGGGTCCGGCTGTATGAAAGAAACCTACTACCACCACCATCGTACCCTAACCATCCCGCCACAACAGCACGTTTCTGTGTTTCGAGGTTAATGCAGGACGTAGAGGCGGAAATTTGCTGCTGGAAGTGATTTTTAGTGAGCAAACACGGAAAGAAATAGTGATCGGTACACGATCGTGATTGCAGTTGTGTTGTGTTGTGTTGTGCACACCGGTAAAAGAAGGGCGCAATTGTTTGAGCCACCTGTGAAGAAAAGTGTTTGCCGTCAACAGATATATTAATTTTTTCCTCATTGGAATTATACAAAATAATCATATAAAAAAAGGTGTCTTAAGTTTAATTATTCTTGGTGAGTTTTAAACACTTTTCCGTGTCCTTCCTTCAAACTCTACTGGATCCTGAGGGTATATTGCTGCACACAAAGTTCGTGAAATGATGGAAACCAAAGTATTGCTTACTGTCTCGAGTTATGTCTTTAAAAAAAAGTGCAACAATTATATTAATTGAAGCACTGTCGCTGTTCTCAATTTTCGTCCTCCCTGCGGTGCTAGTGTAAAAAATGGTGCATAATTTCCATACCACTCATGGCATACCTTCACCACAAGCACACACACATACACCCCCTTCTGGACGCAAATTTTCCGACCCAAACTCTCCGTTTCATCGATCGATCAGCAAATGGAAAACGGAAAGTGTGGAAAAAAAAGAGTGGGATCGATCACGAATCATACTACCCCCCCGAGCAGTGGCAAAAGTAAAAGGACACTCCGCACCTTCTCCGCAATTCCATTGTTGTGCGTACGGTGGAAGTGGAAGGCGTAGAAGCGGGGGGGGAAAAGAAACGACTGCAATTTTGCCCCACAGTGCCTGTGAGTGGACAGTAATTTATTTTAAATATGACAGTTTAAGGCAAATTTTGTGATCACCGAAAGGAGCTAAAAACAATGCAAAACGCAAAAAAAATCGACATCAAGCGACGAACCTCTTGCTTCTTGCTGGGCTCCGTAGTGCCGCCCGATCGATAAATTATCCACATTTAACAGTGCGTATGCGTGCGTGGTTGGTGCGTGAGTTTACCGTGTTACGTGTGGTTTTTTTTTTTGTTTGCTGTGCGAACGTGCTTGCCGTGCCTGCTGGCAGTGTTTCGTCCTGTTGAGGGCTTTTCTGTCTTGCCACGCTGGACAGTGAATTACTGGCGGCTGTGGAACGGATCTCCCGAGCGTCCTTTGCCGTCTCCTCGCATTGTATGTAATTGTTCGCAACATAATGTTTGCAAGATGTGCCGGCATTTTCGGACGAAAGGAGTTCATTTTTGCGTGCTTTCAAGTGTACACGTTCACGTGAAACAATTTGATGCGCGCTGCGTTTAAGTTGTGTCGCACGTTGCGTGTTCCGTTCGTGCGTGCTGGTGCGTATTAAACACTGCCGTTGCGAAACTGTGTGCTCTGGTGTGTTGAAAAAAAGCGGAAAATATTGCAACACATTTTGATACAATGTTTTGAGCCGTTTGAAACGCGTAGAAAGTGATTTGAATTTAATAAACTCGGCTGTCGGTCGGACAAATCGATTGTGCTACTTAATAACACCCCAAAAACCCACTATCGGCCCATTCTTCCGCCCCGGTTGAGGGCACAATTAAGGGGCACAGCAAACAAAGCCTCAATTAGGCAAAACGGTTTGAGTGTCCGTGTCGTTTGCCGGCGCTTCGCACACACACACACACACACACACCCAGAGTCATTAGCCGTTCCTAATGAGAGTCGTTTCATTTCCTTGCTGGTGATGGGACGCCTCCGATCACCTCGGAGTAAATGTAAACGCGCCACACTGTCCCTTATCAGACAGGTCGTTTTCGGTTGCCAGCAACAAATATCGCACGCAGGAAAAGGTGAAGGAAACGGGGAAGCAGTAGGCCGGTACACCATACCGTGCGCTGGTGCTGCTGATAAGAACGGAAAAGAAGCCTTCCGGGAGGTTCTTGCACCGGCAATTTCGTGTCAATTTAGGTTGCCATATGAAGCCCCAGTGTTTGAGTGACTGAAACAATAGCTAAAAATAGCACAATCGTGTGGTTAAAATGACTACCTGTGTGTGTTTATGTGTGTGTTTGCTGGAGTACTTAACAACAAGCGCGCAGTCGTGCATAACAAATGACAACTTATCGAGCTATTATCGGACGGCATAAATTAACTACTCATCCGCTGGGATGGGTGGCGGGCGGGTATCGTATCAACCCCCCAGGCACAGCCCCTCTTCCGAGCAGAAGAAGGTTGACCCAATAGCGGGAGGTCGTGATAGTGTTTTTTTCCCTGCGTTCGTTTCCTATCACTAAAAATGTGTTTAATGTTGTCTTTTTGTTGTGTTTTTTCGAACCTCTCTGTATGCTTGTGTGTTTGTATTTTATTTGCCACTTCTTCCTATGCGGTGGGAAATAGATATTGGAATGTAAGAAACGACGATGCGCTAAAGTGTTTCTTCGATTCAGCTAAACCCCCCACCAGCTACCAAGCGCATACTGTTGTACCCCTTGCGGGTTCCTAGCTGGGTGCTAATTTATGAGAATAGAGAACTGGACATGTTTCCACCTATTAGTAGATTTATCATTAATTAGCGAAGAAAAAATGAGGTAATGTTTGTACAGCGCTGCGGGTGAGAAAACAATCACACGATTTTGTGGCGTTTTAGGATGGTGGCTTGGTGGCATAGGGCAAGAGGACAGCAAAAGAGACACACTCGAAATCAAACAAAAACGCGCCGATGAAAGTGTGTGGAGAAAATAATGTCACCCACACACACACACATGGGGTTGATTAGCCGCCGCTATCACACCGAATCAACGTGCGTATTGTCCCCACGTGATGCAGCAGCTTCCGCTCATGGCTGGGAAGCACGCCGTTGATCGTTTCCAATCAGCCACGCTGATGGTGGTGATGAAAATTGGGAAGATAAATCGTGTACGTGCACGGCCTTGCCCTGTGCTTGCCCGATCGAGGACACCTGACCGGGGCGAGGGAGAGAGGGTGCTAGAAAATTATGCAGATTTGTACACGCCGGACACTGGGGGATGGGCATGGGGAAGGGCCATCCACACCGCATAACCTAATCTGGCGCATAAATATTCATAATGCGCGTAGCCCGCTAACCCCGCTCGGCCCGAGCGCATCGGCAATTCGATTGCGATCGGCTAGAGTAATCCGAAGCCGACAGAAATCTCAGCCTTTGCGTCTGTGAAATCTGATTAAAAATTAAATGAGCTACCAATCCTCGCGCCGGGCTGCCGCGCGCGTGTGTGTGTGTGTGCGTGCGAAGACGCTAGATTTCGAAGGGGATTCGGTGCCGATCATTATATTACTATTCCCCCCGCGATCGGTATTAGCTGAATAGGGCAATACTATCATCATCATCATCATCATCATCAGCATCATGATGATCCTCGGCATTAGCCGGCCGCGGTAACGGGCGAACATTTCATTCCAATTTCGATCGTTTGTGACTGTCTTTCGGTTTCGCTTGCGTCGCCCGCCTCGCTCGAAAGGTTCGTCGCTTGGTGAAGTCTTTCGTTTCGGGGTACGCTTCGCTCCCGGACCAGCCAGCCAATCGCGGCGGAACGGGCGATAAATAAAATCCAAATTTATTGAGTATAATTAAGAATCGAAGGTAATAATTTCGATGCAGATAGAGCAATGTGTTTGTGTGCGTTGTGTGGTGTTTGGTGACTGTTTTTCGAGCGGGCGTACGGGCGCAAAGAAGCTGTGGCGGAAGAAAATAAAAACACAACCATCCCTTTTCGGTGTTCGGTGATGCTAAGCAGCAGCAGCAGCAGGTGATCCTGACGGCAAATCGGGGAAGATACAGTTGGTTAATTAATTCTTTTTCAAAAATTATTAGATCTCCGCTTCGCTTCACAAGCGAGAGCGTGGTAAGAGTCGCTCCATATCGAATTACGCTTCATTGCTCACAGAAATATTTTGAAATACCATCGCAATCTTCCCACCAACGGGATGATCGGGAAAAGCGGCGAACGATTTTACTCCATTTTGCGCGCGGAGAAACCAATAAAAAAAGACGGCGGGGCAAACGCTGTGATATGCTGCCATGCGCCATGACAAAACGGGACCCTAATCGCTCCAATTTCGATGACGATCGTCTCCATTTCCGTCATTTTCTTTTTTTGTTTTGCTTTTAATTTGCTGAAATAAATAAAAAAACCATAAAATCGATCTTTGCGTTTTGCGTCGCACACCATTTAAGCACACACGTCCCGTGAGAGTGGGTAATCGTTTTTTTGTCGAGTTCATAATTAATTTTGAACTTCACCGCCGGGCTGGAAATTAAAATCGGGGCGTAAAATAAATCGAATCAAACGTGTGCATCCTTTCGTTGCAGTCAATGGTCCTCCCTGCCCTCTCAAAAGTAAATAAAAACATTCCAGCAGCGTTAAAAATTGCAAAAATACAGACGTCTTGCGCGCCGTCTCTCCTTCGATTGTGAGCAATACGTGGTGTGTGTATATATGTGTGTGCCGTAAAATGGGGGTTTGCAATTAAAAAATATTAAATGTGAAAATGCACTTAACTTTAACGGCTTACTGCGTGCACGCCACCCATTTCTGTGATTGGCTGGAACGGAATTGTTGCGCGTATGAGGATGGTTAAAATATATTTCACATTTCAGAGTGGTGATGGAGGGGGATAAATTATATTTTGAAAAAACACTGTTCGTCCATCTTTCACACACTGGCCACTCTGGCGCATTTTTCTCACCCTCCATCTGTGAGTAATAATAAAAAAAAGGACATGAACGAGGATAAAATCCTTCGACGATGCGATTTGAAAGTTGCTCACCGACAAAAAAAACCGATCCGTCTTACAAGGATCGATGCTGGTGGTGCAACAAGGGGTACTTTCACTACTCCCGCGCGAAATAAATTTGGTTTCATTTGTTATTTGATCTGCGCCTCTGCGCCCAGTACCTCCTGCGACCTAATCCTTTTAAATCGACGACGGCGAAAAGGCAAAAAGGCGTGGTGCATTTCAATTTGCTTTCCACTCTCTGGCACGTACAGGTTTCGGTAGTAAACCAAACCAAAACCAAAACCAAAAAAATGCACTTATCTAGATGATCACGTGTTTTATTGTCTTTTAATCCTTCTGTTGCAATCTGATTCGCGAGGGCAATAAAATTTCAATAATCAATGCTGGAGGAGCAGCAAAAACAAATTCCTTCCCGACATGCAATAAGCTCGAGAAGGGACTGGGTCCACAAAACCGATCAAAGTGAATGTGTGCAGTGTGCACAACGGCTGCGTCTGGTAGCCACGGTAAAGCCACAAAGCAGACGCACAAAAAAATTGTCACTCGATACCGCACCATACGCGCGGGCGCCGAAATATCGGAATCAATCGATCTGTCGTTTCCTCTGCCAAAAACTTGTTTCACTTCGCTACCGGAATAAACGTTGTACACAGAGTTTGCTTAAATTATATAAATCATCAAAACCTCCCCCCCCCCCGGACCAAGCCAAGGGGGAGTGGTAGTGATTTTCGCCATCATCATCATCATCATCATCGTCATTACATCTTTAGCCAGATTCTTACACTTTCTTTCGCCACGGCAACGATCTGTTCGCAGTTAATTGTTTCGTTTCGCATTATTATTTGTTTTGTTTCGTTTTATCTCTTCATTTTTGTTTTTCTCCCCAATGGAGTGATGTTCGCTTTTTTTTGGAGATTTTCTTCCATTTTAACGCTTCTTTCCAATTTATCGTATGCCTAAATGAAGCTAATTTACGAACAAATTCTGACCATTTCTTTTTTTTTTCTAATGAGCTCAGCAAATGGATTAGTCAGTTGAGCGTCGCTTGAGTGGGTATTATTATTCACCTCATCATGGCTTCATTGCGAGCAGTGGACACCAAACTGCCCCCCAATCACTACCCTCCGAGCTGAGCTGAAACTGAACCTCTCTCATAAATTAACGACAAACGACTCACTCCCTGACAGCGCGTATCAATCGCGTTTGCGCTAATGTGATCCATTTTTGATTATTTTTTGTTTTATTTTCCATTTGTTACTGCTGCTGCTGCTTGTATCTCGTCGTCGTCATTACCTTCGATGTATATAGTTAGTCGTTTCGGAAGGTTACTCTGCACCGAAGCACTACTTCGGTGGTTATTTCGGTGCCCTGTCCTTCACCGCGGACAAGCGCCCTTTAGCCTCGCTTTTCGGAATGATTGGACAGTTTTTTTTCTCTCTCTCTCGATCGACATCCTTTTTCGGTGCGTTGGTGAACGTTGGTTTTGCGTTTCTTCCGTCGAAGCTTATTTGTGTACGTTGTTTTTTTTTTGCTTACTTCATTAATGGATCATTTGTTTGTTTGCTCTGCATTGTTCGGTCGGTGTCTAAACAGCCAGAGCAAACACATCGCGCCAGCCCCAAAAAACCAGTTTCTTCTATGCTGGAGGGCCAAGAATCGATATTAAGACGCTAAGAATCGGCAACCCGCCGGACCGACAGCCCACAAGCGGAGAGGTGCGCGTAACGGTAGCTGATCTTGTCAGCGGTTTTGTGTAGCGCGAATTACCGTGTTTTTGCTATTTGAGCCTCGCAAATTTTCATCACAACCACGTGGCTGTTTAAAATTAGATTTGCAATTGAAACAATTTTTCAAAAATAAAAAAAATACAATTGAGCATATTTAACTAATGTTTCAAACCCGAAAATAAATGAACACAAAATCAAAGGTATTTGAATTGATTGTTTTAACATCGTCCCGGTACTCGCTGTACGAAAACAAATCAATCATCCGTGCATGTTAAATCCTCTACCAAACACGGAGCGAGAAGCAAAAAAAAAAAAACAAACAAATACCATCATTAAGCTCAACGGAAATTGAATTTTGACAGTTGTCGTTTTGATTAGAATCAGACGATTGTTAGTTTTTTTCGTTATTTGACCGTCTGGTTTCGTACAACATATTTTGCTTCTCGTTTGTTTCTGTACCCTTTTTCTCTCCATTCAATCTATTCTGCGTTGCGTTCGCGTTTGATTTGTTTCCTTCTCTTTGGTCCCGTCCTGGCCAGACGGGGTCGCGCTGATAAGACAAAACCGTGTAACAAGAAACCCACCCCAAAGACAAAAATCAATCAAACAGAAACATTTAACTTTTTCGATTGTAGCGGTGGGAGGGGAATGCCGGGAGTTTAAGTGTTTAGAAAAATGAAGCGACAAGCTGTCGGGGGGGAGGGGAAGATGCCAAAGCCACACAAAGTGTAGAGAAAGGTGGCTCGGTGGTTTCTTAGTTTCGTTCGCCTCCTTACCACCGCGAGAAGATCCCACTGAACAAGATACATGCGTTTTAATCAATGATCATCCAAAAACGGGGGCAAGAGCAGTTATCGGTTCACCCCCATCTCGACGGCGGTGGCCGTTCGTTTGAGTGTTTTTTTTTAAATAAATGATGAACCACATAAAGCCCTTCCGCGTGCTTGTCTGTCTGCATTTATTTAGAAACTCAATTAACTCTACAACGGGTCAGAACTGGAGCAATCGAAACAGTGGCTCGCTACGGAACAAAAACAACAAATACTGACCTTCAGCAGTCAGCACGTGAATTCTAAGCCAGTGTGTTGAGTGTGTTACTAAAGACTGAGCTGAATTCTTTCAACGAAAATTGAATATCATGCGCGCCTAGGACCAGGACGAGGAAGCAAACGTTTAATCGCACAATAAAACCTTCCCCAAACGCCCCACTGGGTTGGATGCCTTTGGAGCGTTTTCTGTTATTAGAGACCTTCTTTTGTTGCCCGTCTCACTTGTCTCAGCGCTTGATATAATCACCCTCCCCGATTTGCCATTACGACACACGGAACGAACCCGCCGGGCGTACGCGTACCACATGGGCACGGGCTAGGCGCATGGGCCGCCCGGTTTCGGTAGCGACGGATGCTGATCAATCATTTTAATTTTTATTCCACTTTTTTCGCGATCAATCTCAAAAGCCATCGTTAAGCGTTTCATAATCGCAAGCCCGGTGGCGATCGGTGATAACCGACGGGCATGAGCGGTACCGCATGCAACACGGTGCGTGTGTGTACGCCCTGGTTCTTTGCACAGGGAGGAGCAATCTGCCTACTAACTATTTCGTTATGGGCAGGTGGGTTTTGCTTTTATTTTGACTTATGCTGTTAAATAACGCTACGCTACGACCTGCGTTAAATCACAGGGTAAAGAGGAAACCGTGTCCCAGTAACGAGCCGATGGAAACATGTCCCACCGCAATTACATTAATTTCGCCACATGCATGTACGACTGCTCGCTTTATCGTGTGTAAGATGCAATCGAAATTAAATTAAACATGAAAACGTTCAACGATCGACCGTGCACATCTTCATCAACATGCATTCCCCCTTCATTATCGTCCCCGTGTAGCCGTTTCAGCGATCATGAGCCGTTTTAATTAATCCATTCGCACCCGGGCTCCCTTGCGCATCCGAGCAGCAGTACATAAATTTCCGCGTAACAACAACCACCGTTTGTAGTAGTTTGTAGTTTCCATCATTTCACGATCTGTGCAGAAATCGATCCCTTTTTTTTTTGCTCAATCCCAATCCTCCCTCGATTCTATCTCGCCCGGGTTTTGCCACCCCTACTACACGCACCTCGCGCGAAAAACTCGGATCGCTCGTGTGAAAGCTTCATTCAATAATCCACCTACTGCACACACACACCCTGTATAGTCCCTGGCCGGTCGGGGCTGGTGTGACGCTAACAAATTGCAGGAAACGGCGCAAACAGTGCGACACAGTGCTGCGACGACGGTTCCTCGCATCCTTGTTGGCGCCACGCACGAACGCATTAAATCAGGTGTGCCCGCAGACCTGGCCCTGTCGCGTCTGTTACAGGGAGTACACACATTCCCTTTTTGCTTCCATCCTCTCGCTCCCTTCGCTTACCCACCCACGGCTCCGGTTATGGATAGCATCACCCGCTCCTATCGGTCGCAAGATTTATGTTTTCTTGAATGAAGCTTTTAACAAACCCCCTTCCCGAACACACCCAAACGGTGGAGGGTTCGTCGCTTATCGATCGCTCGGTTCTTTCGTCCGGCCCGTCGCCCAGCGTACGCGCGCGATGCCTTTGGGCGACGTTTCTCGTTCAATTAAAATTCAATTAACCGAACCAAGCGGTGCCGTCTCCGTGCCTGCCACGTGCAGGGCGAGAAGAGCTGGGCGATTAATAGAGGTCGAACTATTTCACCAAACTATTTCGCTCGTCGGCCTGTGGCAGCGGCGGCAGCGGCGGCGGCGGCGGGGGAAATAGTTTTCCAATTTTACTAAACCCTTTTGCGGTCCACCCTCTCATGCCCACCTACATCCCCTACTCTACTTTCCTCATCCATTATTTTGACTGTTTCGTTGTTTTGCCTTCTTTCTTCCTTGCATCGTGTTGTGGTTGCACACCGCTGCACACAATCTTAAACCTCCTAAATTCGCTGCATACAAACACACACACACGCATATACTCTAGGTATCGTCGCCGTCACTGCACATTAAAGAACCTCCACCCAGCCCTGGAAGTCCTTCAACGGAAACCATGTATGCTGCCCCCGGCAGCACGCAGATCTACCTGCAGGTAAGCCTTTCTCGATCCAGTGCGCAGCAAGTTCAGCCAACGAAAGGTGCCTTTGAGGCGCGATCAGGGTCTGGACGATCCGATCGTCGCCGTGACAGGTTGCCTCGAGCTGTCGAATGTCCTCCGTGCCCATTGTGCTGGGCCTGTTCTGTTTTTGTGTGGGGAGGGGGAAGCTGGGGAGGGTTTCAAAATGTGTGTCCCATTTGTTTCAAATCGCGCCGTGTTTGCTCCGGAGATGACGAACGTGATGAAGGATTTCGGAATCGTCAAGTGAGCTGGAATAAATAGAGCGAGAAACAATATTTCAAGCAAAGAGATATAATACAAAACGCACCCCAACCCCACCACCACCACCTCACCCCAGGTCGACTAATAGCAAGGAGTGATTGGGGGATTTTATCTATCTCGCATCCCCTTTTCGATTCATCCATCAAGCTCTCGAAGCTGAAAATTAGCATATTTACATAAAAACAAATCCCCTTGTCCCGCCATCCGGCCGCGAGTTTCAAACAACGTTATGGGCATGATCAACAACTGTCCGATCGATAAAGGAGGAGCAGACAGGTCTCAACAAGACACCCGATTCGATGAGAGGGAAGGGCGACACACACTCAGCAGAAAAAAAAACCTAGAAATCCGTCAATCGATCGAACCGAATCGGCATGGACATTTGACGTTTATATTTTGTTCGCCTTCTTTTTTTTGTTTTGTTTGATGAGTTGACAGCAATCCACCATGTCTCTAGCAGCAGCCGAGCAGGCCGGTTGGATGGCTTGATGGGAGGAGAAGCAGTGTGTTGGCCCCGTCTGGGCAGCGTAAACGAGCTGCAGGAAACCCTCTCTAGTATGCTGCAACAGCGCGTATAAAAAGTAAAAATTAAACGCTCGTCGCGCTTGGGTATATAACCTACACATCATTCCCACCGGCGGGCCAACGGACAATCGGTCCGCCAACAGCGCAACAGGTGGAATCTTTTCAGGCGGCTGGCTTGATCCCGCCCGGGTGTCACGCAACGGTTGTTGTTCCGTGAGTGTGTTTTTTTGTCCAATTTACGAGCCATTCGCAAGGGCGGGTAGGATGACAGGTTTATCAAACTGCAAACGCCCGCTTTTGAGCCGGATTGGCCTGCGGGGAGATTTAGTGATTTTCACTTTTCACAATCCGTGCAAATGTACTGGCGAGCGACACCGGGCGTCATTAGAAAGGTGTTGAACGGTTTGGGCGTTGCGAGCTAAAAACCACACGATAAGGTTATCATTAGTTGGGTCGAGCCAGGGGCGAACAGTATAAAACAATGGAATGTGTGACAAACGAACGAAACGAATGATGGTATTGCCGCGAAAAGTCAACTTACCGTGGCGATTTTGAGATATGATTTTAATTTGGTTTTTCGTTTCTCTTTCTCAGGGTCCTTCCCATCAGAACAGCACAGCAGCCACGGCCAGCTCCAATGTGAACACCAACTCACCCAGCCCCAGCTCCTACGCACAGTATGACATGTATCCGCCAAACAGACTTGGGTAAGTTTTTCCACTTTTTTATACTAATATTAGTCATTTGTACTTTAAAATGTGGAAACAATTCGCTAAGAAAACGCGTTATCAATCGCGATTAATTGTTCTTCAATAAAAGGTAAACAAAGAATGACATCGATCTTGATCTTTACGTTTATGGCGCTCAGTTCAATACTCATTGCGTTCCCTCCATTCCAACAACAATTCGCATTTGTTTTGGACGCGCACTGTTTACCTCCAAAATGAATCTCAAGCACGTTTCGTTCAATTGAAAAACTCAACCAAACTTCCGTCTGTAATACTAATGGCCATCTTTCCCGTTCTCTTTGTTTCTCCCTTGCCCTCCTGCAGCCCGGGTGGCACAACGTTCATCACAGAGCCCTACACCTACCGCGAGTACTTCGACAACCAGGGGTACGCGCCGGCCCGGACCATCTACGGTACGGCGGCAGACTCGGAAGGTCCACAGCCGGCCACCACGTACGAGGGTCGGTTCACGAAGACGGGCTCGATCTACACCAAGACCATCACATCCGCCGGTCTGACGGTGGATCTGCCCAGTCCCGATTCCGGCATCGGTGCCGATGCGATCACGCCGCGCGACCAGAACAACGTCCAGCAACAGTTTGACTATGCGGAACCGTGCCAGGCACCGATCGGTATGGTCGATCCGAACGCAGCCGGCCACATACCGGCCTGCGTCGCCAGTCTGCAGCGCAATCTGGCCATCAACGGGAGCCAGCCGAGCCCGACCACGTCGCTCGGCGGTTCGTCGACTGCGGCCGCCGTCGCTGTGGCCGGTGCTGCAGCGGCACCCCGCTCCCGACCCTGGCACGACTTTGGCCGCCAGAATGACGCTGACAAAGTTCAGATACCAAAAATGTAAGTACCGTCCTTTCGCCCTTTCCTTTTCTAGCATATAACGGTGAAACGTAATCCCTGCTGTGAAATCCGCGAGCAAGCTAACCATTAGTAGCGATTATTTGAAATGGTCTGCGATTTAAATCTATCGCTACAAATCAAATGTAAAGAAAGTCAATGGTCCGGCCGCGTGCGAGAGCCATCGAGTGAGAAAGAGCCGTCATGTTCCGGCCACTCGTCTGGCAAACAACCGGCGGGGAAGATCGTTCGTGAGAAACGAGCCTACTAATGATCGCAATTTTCTGCCAACTCGCCGGGATGCCAGGCGTGGTACAGGCGCATTGTGTGCGCCTTGAGCAATGATTAATACGATATCGTTAATTCATGTTGCATCATACCCCAGGACCAAGCCACGCAAATAAAGGAGCCGTTGAAAGGCTCCTAATGAGGTGTGATTCTAACCAATGGCTTCACCCATTAACCGGGCATCTTTCAATTACAGACACTCTTCCACCCTCAAGTGGTACTGCATCCCCACGAAGGTTGCGTAATGTTCTTGTGTATAGATGTTTCCCGTGGCTCATCCCGCACGGACGCGCTTTATTTGGCGATCCGGTGTTGTATGCTCATCATAATTAGAGCGAAGTTTTGCCAAGTCCATTCTTCTTGCCAGCGGTTTGGGTGCAATGGAACGTGCAATCGTAATGCGATGCTCTTTGGGGCGATGTGTTCGCACGAGGAGAGAGGTACGGTTCAATCAAAACACCATCAGTGGCGCGCTCGTGCAATGCTCGTTCATTTTTCCACGCAAACGGAATTGCCGAGAACGCATTCCGTGATTGAAGCACAAGTGCACCGTGCGCTGATAGATTAACCTGAATCGGTGGCCATTTTCGAGTAGGGTTGGGCGCACGGAGTTGCCATCGCCGCAGTGACGAATGGTGAGAATTATTGCCTGCCAATTGCCTGCGCTCGCGCCCTTGGACGCCAGTGCGGATCTTGAATTGTAGTTTTGGTTTTGCTCTTGCTTGCTTTAAAGCCGGATTTCCACTGGCTGGGAGGATGGGCTTATTATCATCCGGGTTTGCGCCGCACAAATACTTTCTACCGGACGCTTCGACCAGCACGAATCGGCCCGCGTCCAACTCTCCCGAATGGCGCAACACACAGTCGTACTAATTGAAATTTAATCTCCCGGGCGTCAATGGTGGTGTGCAGAGGAGGAGGAAAATAAGGATTGGGGCGTTGTCGTTCCATCCTGATTTACTCCTGCTTCTTCGTCCATCCTAATCTATCTCTCTCTCTCCCGTGCCGGTCTGTTGCGGTGTTGCGGCGGAACGTTTCAATTCGAGCGCTGGCAATGCCCGTGTGGCCAGGATTTCGTGTACATTTTACCTGTTTTTCCGCATGAATACACCACCCCGAAAAACCAACGGCATCGCTGCCCGTTGACAGGAACGGTCCTGCGGGACTGCCACCTTGTGGGTCCCACTGTCAGAAAGGTTAATTTAATTGCATTTTAATTGCATTACCGCGATCGACGCCCCAGCACTTGGCGTTTCTTCGTGTCGTTTTTTTCTTTTTTTTCTGTATCCAAGCAATGTCCATTGCCACACGCCGATCGGTCCGAAACGGTGAACCCGAAGCGAAGTTTGTCGATTTCTTCTACCCGTTCAAATGCTATGGTTCAGTTATCATATCGATGCATACCAGTGCCCCACCGGTTTGATTTCATTTTAATGGCCTATCATCTATTAACACCCCGGAGGGACAGTTTTCTAGGGCTGTAGCCTGGGCTGCCTATGAAATAAATTGAAACTTTTTCCTTGCCTAGTGTGTTGGGCAAGAAAGATAATAATGTATTTCCTTGCGCGTCTTAGCTTTGCTTTGCATCGTGAGGCCAACCGATCGCCATGGCCGCCGTCTCGTATTTTAATCATCCACTTGTCCCCCCCATCCTGCCTCACACATGATTCGATCGACCGCCCACATGCCCGGGCATGTCCCGGGCTCGTCGTGGCTGTGTCATTTCGCATCACCAGTCGCGCAAGCGTAATGATATTCGACATCATGCGGATGATCGGTTTCGAGGGCAGCAAAAATAAAAAAGCAAGCTAAAAGCTAAAGCCCCCCAAATAAACTACATTTAATCGGCCCCAAGCCGTGTGCAACGAATGTTTTTCGTTTATTCCCACGGCCCCTAAGAGAACGCGTGGTGCCCCCAGAAAATGCTTATTTGTTTTCCATCTGTGCGACGAAAAGCGTTGCCCTTTGCGGTGGTGATCCACTCTGATGCTCCGATGCTCGCATGCGTGCATATGTGTGTGTGTGTGTCTGTGTTATCAAATCGAACGTGCGACGAATGTCCCACCAAACACTGCGACACAAATATCCAATTTGCAATGCGCACTTTCTTTCCACGCGGAGACCCCAACATCATATTATATTATCCTGCCTTGCAGGAGGAACACAACGAGAGGGGTTGACACGGATGGACACGGTGGGTTTGGCCGTGCTCTCTTGCAAAAAAAGAAGCAAAAAGGATGCAGCAAAGCGCGTGGTTGGTGCGCAACGTGGGCATAAAATAAACATAACGATAATCATAATCTTTATTATAACGACGAATTTATGTATGTGCATACATGCATTTTTATGCCGCCCGGGTCGGTTCGGGTCGCGAGCTGCCGCCGGGCCACCGGCCAAGCCGCACACGCGCTTGTGTCGTTGTGGTGAAGTTGTGGCTGTGTTTCTCCTGTTCCTCGCCATACATTGCGCTTTCTTCCTTCATTAGGTGGTGTCCTTCTGTGTCATAAACGTATGAAATGGTACGCGAATCATCGCACTGAACGAAGGGGAAGCTCGCTCGACCCTCGGTCTTTCGGTGGACGATAATTGGGCATCATAGATCAATTATTTTATGTTTTTTCGTGCACGGTCGCCGATGGCAGTGGTGTTCGGCAATGCGATTTTGTGTTGTGTTGTCCTTCTTTTGCCGTGTGTTTTCATGGACAAACTTTTGGCGGGCGCATTGGAACGAGCGGGAAGAGTTGTGTTGCCGTCGGGATGTCATTTCGATTAGCTTTTTTTAATGGCCAGCGAGCGAAGCAGATTGAGATGATTTATTCCACTTTTTACTTTCTACATAAGCAAGAAAGAACGAAAAAAAAGCGATTGTTAAAAATCGAAAAATGTTGCTTCCTCCCGGATGGCCATTTATTTGTGAAAAGATGGCATGTAAATTCCGTAAATCGATCTGCTTATAGGTATTTGTTTAAGGGCCTGTTCCTGCCCATCGCCCCGTTTTCCACGACACACACGGCGCAAAGATGGCACAATTAAATCGATCCTCCCATATCCTGTAAAACCGATTAATACTGACAGCTGCTGTTACTGACGCAGCAGCACAAAGCTCGCGCTCCATTAAAAGACATTCCACTGTCTGCATCAGCCCGGGAAGGTGCATTGAATGCACACGCACAAACTGAATTAAAAAAAAACGATGGAGCAAACCGACTCCACCTGTGCAACAATCACTGCCGCTCGCCAAAGTCGCGCAATTCGCGCAACTTCGATTATCGATCAATTAGTCGCTGGGCCCGTTAACCGGGACCGCCATCACCACCACCACCACCAGTGCCGATGCCACAATTATCTCCTTAAGCGCAACAGGCCAAGATAGGCGGCCGGGCCCGTCGCTCTAAAAGCCTCCCGTCGCTCCGTGCCCTAATCGGCAGAAAGAAGTGAAGAAAGTCCACGACAACCACACGGTGTCAATGGTTGGGAAGGGAGGAAAAGTAGATGAGCTGCGCACGTAGCTGCTGACATCTTGGGCCACAGGCAGAAACCACGCACAGTTTTTCATTCGCCCCATTATGATTTTTCTGGTGCACATTGTTGATGCATCGCGAGCATCGGTGTGCGAGAAAAGTGGGTAGGCACTCATTTCCACTTGTACGGTGGCCAGTCCACACACACACACGGACACGCACCGTTCCACGAAAGGGAGCGCCCGGCAGACAATCTGCAACGCGACGCGCCTTTGATCGACACGCACACTAAGAGAGGAGAGGATGGTTGCGCGCGGAACGGTTGCGACAGCTGAGGAGCGGATGCACCGGATAATTTATTGTGACACTCATGTGGTTGCCCTCCTCGGTGGTTGCCCTAGTGGGCAGCCCACTGGCGCACTCTGGTGCTGCGGCGGACGATTAAGGAATTTTTGATATAATTTCTATCAAACAGCCACAGCGATGAGGCAAGGCGCGCAAGGAAGGGAACGAAACAATCCAACGCATCGCATCGTGGTGGTGGTGGTGGTTGATTGTGTTTAGAAATTTCTAATTGTGTGCCCGCGTCTTCGGACTCCATTCGCGAGAAAATCCAATCCGATAAACATCTGACCATCTCGGATTGTTTGGTTTGTGCGCAATTTTTAGTTGGCAGCAGCAGCAGCAACCGAAGGCTCTAGAGGTAGATAAGGGAGGAAAGCAACGCGCGAAGGAATGGTTTCAAATCAAACACTGTTGCAGCGGAGACAGCAGCGCAGCGCACACACCTGACACTGTCGCGAGCGCATCACGGCAGACGATTGCAGATAGTGCATTTTCACTGTTTGTTTTTTCTACCGCACTGAAGCGATGGTTTGAAAAGATGGCAAAGCCACCGGGTGTGTGTGTGTGTGTGTGCTACGTATTTGGCGAAAGCATTTGGAATGTAATGAATGGGACAGAGCGGACGCAACAATCGGCCCTCCGGGCTGCATCTCCGATTCGGGGAAACCGTACGCTAAAGGGAAAGACTTTCAATTATGTTGTTGTGTGGCACAGTAGAAAATCTACCATCCCAACTTTGGTGCTGCTGTGCGTACCGAAAGCTTGTGCGTGAATACATCGTTTCCCTTTTGGTCGCGTTTGCGCTAATTGAAATCTCCCGCTCGTTCATGTTGCGCCCGCGCGACTAATTATCCTTGCCCGTGCATGGGTACGGGCGAATTACCCGAACGCTGCTACATTTTAGTATTAGTACCGGATTTGCTGATTGTTAATTTTGTGTTTTTTCCTCTCTCTCTCCACCATTTTAGATACACGGACGTTGGCTTCAAATACTATCTGGAAAGCCCGATCAGCTCGTCCCAGCGCCGGGAAGACGATCGGATAACGTACATCAACAAGGGCCAGTTCTACGGCATTACGCTCGAGTACGTGCACGATCCGGACAAGCCGCTCAAGAATCAAACCGTCAAGGTAAGCTGCTAACCTCCACCCAATTCGTATCGTCCGTCCAACATGTACAACCCCAGTTTTGTAAATTGGCAAACGAACGCTCATCGGCAGCACCCTTCCCAAAAATACCGCGACCCTATCGATTGCGATTCTCCTTTGAAAGCGACACCGTCTGCCCGCGATGGGTGATGATAGATGATGCACCCAAAAACCCGGCGAAGTAGTTTAAAAAGCTAACAGATTATTTTCCAATCGAAGTACCGATCGAGCCCTGCATCAGCGTGAACGGCGAACGGCGCTTATAACCCTTCGGAATACCCTTTTGAGTGTTTGTTTTCCCATTGAATCAATCCGCTTTTGAAGCATTTGTTTGTTGCTTTTATTGATTCGATTGCTTGCCTTTGCAGCAACGCTCGCCTCAATCGATCGATTGCGCTGTTTACTTTGCCTTTGCGTACCTTTATTGTGTGCCTGCGAGGGGTGTGCACAGGATGATGGTACATACTTTTCGAATGTTTGCTCTCTATTTTGGAGAAGGTTCGCGCGAAGACGTCTTCAAAACCGTTCTATTGAAAACGATGTTTTGCCCGACGGTAAACCGGTTCAAGCAAAAGAACCGGCTTTTTTTGGGGGCTGCGGCCGTGGCTTGCATTCTGAGCTTTAACCAAATCACGCTCGGTGTGATGTTCTCTCCCCCCAAAACAGTGGGATCCGGGACGGTTGCACGGTAAATTTCATGTTTTATTTTTCCCAGCCACGTGCCTGGTGCCGCTCTTCTGGTTCAACAGAGAGAGAGACTAGAGCCAACAGGTGTCCAGTTTACCTTGACCTTCCGCCCCATACGGTGATCGTGATCGTTTCGTTCGGAAGCGAACCAGTTCCGATCCAGATCCCGAGTCACGTGCTGCTGGCGTTTGCCGTGCGAGAAGATTACAGGTTAAGCCGCCACGCCACCGTAGCGTTCGCTAAGGCGATGGTGCATTACACTGCAGCATGTTGTTGTCGTGCTTACGCTCTGTTGATGCATGCTTAGCATCGTCGTGAACATTTGTTCGATTTACGGTTTTAGTGAACTTTTTCTGTTGAAAAAAAAAAAGATAAAAGCTAATATTTTATACAGTTCCTGAGCGGTTCACAAAGTTTACCGTATAAAACCCCATACAGCTTGAACCTTTATCGAAGTATTTTTTTTTTTGTTTTAGTAAAAAAAACACTAAACTATCTGTAACGCATAAGATAAATGATCTCTGACGCCGTCGGCTTGAACCAAAAACACAAAAAATAGAATCTCTTCCAATGAGTTTGATTGCATTATAGCATAATTTATGGCACCTCTGCCTTCGGCTCCGGCGTGTAACTCGACGCTCCCCAAGTACAGTAAAGAGGATTTTCCTTCCTTGCGCCTGCAACCCTCCGGGGCCTCTCGGAGTCTCTTAAGTTTTCCGTTTCATTTGTCAATTGCTCGGAACGAAGCTGTTGTGCTGCTGCCTTCCCGGGTGTCATTTTACTGCATTCTGATGCAGCCAAAAATTTGCATACCCGATGATGCACTGAAATGACTAAACCGAAGAGATACGAATAGAGGGAAGAAAAACAAAACCCGCACACGCAACCCTTCAGTCAAAGGCCGCGGCTAAGGATCGGGAAAATTCACACACATGGCCCAAGCAGGAGACCTCGCTCGGTGTGTCTCACCGAGAAGACGAGCTAAAAAGATGAGCAAACACACGATCGCATCATCGCCCTGGCCCTTTCGGTTGGAACGATCCGTTCGTGCAGATAACGCCCGTAGGGTAACTGGAGGCCAAAGTCGAAGATAATGATAATGTACACGCTGGTGAGATGCAAAAAAAAGCGAAAGGGCAATGAAATCGAAAAGCGGAGCGCGCGCGTGTGTGTGTGTGTAGAAGGTAAGAAAGACTACAGAGAAAAAATACAGCAACCGACGAGCGTTACTGATCATTATCCTTTACCGTTATGTGGTACCGCGCTTTCTCTACAGAAGGGGCTCAGTTTTTTTGTTTTCGAGAGTCTTCCTTCCACACTCAGGTGTCCTTTTACCTTCGAAAGGGAAGCATATGCCGTTGCTGTTGGTGCGAAAATTGTTTAACCAACCATCACGGTGACGATAGCATCAATTCGATTCTGTCTCAAGGCTCACTTCGGGGGCTTTTGTGTGTGTGTGTTGCTACGAAAACGTTTTGATTTGCGATGCCCTTCTTCCGGCTTCCGACATTTCCCTTTCAAGAAAGAAAAAAACTTAAAGTCGTGGTAGAGCCTCGAAAAGAAAAGGCATGCCCTCTTTCTCTCTCTCTCTCCTTTCTAGGGGTTTTTGTGTAGCCAGTTTGTAGCATTCTGTCCCCTCCCCGACCAGAACGGTTCGGTAATTATTCATTTTTACAATAAAAATATTTAAATTTCCTGCGGCACTCGCCCCTGCGCAGAGCGCCGGCGTTTGTTCAAGACGCTCGTCATCGAAGACGGGAGCGGGAGATGATGGGTTGATTTGTTTGATTGTTCCGTGGCTGATAATTCCCGCGAAAGGTTTGGAACTTTTTCGGGACAGCCCAAATTTGCTTAACCAGTGCTGCTTTGTCACATGGAATTGTGTGTGTGTGTGTGTGTGTGTGTGTGTGTATGTGTGTATGCCCTCCCCATTTACCTTTGCTTCCATTGGTATTGTTTATTTATGCTTACTCATTCATACGAAATGATGTTGCCTTCTCGTTGGGTAGCAGAAGACGAACCTAACTCGATTGCTGAAAAAGTAACAGAAAATTCATTTAAAAAAATAATCAACTGTTCTGTGATGAACCTACTGGAAAAGCGAGAGAGAGAAGCAAATGCCTCTTCTGCAAGCAGTGACATCAATTGCACACCGTGTACCGTTGCGACGGGCAAACGCATCGTTTGATTGTGATTTTTATTTAATTCACACCACCTGCATCTCCACCACCACCATCACCACCACTGCGGAAGGGAGTGGCTTTTAATTACCGACACGAAAATGGAACTTGCTGCTAACGCTGCTCCTCCTCCTCCTCCTTACGCCGCCCAGAAAAAGTATAGGCCAGGTTTTTCTGGTTTTCCTAATGATCCTGTATCGGGACTGTGGCGGAAAGAGATGTTCGCAACCATAGACAGACCGTGTGGTTTAGTTAGTGTCCGGTTTTGTGCACTTTCTGGTGAGGTTCGTCGCTTAGTGCGGCAGCGCACTGATGACGAGCATAAATGGATTGGTTCATTAGAAGAAAGAAAACAAAAAAATGGCAGACAACGTAATTGGTGCACTGAAACTTCTAAATGAAAACTTCTATTTCACTGATGGAGTGCAAATGGACTGCTCTGGCAGAAGAAAAAAAAAGAACCTCAGCCACCTAAGAAGAACTTAGAAAAGAATGCAACAATAAAGCGTTGCAGAAAAAACGCCTCATTCAAAGCGTCAGCAAACACTCGGACACCCGCAAAGGTCACACAACCGTTGTACAGAACGCAAATTCCTTCGCGTCACAGCCGCCCGTTCCCTCCCGGTGTGCGAAACGGGGATTTTGATTTGATTTGTTTCGTTCCGTTCGGTTCGTTATTAATTGGCTACAATACGTTACCTCGACGTACTTCTACCACCACCAGACTAGCCAGTCGTACCACCGCCAGCATCGAAACGACATACCTTTGTGCCTCTCTGGGCTCTCGGTGCAGGAAGAGACAAGTTTTTAGGCTAATAAAACATAAAAATATTACCGGAGCTACATTTTTCACCATCCCCTCCTTCCGGGGAGCCTCCGCTGCACGGCTTAGTCAACGGCTGTCCGGCGAAGCGTACGGTATCGTTTACCTCCTGTCACACGGGCGCAAATCGGGCGAAATAGAAAACTGCGGGGAGGGGGGAAATGTAGAAAGACACACGTCCGCACACAGCCCCATGCACACAAGCAGACACATGCGAGACACTTTGCAGCCTCCTGGGGCAGGGAAGGATTGCAAGTCACAAATGCGTTGGGCGGACGTTGGGCGGCAGAGAGAGAGCAGCAAGATATAATACCTACCAACGCGCGTCATGTCTGCAAGATGCACCGGACACAACGGGCGAGTGAATACCACACAAAGCAACAAAAACGGAGGAAAAAAAGCACACACACAGGAAAGAGCGAGGAAAAGAAGGAAAACAGACTGCATCCGCATCAGTGTGCAGCGATGCAGTGCTCCCTAACCCCCCCATGGACGGAACGTCGTCCCGCTGTAACTGTAAATGCATAGAAAAACATAGTGCAATTTTAATTAAGATTTATATCTAAAAATGCCTTGTTTGTAATGTATCTATATCTTTCTAACTATTAGTCAGTTTACTTATTTATAATAATTATTCTCCCGTCGACGTCGTCGTCGTCGTCGGCTGTTGCGCCTTCTCTACGCTTTTGTTTCCTCCTCACACACGTGGTGGTGGTGCAGCGTATGCATTTTTTTCTTTTGCTCCGCGTTTGTGCATCCATCCCACGGCCACAACTGGACAACTGACCACATCGGTTGAAGCCCACAGCGTTCGTTTCTATCATGTGTCTGTTTGTGCGATTCTTTTCGGCTTCCAATTTTCCACCTCCAGCACACACGGCCTACGCAGCCTGCTGCAGCAGCAGTGTTCCGTGTTGATATGTCGCGTGAAATGCGCCTGCGTAGAGAGATTTGTGGCTCTCTCTAGACCTCGGTTTGCAATCACTATTTCATTCCCTGCAGCCGTCCGCAACTAGCCAGGAGCTTCGTTTAGGAATGTGAAGCTTATAGCGTTTTTTTCTGTTTTTGCTGCCTCCTTTGAACCGTTTGAATGCATGCGTGTTGTCTATTGATGGTGCGTGGAGTGCGTTTGCTTGCCACCGCTACTCACGGGGAATGTTTTGAAACGCGCGCAAGAAAAAAAAAGCTAGTGAGAATGTGCTAGTCGCGTACATCACCACCATCGCACAACGATTTCACAGATTTTCAACGTTCCGCAAACGCCAACGGTTCGCCTAAACAATTCGCCTAATCGCGGCTGTGCGTTCCTGTGCGTCACCCTGACGTACGTGTGTGCAGTTGGGTGTGTAAAGATTTCGGAACACGCATTGCTTTTTCCGGTGAGCGGGGAATCTCGTTCCCAGCTCTCTCTCTGGGACCAAGATCGCTATCTTCACGCGCCGCCAAACGCGCGCACCGTCCTTCGCTTCGAGCGTCGGGAAGGGTACGGCGAAGGATTTGAAGCATACCGTCGGCACGATCGAATTAGTAGCAATGATTAATCTTTGAGCAAATATTTAAATTAAAGCTTTACCCTTCCTCGCGGCCGCGCTTGAGAATTCCGTGCGTTTGAACTGCGGCAGTGTCCCGCTTTTCCCGTCAGTAAGCGCAGAACTGCATCCAATCGCGCGAACTTAATTTGTCATCCAGCGTCGAACCTCCTGCCGGAGAAGGGGGGAAAGAAAGAAAGGGGTTAGCTTATTTTTTTGCTTTTGAAAATTTCAGTACCTTTCTCGTCTTTTCTTCCGGTTGTGTGTGTCAGTGTGTGTGGAAGTTTGCCCGGATGCTCGATCAATCTTAGCGCTGACACGTTGTTTGCTTCCCCGCGGGCGATGAAACGCATTGCGCGTAAAGAACGGCGCATGAGCTGTGTGTGTGTGTGTGTGTTTTTTTTTTTCTTCTCTGTCTCCTGAAAGATCTATCAACAGGAGATGGTGAACAGATAAAGAGATGATGGATTTACTTCGTGTATTCTCACAAAAAAAAATTGAATTTTATTCTTTTTTCGCTCCCTATTTGGTGGTGAGTTACAGTAAATGAAGGCCAACGAAACGGTTTAGAGGGGGGGTAATGAAGGTATGAAATGTGAGCACGTACGTTCTCCGGCTAGAACTTCTGCACTGCAAACCATACACAGCGATACGATTAATCTATTAGTAACGATGTATTCGTCTACAAAAGGGTAAAAAGCGATCTCGCCTTTACCGCCATCGATTTGCGGTGCGTTGACGAACCGGGGGCGCCTAAATTCAACAGCCACGATCTCGAAATGACGTCGGCGTAGAATCGTGACAGTGGCTTTAACGCAGAATAAGCCTTCTGCACGCCGTTCTCTAGGATACACGATTGCGCGAGCTTTTGCGCGGGGCAGCCAATACTGTATGAGTAATAACATTTCCTCTCTTTCCCTTTTTTTCCAGAGCGTCATCATGCTGCTGTTCCGCGAGGAGAAAAGCCCCGAGGATGAAATTAAAGCCTGGCAGTTCTGGCACAGTCGGCAGCATTCGGTCAAGCAGAGAATATTAGATGCCGGTAAGTACCGTCAGGCACCTGCCACCAAGTGGCAAGGTGCAGTTCTGGGTAGGCGCGTTGGAGGAATCATTGCAGCCGCGTGATGAGTGAGCTTGTGGGGAGGTTAGGACGTCGTGGACCCTTCTCTGGAATGAGCATCAGCGAGAGGTGCGCATCCATTAAGCATATCCTTTTCCGAGCTGAAGGAGAAATCTGCCCAGGCCCTGGAATCCAATTACCGTGCTTTATTTATCGATTATCATTGAACTCTCGAACCCCGGGTACCAATTTCCAGTAAATCATAATTTTATGCAAAACAAGCTCCCGATAGGGTCCCGACGGGAGAAACATGCGGCACGGTGCGGCACTCTCGGCCCGGCACTCTCCGCGGCCCTGGCGCGAATCTACCGGCGACAACTAAACGGACAATTATTTAATTATATTTATTGCTTATTGCTGGCGATTATTGGCCGCTGATGTATGGGCCAGCCAGTGTGTGTGTGATTGGAAGGGGAGGAAGAGTGCGTGGAACTGGTTTATACAACCGAGCATTCGGTACGGTTTAATGATGGACAATCTGACGCGGATCGGTCGTCGCTGTCTGGTGTCGATCGGTGTTTCTGGCGCTCTTTTCTTTGTACGCACCAGCTGCCACCGGCCACAAAGGATCTCGGTGTAGAAGCAGAGACGCAGACCGTACGTTTGATTTAATCATGATCTGCGGGTAGGTTGTTGTTTGGCAGGAGACGTGATCCGGAGCGACATCAGTGCATGCGAGTAAGACAACGCGGAGCGTACCACACTCCGAATTGCTAATTGCAACGGACAGCATTCCTGCTGATGCACTGCTTCTTTTGGAGCGGGGAAACGTTCTTGCACAGACCAGTAACGCACACCCAGGGGGATGATGATGGTGTATGATGATCCATTAGAATTACCATCTTTGCTGCAGAACGGATCCAGCCTTGCTTGGATGGTGATGATCGGTGAGCGTTATGCGCGCATTTATGCGCACCGTAGGACATCAAACTATCTTGGCCTGCTAGGCTTGCAGCGCGAATCTCTGCACCTCCCATCATCTCGGCCGCCGAGCAGCTGCTGGCTGCCGTAACAATTAAACGTAATTTTATCGATTGTAATTTGCTGCAAACGGTTGTTCACTCGCTGGACAATCAACATTAACTTTCCTGCTCGTCTTACGCTTCGCTACACCTTTGCCAGAAGAGCAAGAGTAAAGAGCAGCATCGTCACGTTTTGTTTTATTTTCCACAACCTTGCTGCTTACGTTTGCGCATTGGACCAGCTATTCTGGAGGGGGAAATGATCGTATTCGTTGCTCTTCGTACCACCGGCTGTGCCAATTATTATCGATTCATTTAATCGTGGCTGTGCGGTTACGACCAAACACCCGGTTCTGCCCTGAACGAAGGCAACAACCAACCGGGGTTCAGGATCTGCAGTTGCGACAATGTTGCGTCTGTCAATTGCCGTTGACAGCCGGTGAAACTGTCATGTTTTGTCATGCAGTGTCATGCATCGAGTAGCTCAATTAGTCCAGTGTGCAGGAGGATGTACAGGCGACATAAAGATCAAATTTTACAAAACCGAACGCAATGCAGATAAGATCCCTTTTCTGGCATGGGCTCTTCGGTATCGGGATAATTGCAATCGTTTAGCTGTGCGAGCGGGGGTAGAATGAAGCCTCTCTAGTCGGCAGGGGATAGCAGATGGGCAATGACCGGTATTGAGTGTCAGGTTGATGTTTATGCTTTGTAGGCAATGGTTCTGACATGGTTACGATGATGTCAAGATCTCTTCGATCCTAAAGAGATTTCGCATAATTAAACTGTGTTATTTCTAGCCTCAAGCCAAACTACCCTTTGTCGCGCCCTCGCAGAGAAACATATGTCAGTGTCTTCTCCACTCCACGGTACTGTTATTTAATCATGCCATTTTCCCTCCTTTACAGACACGAAGAACTCCGTCGGGCTGGCCGGTTGCATCGAGGAAGTATCGCACAACGCGATTGCCGTCTACTGGAATCCTCTCGAGAGCTCTGCCAAGGTAAGTTTTCCACCAGAGTGCCAAGCTTATGACAAAGGCCCTGTTGTGCGCACAGTGCGTTTGGTGCGAGTGCAGTCGGTAACGCGTCCAATTCCCACGAGCGCGCCTCGACCGCCGTGTGCGGAATGTGTGCAACGAAGCAAAAAGATCCGAAAAATGCATTTTTCATCGAAAAAGGAGGTCGGTGCGATGGACCGCGCATGTGAAAAGTATAAAACCCCCACTTTGAACGACCGATACACCGATGAGCTGCGAAGGCCATCGTGTCGCATCGGTATCGTCATCGGAAGGGGAACTTCTTGCTCTGTACCACAGTGAACGACAGTAACAACAACAACAAAGCACGAAACACATTCACCATTAAGTGTACATAAATTAAAATAATCTCATTTCCTGTGACTCTCGATGGCGAGGGCTTCTTGGTGGGCCCTTTTTAAAATGGCGCTGGAAGTTCATATATTTCGTTGGTAGTGGCCGAGGTCGGGAAAGCGGGAGGGAATCGGTTTTTTTTATTATTATTATCACCCGTCGCCGCCATTCGGCGCACACACACACCTCGGCTCGTCCCGCCGGCTTTGGATTCGGCTTCTTCCAATTTCCTTCCTGCGCAACTCACAGTGCCGTGTGCGATCGGGTAATGGAAATGATAAATCATAGAAGTAAAAATAATAACATTATTTCATTGCAATATTTATGACGACGATTTGGCCACGTCGAGCCGCGCGGTGCATGGATGGTGGTTGAGCGTCGATGCCGGAGCGTCGTCGGTCTCGTTAGCTTTCCGGTGTGTACGGATACGTTCGTGCATTCGTGCCACCGGACAGAGCCAACCGCAGATGATTCCCTGCGCGTTTTGTGACTCTTTCTTTCCGGTTCCGGAGCGGGAATGGGGAGATGAGGGAGGGGATTGAAAATGGAGTGTCGATGCAGAAGCTAATTAAAATCGCTACTGCAAAAGCTATCGATGGCGCAGATCGGTTCAAGAGAAGCCGTGGTTACGGCTCGTGAGAGGTTATAAAGCGTCAGCAGGCGGGCGGGATATTAAAAACGTAAACCGCCCCATTCCGTGAGCTTCTATAGAGGTTGGGTGAATTATTGGAAATATCCGTTGGAGCCATCGGCAAACGGTACATTTATTGGGTAAGTGTGGAAGCTCAAAACTTGATTTGATGTTTGGGAAATTTCCGTCGTCCGAGGCACTAATGAACGGTGAATCACTCCTTAGTGTGTTGGATCATCGGGGCTTTTAGGCAGCATTTGACCGTATGAATCATCTTTCAGCAGTAAATAAACATGGAAACCTTACCAAAGCTTAGTCATCCATGCTCTAATTTTGAATGAAACGATACGCTCTTGGATATCATGTTGAATCAGAATGTTAGTTTCAGGCGATATTGACACGAGAAGAAAGACATTCGAGCTCTTCCGAATCTCCATCATCCTTCACATATTAAAATTAGTACGCCCGACTTGCGTAGGTGCTAACTGCCAAAGCTTACCTCCAAAAACCAACAACATTCTAATTGAATTCTGTCATTTCGGCATCAAATATTCGCTCCTGTGACGCTCAGCAGAAACGTGAGCAGAGCATTTATTCTGAATCAGACATGGAGGAACCAAGAAAACATACGCATAGCGCGATGTGTGTGTGCAACCACTCTCCTTCTCCAAGAACTCCAAGTACTCCAACGAGCGCTAAATCCAAACACACCAGAACCGTCAACCTTTCGGGACACCCACCAGCGGGGAAGGTTCGTTCTGAGCTTTCCTTGTCGCCTGTCGCTCAAAGCCCGCACGCCCGAAAATGGTTTGATCCCTTGATTAGTTTTTCGTGTTGCATTTCGTGTTGGTTGCGCACTGTGTGCCGCGCGATTGTGTGTCGCGATGTAGTGAAATAAATCTTTCAGCATGTCTGCGTACGCACAAACGCTGCCAATCACCACCAAAAGGGGTAGGGAGGGGGGGGGGGGGGGGACAGGCCGAACATGTGTCCCCTTTGTCACCCGCGGGTTGTCAGATCTGGCTGGTCGTTTGCGCTGTTTGCGCATTCGATCACAGCTCCAAAACAAAATATTTTCTCTAGACCCCAATCGATCACGCCTACGCGCGCGGCCTAAGGCGAGCGCGGAGGGACGATAGGAGCCGGGGAGAACCAAAAGGGAATCGCAACATTCGTCGATAGACAGCAGCGAGCGGCACATCGGCACATGATCGAAAACTCATACGCGCATTTCATTTCTCGCCGCAGTGTCCGCAGTTTTGAGCAAATTGTCGTCGCTAAGTCCGTGGCGCAGACTTTGCACATTGGGCTTTGGGAGGGGCGGGCATGTTAGGGGTTTGGGTAACGGCGCGGCTCGGAATTAGATCATTCCGATGCTATCGCGGGATATTGGAGGAATAGATAGGGGAGAGGGTTTGGAACGCTCGGAGCAAGATTAATTACCGCCCCGAAGACAACACGGCCCCAAAAACGTCAACTTTCTGCTCTGCCCCGGAGTACGTCAAGATCGTGCCAAAAGACAATTAGTCTTCTCCCGAGTTGCTGCCGGCTCGCCCGCTAATCACCCGACGGGACCTGGCGATGGTGATCAAACAGCTGTCCACTGCTGCTGCTGTGGCTGCTAACATTTTTGCAAAGCAAAGCGCTGGAATTTGGACTAGCGGGAAACAAAGTAGAAGTAGTGATGGCTAATCTGCACTATTTAATCGACAGTGGTCGCGGCAGTGAGTTAAGGTCTACCGGTCCTCGCTTCTTGCCAAAGACCTGCTGCTGCTGCAGCATGTGAATAATGTGTTGCGTGTGTTTTGCGCGTTACAGATTCGTCCCCCAAGCGCTTAATGCTAATGTGGCTTTCACAATATTTGAAACAATTTATAACGCTTAGCGGAGATATCTGACCCTAACAATGTTACTCTCTGCCCGCCCGAGAGCAGAAACCGTGTCACTCTGCATGACTTCCCTTGCGCAAAGGAAATCATCGATCTCCTATTGATTGCTGGCTTCTGCATTTCCCAACCAAACCGGGGACCAATGTCAGTAGGAGATTTAGAAGTTTGGGAAGAGAGAAACAACTTACGACAGCCATTTCGCTTTCCGGTCGGGAATAAATATCGCAATGATTAATCGAACTCCCGGCTCCGGTAGGCTCCAGTTTGAACTATTGTGTCTACCGCAAACCCTGTGTGTGTGTGAGTGTTTGCTATTAACCATTTCGGTCCAACGAACTCCGCTGATGAAGGGCCAACGCGCGCAGTAGCAACAATGATAGTAAAAACGCGACACTGCGAGTCAGCCCCCTCGGACGGACACACACACACAGAAATAAATCAGCGCACAGTTGACATGTGCGATCCAGCGCAATAACCTCCACGCGCGCGCGCGTACCCAAGTGCCGGAAAGAAGTGTAAAAGTGTCACCAGGCGCGGTGTGTGCGCGGTTTGCGTTGGTCGATCGAACCGCGGCACGTCCGATCGATACGCGGTCGACACGCGGGCATACGGATGACCGATCGGATCCCGAAACGGGCGAACCCCGGCACCGTGAACCCGCGACCGTTCGCCCGATGGCTAGGTTTGTTTCGCGTGGGCTTACGCAGCAGCGCTGTAGAAACCTAGGAGGGACAGACAGAGTTGGCGGCAAGTGTGTTGCGGACAGTGTTTGTGTGGCTGGTTGGCTGGCTGGCTGGTTTGGTTGCGTAGGCATGTGGCACACTAATTTCTTTTCGCGCGCCCGCCGTCTGTCGATGCGTCATGGGAAAGTGGCTGTGTCGCTTCGGGTGATGTCATCCGGCAGACAGCGGCGTGGAAGACTTTTCACTCCCTTCCTATCGTTACGCCATCTAGCGATACGCTCGCGAAGGTAAGGCGGGGGAAGCTACAAGAGACGGAAATCGGATCGGCAGCTGCGTTTGGAACGGGCGAGGGTTGAAAATTAATATTTCGATTAGTGCCAATGACCACCACCGGCCGGCCTCTTCCGGGAGGAGGGAACACATTCGATGTGTCCTTCAGTGTCTTGTACGCTCTTATGCCCGCATCGCGATACACGATGTTTGCGTTTGGGCGTTTAATACAATCAAATTGTAATCTTTACCTTGTACAGTCTCGCCGTTCCGTTCGCTTTGGCAACTGCGAGCGCCACTCGGTAAGGGAAATAAAAACGCTCAAGGTTCCAGTTAGTACACCTTGCACTCAGAGCAATCTCCGCGTCGCACAGCTTCCATTCAATCCCCGCAGAGGGCGCCTTATTCGCATTTTGTGACAACCAATAGCAACGCAGCAGCGAACGAAGCATAAATTTCAATAAATTAATGACCCCAAGAACGCATATCCATCGGATTTAATTTAACAACTTGTAAATGTAGCTCGTTTGGCACATAGTGGTTGGAGAAGCAAAAAAAAACAACCACATCTCGAATCGATTGTCGCAAACGTCTTAATCTATATCCGTCGGCGGAGATTGGGAAAGACACCGGTTGAGGCCTCCCCAGGCATTGCCAACGTCCCGAAACACACGCTGGCGCGGAACCGAAATAAAACTGTCGGAGTGTAATAAAGTTGCTAAAATATTACTAAAACGGAGTTGCGATTTCGCCAGGACCGGCAACCCGGTTGACAGTTTACCGCCTGCATCTATGCAACACGCTGTTCCGCCTTGTGCGGATAAGAAATGATAAAAAACGGGGTTGAAAAGGGGCGCTGGCGGAAGAAAAATCAATTCCTCCGCCGCGTGGCGTCTTTCATTCCACAAAGGTGCGTGTTTGTGTGTTACATTTGTTAATGGGCAAACGCGTCCAAGTGTGGCAGCGCACCCTCCCACTGCTACTGGGCCACTGTGCCGGGGTGATGATGATGATAAAACCTCGTAAAAAACGGCTTCTGTCCGTTTTCGGGAACGCCAGTGGACCAGTGCGCGCACCGGCACGCTTCTTTCATTGCGCGGTCGGACGGGACACAGAATCATGTGTCGAAAATAAAGCGATAATCATTTAATTTGTTTGTGTGTTCGTCTGCGCTCCGCTGACGGTGAAGTCGCAGCCGTCGCCAGCGAAATCGTTTTGATTGTTTCGTTTTTGTTGTTGTTGTTGTTGTTGTTGTTGTTGTTGTGTGCAAATTCTGTGCTTCTGTTTTGCTGGTTTCGTCCCTTTTGCTGCGATGCACAGTGGTGATATGCGACAAAATCGTAAAGCAGAGACACACCTTCGTCCATCACTCACGAACGGAGTGATCGGGTGCCGTTTTCGATGCAAATGCAGCCGAAAAAGGTGAAAAACATTCGTGGCCAAAATCCCGGCAGGCATACATTCTGAGCTTTAATAGCGTCCCTTCTGCTTTGGTATGCAGTTGTCCGCTGGTAGTGACAATATTTGTATCATCTCCCGTTTTCTTTACCGTGCTGTGTGCAAATGTCTGTTGGTTCTTGCTTCAGCATTACCATCAGATAACTTCCACCGGTTTCGCAAAAGAGACAAGACGGAAAACGTGACTCAAGAATGTTGAGGTTAGGTTATGGTATCGATGATGATTAAGACATGGGCGATGTCGCCGGTTTTGTCCTCTCTTGGGGGGTTTTATTTATGGCTTCATTCCTTTGTGGGTTTTGCCAGCCGTCTCTTTCTTAATTTGGGTGAGGAGCAAACATACATACGATGATTATTTTTCACCCAATTGGCATTTAACTGGTCGAGTTTATGGTGCACTGGGCCATCGAACGCATCGACAGGTTGTGAAGGAAATGTCATAATTAGCTGTGATTGCCGACGAACCTTCCGACGTTGTGGCACGTGGATTGTAGCCCCCCAAAACGGAAAGGCATATTAAAAGTTTGTTGGAAAGATCATGATGGTGCTATAAATTTACAACTTGAAAGCTTCACTTGTGTACAGCATTTAAAAAGAGCACTATATTGACCCTCTCATATACCACATACAGAGAGGGTGATTCGGTTGTCTCATTTGGAAAATCGACACACACGAAGCGAGGCAGATAGTAAAACCGTTTAACGAGATGAAAGTACAATCCCCTTTTCCGGTGGAATCGGACCTCGGCGACATAGTAGTGTCAAAGCAAACCTTCAAGGGTCGTGTCTAATCGGAGACGATCAATCCGCTCGATCTCGATGCCTGGCAAATGGGGTCAGACCGATCGCATGCCAGCAGCAGCAGCAGCAGCAAAAGTCTGATCTCCACCACCATCGTGTTGATCTTTTCTTTTACGATCGCGTCACCAGTACGCGCGGTCGAGGGGGAGGAAAGCTGATTAGATTATTCTTTTCCCTAGATTGAACCGATAAACTGCCTGGCGAAGACCGCTGAGTGCTCGCCTCGGTGTCATGCAATTATCGTTAAACGCTTTTAATAAGCAAACGAACGAGGCGGTTGAGGGTTTTGAGCGCATACGCGGTGACCCAGACATGGGGCAATCACTTCTCTTTTTATCACCGCCCATCAGTTTGGTGCGATCGGTGTCGCTACTCTTCTATGGCGCACGTCACACCGCGTGTGGAAATCGTCCTATTGGCGCGGTTTACCCCCCCCCCCCCCCCCCCCCCATCAGCACCACCGTGTTTGTGTGCATAGATTGTGTGCATAAAACAAACCAACAGCAACAGTGCCTGGACGACGTGCTGCAACGAAGGTTTTGCTCACGTGCAAAACTTTACGCTGCCCTGTTGCCGGTGGGGGAAAGTGCGCGCCAAACCATCCATCTCCTTCGCGACCTCGTGGGGGAAAGAAGGGTTGCGGGCAGGGCGAGTGCGCGCAAGCGTGTGCAGATCGTTTGGGAAATGTTATGCGCAAGCAGCGTGCACCTGATGGCCACCCGTAGGTGAATGGGCGCAGCGGTAACAAGTGGCCAACCATTTATCCCGTACACCGTGCAACTGTCTTCATAAAAATAATAATAATCATCATCATCATCATCAACATTCACGCCGTGGCAGTCGCGAAGATCGTCATTGCGCCTAACGGTGGTATCCCTCCGCGTTGCTTGTTGCTGCTGCGTCGAGAAGCGTCCTTTTTTTCCGGTGGTACGCGAGCCTCAAACGCCAGGCTAACAAATCACCTACGCCCAATGATTAACTGCCCATTCCGCTAGCGGAAAATCGCGTGCGTGTTCACGTTGTAGGTGGACAGCTGGGGCTAGAATTCGTTCCGTTGCGTTCTTGGAAAGCTGCGATTTTCCTTGGAAAGCATACCAGACGGCATTGGAATTTCGTGCCAACGCAATGTCCATTTCTACTGCAGAGAGAATGCTTTGAACGTGGATGGTCAGCGGTTGATAACAGGTGTAATGTACCGTAAGCAATAGAATGTACAGTGCAGATTGAATGAGCATTCTCTTTAATTTACATGAGTAATTGTGCATGCGTTTTTGTGTGCAAAGATATTCAATTTTAAAATATAGCCCACCAAACCGATCAATTCAAGAAAACGCGCTTCTCCTTCAATAACGACTAGTCGACACTTCATTTACACCCTCTAGCGGGTAAAAACAAATCTAACGACTTACCCATCATCTGTCAACTGTCAAAAGCCATGGATAATATTTGCCTACAAACAGACACACACACACACACACGAGACACCCCTACTACTTTGTACGAAATGGCACCACAATCAACACCGCCTACAAAACAAGCAGCGAACCTGCCGTTAGGAAAGAAAGATTAAATTAAGCAAATGCAATCATTCAATCCGCCGGCCGATCCGGCCACTACTACTTCTACTAGCGCGTGAGAGAATTCCGCATCCCGCGAGCGGAGGCTGTAGTAATGATGAAGTACCCTCGGAATGCCATCGGCATGTCCATCGCCGGCGTCCGCTTGGTCGTGTTTAACACGACACGATTGTGGCCAGCGGAAACGGGGGGCCGAAAGGTGGTGGATTGCGCATAAACCCTAGGACAACATTTTGCACTAATCGTTACCACGCAATCGTTTACCGCTAGCCGCTGCCGCGTCCGCTAAAGTTCGTACATTGTACACACTTTGTACGACAGGCTCGCAGTTGCGCTTTATAACACCACCGCATGTTGCCCTGTTGCGGCTATCTTTTATTAATTTATTAATTTATATATGTCTTTTTCCCTATCTCGCTATCGTTCGCAGATCAACGTCGCCGTCCAGTGCCTGAGTACGGATTTCAGCAGTCAAAAGGGTGTTAAGGTAATGTATCGCTCTGTTCGATCGGGTTTGGGTTGCAATTATAATTGCGCTTGTCTCGGCGTCGCAGAGTAAAAACAACGATCCCCGAGATGGAGAGGAAAGATCAAATGCAGACCAATAGAAAAAAAACGCTCTCGCGCAGCACCAGAATCCCTAACTCACGCAATCGTCTTCATCATCCGCTTTCAAGACGCGCGCGATCGTTTGCGGCGTGATAGGTTAATTCGCTGCCTCGATTGCTTGCTTTGGTTTTGAAGGGTTTATTTTTTTATTTTACGTCTCATCTCCACCCATCATCCCCTGCTCGGGAAGACCTCGGGTGCCGTCATAATGCTCATAATTGATTACTTAGCCCAGTCATGGGACCGCTCGCTCGCTAGCTAGCTCCCTCTGTCGACATCTTCGGGATCGATCGCATTTGAAGGAGCGCACTAGGTAGGACGGTACGTAATGGGTGTGGGTCCGGCGACGCCTTTCAAGCGTACGTCATCCACCCAGGCATCCAGAGAGATCGATCGGTTTGTGGCAAGTGGAGCTATCGCTAAGCGATGTATTATTATTATTTATTTATTTTCCCTTTTTCCCGCTACCGACGAGAGGAACTTCCATCTTTTCCCATCTACCTCATCAACCAGCCTATATCAATCTATAAGGCGTGCCAGGTGCCGCCGTTTGTGCACTTTCACGCGTTTTCACCGGAGGGGGGATGCCCCAGTCTTTATTTTTTGTCTGCGCCCATTGCGAAGATGTTTTACCGTATCAATAAACGATGCGCAATCTCAGATTGCGCATATATTTATCTGTCAAAAAATATATCGTTTCCGCGAAGCCAACCCTGGCCTATAAACGTCATTTGCATGCGTTGTGTTGTTTTGTTTTGGCTTCCGCCACAACTGAACGTGTTAATCCGTAAGCAGCTTCATTTTCCAGCCATGAGTGATTATTTATCAAACAACGATCATAATTACAACCGGCGTCTTCGGCGAAACCGTCGGTGGTGGATGCGACCAGTTTTCTTCCGCAGAAGACAGGATGGAAATCGTCTGTTGGACGACATCAAGGCCGAAATGGTAAACGATACGATAAAAAATTTTATGCGGATGAAACACGAAGATTTCGATCGTCTTTATGCCTTGGTCGGTCCAGAAATAAGCCGCATGGATACAAATATGCGAGAAGCGATCACGGCCCAAGAAAGGCTTTTAATAACATTGCGGTATTTGGCAACGGGGGAGACATTTGCAAGCTTGCAATACTTGTTTCGGGTAAGTATGTTTTGTTTTTTTTCTTGTTTCGGCGGTCCGATTGGAGACGGTAGTGGCGTCGGTCTTTTCCATGGCAGCACCGTGGCAACATCGAATCTCATACAAACCGTCTCCCCGTACGCAGGACTGATAAAACTTTTTCGGACAAAAGCAAGTGAAGAGAAGTTAGCAATCGAAAACGATGCAAGAGCCTAATGTTGAACGAATTAAAATGAAATGTTCGGATTTTAATGAGTATTGTATAATTTTAGGTTTCTAAATCATCGATTGCCAAAATTGTAAAGGATGTGTGTGCTTGTTTAAATAAACATTTGCGGAGCTATGTAAAGGTATGTTTTTGTATTTTTTTTTATTTTATTTTTTATTGTGTTCCAGATCCCACTCCAGCATCGTCTGCCGCAAACGATTAGTGGCATCGTTTTGTTGGTCTGGTGGTAAATGGATTAACCATGCCCCCACCCACTGGCCAAACATGGACAAATAATTTTCCATCGCTGGAGTGGGTGCTGGGCTTGGTGCTGGGGTCGGTGCTGGGGTTTGTGCTGGGGTTGGTGCTGGAGTTGTTGTTGCTCGGATTGGTGCTGGGATCGGTACTGGAGTTCGTGCTGGGGTTGGTGCTGTAGTTGGTGCTGTAGTTCGTGCTGTTGTTGGTGCTGGATTTGGTGCTGGGATTGTTGGTGCTGGGATTGTTGGTGCTGGGATTGTTGGTTGGGGCGGAATTGAGGAATAGGAACAAGAAGGGATTGGGTGGGCTTGGGTGGAGGTGTCTTGTTCGTCATCGAACTGAAAAGAGAGATAAAAAATAATGAGATAGCATAATCAAAAAGTTACAAAATAAATAAGGTTGCATTGATATCCAACGACGAGCAATACATATGAGTTAAATTTATGAAATATATAATTAATTTATCTTTGTATGTGTTATTATCATTTCAGATGCCGTCCACAGCAGAAGAATGGAAGGAGAAATCAAAAAAGTTTGAACAAAGGTGGAATTTTCCGCATGCAATTGGGTCCATTGATGGCAAACACGTACAAGTGGAAAAGCCTAGTAATAGTGGATCAGAGTATTACAACTATCAACATTATTTCAGCATTGTTTTACTTGCGGTAGTAGATGCCGATTACAACTTTTTACATGCAGATATTGGAGGAAAAGGTGGAATATCTGACGGAGGTGTATTTAAAAACACACGCTTATACCAGAGGCTGGAAAACAACAGTTTGAATGTACCGGAACCTGAACCACTGCGAGTTCCATATGCAATGCGAGTACCTTACTTTCTTTTAGGCGATAAAGCGTTTGCTTTTACCAGGTACTGCATTCGACCATTTGGAGGCATGCATGCGGAAGGGACAATTGAAAGAGTTTTCAACAAACGTCACTCTCGTGCTCGAATGATCGTTGAAAATGTGTTCGGGATTTTAGCCAACCGTTTCCGCATTTATAAAAGCCCGATTCTGCTAGAGCCAGAAGATGCTAAAACGGTTATTATGACAACAATATATCTCCATAATTTTCTTCGACAGAGTGCTTCACGCAATACATACACTCGCCCTTCATCTTTTGACAGGGTCGTCAATGGGCGTTTTGTAGAAGGCGAGAGAGCTCCAGCTACAATGAGCGGACTACAAGGCATACCCTGTCGCACGCCAAACGACTTGTTGAATATACGTTTACACATTGCACATGATCTTAAGTATAATAACCAACTTAATCATTAATGCAATACAACTCTTTGTATGTGTCAATTATTAAGCTAATCAGTAGTTATTAAATCGTAGAATGTGCATAGATTACATGCAATTATACATTATATGAATAATATGCTAACCCACATCGTCGTTAGTACTCTTGTACCTTTGCATTGTCCACCCACCATTGTTTAGATGAAAGAATGGTTCAACGTGAATCACGCTTGGCAAGTTATTCAGATAAAACGATTTATTTGCGATCGTTTGAGAACGGTCCATATGAGGCTTCAACCCATGACGGGCATGTTGTTGCTGTGCCACAGGACCGCCCTTAACTCGCAGTGAAATATAAAATTTACAGATAAATAACAAAACAACTTACCGTATCGAGATGCGTGCCGTCCTTCATGGTATCATCGAGGAACCTCATCGCGTCGAAGGCGAACCATCTTGGGTGGAAGACGTCCTCAGCCGCTACGAATGATAAAATTATGTCATTGAACAATTTCATATTATTTTAAATTTGATTAGTACCTGCTCCGCTTTGCTGACTTTTACGCAGCTTGGACTTATAAGTCCTGTAGCTGGTCAGCAGCTTCCTCCACTGGTAGCTCGCCTCTTCGACGGTGAGGTCCAAGAGTCCACCAATCTCGGTCCACGCATCCCTTCGCCGAATACCGTTTTTGTAGAACTCCGACCGCTTTTGCCATAAAGCAGGCCGTCGTTCCACCTCGGCAATTAGCCGAAGGCTTTTCTCAACATTCTGGAAGCAAATCAATAATAAAAAAACGATTAATCTCGACTCTATTCATTCACCATCCCCATGACCCCGTTATTATTTTGATGGCCCGGAAGATGCAGCAGTTTTCTTCCATTATCAGTCCTCTAACTCGAGAGAGCTGTAATATAAAATATTTAAATATACATAAACGTTCCTGTAAAAATAAGAAAGTTTTTTTTAATCGCAGCGGCAACAGCAATAGCTTCCATTGTAGCAGTTGGGGTAGAGGTTGCAGCAAAAATGGTGCAGGAAAGCAGGGCCAGCAGGAATAGTTGGTATTCCGAAATATAAGAAAGATTTCCTGTTGGAAGAAGACCAAAACCGCATAACCTACATTCCAGAATTCCAAACGATTATTAGTGTATGCGGACTAATAAGAAACATAACATCCCGTGGTACAGCCAGGTCAGTTCTCAAAGAGCTGCAATGTACAAATAAAACATTTCAGTTCAATGGTTTATTCCTGTAACAATAAAGACTAGCTAGGTACATTAAATTAGTACAATTTTTACAATTTACTATTTTTACAATTTAATTTTTTTACAATTTTTGCAATCTACAATTTTTACAATTTGACTTTTTAACAATCTACAATTTTTACAATTTTTTTTAACAAACTGCAAAGCAGCTGTCGTTTAAAAAAATTGCCGGTAGCTGGAGAAGCAGCAGCGGTGTTGTTTTTTTTCCAAGCCGGAAAATAATCGAAATTTAATAATAATTCAATTGTTGCCCATATTTCTAAATTTCTTTAGTATAACCGCATACACAAATCACAAACACTGAACATATATCATTTAAGGAAAAATAAAGCTACAAAAAAAACCCAAGCATTGCTTCCACTACAAAAACACCGGTATAAAAAACAGAATGATTATATATTTACCAATTTTATATAGTTCCGGCGATTCGGCACGTTCGGCGATTCGTTCTCCATGGCTGTAATCAAAATTTAATTAGATTTTTGGCTCAAAAATCAACGCTCATCTCATATTTTTTCGTTTCAATACCTACCGCTATATGTAAACAAACGTATTAATCCAAGATTGCGCTAAGATTGCGCATGAATTTTCGAGATTTATATGTCCGAGATATATAAATATTTTTTGACAGATAAATATATCAAATCGGGCCGTTTGACAGATAAATATATGCGCAATCTGAGATTGCGCATCGTCTATTGCTACGGTTAGGATCCGCAGCCGGGCCAGCCAGGGGTTGGGTTGAGCAAAAAACCGTACACTACACACGCACACGCCCCAGCTTCGGGGTCGCTTTCGCTGACAGGTTTGAATGATTGAGTAGCGGGTAGTTAGTTACCGGCTGTCATCATGAGAAGATGGTTTCTCTCCATCTGCTTCCCTCTGCTTTTGCACAGATGATGTTTGCTATGTTTTGAAGAAAATGAATCGCGCGCACAAGGAGAAGGTGAGAGTGTATGTTTGCAGCAACCAATGCTTTGTGAAGGTCTAGTTTCAATGACCATCGAATCGGCGAGGCTAGGCGCCTCAAGGAGTAAGTGCTGCCTCCTTTAAAGCCTTAAGCTCTGCCGAAGGCTCTGCCATGTTGCCGTACTGTTCGCAAAGGTTCAAGCCGTACGTGAAAATGGAGCGAAGCAACGAACGCGAACCATCTCTCGTTCTCTGCTCGCGGGTTGGATCATTATCATTATATGATTATTTGTTCATCATCGGCAAATTACGTTGAAATTGATAATGAGCAATTACGTGTTAGGTGCAGCAAGTACTCGCGCACGGTTCGCGCAATCCCTCCCAGGCAAAAGGGGAAAGAATGCCGAGAGAGAGATAGAGAAAGAGTGCCGGCAAAAAAGGGAGTATAATTTATGACCCATAATGGTGGGGGCAAGAGGGTCCCTACTTACGCGTCCACTCATACATTCGTGTTCGTGTAATGTGAGATGGTAAAACGAAGCGTCACTTAATCTTGCGCGTAGAGAGCTTCTCGTGGTGTAGGGTTTTCCTAAAATACGCCATAACTAATGATGATCATATATTTTTGAATGAACCTTAAATAATCCATCCTCCCGCCGCACTCGGCGGTGCCGCCATCTGCTGGCAATAAATGAGTGTCTTATTGAGAATGTGTGTTCCCGCGCCATACTCTATGTGACACACAGCCACAGCTTTATTGCAGCTAAACCACCACTGCGTCCACCCCAAATGAATTGCGTCGAATTAAAAGCGACCATCAATTCCACTTGACATTTTACTGCCCAGTTGTCTGTCATTATTCAAAGCCCACAAAGCCTATTTGAAAATGGCCGTATAAAATGTGCTAATCTAAGGCCCCCGGTACCAGTACCAACACCACCACCACCTAAGCTTACCTTGTTTGGCGTTACGGTTCCGAGTTCGCGATGGTATTCTGTTGGTTTTGTTCACTGTTTTTGCTTGCAAATTGTCCCAACCGACTTTTTTTTCGCAGTCACTGGAACACATCGCCTACAGTATTCGCCAGTGTAAGCATAAAACAAAAAAAACTTTTAATCCACCATCTTCCACTATCATAATCCGATCATTTCCGTCCCGATTGTCCGGACGGCTGCTGCTGCTGCAGGCAATCGTATAATGAAGCCATCGCTGTGGCCATGAAACGGTGCGGGGCAAGCAAAATGTCAGAATACGTCGTTGATTGATCAATACATTTTTCTAGTAATTAACGACAAGATTAAAACTTTCAATACTGTTTTGCGTTTCGATCGCGTTTTTTTGCATTTCGATAAGCACCGAGAAGAAGTGGGAAAGATATACATTGCGCATACTTTGTTGTGGAGCGGTTGATTAAGCGGAAGAAGCAGAAAGAGGGCAGCACAGTCACTCAAATATGAACCGAAATCCCCAAAGCTTAACGTGCACGACACTTCCTAGACACTGAAAGCCGCAGCGGAAACGATATGTGGACACTGACGCTAAGTTCCCATGACGTTTGCGTCGCGGGGTCATGTAGGGGCTCCTAGTCCGAGGTGACTCGTTTATTAGCTCTGTGTGTGAGTTTGTCTGTGCGTGTGTTATGCTAATAATGATATAACTATTCGAATTTCCACCAACCCTCTGCTGGAATCTCAGATCGCCTGATCGGACATCAAACGTCTGAGCACTCGCACACATTTGGAAGTCCGCCATCACGCGTGGATCGAGGTCGCGGAGAGCTGACGAGTTGACGAGATACCTTCTGTTTGGCTACCAGGCGTGCGCGTAGCCTGAGGTTGCCCCGCCAGCCACTCGATCGCTATCGTTTCCCATTGGTGTTGTTGTTTTTTTCTGCACATGATGTTCCGAACACACCGTCCCCGCTCCGTTATCTCGGTGCTCACATCTGGAGCATGTCAATCGAAAGCGATTTGATTTTCGGAGGGATGCCCAATTTCTGCGTCCTCCTGGAGTTTTCCTTACCTCTGTGTTGCGGTACCTGCGTACCCAATTAGCGCAGTTGCGCGCATGCGCTCGATATTCCACTTGCTTGGGCAATGCAAAAGGTAGATGTAGACAGATTAATACCCCAAAAGCCCAGCCACGGCGGCCAAACACGACGAGAAAAGGTATGCGAGGGTGGAGCGTCATGTCGTTCGGTTGGTGTTGAAGACTTTTGACATTTGATCGTACAATCTCGATGGGAGTACACGACAGAGGTGGTGGGGAGTCGCTCTACGTCCCCTAGCTGGCTTTTGTTTTTGCTGCTCCGGTGGGTCACTTCTATTGGGAGAAATTCCACCAATCCCAACCGGGATGGATGGATAGCGAGAGATGTAACATCGAGATAGCGGGCAACAAGAATCCTACGGTTTATTTATTTTACATTATGATGGCTTTCAAGACCCGCATAGTTAAAGGTCCGATTCTCGGTACGGACGTCTTTGCGCCTGGGCCTAGCAGCGCAGCAGCAGCAGCAGCAGCAAGTAGCTCCCTGATAGGTGCGACGGCGAACCCTTAGGCGAGCTGTAGAGTCAATCGCGCGGAGGTAGTTTGTAACGAATGGAGAAGCGGGAGGATCGGTGGGCAGATAGAAACAAAACCAGACAAACGCTGCTGACGAGACTAAATAGTGGACGATTCGAAACGGCCGCGGGAACACACGGGCACCTCCGCCGGCGCAACGACCGAAATCGGATCGGTGCGCCTACCTTGCCTCCCCAATCGGCGCGGGAAGTCAACGGTCAGACGAGAAAAATCAACAATTTTTATCTGCCTGTCATTTGAGATAAATCCATGAATGAACATATTATAATATCTATAATCATAAGAGAAAAGAGATTCAGCTTGAGTCTCGGGATGATGGGGTAGGGAGGCGAAAAAATCCTTCCCTATTTCAGCCTCGCTGGTGGGAACTTGCTCTGGTGCTGGGAACTGCGAACTTCCCTCGGCTTCTCCTCTCCTGGCAGGCTTCGAAGCAACAAACCGACAGGTGTTCTCCAATGTCCCAAGGGAGAGACACACACGGAACACGCAGCAGACAGAGGGCAGGAAGAACCAGTGGGCAAAGCGTACCGAAGAAATCCATTATACAACAAGAGTCGGCAGTCGTAAGAAGCGGAAGAAGAGAAACCGAGGATAAGCGAAGGCGGTGTGAGAAGACAAATCAATGACGGCTGGTGATAAAATAAATTAAAATTAAATAAAAAAACCCCCTCCGTTTACGCGGAGTTGGACGCGCAGGGAGCGAATCAAAGGGAAAGTGGCGCATGGAAATGGGAAAAAAGGATTCTCTGGTCTTGATCCTTTGGTGCAGTGCTATGGTCAGCCGTGGGGTCATGTTCGTATTAACCATTCCGACTTCCCGTTCATTCGTTAACGTGAGATTTGTTTCAGAACAAAAAAAAACACGGAACAAACCATCCTTATCTAGGATCTTCTGGCGGGATACCTTAAAGTACCTAAAAAGAAAGGAGACCCTTCATTAGCATCGATATTGGAGTTGATTTTAAAATTAATAGCTTTAAGTCATGTAAAGTGTTTGGAACGTTTAACGCATCATCAACTTATTTTGCTTTCTTCCAATTTTTTCCTTCCAGGGTTTACCGCTGCACCTCCAAATCGATACGTTCGAAGATCCGCGTGATACTAGTGTTTTCCATCGGGGTTACTGTCAAATCAAAGTCTTTTGTGATAAGGTAAGTCCTAGATGAAACATTAGAAGAGACATTGTGTGCCACACCTACACACGGAGTACCTCCAGAGTAGATCCCAATAGCCAATTACTTTGACATTTGTCAGCACATGTAGAATTTGTCTTGCCTCTTCCGTGTAGGCTGCAATTTGCATACGCTTCGAGACGACTTGATATTGTGCAAAGATGACCATATAATCCCAAGACACTAAACTGTGGCTGTCCGTCCGTTTGATTTATATGCAACCGGTCAGTCGATATAAAATCTAATATGTATTTTAATATGACATACTTCTCGAGATATAGTTTACACGCCGCTCCACCGTCGATGCCGGTGTACCCGGCCACCACCGTGCCAGACCCCTTTCTAAAAGCCTCCAGGCGACAAAAGACTCTCGCAAATGCAAATGAATGATAATTTTATGTTGATACTTCATCATCGATCGATGATGATCGTGCCGGACGCGCTGCCCGCGTGCGGGACCGCTCCTGATTCAATTTATTAATGCCTTCTACAGCGAGGAAACTGCAGGACGTGACGCGGCTCCCAGTGCCGCAGGACACGTGTGAACTGTTTTGGTCGAGCGGGGAGAAGGACACATTGTTGTATGAGCTTTCGCCCCTCACAGCGATGATGCCCTTTCGGGATCGGCCTAACTTAATCGATTAAGCGCCTGGCCACTAGCGCCTCTAGCCCCCAACCCGTGCACCGTGTCACCGTGGAGCGATGGGCATCGATCGGCTCGATCAAAATTGCACACTACCACCACCACCACCACCACTGCCTCTACCTGACACTGCAAATCGCGAGGTGTGTTCTCTTTGTGTGTTCGTAAACAGCGGTGGCACGTTGTGTGCGTGCGTGCCTTCGCTCGATCGAACCACCATCACGACGACGCTCGCCGATCGTCGCTACGCAATTATACGCAATTTGTTCTATAATTGATGAAACGACAGCTCATTAAAGGGACATTGGACCGAAATTGGCCCGACCCGGGGTCCGGCAGACTATGGCTACTGTGCGTTGCGGGGCACCACGGGGCGCGCGGGTGTTTTCGGAAGAGACGTCGCCCGGGACCGGGTGCCGCCTTTGTCGTCCCGCATTGCGAAACGTTCGATTGTTGTCATCCGGTGGGTGCGTGCGTGTGAGGTCGGGCCACGCAAGCGATTAAGTTGCGGCCACAAGCGGTGGCACAAAACAGAAACCACGCACGTACTCACGCACGGTCGCACACACGGCACACACAAAATGGCCGCGGCGGTAGTGCAAAAATCGGCCGCATTCGTGCGCTCGAGGTTAAATCGATCGATTCCTTCGATTCCTTTTGCTCGCGGTTGGCGCGGTAAGTGGATACCGCAAACGGTGCTCGAGATTGCGGCACCGTGGCGTCGGTTCAATAAACTATGTCCTCTAACTAACACACACACACTTGGAAGGACATCTCCATAGTGGGTACGGATGTGTAATGCAAGCTGTCACTTAAGCTGCAACAAATCGCGAACCATTAAACGGGGCCCCTCCTCCCGATCGATGAACCTAGTGCTGCGTCATGTAGTGCTCTAATTAAGAAACGATCGCAATTGCAGCGAGCGCAAAGACCGTCCGCCCCCCTAGTTCGCCATGTTTGTGACACTTTTGGAGTGTAAAACACTCACAAAGTGTGCGTTGCTAGCTTACCCACAAAAAAAAAACCTTTGGATAAGTGTTTCACACCAAACGCTCGCTCTCTCGCTCGCGCTCAAAGTGTCATCTAGCGGATGAAGTCATAATGCAGCCGGAGCAAATATTAAACTCACCCGCTTTACGGACATTCGATCCGCTCCGTAACGAAGGATCGATAAAAAATAATTATTACCGTCACTCGCGCGCAGCACTTGAGACAGTTTGCCCTCCCTGCAGCTCCACCAACTGCAGCTTAATATAAATGGTCATGTTCTCGTAGGAAATCCGTATGTCCAAAGGACTGGTGCCGAGAAAACCGACAAGACGATTTGCATAAATACACACTCTCGGTCGCGTCACACTAACCTTCGGCCGGCCGAGCTTTCTAGCTGCTGCTGCTGCTGCTGCTGCTGCTGCTGCCGGTGGGTGCAGTTTGCATACCCTTCCCAAGTGGATCATCAATTTAGATGTGCCCATTCCAGATGGCTAAGCTTCCTTGTCGTGCCGTTGCAAACCGTTCACCCGATGGTATACATCCGCAGCATATGATGGTCAAGATAGGGGTCCCCCTCTCGGTACATTATATCTGCTAGTTTGATCACAATCTTTTCCCCAACGATGCCGAAGGTTAACCGTGTGAGCAGCGCATGAGAATGAATAACGCAAGTGCACACAAGTGCAACCACAAAAACGGCCATCGATGAAAACAAATCAAATTAATCGCACTGTGCGCAAGAAGCAGATCGTCTGCCGCCTCTGTGAATAGTAGATCGGATTGATTGTGTAGATTTGCCGGTAGGGGGCGCTAGCAAGCGATGGGACGACTTGCGTTTTGTTTGCCTGCCATTTAGATTTGAATGGATATCTTGGAACGAGCGACTGTCATTCGATCGTACAATAAATATCATACTTTGTATGGTTTCCATCGTCCGCGATCGCTATCGGGAACGTCAAAATGACACACACACACACGCACACTAATAGACCAGGAGAGAAACGCGCATATTTCGGACGCTTGTTTGTGGAAGCCCGCACCGACTTATCGGCGATCTCATTACGGCGCCCTAATGGTGTGTACCGGCGTCATTTGTCAGCGCCACTTTCTTCGAACCGCTTACGAAACCGAAACCTTCGCAAAGGGGCCAGAATGTGTTCACCGCTTTTGGGGCGGACGAAAACAGTAACACAATACCGTTGGGTCCACGGTGGCTCGCTCGGAAATTCACCCCCGAGGGCATTCCGCGCGCGTAATATTGTGCGGTGGATGCGTTGTGGCTGTCATCCGACCAGCTGGCGGATGACGGTGCGTGTGTTGTTTGCACGCTTTGTGTGTGACCCGTGCGCCAGGTAGCGGTAAGACCCAACGATGTCGTAAGACCTTCGATTAAGACGTTTGACAGGTGTCAAAAAATAGGGTGGTCAAAAGTCGGCAGCACCGTTTTGGCCACGGGCGCTGCTGATCCGCTGCTGACACTTGCTAAGGAGAGTGGTCCTCGCATCTAGTAGTATCGCTTCCTTGACAACGTTTTGATCCTAGGCTCGACCAGAAAGGTAAATCTCTAATGGAGCGAACAAATCACCCATACTGGACACCAGGCCAGGCTTTCCCGGTGCGCCTGTTGTCACACGAACGCGCGATGGCGTGATATGCACACATGTGAGCGAAGCTGGGGAGTATGCATAATGACTTTTTGCTCCCAAGCTAGTAAGCCTCCTGCTCTGCATTCCTCTCACCACCACCACGGTGCGAACTAATTTGAATAAATTAATAAGAAATGTTTATGCAAAATCGCACACGGCGTCCCTCTGCCGTCTAAATGATAAAATGAAAGCAAAGCACGGGCGGATTCAGCTCAGGGTTTAGCTGTAGAGGATTGACACCTTCCGATACTGGGAGGAACGGGCCAGGAGGTGATGGTGGTTGGTCCTACGAAGGGTTTGGGTGGCTTAAATCCCGCATCCGAGGTCTGTCTATGCAACGGAAGGTGTACATTGTCACTGAATATCTCGATGCCCCGAAGGCATCCTTCGGAGATCTGCTAGAGTGAGACAGGCAGACCAGGCGACAGAGAGGCAGTGGACACGAGTGCATATTCACGATACTGATTAGTTTTAATTGCACCGGCCTGTGAGGGACAGAGGGCACAGCACATTTTTCAGTACCAGCAGCGTCCAGTGACACTGTTCCCCTCCAACGCTCCCCCGTGAGCCTTGCGATGGCTGAATTTCCAAAGGCGCAAATAACGCAAAAAAAGAAGGTTCGTGGAAGGAATGAAAACTACCGCCAGCGCCACATTCTTGCCCGCTCCTGCTCGTCCCATTATAAAATCATTTAATTGAGCCATTTATATATTAATTATTCATTTTTATCGCTGCACTGCCGGGAGGAGACACTACTGGGCTGCCGGTGTGTAGCAGCGGTAGTCAACGTTTGCCATGCCAACCGTGCACATTATTGCAAGATGCAACGGCGACAGCACCAGCAGCAGCAGATGCTGCGCATTCTAGCGGTAGCGACATGGCGCTAATGACGAATTGAAAACCTTGTCTCTGCTATCCCCATGGGAAAGATTGCGCGCTCCGCTGGTGGATGCTGTTTGCCGTTTGTGGGTTTTATTTTTTATCACCATTCGGACAACTCCTTAATGAATGATCTTTCCAATCGGTTTGTTATTCTCTCTCTCTCTCTCTTTTTTCCTCCGTCTGGAATACGTTGCCCCGGACGCAGACCCCGGAGAGCACTCCGGCGAGACGCAAGAACCCGCTTTATGGTCACTTTTCAACCCCAATCGCTTAAGCTAAGTACACATGTAGTACATGCGATAACTGCCCGCCTCGAGATGGCGCATCGAGGGGGCGAGACACATCCCAACAGATGGCGCTCGGGACATCACCGGGAAAAGGAGGGAGGTGGGAAAGGCTCCCTAGTGGTTCCATTCACAATATTTCGACATGTACCACGACGTACGCATTCTGTAAATTGAACTTCTTCGCTGTGAGTTGGCGAAGCGGGAATTAAAATGCATAAAACTTTATATGGTACAGGAGGGGAAGGCGGAGGAGCGGAGGCTCGAGATGGCAGTTGGGCCACAATCGCGCGACACACTTGTAAATATCGCTCCCAGGCACATACACACACACACAGACACACACGCGCGTATAGAGTCCTGAGACCGCTTGTCAGCGCCGATATCGTAAAAATAAACAAGCAGCCGCAATCGGCCCGGTCGCTACGCCAGCATCCGCCCCGGCCTGATGGCGTGACCGAGTGTTATCCCCCCCCCCCCCCCTTCTTCTCTCCCCCCCCTGACCTGGCCCCACGCTCCCCTAGATTTCGCGACGGTGGTAACAATTTTTCAATAAATTTTATTGAAGCGATAATGGCCGCAAGTCATGATTTCTGAAAAGGAAGCAGACTACATTGATAGATGGTGTGTGCCGTTTTGTGTACGTTGTGCGCACTCTCGCAACAAACACACACGCACACGCTCGCGTTCCAATGTGTAGCAAACACAACGAGAGCGGAGCAAAAAGGGTCGACATCCCCCGACCACCGCCCAGATGTGTCGCCAAATGAAGGATCGTAGAGCAGCGAACAGGTCTCATGGGTTGGATTTTCTTGCGCGAACGGTTGTCCCTCTTTTTTGCCTCATTACATTCGCACATCGCCAGATATTAGCAATGTTCTGACATTTCCGAGTGTCCGACAACCCCGGTGTGTCCAGCTTGCTGCTTCTTCTTCTTTTTGCTTCTCGGTCGATCGTCATACTTCTTGGATTGTTGCTGTTCGCTGGTATCGTTCTTGTACCATGTCGCAGGTTTGTCGCTAATGAGCCGTATGGATTGAACTTCCGTTTCTTGTTTTTTCTATACTTAATGTTTTTAAATATTCGTTCGCTTGTTATTCTTTCGTCCGTTCGATTGTGGACAGGCAAGGAATTCGACCTTTTTTTTTGCTGTACGCTCACCTCGGCATCCAAAAACGGCAGAAATATTGCAAAACAAGGAAACAGCGCGGACGGTTAAGAATCATTACAAGTGTGTGTGTGTTTTTATTCCTTTACAAATGGATATGCTTGGCCGGATGCTTTCAGCAAAACTTTTATTGCAGTAAATTCAGTATGTTTTGTCACAGTTTTTTCTTTACATATTTTGTTGTAAGAACCTTTTGGGAGCTTTATCCTTATTTTTCACATCTCTGCTTTCTTTCTCTAATTCTCGTTTGATTGTGTGTGTTTTTTTTCTTTTTCTTTGATCATGCGTTCTCCACGGCAAGCTTTATGGGAGCATTAAATTAAGATATCCATCTGCGCGCTCAGTTTCGGCAGCCCATAAAATATATAAAACTGACCGCCCGAAGCGCAAGACGCGTTGTTTTTTTCTTCCTTCCTATCGGCACAAGATTTATGAACGGGGCCAAAGAGTCAAGCCCCGGACCACAACTCGGGGCCCGTCGGGAGAGTGTGCGTTTCGTACTGCTCACCTGTACGGTACGGCCAGGAGATTCCTTGTTTCTTCTAATAAATCTGTTAAATACCCCCAGCGTCCGCGATATGATACGACGGTGTGGTGGTTCACTTGTTGCTGCACAAAGCCCTGCAGGGAATGGGCGAAAAGGAGACGCCATATACTATCTGATCCTCCGCATACTCTCATTCACCTTGGTGTGTTGGTGGAGAATGGTCGCTTCGTGTGTGCGCTTCTTGCGCCGAGCTTGATCGATCTTTGTGTGAGGCTAATAAATTTCTGACCCTCCACAGGCATCGACGATCGCTGCGCTAATCCTGGTTTGCGATCAGTTATTTTTTCCTTTTCTCTTGCGAATGGAGTGCATGCGTATCGTTTGGAGCATCGTTAGGGCTTTGCTGGCAAAAACGCTAAAATCAACACATTATCCCTGCAAGATTAGTGATGGATGTGTCGGCCGATTGCTGATGGTTGCAACATTTTAATTTTTCCCCGATATCAACCTCCAACCACCGGTTGGTGATGCGGAGGGTCTTCAGAGGCCAGCTTTTGTGCTTAGTTTCTGATTTGGCAGTGCTTTCCAAACGCGACCAGCCTGCCAAACTAAAGCACTTCCCCGCTCGTATGTAAATTATTGGCATCATTTTTGTGATTTATGGCACGCTGATAACGCGAAAGAGGAATCTAGCCGAGATAACCCATCCTTCGGCGAGCTTTCGAGAGCGCGATTGAATATTTATGCAAAAATGTCTATAGCAAAATCAGGGATGGCTCCACGTTCTAGGATGGTAAGTCTTGGTGCGGTCTTGGTGCGTGCAGTAGCGTTCCCTAGTCGGTCCAGTTCAGATGGGCGCGCTCGATTCATCAACAATGCCGCCATTCATCTCTACTTCACCTTTGCAACCAGATCGAGCGCCTCTTCTCAACACTAAACGTGCGATGCGTGTTGGCCATTTTATACTTCTTTCAAATACGGTTTCGACCCAGAGGAGATAGGATTATCATGAGAGGCTCTACTAGAGGCGGCAGTCTCTTGGGGTCGATCACACATCGAGTATAACGACGAAATAAATATATATATATATGGTGTTCGCGATTAGATCTATGTTTCCTTTCCTTTTGAAGTGAACACTCTAAGGGGGCTTCTCAAGTCACTGCAGGAGGGAAGCATTTTTTCCAGTGAATTAGGGGGGGTTTTGTGCAATATTTATGTGTGCATTTGCATGATAAGAAGCAGCGGCCATCGATTCGGGTTGAAATTAATGCGTCGCTTCGGCCAGCAAGGCAGCCAACGGACAGGCGACTACGAAAGACTTCAACAGTAAGCGACGAACCCCGCGACGAATGCGAGACGAATGACAAGTGGATGGAATGGGCCGTTAGTTGGGGCACTTTCCACACTGCACTGCCAGTCATTACGAACGCGTTTTGTTGAAATACCATTCACAAACCAAACGCTCTGAACATCACATCCATTAGTGGAGAGCCGAAAATTGCCAATTACGCGTGTCGGATGCAAAGTGTCAAAATATGACAAACTTCTTGCGTGTGTGTGAAAAGAAGCAGCGCTGTTTCCACACCCGGTGCAGAGTCCGGTGCACTCGTCGCCGTCGAAGGAGGAAAAATGAAATGAAGAAAGGAAGTTTTCAAAACTACGGGAACAATTTACCACCGTCCATAATCTTCCGTGCAGTTCCCGTGCAGGAAAACGGGATGAAGTGTGCACAAACAAGTGTGTGGCGGGCTGTAAGGTGTAAAAAGCATAAAAACCTCTACGTTAAAAACCGTAACCGGAATGGTTTTTTGGTTGCTGTTATTTTTTGCTGTTTTGCTCTTTCAGCTTTTACCATTGCTCTTTACACACATTGCTTTTTCCAAATGTTTTTTTTTTTATTATTCTTCTTCAATGTTATGTTTCTGCACAAACTAAGCCACCGGTGCAAGAGAGCAAAAGAAAGAAGTTGTTCTTTTTTAAAGCGTATTCTTTTCAATTTTTATTTTAAGCCCGACTGTTTGTGTGCGTTTACATGCATCATCGTGCATTGTGTACCGGGCTGCATAGTTTGCGCTCGTAAAAATGCACTCATTTCAAAGGATTATTTGCCGGCTTAATGTGTTTCTCACGATTCTGCCGATGCTTTCTACGGCCGCGGCTATTACGAGCGAAAGTGCGTGCCGTTGGTTCAGGTTTTTTTTGGGGAGAGCTTTGAGCTTTTGTTTTTCATTCTACAGTTTTATCGTCAACGCTTTTAACTTGCAACCGAACATATTAAATTTGTTGCACTTTTGCTATGAAAATGGAATTCGGAAACTCCCGAGCAATAAGCACAAATGCATCCATCCATCGTGCGGCCAGCGCAAGCGCAGCGTCCTTTTGATTATGATGAATGTAAGACAACATAATGCTTATGTTACTGGAATAATTGCGTGCATGAAGGTGTGTGTGTGTGTGTTTGCACATATCTGCATTCCACCGTCTCTCCCGCCCTCCGGACATCGCTTGACGCCGAAGTGACGCCGCAGGGCGTAGGGGCGTAAATGTAGCCCAACCGTTCATCCGTCCTTCTCGGTAAATGTTTATTAAAATCCCATTATTCTTTCATGTTGCATTGCCCCAGCGTTTGTTGTGGTGGCCCTCCTAATACCGCACTGGCCCTAACCGTGCGCAATTGCATCGCCTGGCGTTGGGTGTCGCGGGCGCACTTCATTGTATGTGGCTGACTGTGGTTGGCTACCGTGGCTCGGCGGCTAGAGCCCCCTGGGGGCGCAATACCACAGTGGACTGTGCGCCGTATTTATGGAAGTGTTTATGCGCGTTGCGAAACGGTAGGCTCTTCTCGCCACTTAGATAATGTAATGACCTGTGGCTCTATGTGGGGAGAAGCGAAATGGAGGGAATAATCGATGAGCCAAGAAGAGCGTGCGACAGCGCTCATTTAGAACCAAATCCAGCTGGAAGATCGCTGCTTGATCGGGCGAAGGTGAAAAATTCACTAATCACATTATGTAAAGAGCCTTTCCCGCTGGCTTCTCGTTGCATAAACCACTACACACCCCACCACAACGACATGCACGTAAAGTAGCGAAATGGCACCTTGCGTGTGCCGTTTGGCCGAGCTCTGTACCCCCGCAGGCGACAAACACCGTGCGACAGGCGTTCGGACGCTCGCGATATAGTTCTCTCTTCATGGCCCATTCCTAACCGCGCATCAGCGCGCGTCACGCCTCGGACAGGAGGGCATCATCCTGCTGCAGGGGACAACATTAAATGGGGTGTAAATTTATCGCTGCGTCTACTGCACTCCGTTGCACTGTGGGGGGGGGAGATGAGAGTGCCAGGGATGATGTTTTAATGTTTCGCCTCTGCTCCTAGCTGACGTCCCTACGGGGCATTCTGAGCGAGTGTGGAGAGTAACGGGAAGGTCACCGGAAGGTTTTTTTTTATATTATCTGGTTAAACGATTCTTTAGCTTTTTTACGGGGGCTTTACTTCAAATAACTTTAGTAAACTTCAGAATAGATTCTGATCAATGTGAGAGGAATTAAGCTCTAACATAAAGGATAATAAGAGCTCTACAGCGTTTGCTTAAGCTTTAAAACACTTTTAATTCTTTTGAAGTCCGGCAACATCAAGTGTGGTCTGCTTTATGGCAATAATTTTACAGCGCTTCTGCAAAATAATTCGCTCCTTGAAACGTGATGCAAAAAATTAATAACGACAAAAGAATCTGTGGTACATCATAATCATCACTTCATATCCACAACCCTTGAGCAGATGAGTGATGGACTTTTCGGACCATTATGAAGCGGGAAAAAGCTGCCCATGCGTTTGCTCGTGACAGGAACTTTGATCATTCGTACAAGAAGAAAAAGAAGAAGAAGAAGCAGAATAAACCATCTTCCCCAAACGAATGAAAGAAAATAACGCTTCCCATTCATGTGATTAGCCGCTTCCTCCTGCTGGAGTCGGCCGCGCTTAATGGAAACGCACGAGAATCGGTCGTAAAAATCTTGCACTACTAACTTCGATGCATTTATGGCAGCCTTTTCTCTCCCGCCAGCAAACGGTTCAAGTGCATAAAATCGTTTCCTTCCAGTTTTTTTGTTTGTATACCCAATGCAGCAGCAAATTCACTGGACACAAGTACAGGAGCACCTCTACAACCACTGGGGGGGTACTGTGGGCAATCCCATATTTTATGCTGTAATTTGCAATTTAACTCCATTTACTCTCTGCGGTACGGAGTCAATGGCACGAGGGGGAAAGATGGAAGATTCTTCTTCTTCTTCTTATCCCTTCCTCCCTTTGGTGCGCGATGATGGCGGGGACCGTTTCGTTCATTTTACGACTCTGCGATGGGTGCGTGTGGCAGTAGATGCGCTACTGCCCGCGCACGATCATCCCGATGGTCTCTATTTGCACTACGTTTATTTGCGGTTCGAGCAGGCGCGTGATGGCAGGCAGCAAAACGCGTGTGCAATAACACCAAACCCCCCCTCCGTTCCGGTCGTCGTCCCACCAACACGTGCAGAGCATATTCACGCGGGCTAGTAAAATTTTATAAGTCCATTTTTAACCCCGTTTTCATTAAGGGCCCTGCTGCTCCTGCTGCTGCTGCTGCTAGTACTGGCACGGCGGCATCGGAAAATGGCTTTAAAATAAGGCTGCACAGTGCACACCGTACGCGCGCACGTTTACCAACCAAGACCTTGTGCGCGAGCAGGCGTGCTCGCGCGAACCAGCGCTACAAAGATGTTTCATAATGTAATGATCATCATAATCATAAAAACACATTTCACAGTTCTTTTCCCGTTCGGCTTCCATGGAGCAGGGGGTGGTGGCGGTGGGTGCCTTCGGCACAAGGATGATGATGAGATGATCCTCTCTCAGTGCGCGCGCGTTCGGCGGTAAGGCTTTGCCACGTTTCGTACGCGTAAAAACAACAAAAAAGGGGAACAGTCGGACGCATCAACCGTGGCTGATGTGACTAACGGGCCTCTGTTCCTCATGCACCTCCTCCCAACCTTACAAACGTCCTTCGTCATAGTATTACTAAGCCGGAAATTCTTTCCCGCGGGCACACCGAACAGTCGTAGGGAAAGCGGAAAAAAGGGAGATGTGTGCGCATTTTATTGTGTCAATCATTCGCAGCGAGCAAGCATCAATCATTGCAAATCGTTTCCGCTGCACAATTGCCCGAAGTGGCCCAAGAGGAGGAAGAGGAGGAGGAGGGAAAGAGATTGAGGCACTAGCAATTTTCACCAACACCGACGCGGGACAAATTTGTTTAAATATCGGCCTCTGCGTTGATCCCTCCCTTGGGCGGTTTGCCGCGCCGGAAGATACGCGCCCTCTGGTGGTGGCTAGCGCTGAAGCCTGTCGCTTTACTAACGGAACTGTCAAAATACACACGGCAAGCTGCGTTGTGTCTGTTGCACACACACACACACAGGTATCCCTCGGACACTTACTCGGACTCGCGTAATTAATACCTCTCTGGTGTTGGATGCCCATGCACACACACACCCGTTCGCTACGTTGATGCTCCTGTCGGGATAACGGGCTTAAAAAGAGAAGAAGGGCAGATCGAGATGACTCCGGGGGCACACACAGGGAATGGATATTTAGTACACTAATCTCATGTGTGTGTGTGTGTGTGCTCTCATGCGGTCCTTATCCTGTCCATTCTTTTTGCAACAGGTGGTCTTCCCTCGAGGGGGCCGAATACCTTCGAGCCCATTCCAGAGCGCAGTGCTCCGTGCCCCAGCGGTAGCCATTCCGCGGGGAGGGCAAGGCAAGATGGAAGAAGGATCAATTTGTTCGGGCACGCACACACGCCGGCAAGAGTAGAAATTAATATAATCATAAATTATGCACGGCTTGATGTACGGAGAGGAACGAACCGAGCGACCGAGTGGTGTGATGGTGATCAAGCGATACGCTTCCGTCCGATGTGTCCGATGGGCGCTATTCTTATTGCGTGCGCTCTCCCGACTAGGTGGTAGTAAGACCTGCGGAGGCTGTGTGTGTGTGTGTGTTTGTGGAGCTAAAATTACACCTTCCGAGGGCGAAAGTGCATCAGACGCGCTCCTTCTCTGTGCAGTTAAGATAACAACCGGATCGAAGTTACATGTCCCTGCTTCTCCCCAGCCACACGCTTGCCGTTAAAGACAATGTAGCGCAATCACCACAAACGCACACACGCACATACACACACAAACCGCAGCACAGTGTGTGGCACACTCGTGCGTGTCTGTCGTCTATGGAGAACGGTTTGTGCCAAGGATCGTTCGCATGATCGCATGATCGGTCAATGATTAATCGGTCCATGAATGCGGGGGGGGGGGGGGGGGGGAGAAAACGCTGCCACCCGCGATTCTTGCACCAACTCCATTTCCGGTACATCCTAGAGAGACCTCGGTCACACAACATTGTCGGCCGGTGACCCCTTTTTGTGGCACTGTAAGCAATGGATGTTCCTGTTATTCGATCTGCCGAACCGTTGGGAAAGAAATTCCCGTAACGGAAAAACACATCGCTCCGCGCGCAGGACGCACCTTTCGTACGAAAAGCAAACAAAAAATCCATTAGAAACGAACCGGCACGGTGCCATTTGTCGTGCAGTCGGTGGGATTTGGCGCTTCACGCTGTCCGAAGACGCCAAACCTCAAACTCCACGCAGTGTAAAACGCATCATCTCGCTTGCCCTGTGATCCCTCTCTCTCTCGGTTTAGAGACGAATGAAGTGAATTAATAAAATCATTTGAAAACCCATTACGGTCGCTGACAGCGGTGGAAATTACATTGCATTTGCGCTAGCCGATGGACGAACGCAAGGCGGAGGAAAAGGTGTATGACACATACCTTTGGCCCTTGGTAACTAAGCAGCCAGGCCAACAACGGTGAGGGATGTGGCAGGCCTGCGCGCAAATAATCCCATCAACGCTACGCTACGACGCAACACAAGCTTCTCTCGGCTCCGTTGTACCACCCTCCTATTACTACCCGCACACACACTCACACACCCCATATCCGTGCTGGATAGATGCAACAATATTTTAGCCATTTTTAATGAAGATAAGCCTCGTATAATCTGTGCTATAAAAATGAAAAATATCTACATTGCGCGAACGGTGCGGTGCTGGAAGAGCGAGCCCCCGTATCGGTGCCGAGGGTTAAGCCTTCACTTGTTGCACCACCGCTCACGATGATTGCTTTGCGCATTTGCGAAATCGTCTCTGGCGGACTCTCGGACAACACTCACTGCCCCTTCCGCCCAGTGTCCGGGTAGGCTCTCTGGAATCGCATGGAAATTCTTCTTCTAAACGCATTACAACCACCAGCAGCAGCATCATCTTCGGTCCGGTCCGAAAAGATTACAGTTAGTCGGCATGAAAGCATCTTCCTTCTTGTCGCTCCCATACCACCCCCACAGCCAGCAAAGGGGGGGATTGCATTAGTACCGGTTTACTAAATTTTGCTCGCAAATGTAAAACATCACACCCGACTGCTTCTAGGTTGTGTGCTCTGGGAAGCTTTAATGTTCAATTGCAACCGAAATGAGCACTCCGTGAGCTATAATTTGCCTGCGAGAGCTGAGAAACTGTACAGTTTTGCCGGGGTAGATGAGATCACGTACATGCAGGCGAATGAGATCATCGTCACTGCCGGGCGCGGGATATTTAATTTGTGTTTTATGGGGCTTTTTTTTAAAATGATATCTCTCCGAAAGGGGTTTTCAAGTCGTCTCGGGTATTTTTACTACTAAACCTCCCCTCTGGATGTTTGTTTCAAATGGCGCAACAACTAACATGACACTCTTCTTTACATTGTTTCTCCCCCACCAACCAACCAGGGTGCCGAACGGAAGACACGCGACGAGGAACGGCGAGCGGCGAAGCGCAAGATGACCGCCACCGGGCGGAAAAAGCTGGACGAGCTGTACCATCCCGTGGTCGATCGGTCGGAGTTTTACGGTATGAGCGATCTGATGAAACCACCAGTCCTGTTTTCGCCCTCCGAGGACATCGATAAGGTAAGCAAGAGAGTGTGCTGATGCGTCTTAAACGCCAAAGCAAGCAAACTTTCATCTAACAACCTTTCTTTTCAATTGCGTTTCGCTCCAGCTAACATCGATGGATATGCAGTTCTACGGGCACGATGCGGACTCACTGTCCGGCACGTCGGACAACGTCAAGTCGCCGTTCCTGCTGCACGCGAACAAACCGGCAACGCCAACGCTGAAGTTCCACAACCACTTCCCACCGGACGTACCGACGTGAGTAGTGCGCGAAGAAAAGAAATGTCGGCTAGAACTTCCATGTTTACGAACATAGTTTTTTTGAAGTGGCATTTCCGTGGTCGATTGTTACCACGACGAATGCTCATCGTATAAAAAGGAGATACTAATCGGTCTTTCCTTTTCCTTTCTCTCTCTCTCTCGTTTTTGCAATTTTCTTCTGCTTCTCCAGCAGTGACAAAAAGGATCCGAGCATCATCATGGACGGTTCGATGGTGACCAACTCGATGGTTGACTTTACGCCCCAGATCAAGCGCCAGCGGATGACGCCGCCGCTGAGCGAGCGGGTCATGCTGTACGTCCGCCAGGACAATGAGGATGTCTATACGCCCCTGCACGTCGTGCCGCCGAGTACGGTCGGGCTGCTGAATGCGGTAAGTGTCGCGATTGAGACCCACCTATTGCTACAGATCGCTGCGAAGAAAACTAAAGAATGTTGCATTATGACACATGACAAAGAAGAGAAACAGCCTCAACAAAGTACAAACTGCTGGCAGTTTTTTTGTTTTTGATACAATTGAAATTGATAATGTTGAAGCAGTACACTAGCGACTACAATAATTAAGTCGCAAAGCTCTCCGATCTGCCTGCTGATTGTATTGTTAGTTGTGTTTCTATTTTTTGGGTTTTCTCGCACCTGCGCCTCTATAACCAAAACACCAAAACAGTTTCTCCAAATTTAAACAATCACACACACCAAATTTGCCCCATAAGATGACGGCTGTCATGCTGACGTGCACAGTGGCACCCACCAACACCAGGACCAATCACTTTGACACTTAGTAGTTAGCAAGCGACACCAGCCATGTCACGTGACTGACAGCTGTCATTTCGTTGGCAAACGGATTGTTTTGTTTCACACTCTCTCTATTTCTTTCTTACCAATCGGAAGGATAAACCAGATACACAAACCCCCTCTTCACCCTACCCACACCTCCCCGTCCTACACAATACTGCGCCAATAACCAATACTTGTATGTGTGTTTGTGTGTGTTGTTACATGTGATAACGGGATTAATCTATATATGCACCCTTTTTAACGAATGAACCAACCCTTTAGCTGCTGCGTGCTAGAAAGCAGCAGCAGTTGACAGTGTTTACGCTCTAACCATGGGAATCGCTACCGGCAATGTGTGCCTGCTGAGTGCACATTGCGCAAGATTTTTTGTTATATTTTTTACCCTATTCCCCCCCAAACCTCCCCACGCTTGTCCTGCCCTTTCCCTTGCACTTGTAAGCTGACGCACGATCATGTCACGGACGGATCAAGTGAGTTCGCCGACTAGGTATGACACAAACCACAAACCCGCCGCCATAAAACAATCCTTCCCACCACCACTAACCCACCTGCAGCAACTCAATGCCAACGGAAATAAGGTGTTAAAATATAAGCATAATCATAATGAGCGTTTAAAGCCACTGCCATATGTCAGTGGTCAGTGGGGGTTATAGATGCTGGTGCTGCCTCTTTGCTATAATGTGCTAACACAAAACCACCACCCTTTTTGCGAGAAGGATCGTGCTTCTTCACCACGTTTATAGACGTTAACTAAATGATCCAGTTTCAAGCATGCAATTATTGTTTCATTATACACGTTCACCGATTACAAAAGTCCCCTAAATAGGAGATCATTTTCCAAAACTGCCCATGGGAGTAATAGTCTCTGGGAATAGTTAGCATTCTTCAACGCATAAGGAAAACGAACGCGTCAGGGAAAGGTTATTGTTTATTGGCACAAATTGTTGTTCAGTTTATGGTTTTATCCCTCCCGAAAGAAGAAATGAGAAGTGTTGAAAGCCCATGAACGAATACGTTACCACCACAGCGTCTTCGTATGCGATTACAATATACCCGTTTGACGGCTGTTGTTTCCACTTCCCCGTTTTTTTTACACACTGTCTCTATCTTCTTCTCCTTTTTTGCATTGCAGATTGAAAATAAATTCAAAATTTCCTCGTCGAGAATTAACACTATTTATCGCAAAAATAAGAAAGGGTAAGTTTTGAGTTTTCTTCCCATTTTGCTACCTTTGTTTTCTATTTCTTTTGTTTAGTTTTGCCTACCTCTGTACTTTTCCTCTTCTTACTGTACTGTTTGATTTTAAAGGATTAGAATTGTTTTTATTATTATTTGTTTTTCCTTTGTTGTGCTCTACATGACGGTCTCTGTTGGTTTTGTACACAACACTTTTGATTTGTTTTAGTACGTAGAATAGAACGTTTCCCTATTTTTTCTTCTTCTTTTGATACTTTGTATTATATCAAGGGGATAGATTAGTGTTATATTTTTTTTTATTTTTATATATTTTGAATGCTTATGTTTATTTGTCTAATGATGCTACCAGCTTTAAATGCTAATATCTTTAATACTGAATGTGTTAACTAATTCCGCTACTAGCTACTAATCTATAAGTAACATTTTCTGTACTATTCTTACTCACGCTTCCTCTACCGCTAACGAACTCTTTTCCCACAAATTACACAATTAAGACATAACAGTTGAGAAATCTTCTCTATAGGCTACTATTACAAAGAAGTAATGTATTAGTGTGATTAGTCTTCCAGTTTACTTTTCTGTCCTTCTTCATTTTTAGTGCACGAGCAGTAGAACCATGACACATATGTGACCAAAAGTCTCAAACAATCGCACTAATCGATGCACTCGATCTCATTTTTCCATTGTAGAATTACGGCGAGAATTGATGACGACATGATCAGACACTACTGCAACGAGGACATCTTCATACTGGAAGTGCAACGGTACGAGGAGGACCTGTACGACATCACGTTAACGGAGCTGCCAACGCACTAGACACGTGACGTTTCTCCTTTCCTTCGTGTTAGGTTCTTCTTCTTCTCCTCCTCCTCCTCCTACCCCGTCGTCCGCAGTGCCATACTATTGTGCGCCATTCTGTGCTTAGTGCCCCTCCCTGCAACCACACGGGACGAACACGAAACACTGTCATGAAAATGCATAAATCTTGCCATCGGCGCCGTATAGGTAGTCGGCGCCACACCCGCCCGCCGTGTGCCACCGAGCAGTCGGAAGCTGCTGCTGCTGCTGCTACAATGCCAACGTGCCAAACAACGTGCGCATAAACACTTAGGACCACCGGGAGAAAAGGGAAGGGAGGACGTACGATAGAAGGACGATTAAGAGTTAGGAAAGGACAATCCGTTAAGTTTTAGCCATAGCAAGATTATGGTTTTGTTAGTGTAAGCGAGCAAAGTTCACAAAACAAGTTGGTGTTTTACTATTATTATTATTAATTTTATTAGTTCTTTCAGTAAGAAGAATATAAACAAATGAATTATCAGTACCGAAACCGCAGTACATTCCATTATATAGTAAGTGTTTTCTTTTACTTTCGCTAATCGTTTTGAGATTATCTTAAGGAGGTTTTGAAAATGGATGGAAATCTTTGGGAAAAACGAAGAGGTAGAAACAGTAATTGTGCCTTAGCAGCAAAGCAAAACACACAAAAAACTAGGCACAGCACAAATGCTCTGTACGTTTGCATGCACCATAGAACAGAAACCACCCCTTGTACATAGAAGACAAACATTTGCAGCGTTTTGTCTGTGTGGCAGAGCACCGAACAGCTGAGACAAGCGGAATTAGTTTTAAAAAAAAGATAGGGAAAGCCTTCTTCAGCAGCATTTGCGTGCGCGGTAGTGTTTAAGTAAGCGAATTAACGTTGAACAACTTTTATTTATTTTGAGACTTAGTTTGTGTACTACTGCAGTAAGACAAAGCGTAGTCCGGTGTTTTTTCTTGAGATTTTTTTCCAACCGTGTACTGTTGAAGCTGTTTGTTTAATTAATCATTGTTGTATCCTTTCGCCTTTTCTTTCGCTTTTGGTAACACACAGTACTTACAAGCGCGCGTTTACAGGATAAATGTTTGCATTTTAAAATCGGACGCTGGAAATGCTCCTCTCCCTCTCCCACCCATCCGTACAGGCCATGCGATTAATAAGATCTCAAAAGGAAACGAGTGGCGGAGTGGCGCAGGATGGTAGTGTGTGTGTGTGTGCGCGCGCAACAATCTAATGATAGATGTATTGCTCAAATGAAATTCTAATAAGCACGCCACCTCTTTTCCCTTCCCTCCATTTTTTGCCATAAGCTGTTAGGTGAAACGACAAATGATTTTCAAACGAACCGTTATGAAGGAAAGCAACACTTGTGTGTGTAATAGTAATTGTAGTCGTTTTTAACACACCCCGTTACGATATTGTTTTAATGGTTATTATTTTTTTCGTCCAACAAAAAAAAATGGGGGGAAACGGCGGTTATACCGCACGAAAGCATGCAATATTAACAGTTAGACCTTTAGAGAGTACGACACGATGGTCGAAGAAGCCCATTGTTGCTTCTGGCTTAGATTGTAGAACGATTTCTTATGCTCACACCGAGACAACATCATTCCAACACAGATCCATGACAGTATTTTGTTGAGCATAATGATCGTGTTCTGTTCGAGTTTGAGATGAAATTGAACGCTCATTTTCGGTAAAAAGCGATGGAGTGTTTGCCGCGGCGCGTGAGTCGTGCATTTTTTTATACGTTATCGAACTGCCATATTGCGGAATACAAATAGAGCGTAAGGAAGGAAGGATTGGATTTTCAAAAATGGAAAAGAATAAGATTTCTTCAAACAACTTTTTAGTAATTTGACGTGTAAAGATCAAACGATGAGACAGACAGAGAGATACGAGGTGAACGAATGCGATGAATTTCTTATTATCTAATTGTTAAGTACCTGAGGCGCATGATCTTCGCTGCGAGATGTAAAAGTGCCGTAAATGCAATGCTTAAGAGAACACACGCGAGAGAAAGGTATATCATTCACACGATGCCCAAGTTTACATGTTTTGTTGTATTAATGTCACTTCTCTTTTGTAACTTTTCTCGAAACACAAAACACAAACGGTGGCAACTCCTGAAAGGAAATGTGTATTGCAAACACGCGAACAAGAAACATGTGATATTTAAAAAGAAAACGAAGAAACACGAAACAAACAAAAGAAGAAAGTGTTGGAAGAATCTTAAAAACTGTTCTATTCTCGTACTATTCGTAAAAACCGTTGATCCTTTTTCGTGGTGGATAATGTATTGCTCTTTAGGAACGGTTGATTTTTTTTTATATAAACATTACAGTATGTGCGAGAGTTTGCGCGTGCGCGTGTGTGTGTGTATGTGTGTATGTGTGGTTTGTAAAAAGCAGCATAAAACAGCAGCAGCATCGAATAAGCCCTCCGAAGCATGTAACGGAGTGAGCATACGTTTTTTTTTTGTCTCTTCTTTTTATTCTTGCATAATTGATCGAGTTGCCATAACGTAGGAGCAAGGATTTGCATTTTATTTTTGTTATAAATAGGTATATGAGCGCGTGTGTTAGTATTTCTTTAACCTTGCTTACTATATCAAAACACGCTGTGGTATTCTCCCAGAGTGGCCAAACGCGTTGTGCGATGGAGAGGACGGAGCAGGCAGAGGATCGAATGATCGATCGTGATAGGATACTGATACTTTAGAAGAACAGGAAGGCAGTGAAACGGTAGCGGTGCATATTCAAGCGCCATCTATCAGAAAAGTGAACAAGCACTGCATTAAGGAACAGTAACAGTAGCTTATGAGGAAGTTAAGAAATTAGGAAGAGTCTAGGGTATTCACCGTTGTACTTTTAGGTAATTTCATAAACAGGAAGGTGCATGCAACACACGTGTAGGCTTCCGTAAAAATGCAATATTAATTTTACAATGACATTAGTTTTTTTTCATTTTGTTTTTGCTAAGACGATAGAGTAGGTAGAGAAGCGGAGAAAGTATCATTGATAGAAAGTTGTAGGATTTAGGGATTTTTATTCTCTTTTCGTTACTCCAATGTCCGTGTTTACAAACTTAATGTAGAAGAAGTACGCTAGTATAATTGCTTTACACTAGATAAACTGCTTATACGATAAGCCTCTAGCTTGAACAATTTACTAAGCTTTCTACTGGATTCATTTTTCACAAAGCACAAACAAAAGCAGAAACAGGCATAATAGTAGAACCGTAAGAAAGATTTCAAGTTGGCAAATAATTAGCAGTTATCAGCAGCAAAAACACATTTCAATTGCTTCGTGTTAGTAGTGGCAAGCTAGTATTACCTCTGCACGCATCACAAACCACACACTCTTTACTTAGTATTACCTTTTTTAACCGTTTTACTTTTGTGAACACGTTAGAGACGTCTCAGTATAAGCAGCAAACGCATACACATTTCATTCCCAATTGATGGCACCCACATGTGCGCCTCAATTTAGTGTTAAGAGTAACCAATTCACACAAAAAAAACGAAAACAAACCGTCCTTCATATTTGCCATTCCATTCCTCCTCTATTTTGATGAGAATTTGCCATTTAAGAAATATGCCGCCCATCCCCATATACGACCATTCGTAGGGCCTAGTTTTGTCCCTGTCCCCTCTCTCAATTTGCTCCTCATACACGCGCTAGAATGGCGGGACAACACAACACCTGTGTTTGGTCTTTGTGGTCGTATGTGATTTCTGTTTTCTTTTTTTTAATAATAATAATCTAAGATACTTCTAATATCTAAGAACAAGTACTTAATTGATAGTGAGTTTAGTTATTGTAAGTGAACCGAAAAGGGAAAAACGATAACACAAGTACTCCTTTGGCAAAGAAGAAAATGAGGTAAAAAAGAGAAGAAAAAACATTTCAAAATTAAAGAGTTAAAGATTTAACATACAAAACAGACAGACAGCCTACCTGTACAAGATGTTTATGTTGGCTTAAAAACATTAAAAAAAAAACAAAACAAAAAAAACGAACAATTAGCTTAAGTTATAATTTTTAAACTGTACTGTTATATTTTATTGTCGTCGAAGAGGAAATGAGCGTTTAAATATATAATTTGAATTTAGAACATTGAATTTGTGTTGTTATTTTTTATAAATTCTATATGATGAGATGTATTTTTATGTTGAAAGAAATTTACTTACCAATTGAATATTAACGATCTATTTAACATAACAGGTTGGCTGATAAGTCCCCGGTCTAACAAAGAAAAACACATTTTTTGTCAAAATTCGTTTTTTTCATTCAACATAGTTCCCTTCAAGAGCGATACAACGATTATAACGACCTTCCAATTTTTTGATACCATTTTGGTAGTACTCCTTCGGTTTTGCCTCAAAATAGGCCTCAGTTTCGGCGACCTCCTCTTCATTGCAGCCAAATTTTTTCCCTGCGAGCATCCTTTTGAGGTCTGAGAACAAGAAAAAGTCGCTGGGGGCCAGATCTGGAGAATACGGTGGGTGGGGAAGCAATTCGAAGCCCAATTCATGAATTTTTGCCATCGTTCTCAATTCAATTCAATTCAAAAACACGAAATTCCTTTTTTCCATTTGACAATCTCAAAAGTTGCTTGACAAAAGACGCTCTGTCTCACAAACTAATTGACATACAAACGTCAAATTTTGTCACGAATCATTTGAAGGTTGGTACTATATAAAAATAATATGCATTTAATACTTGCGGCGCCATCTATGTGTCAGACCGTGGACTTATCAGCCAACCTGTTAATCAAACTACACATGCTATCTGGCGATTTTCTCAGAAAAAAAGTTTATTTTAATTAATGGATTTGATGTTTACTACTAATAAACGGTACATTCAAACTACTCGACAAAGTAATCGAGCACCAATTTTGTTCGCCAATTATTCGAGCAGTTTCGTGCGAGCGAAGCACAAGCGCGTTGACAGCTCTTTGTTTACATCGGGGTAGAAGCGGAAACCAAAACAACATCATCTGCGGAAAGAATATCGTCCGCAATTTGTGCGTTGGTCGTGAACGGTGGAATAATGGCGGATGAAAACGAAAACTCGTGCGATAAGTTCGACGACGTGAAGCCGGATAAAATGTTTACGCTGAAGAAGTGGAATGCGGTCGCGATGTGGAGCTGGGACGTGGAGTGCGATACGTGCGCTATCTGCCGTGTGCAGGTCATGGGTGAGTGAAGTTAGTGCCTTTTTACTATGGTTTTACGTTTTAATTCGTTTGCCAATGCGCTTTTTGATGGACTTGTTGCACAATAGTTGTGCTTTCTTACGAAGAAGTCCAGTGCAAATCATACAAATTGAGCGTATCGAGCGAATCATCGTTTCTACGAACCAAAGTGAACTAAGTTTTATGTTTTGTCATTTCCGGCCGCTAAGGATAGACAAAGCACCGATTAAAGAAGAATAATTTAGAAGAAAACAAGGATATGCGTGCATGATGCAAAGCTTACAGGGTTTTCCAGGGGTTCTCATAGTTGTGGAACACTTTCTTGACTCTTATGTTAAATGAACTTCATATGTTAGAAATTGGACTCTATGGCAACCCTTTCGGATAGGCTCCTTGGAAATTCCTATTAGATTTGTCCAACAAGGGTACTATAAAGTTTAATTTTCGTTACATTTAGTTTATTTCACGCAAAAAAGAGTCAATCAAGTGTCCCACAGCTATGAGAATTCCTGGGCCATAGCTACCCAATATAAGATACCGCTTCCTGTCCGATCTAGGAGAGTTCAAGAGGTGTTGCGATTTTATACCGTCGACTGTCGGCTATTCTTCCGTTGCGCCCCTAACATGAATGGTATTTATGGCATCAAGTGTCCTCATTCTTCGCCTTTGAATTATTGCTTAATTCCATGGTAGAAATGCCAGACACAAGCTGTCGGTTAAGTAGAGATTGCTCTCAGAAACCGGACACTGGACACTGGACACTTGGCTTACAAACTTGGCTTACTGGACACTGGATCCTCGGACAAAAAAAGTCGGTTAAGTAGAGATTGCTCTCAGAAACTGGACACTAGAATGAAGGAGAAGGGAACCCCGTTTTATTTAGAAGTTCCTTTCACTGTATTGATCCACTTAATTTATGCTTATTGCGTGTCTTAATGAAACCCAATTCTAATTATTTTCTATTTTAATAATTTATTTTACTTTTCCTCTTTGATCAGCTCGGTTACAAAAATATAGCGTGTATTGATTTTATTATACATATTTTAGCATAATTAAAAAAAGAAGATGCTACAAAACAATCTTTCTACAGAAAGGGATTAATAATCCTGTCTCTAAAGGCCTGTATGTCATTAATGGCGACAGCCCAAACGATCCTTAAAGATAGTCTTGATTGATCGGGCATCGGGCGCTATTCTTTTCTGCCCCTGTTTGGGCCTTAATCTCGGCTAATCTCATAGAAACAAACTAAACAAAACCATGCTCATGGGCTGCTGCCGGCTTCGTGTGGACGATGTGACTGTATAAATATCATTAAAACCGTACAGACCACAATGCAACTCTTCCACGGATGTTTTGCATCGCCGTTATCGCTACTGATCCAATTGTCATGCTGTCATGCTGTATAATTATGTATCCTGTTGCCGCCGCACTTACTGCTGCTGGTGCTGCTGCTGCAATGTTTCGAAGAGGGGAGACCGTGGTGTGGGTTTATAATTTCATTTAATTAATCAATAATTGTTGCCTCGTATATATTATATACACATTCGCTTCTGCGAAAGGTCCAGTACGGTTCCGATTGCCGAGATATGAAGCACTCTCCTCTTTGCTAACATTTATAAGACCATAGATGTTTGTGTGCGTTGGATGATTCTTCTTTGCTACTGCCGAACACAGAAGTAAATGAAATATTCTTCAAAACCGAAACTGGCGCACCGCTTCACGGCTACATAAACAACAATAACGACGAAAAAATAACCCTGTCTTTCGCTACACTGTGTGTTCACTGTGTTCGCAGTGAAAGGTTTAGCATCCCTTTTTTAAAACAATCACAGCTCTCCATCTACTCTCTCTCTCTCTCTCTCTCTGTGTAGACTAATATTTTGCCATTTGTTTGCTGCTTTTCACGCGTGAAACCCTCGTCAACTAATCTTATCGATCGATACTATAAAATAACCTTGAGACATGCATTACATGAGGTACTGCTACAACTATACCTACTGCTTCCGCCACTACATCCTGGTCGGTTTGGCCGAGTCAACGCGTTCGTTTCCGACGCGACCACGCGACCCCCAACCCTACTAAACTACGGAAGGTTCGCGCATCCCCATCCATCTGTTGCACCTTGTGAGACAATGCCATCACACGGTTTTAGCAGGGTTGCGGGTTGTGTCTAGCTCTACTACACGCACTCCTAGCATCTATAAGCTTATCCAATTTCATTGGAATAGATCGCATTTGTTAATATAAGCTACGTTGCCTGATCGAATTGCCTACATCGCCTTTTTTGGTTTTGGTTAATTTTGAAACCTCACAGTGTACACCGTGAGGCAAAAAGTGAGAAAGAGAGACACCAAATCCAATAGACATTGTCCAGGTGGATGCGGATGCGGATGTGGATGCTTCCTAAAAACCTACGCAAACAAAATCGAGTAAATCCTCTGAGCCACTGACGGCGAAAACAGAATCTATTGGATCATATCACATTCTAGTACTTGTATGCTTTGCCTCATTCCCCTCCGCCATATGTGTGTGGGCCTGTGTGGACTTTTGTGTTTGTGTATGCACCATCCGCAATGCGTGGCGCGCGACGCTCGAGAGCGCATCTCTGTCAAATTAGTGCCCAAGCGCTTCGAACGCTTTTACATGTTGAACGACAGCGGCTTGATGTTGGCCACCGAGCTCATGCGCCGCACGCGACCCATCATCTTGCGCTCAATGTCCTCGAGCGATTTGCCCTGCGTCTCCGGCACGTACACGATCACAAACAGCAGACCGACGATACAGATCGAGCCGAACATCCAGAACGCACCGTGATTACCGATGGAAGCTGTTGGGGGGTTAAAAAACATCACATTAACAATATGTTTATTTCCTTCGAGTAGGGAAAAAAAACAAAACAACACTCCTCCCACTTACCGGTAATGTCAGCGAACGTCTTCGTCACCACGAACGTGCAGCTCCAGTTGAATGCCGTCGCAACGGACGCGGCCGAACCGCGAATCTTGCCCGGCAAAATCTCACCCATCATCAGCCACGGAATGGGGCCGAACCCGAGCGAGAAGCCTACGACGAACACAACGAACGCGGCCAGCGGCAACCAACCGATCTCGGACACATCGTCACCGTTGTTCTTCATGTAGAAGAACGTGCCGAGCGTCATGAGCGTAATGATCATGGCCACGTCCGAGATGTACAGCAGTATCTTGCGGCCGAGCCGATCGATCAGCACGGTCGCGATGAAGGTGGCGATAAAGTTCACCACACCGACGATGATCGTGCACAGCTTCTCGTCGATCGTCGAGCCGGCGCTCTGGAAGATCTGCACCGTGTAGAAGATGACCGCATTGATACCGGACAGCTGCTGGAAGAACATCAGCCCGAGCGAAATGAGCAGCGGCTTCAGGTTGGCCTTGTTGAGCAGATCCAGCATGGCGCTGCTAGAGGCGTGCCGTTCCGCGTCCTGGTGCGATTTCGAGATGCCCTTCAGCTCCGGCTCCACATCCGCCTTGCGACCGCGCAGCCACTGGAGCGCTTTGCGTGCACGATCCTCCCGGTTGCGCGACACGTACCAGCGGGGCGTCTCGGGAATGAGGAACATCAGCAACAGGAACGGTATCGGGAGCGCTGCACCGAGGAATGCCAGCCCCGACCAGTCCAGATATTTGCCCGCGACGAAGCACAGCAGGATGCCGATGTTACCGAAGGCGGTCGGAAGCAGGCCGAGCGTACCGCGCACCTCCGGCTGTACCGTTTCGCCGAGATAGACCGGAAGCGAGAGGGAAGCGATACCGACACACAAACCGGACAGTGCACGACCTGCGCAAGAGCGTGATGGGTTAAAAAGATAAAAAAGGAGTTTAGTGAAAACAAATTTTAAGAAATGGCGAATCGTTCTACTTACCAACCAGAACCATTGCGACATGCGTGGCGCAACCGATCAGGAGCCAGGAAATGATGAACGGTGTTGCCGTCGCCAGGATGGTGTTCTTGCGCCCGAGATACTCAATCATTGGCCCGCCGAGAATGCCACCGGCCAAACCGGCGAGCGGCATAATACCACCGACCCACGAGCCCTGTGTGGAAAGAGGGGAAATCGAAACGAAAGGCGGAATTAGTTAGCGCATGCCGGACGGAATCCGCTAACCTTGAACTGACAGCAGATGACGTGAATGCATTATGGTGGCAAATTTCAACCCCATCCCGAACACGCTGCCCGAAAATGTCTTCCTATTTTGCTCTGGACCGGTTCGATATCGTTTGTTATCGTCCGTGTACGAGGATAGCAAAGGAAAATGCGTGAAGTAGCTGTGGAAGCAGCAAGGAAACCGCACCGATGTACAAAAATATCCCACCTCCCACTTGTTTTGGTTCGCTTGGCGTCTGCTTCCACTCTTCCTTGAAGTGGTTGTTTTTTTTTTTTTTGCTTTACTATTCCTTCGCTTACAAAACGGGCGCGCGTGTCCCTCGCTAACTTTCTGCTAACTTTAAACAAACGGGCTTTAAGTTGCTTGCACGCGTTTGCAATAATAATTGCCGGCTCGGTGTCGCGGCCGGCACCAAGTCAAGGCATAATAATCAACAGATTATTTGCTGATTGTTTGCCTTTTCCGCCACCGAGGCTGGCTCGAGCTAATGAGCACACTATAGCGCCACCTTACGCGTGCAGGACACTTTTCACCACCCCGTTGTTGACCATTTTTTTGCTTCTATCTCACTATCTGGTATACAAAGGCTAGCCTCGAGCACATTATCGCACAACCATTGCACCACGCGGCAAACTGATGTCGGAACAGAGATTAGCGCGGAGTTTGGAATTTGATCAACATCTACACCCCGTCGTGTACTTGGCAAAGGACACCCAGTAAAGCCCACGAGGCCCTCATACTTACCGATTGGTCCGTAACCTCGAACGATGTAATGTTGCGATCCTTCATCGATACCAGGGCGGGTGAGGTGTAGGCGGACGAAAATCCCACGACCATGGAGCCGAGCGACACCGACAGGGCGGCCAGTACCTTTAAAATGGAATAAAAGCGCACGTTAACATTGCAGCAAACACACCGTGGAGCGTGATGGACGATGATCCTGGAAAAATGATCAATTTGAACGATCTGCTGGTTGGCATGGCGACTATGTTTATGCTAATTTCTTAAGTTTTCCCTAGATGATAAAGGATCAATTGCGTGTAAGTGATGGTGATGCGTTGGTTTAGTAAGAAGTGTAATAAGTAGATTGGTTTTGAAACCTGTGAGAAGGTGCACTTTGCGACCGGCTCCTCGATGGGCACCGAGAACGACACATGGGTGTCGGCGCGCATCAAAATCTTCACCATTTTGCTGCCGTTCGAAACGCGTCACCACCGCGTGTACTACGCAAACACCAACTACTACTGCGTGGTCCTTCTCGCGGGGGTATTTTTCGTCCACGACGGGCAGGACACTTTTCGGTGGACACCCTATTACTGGACGACGGTCGGAGGAATAACGGATAAAGGAGAAAAACTAAACAATAAAGAAAACAGAAAACACGACCCAACGATGGTGGGACCAAACACTGGGAAGCTGAGCTGCTGCTGCTGCTGCTGCTGCTCGCTGACGTCCGTGTGCGCGCGCGGAACAGCTCTGGCACGGCACTGGCCAGTTCGTTCCATGTGGCTGCGGAGCATGATTCCGCGGCTGTATGTATGTGTGCATGTGTTTTTGAACGATAAGTACAAGCAATCTTTTGCAATCGCGAACATCCTGCTACAAAACTGTTGCTACATGGTACACTGTTTGTGTGTGAAAGAGTGTTGGTGTGCTGTATGGTCGCGTAACGGCCACTTCCTCACTCCCTTACTCGATCTGGGGAGTTCAAGCTCTCTCGTTGATAGTGCGCGCTGGACTCACACTCCCCTCTCTCTCTCTCTCTTGGCGCTCCAGACTCCAGACAGGGAAGCCGTCCAGTCCAAAACTCGCCCTTCCCCCGCCTGACCAGATGCTTTTCCCAATTGATGGAGGGATGTTGCTGGTTAAATCCACCCACCCATTCCGGGGTTGGACTTATCCGGCAGCCCACAAACACACGCACACAGAAGTAGGCAAATCAATGGTCCTCCACGTTATCAACGTCATTGCCCCTTCCAATGTGTTCGAGGGCGAAAGTGCCGTTGTTGTGCTGGCCGCGGAGCGCGACTCCATTCGTTTTGGCCCCGATTTGAGCCGAGTCGGTGCCGCTTCTAGCTGGTTTCTTCTTCGATCTGTGGAACTGTGCGATGTCTCCATCTTGTTTTTTTTCTCCTACGAGCAGGCTCATGCTCGGGGAACAATATGCGGAAAATTAGCCCAACTGATGATTGTGTCGCATATTGGGAGCAAACTGAACTGAATGGTCACTCTTTATCTAATTTCAATTTAAGTGTGTACTAAATGTCCTTTTTGTCTCATTATTGCGTGTAAAGTCCCTAGCAAAAAAGACGATAAACTCCTTCGGAATAAAAAGGATTTGTAAATGCAGCAAGCAAAACCAACCGGTAGACAAACACACACCATTCCGACCGTTGCCATCGGCAGCCTGTCGTCTCCCGGTGCTGAGACGAGCGCTGCCGCCACTGCCGTCGTCCGGTCGGACACTGTCGGAATTTTCCTGTCGATTGTAGCCAAATTTTCCATCACCAGCTTGCCACACAGTACTTGCGTTTCCAACATTGGAAAAGACACGGACACACGCACACACTCGCGCACACGATAGACAACGCACTAGCGGGTGGGGTGGACACACATATGCAACACCGGAAGAGCAAGGATGTTCCGGATTAAAAACCAATCCGATCCGTTTGTAAAGCTACACCGCGAGAGAACTGGTTCAGGTTGCTTTATGCTGCTCGATAAGCATTCTTCTATCCGAATATCGGCCTCCCCTCTCAAGACACAAGCCTAAAGGTTCCGTCTGTCACACAATCCACAATCTCCTCACAGCTGTAACGAACGGGCGAGACTGAGACTGTTCGGTCTCTCGACCAAACCCCGGATACAGGACATGAGCAACACACAAGGATCATCATCGCACGAACACTGCTACAAAGACTGCACGCATTGGATGGCAACGCGCGACGTCCCTACCCACCAACCCAGTTGTTTCCCCCCACTCGGCCCCATAGTACGATATCATCGTTATCGTAATCCATCCATGCTGCTCAAGTCACCACCACGACAGCGCGCAAGTGGAAGTTTGCTGACCGTGTGCGTCCATCTGGCGCTTGCTCTAATTCCCGTGCTCGGCGAAAGGATGAGGAAGGCTTTCCACGCCGTTTGACGATTTCAAAAATCACAAATATGTATGGTTGTCATTGACATTGAAACCGGGGAACCACTAGAGAGCACAGCTGACGAGAACCGGGAATTGGGGCCGGCGGAGACGGATGTGATGTGGCTTCTCCGAATGTCCCGGCACTCGGGGACGATGAGCTCTCCCGGTTTTTTTTTTGGCTAATAACATGAGTGAAGAGTGCGTTTTTTTTTTTTCCTTGTTAATTGTGCACACTCCGGAAATATATTTCGAAACATGGTGACATAGCCAGTGCCTTCATACGCATTCAAGAAGCACAGAGAGAGATAGAGTGTCATCACAATAGGGACGGTTTCAAGTGCATGTTGTTTAAATCGGGCTTCAAGTTCACGCTTGTTTGACTATTTCCGGCCAGTAACGCAGTTATTAATAGAGAGATAGAAAAAAAAACCGCCCGAAGATGGTTCAGACAAATGTCCGAAACTCCATATTTGGGCCAGCGTCTAATCAAAAGCGGGCGCACAACGCGCATTATCAATGAACAAGAGGTCAATCTTGACACCGTTTCTCATGTGTGTGACCCAAATCACTGTAAACCAGAGGCCTCCGGTGTTAGCGTAATTACTTGACACGGGTGTCTCTGACAGTTCTGGATTTGCGTCACCGAACGGAGCTGTTCGCATGTAAAGCCTCTCAACAAGTCTGTTAAAGTTGAGGGAATCATTTCAGTATTCTTTTGTTGTAATACTAAATAAAAACATTCTTGTTGGCCGGTGGCACGTGAAAACTATTTAGCTTTTCTCGCCGTCTTCCGTCCATAACGGCACTATCAGCAGTAGCAGCGGTCTATGAAAACAACTCACAATCAAAACAAACCATTTGCGAAAGGTTGGCTGCGTGGCCTGCTAAACCGTTCGGTAAACATTGGCTCTTAGCCGGCGCTGACTGATCGCTTTGCGAGCGATCGATTGATAAAGGGCAAAACGTGATCGTGGGGTAATGCGATTTGATTACGCTTTGTTCCGTCACCGGCCGCCCGAGGGCGCACTGGGGTTTGGTTTTTATTTAACACGCGTAATGCCATCGTTTCGTCCCATAGCCCGTGCACTTTTTACGCTGTTTATTGAACAAAGTTTAGTCTACAGTGCCAATAATCCTTGCAAAACATACACACACAAATACAGATACACACACACACACGGACGTCAGATGTTCAGCTTCCAACACAGAGGAAAAGGATCTTATCTCTCACCAGAAAACGATCACCTTGACCAGCTCGTTCAGTTCACTAGCAAGTAGTCCTGTCCTCCGCGCACACACCCGCACAAGCAGAGCTTGGTGGCACGGGGAAGAAAACGACGGATTTTCTACGCTATCGGGCGCTTCACCATCGACTAAACCATGGCCCCGATCGGTAGCAGCTTTTTATACGAGCGCTTCGATTCCAGCCGATGATTGTTGGAGCAGCAGCAGCGGCAGCAGCAGCAACAGTTCGTCTCCGAACGACTGGGAGGTTTTCCAGGAAAGGGGAAACTCTCCAGAAATGTGGCCAGAGCTTCTATGTATGTGTAACCGCTGCATGCACCGGCCCTTTGCTGCGTAGATCCGCACCATTTCGCAAAACCCATAACAATAAATAAAGACTAGTAAAGCAAGCCCCAAACACTCCCGCGTCTGGGCACTACGATCAGCTCGTCGCAGGTGCCGGTACACTCTCATCAGTCTCTGCACAATTGCTGCAAGTGAACAATCGTGGCACACGCGGGTGGCGCTCCCAACTGTTATCGGCGTGCGGTGGAAAGATAGAGCGTGTCGAGGAAAATGTACGTTGCACCTTCAAACCACGCTGTTCAAGGATACAGGGAAAGGTGTTCCTTTTGTTTTAGACGTGCGCTCCAGTTACTTTGAACTGGTAGAAACTGACCAACTGTGTGTGTGGGAGTGCGTTTGTTCCAAAGACAGAGATAGGGAGAGCGAGAGATTCGAGCGATGAGCCGATTTAAAATGGGAATCGATCGATCGAAATGGCATTCGCGCGGCTGCAGTCGTCACGTGTCTGCCGTTAGGCATGTGAGTTAGCCGCCTCATCCATCGCTCCATTGAGTTGAGCTGCATTGCGTTATCGATAAGTCATTAGAATTGAAACACAACTAATAATACTAAACCATTACCATCGAGGAGATTGCTATAGCCGGCGAAAGGGATGAGGGTTGGGGGGTCTACCCGATGCGCAATGCACCTGCGATGATGCACACCTTTCGGTGTTGCTCCAGTGTGTGGCCGGCTATGAATAGTTTTGATTAATTAGCTGTCCGAAGCTGCTCGATGGGAAAATGGGTATGACTTCTTATGGGTATGGAACTGCACATCGTATTGCTCTAGGTGATAATGAATATTGAGCACATGTGTACATCGTTTCTCCATGTACGCTTCAATGAAATACGATGCCGATGGCCTTGAACCGTGTTTTAGGGCCGGGGCCAAAAATAGTCCGGTAGGAATGGCTTTCAGAAGCTAAATCATTCAAAATTCTTCTTGAAATGCATTACTTTGGAATGAAATGGAATTGGCACAACTGACACCATTCATCGGACCCTGGACCAGCGTCAGAAACCCCCGCCAAGCCGTACGGCCAGATGACGAGGGCATACCGATAGTAGAAACCGCAATTATCCCGATCGCGCTACGCGTACGTTAGCAAAAGGCACGGACAATAACAACAAGCACGATGGGCTTCTATACTCCATGATGCTTCTACTTCGCACGACACGAATGCTCCTGCGAGAAAAAAAACCCTCACCAGCTGATGATAAGATCACGTAGGCAACAGCTGCTTCAGCTCCAGCTAGTCTTGCAATGTGCCGGCCATCAACAACTGACCGATCGGGATTTGCTGGACCGATCTTTGGCTGGTGGAGCATCTTTCTTTCATTACTAGACCGTCGTTTAAGGTCGCTGCTCGCGGCGCAAGAGCCGAACCGAGGGTTGGCGGCCTGAACGCGAAGAAGTGTCAATCTATCTACCCTGGTCATTATCAGTGACGCAAATATTTCTGGGGTAGTATGCTAGCGAACGTACGTGAAACTTCTCAAGGCACGTTGGCAAGCGCGCCGGGAGCTGCTCGACCTGTACATTGAACTGCCCCGTGGTCTCGCGCGGCAAGGTAAAAGGTTAAACCGTTTGGAGGTGCACATTGATTTATTGGATGGAGTCTTTGGATCGTCCTTCTATATTTAAATGGTTGCTTTTCCTTACATTTGCAGTTCTTTTTAAGTATAAAATAACCTCCAATTGTGTGTCAGACATCTACCCATAATAATTCCACTTGGCTAGAACTAGCAAACCTTGCTGGCTCATCATCGTCACTACTGATCGCTGCACCCTTATCGGTATAAACAAACAATTCAGCTAGAAAGCACAATTAGCATTCCGGCTAGGTTTAGTTTGGTGGCGCATCGCCTACGTGAAGTGTGTCTCAGTGTACACGCGCGCTTACACTGATACGATTATGACGTTTTCAACCAATGATACGCATCTTGAATGATTAATGATGAAAATGATGTTTACCGATTCCCAGTCGCCATGCCCCAGAGTGCATCCGAGATGACATATCACAGCAGCGGGGGAAATCACCTACCTGTGTCCAGATGTAGATCGGATTTGTCGTTGGCCGGTACACCTCTAGCTTCGGTTTGCCCTCCTCGGTGATCTGTCGCACGAACGGGACGGCGGTGCGCATATTCTCCTCCTTCGTGCCCATTTCCATCTCCAGAAAGCGAATGCTTTTCCGCGAGTCGGTACTCATCGACTTGGACTGCTGGAAATGTTTGCGTGAGCTGATGTAGTCCTCCTCGTCGCTCGAATCTAGATCCTAAGGACCGAATCGTAAAACGCATATTACATTATCCGGACGCTCATTGCCAGTATGCCTGTCTTCCTGTGTCGTACCTTCAGGTCAATGATGACCGGCTTGGTAATGTCCGCATCGATCCTTAGCAGGCTGGTGGAGGGTTCAAAATCTTCGTCGCTGCTCGACGGCGACGGTTCCTTGTCGAACTTGAACGAAATGTGTCGCGCATCGAGGCTCTTGTGTTTGCGCTCCTGGAACTCCTTCCGCTGGCCCTCGAAATCGTCCGACGATGAGGACGCCTTCAACAGCTGCTCGAGCACCTTCGCGCTCTTCACGTCGAGCGATACATGCTTCTTGCCCTGGAACTGCCGTCTGTTGTCGGTCGCTAGCAGGTGCCGTAATTCCTGAGAGACATGAAACCCAATGTTAAATATAGCGATTTCTGTCGTTCTTGTTACTGCTACTACTTACCTTGATTAGCTGTGACTTGTGCTCGGATGTGCTGTGGCTTTTGTGCTTCTGGAAGTGTTCCCGCTGCTTGCGGAAGCTGTTCTCGTCCTCATCGAACCGGTCGTCCTCCTGGTCGAACGATACGCGCGAGCTCTTGAGCGAGGACTTGGATTTGGCTTTCTCGACCGGCTCCAGGAACGGGTTCGTATCGTCCGTCTCGAGTATCGGGCTGAAGGTGCGCTGCGGCTGATGATGCTGGAGGGTCCGCGGTGGCACGCTCGCCAAATCCTCCGCGTTCGTGTCGAGCACGATCGTGTCCAGGCTGGTTGCGGTCGTCGAGGTGGAAAGCGATCCTTCAGCCGTGTTAACGCGCTGATAACCGTACTGCAGTGGATCACGAATTTCATCCTGCGTGATAGAGATGGATATTGTTACAATTTTGATCACTCAACAGTAAAACTAATCGCGAGGAACTATTAGAATGCAATTTTCTTTACCACCGTTCATCGAATAATCTGAAACGAAACTGAGAGCCTAGCGCTCGGTTTTGTGTGAACTGAATTTTGTTGAATCATCGACCGACATCATCAAACAAGAGATCTGAGCTTGTTTGCTCACCTGATACACAATTTGTTGACACTGATAGTGCAGCTCTATTGTGTTTCCATTGAACAGCCATTTCGTTCCGTTTGATTTGAACTCAATTTCATCCCCATCCGGTGCTTGAAACATTTCAGTGGAAACGTTTCAATTTCAATCGTAGTATTTCAACCGATCCCTAGAGGGCGCTAGCTTTCTTATGTACATCTATGATGAACATCTCGGCGCACAAAATGAACACGCAAACACGCGGTAAAGCACGATACAATTATTTTCAACTAGAGCCAATTCAGCATGAAAAATCTTAACTAGACAAAACTGGTTGTATCACGACATTGTGTCTAGTGCAATTAAATTTGTGTATATCATTTTGTACATATGCTCGCATTCGCGCGACACTCGTCTACGACGACAGTGGCGCACAACCGGCGCACGTTGCGCCGGTAAGCTAATGCAAATAACCGGCAATTGTTGCACATTTACAGTTTCAGTGCACCTCGGCAACGGTGAGAAAGATGCTTAACCACAACTCTTTCCCGCAAGTGCATGTTAGCCGGACGTTGGTTTTGTTCTTGTTTTGAAATTGTATCCCTCAGGGCGATGAGAGTTTTTATTGCCCTAGTATAAATTTACAACATTTCTCCTTTCATCTTTCTCTCTCGGCATTTCTCTCTCTATATATTTCATCTCTTCTTCGCAGTGCTATTTTTATATGCTCTCGGGCTCTCTTAGCCCTTCTCTTGCACTTCGGCACTTCGGTAGATCGATGGAACAATCCAGATCCTTTTACCTTTCAGCTTCGAGTACCTACGCGCAGGGTGCACAAAACCCGCGAGAACCGGCGGGAATATTCCAGAACCGGGCCAACCTTCCGGTTCATGGTGCCACCAGAGCTATAACCAGTGTGCAACGATTTATTCACATTTTTCATTTCTTTTTTTATAGATAAGAAAACGTTCGGGCTACCTTTTTGTCCCGTGCTGAGCTAGGGCAAAATTGTATTGACATGCAAAAACAGAAAAGAAATGGCATTGGCTCCGGACACACCGACCACAGCACACGGTAATCTACGTCATTTTGTCAGTATTTCAGTCAGTGTTTGTGCCCGTGCCGTGACGCAGGCACAATTTGTCGCGGTAACGAGTACAGTTACACTCTATGAAGGTAGTGTTGGTGCTGCATGGGAAGCACTTCCCTGTATCAAGGTGTAGTGCTGGTAAATCCGTAAAAAACGGACTGATTTGGTTGAGAAGATATATTCGGCCAAATATAAATAGCTCCATGTGCGCGCCGCCGGCGGGCAAACAAACCCGTTGGACAAATATAAGAGCTGCGAAAAGAGGCTAGCAAAAGGGAGGATAATATCGTTACGATCGCATCTGATCACGCGAGCCATCCTCAATGTGCTGTGGTGCTGTGCTTTATGAGACTGTGAAAGATTTTTGATTTGTAAAAAAAAAATCTGAAAGCAGATCTATTGCTGTTTCTCGCCTTGATAGCAGTAAGATTGCGCACAAAAAGTGTACTTTGCTTTTTCGTTTTTAGATCTTTTTGTCTTTCGTACGATTGCTGTTTATTTACAATCAACAAAATTCAACACAAGTTGTCCGTCCTCTCCTCTCCGCAAGCTCCTCCTGTACCCTTTAATTGCGCAAGCGCAGGCTGTGCTCGCGAAGCAAAGGTGCGCAGGTTGTGTGTACTAATTTGCGTCAGCAATTAGCATCCTCGAAAGACACGAGACACGATCGTCGCTGATAGGCAAATCGTGCGTTGTGCGATATATTCGCTTACACAGAGCCCGTTTTTTAACGTCGCACTATAAATTGGTTGAGTGGTTTGGTGTGATAAAGGCTGTAGAAAAACAAACAAAAGATCCACATTCACAACAATCTACTTGAATGGTAGAAACCAAAGATCAGCTGGTCTTAGCCCACTTGGACCACTTGGAAGGAAAATGGCGCACCGAAGCGTTGATCCGCTACAAACTGTATCAAATGTAACGAATGCTGCTGCACTTGTTATGCATTTTATCAGAGAATTGCCACGGCAAACACAATAGGAAATAGTGGGGGGAAAACAGCCACATGATCGGTGTCATTCCTCAAGCCCGTGTGGTTGTAGTCAATTAACATCGATGCACCTGGTCAGCAAAACACACATATTAAACACACGAGTGCACCCCGAGACACTTAGAAGCACGCAGCGCGTGACACAAAGGTGGTCCGGATGGTTTGGAAAACAATTTGAAAAATGGTACACACTTTAAATGCGACCACCCAATCGCACGTGTGTATGTGTGTGACAAGGTAAAACATAAAAAGGGCAACCGGTGGGGATACTTCCGTGAGCTGCTATAGCGAGGGTACAAGTAACGCGTGCAATGTCGGCCGGCACGAATGTTCCGGTGTAGAAGCTAATGTAACGTATCACTTACTGGCCAACGGAATAACGAGCTGCATTGTTAGAGAAGAACCCCCCCTCGGTCCCCATTTTGATTGATCTTAGAAGCAAAGGAATCTGAAGCAGGAAATCGATAATCGCTGCCATTGGGTCTCTTTGTGTGCAAAAATGACACACTTGAATAGTGTTTTCCCCCTGCCCAACGCAACTAATCCGCCAATTAGTGTGCCGTTGCAAAATAGTATTCAAAATGTTGTCTACTCCATCTTGTAATTCGCATTCGTCATTTCGCTCAAAACACGCCCATCCCCAGTATCGCCATAGTGAAATGATCCTCTCCGCCCATCCATACGGTCGCACCCTTTCAGGGTAGGAGGAGGTGCAGATATAACCTTTGGCTTGACATTGACCACCACCTCCACTACCACCGCCACTCCCACAGCGTATCTGTCACCCGGTCTAAATTCGTGCAATACTCACTCGCTGCCTTCTTCCGCAAAATCAGAAGCAAAGAAAAAAAGTGGGCGAAGAAAAAAACACGCCTGCTCCTCCCCAACGCCGCCAACCAGACAAATGCCAGGTTGACAAAAAATGTCAAAATTTGCGATCACACACAGAAACGCCCCGAGGTTTGTTTTTCCTCGTTCCTAACGCCCACGATCGATCGGTGTTTTGGCTGTTACATTTCGCCTGTGACATAAACACTTTCGCGCAAACACCCGGGCACACACACACGTACACACATGGGACACTCATGCAAGACCATCTAACCACGGGATCTTTGCACCGATCACCCGAAAATGATCTTCGCATGTGGAGGGAAAATGGTGTTGGAATGCGCGCCAACAAGGAAATGGGGCGCTCGGTGACAATGGTCGAAACTAGCGCGCACTCGGGCAGCGTCCGACACGCCGTTGACCTGTGTACGCCGGTCCCATCCCCACCCCCGTGTTCGCTCGTGAAGGACCTTGAAAGGATCCACTGAACCGGTACTGAGGCAGACGTTTGACGGCTCTGTTGGCTCGCTGCCCGACCGATCGTCGATGAACCGGGGCTTTGTTGCTCTAGTTTGTTTCGATTGGTTTCGCGAAAATTGTGGCAAAAATTCGATCACCCCGCCAGCAACCACCACTGCACCACTTACTCCTCCTTCGCTGGTCATCGTGCGCTTGATTTTGTCGACGATGCGCCCCATCGGGCCAGATCCGCTGCCTCCGCCGCCACCGCCTCCGCTACCACCGCCGCCGGTACTCATTTTCGGACTGGTGTATAGTCAGCTGCGCTGCGTTATTCACGACGTTCAACTGCACAACACTGCACCTGTGCACACTCACACGCGCGCTTTACAAATCCTCCGGCTCTGCACCGTCAAATCACTCGGCAACAACAAACTATGTGGTGAACACTTTCACTCGTGCGATCACTTTGCAAAAATGCACGATGGCTTGAATTGTTGGCCACACCAACTCTGTTGCCGCTTGCCACTGCTTGTTTGCTAATTCAAAATTCCACCTCGGAACCCACTGCTGGGGGGAGGCAAGATATGAACACTGGATACACCGTCAACGCCTTATTTTCGTTCCCTTTGGCGGTTTTTGCCGTATGTCAAGGTTCACACAGGATGCACACTGAACTCGGTGAACTCGAGAGGGGATTTTTTGTTTGAAGAAACACTTTAAAAAAACCTCGCACACACACAAAAACTGTTCTGTGCTGTTTCGGTTCGCTTCACGATTACACAGTCTGTGTACAGCTGATGCGATACACGTTTTGGTGAACGAAAAAAAAACTCCGCAAACAAAAAAATATTTAAAAGAAAAACGACTGCGTTCACCTTTTCGCGGTGGCTGCCGCACTTTACATTGGAAACACAAAACCCGCGAGTTTCGCGCACGATCTGTAGACGATAAGGTTTGAAAAGCTGCGCAATGCTTCGACGAGCTTATATATCATTTTCTGTCTCAATTGAGTTCGCTAGCTAGCACTCACACACATGCGCTCGTCAAGTCGCGGGGGATCCGAGTTCAACACATTGAAAATAAAACTTGCCAAGTCGCCGTACTGATCCGATGGGTTTCCGTGCGCTGCTGAGAGCTCTTGAATTGGCGCTATCCGTGAGCGCCGAGGAGTTGTCGTCCACTTGCTGTTGATGCAGAGGTGTTCGCGTACACGCTTTGTGATGGTCTCAAAACGATCTTCATCTTCCTAAATTTTGAAGATAGCATAATGTTGAAAGATCTCTTGATAGCTTTATCTCATCAGAAATATTGTTGGTAAGGAAAAGATTATTAGATCGTTCAGATCTTTGTGATCGATCGAGTGCTTTGGATGCTCTTCAGACACGCGCCTAAAAGAAATATTGTTTTGTCGTCATCCTCACATCGTCTTCTTTCGGTTCTGCCAGATTCGGAAAGCGCTAAAAGTTAAAAGTGTTTCGCGAAATTTGCAAACACAAGTACAAGTTTTGTTGGGGAACTCCCCAACTCACGCACACAACCTCATACGGGGGCTTGGTAAAATTGCAGAAAAGCAGAAGAGCGCATGAACCTTGCAACCTACAAACGCGGCATTTGTTCGCGCAGACATTCGCTTGGGGACACAAGCATGGTGCGTGGCGCAGTCCTCCCCACCACCATCCTACTGATGTTAAACATGATCGAAACATGGCAAGCATTTTCCCCCCTTGATCGTGATATGTATCTACGTGTGTGTGTGTTGGTATGCATGCCGGTTTGTTTGTAGTGAGTGGAAATTTCCTATGCTCTCAATATGTTTTTAGTGCTATGCTCTGTTCTTCTGTTTCTGCTTATTTTATACTTTCGCGCCTGTCCCTTTCGTGGTGACACCGCGGGGGATTGGTGGCATGGGAAAGGAGCATCCCGCGTCCCGACTGCCAGTTTTCATTAAAGCATGTTCCAGAAGAAGGGAGCAAAGTCGAGAACAAGATATCCTCAGAAGAAACGTGAAGTGCAGCACGTGCAGTCTTTACAGTCTTTACATTATTTCTCCATCTCTCTCTCTCTCTCTCTCTCTCTCTCTCTCTCTCTCTCGCGCTCTTTTTCTCTCCGTGGTTAGTGATCTTGAGTAAGAAATGTACTGTGGAGATGGGGTTTCTTCACATCACTTTCGGTATCTAGACGATCGGCTGTGCCCTGTGATCACTGCTTCTATTTTCGGGGCCCTTGGGAGGTTAGTCAAAAAGTAAGCGAAGATCGCTGACATTTTTAGCCGTGTGTGAGTGTGAAGACATGACGAAACGAAAAACATCTCTCACGTGTGAACGCTGCACATTTGGACAGCGGTATATTTCACTATTCAGTGTAGTTATTATGTCTGTCAAAAGGGTTACCGTCCGACTTCTTCCGATTTCTGCGTTGCGATAACGATGTCATTCCAACCATCCGAATGCCGCGTGCTTGTATTATTCATCAAACCACCAGCAAACGAACTCTCACACGCGCTCGATGAATGAAGAGCATCAGGCTAAGGTTCCTCGTTTCAGGTTTATGGACCCCGTTCGTTCAGGTGATGCGGAAAATGTATCAATCCCAAAAAATAAGCCGCAATGACGATTCATACGAACGTAACTACAACGGAGCAACCTTCGCCAACATATTCGCTTCCTCGCTAAGACGACCTATCTTGGATCGCGCGGACCTGATACGATTCCCCAAAGTCAACGGGTATAGGGCGACCGTGAGCGGGCGTACGCCATACGGCTACAGATAGCGATTATTGGCAATAAATCGACCACCGCCTGTCGTGTCAATACCGATTCGTGCACGAGGGATACAGCTCATTCCCGTTTCGTCTCCAAATGCCCTGTTATCTGTGATCTAGTGCTTTTCAACAGGCGTGTAAATAGGTTGTAACGATAATTGGTCCTCTGTCCTGCGCCCGGATAAGTGCGTCCATTCCGGGTTTATTCTAGATACCGACACCGAGATAAGTCACCCAACTCTACGTTCACGTGTCAATTGAATCGAGGGCTCTACAGTGTCCTCCAGCCGAACTTGAACCCACCGAGGAGGGTAGCGTGAAGATTAAGCGCTGCTCTTTCTCTGGAGTACACACAGCCACCAAAGACTTTGCTAGAAGCGGTCCTCGCTGTCTATCATTAAGACAACAAACGTAAAACAAAGGGTACTACACAGGTGACGGCGGTGGCTGTTAATCCTTACTATTACAGATGATATGTGTGCAAAATAAACGGAACAGGAAGTGAGTGTGAACGCGCACGAATCGTTAGTGCACGCGCCTCGTGCTCACACGCTCCAAGCGGAAGAGATCATGACAAGGTTGATCGTGAATCACAGCTTCTAGAAGCTACAATTTAGATTATTATTTATGTGTTTCACTTGACTTGACATCTCAGGAATGGTTGGGCTTGGGTCGTTGTGTGTTAAGTTGCGTCCCGTAACATCATAAAGCATAAGTAATGTTAAGTTACAACTCAAACGCTGTGTCAAATACGATCCAGTGGCACCTCTCATATGGAAGATCCAAAGCATACTGAGACACACGGAGTAACGTGTGCACTGTTCGCCGCTTTTCTACGCTACACAGCAACCAACAACTTCCACATGGACACTTGGTATTGGTTCAGCAGCTTTGAGGGCGCTTGTTTGTTGGTGTGTGTATATATATATCTATATAGAGGGAACTCACCTATTGCAAACACCTTTCCCCCCTTCCAACAGGTGTGTTGGAGCTTACCGATACGGTGGGCAGACACACACACTCATAGACACCTCAGGTCGGACGTGAAGCATTCTGCGTAGCGAAACATGATTTCCGTACGTGTGTGTGTACTTCAAGGGTATCCAGAGACGAGCCCCCATAGTGGACGAGCCCTCGCGCACGGTTCGTCGAATGAACGGCTTTTTTACTCCCCAACCCCCCCAATGCAGCACCGTTGCTGTAACCGTCTACCTCGAGTTCCAGCCAGTCTCAGACCCCCCTCTAGTCCGCTGTCTGTCGGAGATATCCCACGTTGCAAATGTTGCTGAGCACGTCGGTGGACGACTTTGACCCGCACGCACTCATCACCACCACCTCGTCATCAGTTCAATGTTGGAATGCATGCTTCGCACGAGTCCACAGTAAAAACAAAACAGATCAACTTGCACTATTAGGTTATGCAGTTTGGCTCTCACGATCGGCCGTGATGTAACACGTGTCGGAAGAATTTGTACATCTTACCTCAGAAGTGTCAAATTGGAGCTAACTTTCGGGGAGTTTTAGTAACGTAACTCCAAAAAAAAACCAGACAGGTTCCAAAGTCCCTACCGACAAATGGGCACGACCTGATAACAAACGCCGGCAGCAGTATCGATTGCAAAATGTTGTTGACTTAACATTGGAGCTAGTCACACGATAACTGGCATGCCGATATTTTCTTGCCCTTGCGTGTTTCGTTTCCTTCCGTTCGGGTGGGGGGCAGGATGGATATCGAAGCATGATACCAAAGTCCTGCAGTGACGGTGGGGGTTTGTTTGTCCACTTGACGAATCATTGCTGACGACAATTGCTGACGGTATTACGATATTGGGAGGTAGCAAAAAAAATCAGCCCTAAAGCGCATTCTTTACCTATATCGTTTCCCCCAGCGTATCTCACTTCAGCAACATGACCGTGGGTATATGAAGAAAGGTGTGTGACACACATCCGACTGGTGTTTGTGTTTCCCCAGCTGTTGACGTCGGAGGGCGACGTAATATTCGCGCCGTATGTCATCATTCCAAGTCCATATTCAAAACTCATATCTGACTTCACTCCATACGATATCGTTCGCGATCGCTGCTGGGGGTGGTTGTAGTGGTAGTAGATGTTGTTGTTTTTTTTTAAGATAAAGCCACCTGTGAGCGGTGTCGTTTTTTTCGGATACTTGTAAACGTGACGAGGAAAAGAGGAAGAAACCCTCGAACAAACAGGATATGGAGGTAAAGTGAGTGTCTAACAGTCACGAGTGAAAAGAGCACCCAAGATAAAGTGTAGACGCGCGGGCAAACAAACTAAAAAAACCGGTTACTTTGGGACACACTTGATTGGGAACTTGATTTCATGTTCCGGGTGTAGAGGGTGGAAGTGATCTGCGGGAGCTCACTTTGGAGAAGTGACGTCAAGGTTAAACCAAAGCGAAGTGAATGAGGTGTACGAGAAAACGAGGTAGGTTCGTCGCTTAGGTCATGGTACTGCAGATTTCCCACTCCCTTCCAGGCACAGTTCGGTGTCAAGGTTAGGCAAGGTGTTTTGATGAATGTTTTTTTCGAACAAAATCGTGCGCGGTTTCGATGCCGAATTAATGGCTAATTAAATAGTAGAACAGTCCAAAATATGCTTTAACGTTTTGTTGTGTTTTGTTGTGCTAAACAACAAACAGCAGCACCTGTTTCGCAGTGAATTGCTAGAAAACATGCTAATTGATGCATGGGAATAACAACAAAAAATGGGGAAGTGCCAAAACACAAATTACCAAAGTTTGTACAGCCACCCCAATACCGTCAATCATCATCAGCGATGGAGGGCGGGAGGGTAAGAGCAAATAAGGCGAATCATCTTGTTGGTAAATAAAACACTTAACCTTCGCAGATCGTTGATTGGCGAATTTGCGCCGCTGTGTTTGGTGTGTTGTTGGACGCTCATTTTCACAGCCCTTTCGCTGTCATTTTTTGCAAACTAAGGTGGCGATGTTTTGATGCGATCGATTTCATTGACACCATGCATGTCGGGTTCACGTAGGCTGGCCAAAAACGTGACAAAAAAACTACGCAATAGAAATACAGTTTGGTGACGTGACCCGAGGCGTGAGATGCAATCTTAGTTAGAGCTAATTAATGACACAGTCAAGCACAAATAAAGTAGTGCAATTTTGGCGATTGATTGACCTTCTCGTGTTCAGCAGATCATCTCTGGATGTTTTGAACTTCAAAATAAAATAGTTAAAATTATGCGTATTTAATAATAAATCTTCTGTGTTTATTGCATATTTCGGAAATTTTGTAAAACTTTTGGAATCTGTTTCGTTATTCTCCATAATCAATTTAATGTTCTAGTAATAAATTCGTTCCTCTCAATCTATCGTCGGGGTAAGAGGCAGGACTCATCATCATCATGATTAATCCTCAGTAGTTCCTTTATTTCCTTTACATCCTTTACAGGTTTCGTTGAACTCCTAAATGTCTTAATGGTTCAACGAAGACACCTTCGTCGTATCACCTATATGTTCTTTTCATGTAGTTGTAGTATCACAAACCCTTGTTGCTTTGGTGCGTGTTTTACTTTCTAAATTCAAGGTCGCGTGACAACCCCACCGCGCCCCAGTTTTTTGTTTTACATAGGGTAGTGGTTCTCTTCCACTCCGTTTACCGGTTTTCGGATAGGTGAAGCGCGCAAGTGTAAAGCGTTCCGATTTATATACACTTGCCCGCCAAAGCCCCGGCGTATCGTCAACAACAAAACGTACATTGAGTGCACCGAGCTTGGAAGTGCGGAAAAAGTTAATTTGGAAGGGTTTTAGAGTCGCTCTTCGACCTTCACGCGCAGCCGAGCGAAACGATCACACGATCACTTCCGAGCGGGAACGACCGGTCCGCGCACCGTTCTACCCAAAGCTCACGGTGTCAGCACGAGACTGCGAGTGGCGCACAAAAGCTGCACATGCATCGAACGCGATCACTATCGCTAGCACGTCTCACAATGCACGCCATTGTACACGAAGCGCTGATCGCGGTCTAGACAGAAATCTGCCTGATTTACATTACCAGCAATAATGGTGGAACGCGAAGAGGCTCGAGCTGCCACCCCAAACGCCCCTGTCCCTGTCCCAGGGACTGGAATTTCACTTATGAACCTGTAAGACGCACAATTAAATATGCAATTTGAGCGCAGTGCCTATTTATAGTGCGCTTTTAGCTTGCGTCCGCATCCTGTCCTAGAGTCGCCCTTCGATCCGCTGATTATCATTAGGCTTGATTATATGCTTCGCCTCACTTTTGACGTAATATCTGTCCCGTCCCACTTTGTCGCACTACGGCGCAGCATCGCCGCAGGATCTTTCGGTCGGTCGGTGGCGTCCAGTTCCCTTCGGTGCGCTGTGCACGTGCTTATTTTCAGTTGTCATTCCGTACGACATGGGCAAGCGGAAGGTAGAGGTGATTGGATTGGATGCCATTTCCGAAGAACAGGTTAATCATCCGATTCGATAGAGATTGACAGTAGTGGAAAATTTTTGCAACCAGTTGTTTTTTTTTTGCGGGGCAAGTGCATACTGCAGACAAGTAGTCCGATGAGCATTGGAAGAAAAGGTAGAAACGACAATTCAGGTTTCTCCTAGACAAATCAACATCCTAAGCTGCATGCGTAAAATCCCATTTTAACGTTGTTAATTGATTGTCGAATATAGGTTCCTCATTGATGCTGTTGAAACGTATTGTATATGGTTAAATTATTGCCTTATGAGATGAGTTTAATACCCCAGAGAAGTATAGTCAGTTATTATATATTGATTGATTGATTGATTTGTTTATTTATTTATTTTATTTCAAATTTATGTACTATATACATGTGTCCAGTAAATTATCTTTAAACCCTTTATGCGCATAGCTCTCGTGATCTTTTTCCTTAGGATATCTCTCATGCTCATCTCATTACCCGTTACAACCGTTACGCTATAGCGTTACACTAGCATCCTTGCCAAAATCCCCGCACAAGGAGGCGGCGTCCTCTTACGCTTCCTAAATGTGCTGCTGAACTTTGCTTTCTCTGTGTCCCTCCCAGGCCAATGCTTCTCTTACCCGAAGCTCAAAGTACGCGTCGACGGGGTGATGTAATTAATTAAACTGACTTTGCGCAATGTCAAATTTGCTGCAGTCGGCCGAACAGCAACGGCAAAAGGGTGATTGTATCTTGGCTGCTTGAACGCTTGCACGTACCCCCAACTCGTGTGGTGTGTGTGTGTGTGTGTTTTTTGGGGGGTGTGTCTCTGGCCGATGACACTAACACACAGCGGTAGTGCTGCATTAGTGCCTTTCCCGTGCCATTTTCTGGCAGCCTGCATCTGACTGTATCTCTAGAATAAAATTGAAATATTAGTTTTAATAGTAGCCATTAAACTACTTCCAACATGTAAAATTGCTTTATTGCATGTCATCGCCCAGTGGCAGTAGTAGACGGCGCTTGACGTGTGGCACGTGCGCAGTGTCTAGCGTTGAGCGAGTGGGTTTGAATTATTCCTATCGCCACAATTTGTTTCGGAACTTGCCGTCTGGCGGAACGTCAACTGGTCGGCTATTAAGAGTACATTATTCATAAAACACCGGGCGCCTAGCTCGATGATTTAAATCGCATTAATGTAGATTATTCAATCGATTAAGCTTTCTCCCATCCAGACGAGATAAAGCATGGAATGTGGTAGTGTTACGTACGGGTATTAAAATCATTTAATTGAGATGATGTAAAATAGATTACAGACGAATAAAATGTCAGTTTTGTACCAATTCTGCACAACCATCATATTGTGATAAAAGCGAGTGACTTATCCAAACATACTGTGACATTTATCTGACCCAATGTTGGACCTTAACCGATATGACCCTGGTTAATCGGCGGCGGCATTACCGCTCTGTTATTACATAGATTAAAATCTTATCCATCAAAGCCAGGCCTCCCGTTAACTGGCCGTCATGACTGTGCCTTCTCAGTTGCTTGGTTACTTGACGCGCAAGAATTAAATGTTTGGAATGTCACGGTATAAGCCCGAAAAAAAATCAAAAGTCATTCTTCGGGCTGTGTGTCAGCGGAAAAAATTGTATACGATAACAATCGACGACCCACTGGGGGAAGGAATACAAGTGTTGTGTTGTTTAACGCGTCGGGAATAATTCAAAAAAGGGACACGAATGACGATTTTTTTTTTTGTTTTGTGGCGTTTAATGCTCATCTCATTTGCATTAAACACTCTCCGCTTCTCGGAAATCTGTACGTCACTGTTCATCTCACATGATCATTTCAGCTCTCCCTGACGTCTTACGTGCAGAGGGGCGCGCGTGTAAGGAGTGTGAATGTATTTTGGTCCACAGTCGCCTGCTTCCCAAAAAAAAGTAAAATCTTTGTGCGGGTGTGTCTTCCAATCGGTAAAATAAACATATGTGTAGGTGTTGGTATGACCGAAGTACACGCTGATTCATGCTCAGACCGTGACAAGGTCGCGACAAGTCACACCAACCAACCTAGCCAACCAAGCAAGATATGCGGTATGTGGTGAAATAAGTGCAAAAGTGTATACAACGTTGATTCATCCGTATTTCTAATCTGGGAGTGTGAAGTGGGAGTTTAATCGGTGATTGTGCCCAACGGAGCAATGTTTTATTACATTTGTCAAATTGATTTGAAGAAGAATTTGTTTTTTATTATAATTTTAAATACTATTTCACAAAAGCTAACGAGCCCCCTGCACCAACGCCGACAGCAATTTGGTAGCGGTTCACTAATGAATGGTAATCAATTCAGTGCCGATCGACGGCGAAACCAGAGGCCCGTTGGTGCACGAGTCAAACCGATCGCACGTCGGTTATCGTGTCAATGTTAAGTTTAAGCTCGAATCGATGAAGCGAATAAACCGCTTCCTCGATCGTTGCAAGAAACAGAGAGAGAGAGAGAGAGAGAGAGAGAGAGAGAGAGAGAGAGAGAGAGAGAGAGAAAGATAGATAGAGAGATAGAGATGACACATTTCGGTAGTGTGCGGCATGCTTCAATTGATTTGACAGCTAGCTGTCAATTGTGGCGCACGAGAATGGTGGCGTTCGTAGTAGTAGCATGTGGACGCTGTTTTGCCGTCAGTATCCTTATGACGTCAATCACCTATTGATGACGTGCGAGGGAGGAAGTTTTCAGATAAGAAAAGTTGAAGAATTGTTGAACAATAAGCGATAGTGTGTTCCAAAAAAATTAAACGACGTACCACGCCTCAAACGTCATTGATATTGCGAGAGTGATATTCGATTACTGCTCGATCGAGATCGATCGAGCACCATGTGCGTGCTGAGTGTGTTTTTTTGCTGCCGTTTTTGCAATTGATCGAAACGAATCTCGGGGTGTAGTCAAGGTTAAAGCAATTAAAATCGATCAATCTGGATGGAATTAATTGGCATTGGTTTTGCGTCGTTATTGGGACGCATCGATCGTAACGCTCTGCCAAAGCACTTTCCAGAACAAACTATTGTATTCGATTAGACTGCTTTTTTGTTTCACTATTCTGCATATCATGTTTCGTATCGAATGCTCATGTTTTCACAACACAAACAAGTCTTGCGGAAAGAAGCATGTATTTAGATATTAAAAATTAGCTGTAAGACAATTTAAAGAGCTGAAATTAAGTTAATTGACCCCGAAAGTCTGCAAACAAACAACAACATGGTTTCCCTATTTATATAGCATGTATTTGTTAATTAATGTTTCGATAAAGATTCGCGCAGAAAAAAGGAGCGCAAAATCCGCTACGTGCTTCGCGGCACACGCAACAGTGCAACCTGCTGCGCATGGAGTTGCGCGTGGAATGTGTCACGCACGCTTAGCGAAATGGCAATAATTGAAGGATGGGTTTGGCCGGCGACTTCGATTCAGTTGATTGGCAAAATTAGTCGTCCGGCTCCACCGTCCATCGACTGTGTGTTTGGCTCTTTTGTATATTGCGTCACGTTACTTTCATCTCCGCCAATGCGTTAGTGGACCGTTTGCTGCTGGGGCATTTTATTATTTTTTCTTTGCATGCAAACAGTTTTTTTCTCTCTCCCTCTCTCGGTGGCCTGCGGGTCAAATGAGCTGAATCGAAGAACCACACACACGCACTCAGCCGGAGCTATTTGGCCTGTAGTTGTTGCTTTTTTTGTGTTTGCACATTTTGGCTTGTTGTTCCCCATACCCTGGCTTCGGTTCGTTTGTGGTGGTGAAATTTGATAAACTGCTTCTACAAGAAGATTGTATTTCTTTTTTTCATCCGTTTTTTGTTGCTGTTTGTTTTTACTCCGGCACCCTCTCTCACCCCTGTGTGTACATATGAATGCAAATCAAAAATATATCGCGCTTTTGGGGTGCGGGTTTGAAGGGTGTGTCATGTTGGACGGTCCTTTCGTAAAAGAATGACACCAAGATGACATTCATTTCACATTGAATGGCCTTCGGCTTTTATTGGGAAGCGGAGAGGATATGGGAAGGTAAGGGAGAGTTTGGGAGTGGAATGGTGGCAAATTCGCGAGAAGTGAATAATTTCTAGGCAGCGCGACGATTAGCGTACGTATGCCAGAGAAGGTCTGTGTTTGTTTTACGGTGACGATCGTAGCAGATCGTAAACAAATGAGAAAAATGCCAAAATAGGAGACTAGACAGGGCAAGGTTTGCTTGAAATGATGGCAATTGAATAAATAAAAACTGATGAAAAAGATAAAAAATATGTTCATATTTTGGTGTAACAGTAGATACAAACACGGCCATTTTGGTTAAAACTACGGATTAACCTATATTAAAGATAAGTATAAATGCAAAGGCAATACAGAAAAGGATTAATAAGACCGGATAGTAATACCGTCAGAGCAAACAGAACTATAAAATTGCACTTCGTTCGAAAATTAAACTGAAAATCAAACTGAACACAACTAAAAAGGTAAATCAAAAAGATGAAATCAAGAGAACAAAAGGACAATACTGCCATGGTTGTGTCTGTCAGGTGTAATGGCTAAACGCCATTCGCCACCATTTTATGTCCATTCTTGAAAGCCATTTGGTGTGATCTAACAAATCCATCAGTGACAATGTGTAACGGCACAACAATTACGCCCCGCCGGTCGCAGTAATAAACGTCTGAGAGTATTTTGAAGGTGAAAGTTATAATTTTAGAAGTATTCACGACGCACATGGTTTCCGTTTTTTGCGAAGAAAAACAAAAAAACATGCCATAAAACGTGTCGCAGCAGAATCCTAAAAATATTATCCACACATCAACCAACCGACCCATTCATTGCTTAAAACGTGAAACCGAAAAGTTGTAAATAAAGTAACAAACAAACATTCGCCTCTTTTCGCAGGCCGCCAACCCTTACCCCGCCGACAGCCGACAGGATTGGCACGGGATTTAATATTATATAATTCTCGGCGAAGACTCTTCTTCTCTAAGCTGAGTAAATTCCTTTCCATTTTGTTGTTTTATTTGTTTCGTTGGTGACACTTTTCGGCGTCGCATATTTTGGTGTGCGATTTTTCTTTGCCTTTTTGCTTGAAACCCACCCATCCTCCCTACTTGCTCCCTTCAGAGATCGCGATCATCGAAAACTATTAATAGTGGACGACGGCGCGTTTGACCTTCCTGTCCGCGTGCGTACAAACCAGTTCCTACCGCCACACCTACCGCACCAAGCACCTGGAAAACCGTAAATGAAAAGTGGAAAATACCTCTCGCACCAACACCACCACCAATCTAACACCGCCCTTTAGCTTTCAAGTACACACGGCAGCATGCGCAAACACACACAGCGCCTGGTGTTCGTGAGCGTGGTTCACTTTGGAGGTGTGTCGCCCCTAGATGTGTGTCGGGATGTTAGTGCAAATCGCGTTATCATCATCGGTGTGGTGTGTTAGTTCGGCTGCTGCCGGGATGCTGAACCCACCACTACCCGCCTACCATTGCCATTGACGCAGCGACGAAAGCGGCCAATGGCCGTGACCATGGCCATTTTGAATCGACCATCGTTGCCGCTCGGTACCTTCCTGCTTGCCCGCGGGCGGTGGTTACATTGATTGTCAAATCGATAACAAGTGCTAGAATGAAAGAGAGCAAGAGAGGAGAGAGCGAAAGAGTGCGAGTGATCAAAGCAAGCGGGTCAGCAAGCATGTTGATGACGTTGGAGCGCCAGCTCGGGCGCGCGCGCGCTTTTTTGCCTGCGCACACGTGACACGTGTTTGTTTTATTTTTTATATATTTTTTTTAAACCCCCTTTACGTGAAATTCTCGCAGGGAGGCTGGCAGGGTTTTATGACGCCTTTCGGCGACATCCTTGCAAACAAAGAAGAGGAAGAAAACAATGGTTTGGTGTGAAAGCTGTCACGCGGAACGCCTATTTTGAGACTTCTCGCGTCCACAGCCGCCGCCGCTTTCCGGTGGCCGTTTCAGGTACAGGTTGTGTTGTGAAAATTTACACCAAGATTTCCCACGCTTGGACGAACCACCCTCACCGCCAACAGCATCACCGAATTGAACCACTTTTTTTCCTCTCGCTAGTCCATGGCGCGATGATCAATCGTTGATCTTTTGCCGACAACTTTTAGCATAAATGCGCGCGTGCGCTCGCGATCGCCCCTCCCGTTGGGCTGGCGGTTTGTTTGTGCGAATTAGCTTGCGCATTAGCGTGTACTAAGCGAGCGGGCCGGCCTGTTGATCGTTACAGGGTAGAAGGAAGTGACCAACAGCATAGCGATATGGATCACCGTAAACCGCGTATCACGATCGGTAATTAAATTGTTTTCAATGCTCTTCAACTTTAACCTCTGTGTGTTTGTGTCTTCATTTACACACACATACAAATACATAGTGATCGTATCGTAATTGCACCGGGGATTTGCGCACTTTGCAGGTGAATGATCCGTGAACGGGCCCGGGTATGCGCTCGCAACTCTTGGGCTTTTATTGGCGTTTCAGTTGCTGGTCGTTTTGGGTTCACTGTTGCTGTTGGAAAATTCTATTGCGCGCACAGATGACCATGAATAATATTGTGAGGTTCGTTGGCTCGTTTCGAATTTCGATTGTTTTTAATCGTTCTTCACTTTTGAAACGCCAAAACAAAGACAAAACAAAAAAACTGAAAACAGGATCACATGTGTTTGTGCGTGGTACACAGCTTTTAACGGAACTGTGAACCCTACTGTCAAGGATAACTGCTTTCCGGTTTCGTGGAGCCGTTGTACCGGCCGTTGTAAAATGAAGTGTGTAATTTCTTTAAACGTTAAACCAGAAGGAACAACATATAAACAAGCGCAAACAATCCTTCAACTATGTGATGGGGGGGAAGGAACTGCAAAAGGGGAAAGCTGTATAGGGGGGGGGGGGGTGGACAAAGCGTTTTTGGACCCGGAAATATTTGGCCGTGAGATTGTTTTCGAAGCTCACGGCGTAGCGCAGGGTTGTAAAAATAGAGTGTATGAGTTTTTTTTCTTGTTCGTACCTTTAGATCGTGATATTTTGTTTGTTTGGTCCTTGTTTGATTTTTTTTTGTGTGTATTCCCTACCTGTCAAAAAATGTAAACAATTCTTACCGGTATGACGCCATTAAAGGAACTATTTCAACAACTGTTTGGTCCTCAATGCGTAATAGGTGATATCATCTTACAGAAAGAGATTGTGATTTTTAGCTACGATACAACTGACACCCTCCCAGTATTTCATAACATTAATAAATATTACCTTGTCCTTGTGGGGCACTCACTCATTGGCAATGATTTACGGTCGTCTACGGTCGCCCCATAGCGCCGTCCAAAGTTCACCCAAACGATTCACTAAACTATCGGCCGACGCCACCAGCCGCCAAATATCTGTTCACCGATCCGCAATCGAAACACTTGACGATCGTTATTTGATGAGTATTGATGAGCGTGACAATGTCGTTGGGGTGTTTTTATTTTTAAAACTGAAGGCTCTGTGCGTGTGCACTCTCACTAGTCAACTGGTCGTTATGACGCAGTTCTATCAATCGATATCGATCAGAACGTCGTTACATTGATAATCATTCCACTGTCAATTGGATGGCACGTCGGGGAGCGCTTTTGGGTGCGAAAAAAGCATGTGTGTGGCGCCACACGTTCGATCGAGTATGTGTGTCTGTGTATGTTAGATTCGACAATGATTGGTTTGATCAGTCCAGCATGCGATCAGAGCATCGGCCCGTCCGAACAACTCGAGTAGAGAGCCGTGCCCCCGTTCGCCATGATTGAGGCAATTGAGGCTCGGCTCGTCGACGTGCCGAGGAAAGTACTAACTGCAACCGTAAAGAATCTGCAATACTACATTACATCGCACGAAGAGGCAGCAGCTGGTTGATGAGGTTGTTGAGGGCATTGTTGAGTGCTGTATGGAGAGTTTAAGTGGAGAAAGGAACAATAAAAGACTAAAAATAACGAAAAAGAAGGTATTGCAGAATATTCATGAAGTAAAAAGATCGTGTCTATACAATTTGACCAGTTTGCTAATCCCATTAGTACTTACTTACCATTCGAATATACGAAACCGCTCACGGTCTCGCACCTTTATCTGCCAGTCTGTTATCCCGGCTTTAATGGCGGACGCCTCCACCGCATCTTGTCCACCTCAATTTGGGCCTAGCACGCCTCCTCTGTTGTTGTAGACGGTCTAAAAAGACTTTACGGCCTGGGTCGTCCATTCCCATGCGTGACAACATGACCAGCTCACTAGAACCTGGCGAGCTTGATACGTTGCACGACAGTGAGGACGCCGTACAGCTCTTACAGCTCGTCGTTATAACGGCTCCTCTATTGTCCTTCCACACATACGGGGCCAAGAATCCTTCTGAGCATCATCCTCTTGAGCGCGGCCAGAAGGGTTGGACTGTGCCCATGTCTCAGTGACGTATGTAAGAACCGGTACTATATACGTGCTATATACTCCCAGCTTCGTCCGTCGCAACAGGTTATTTGAGGTGAACTGCTATCGCAGGCAGCCAACGTCCTTGCTCGCAACTCATCCATGCTATTGTCGGAACTGATCCTTGAACCGACATAGGTGAACTCTGGGACAAGTTCAAAAGTTCGTTCACATATCTGTACGTCACACCCACATAAGTTTATATTTGTTATTGGCTAGGCCGCTGATGTTGCCACCATCAGTTTGGTCTTTGCCTCGTTTATCTACAATCCGAGGTTCTCTGCCGCCTGCTCGATCCCTTGGTAGGCTAGGACATAGGAGAGCCGCAGACCAATGATGTGTATATCGTCAGCGTATGCCAGGATCTGGGTTAACTTATAGAAGATGGTTCCCGATGTCTCCACCCTCGAGTGAAGAGGCCATCCCGAGAGAGGGCCATCCCTGCTCTCTAGCACCAGGTTGAATAGGAGACAAGCAAGCCCGTCCCCCTGGCGCAGACCTTTGGTGGTTGCAAAAGGTCCTGAGAGTTTTCCATCCACCCTCACCTGGCAAGTGACGTTGGTCATAGTCATTCTAACGTCTCATAACGAGCGTCTCATAGCATCGTATAGTTTTACCCTGGCTATGCTATCATATGCTGCTTTGAAGTCAATGAAGAGATGGTATGTGTCGTGTCTGTATTCAGCCATCTTCTCCAAGATCTGCCGCATGGTGAAGATCTGATCAGTGGTTGATTTTCCGTTTCGGAATCCTCTTTGATAGTTTCCGAGTATCTCTTTGACGTGTGGGACAAAACGATCCTGAAGGATCAGGGAGAATATTTTATATGCGGTATTCAACACCGTAATACCCCTGTAGTTGTTGCAGCCCAACCTGTCGCCCGTCTTGTATATGGGGCGGACCATGCCGAGATTCCAATCACAAGGCATCGATTCGCTATTCCACCCACTAGTACAATTTAGTGGTCTTATTTCTACATTTTTTATAATCTCCAAAGATTTTTACATTTAAATTTTTTTAAAAAAAAATCCTATTTGAAATGACAAAGGAATGTATTATGGTAGTGTCACTATCGTCTAATAGATGGCGCCACTTCAAAGAGCAGGCAAAGGATCTCACGAACCACGTGTTTGCCGTTTCGTGTTGTGTGATAATTTCGATCCTAATCTATTGTTTTGTAAATACTATATATGTTCGAAATTGAGTTATTTTTGTGTGTTGATTATACTTGATTTTTGCTATTCACCCCCTTCAAATTACAATTGAATCTTTAAATATAACTACAATGAATCGTTCCACCATGCATCATGCTTTCTGCTTGTAATGCACATCCTGGAGAAATAACTCTGCACCGTGTAATTCTAGATAAAATTGTTCTTCAAAGAACTGATCATCGTGTTGCAGCAGGATGTAGAATTTTACATCCGTCACGATCTCGCACCTGGGAAGTTCCTCTATTTACTCACGCCATGCAGGCACTCTTGCTGTTAGTTCCGCTAGTTATTCGCTTCGGCATCGGAATGTCATCGGAACAGATTGCTTCGCAGTTGTGTTGTTCTTCCTTTAATCGCAAAACAATCACACAACAATATACAGACCCAATTTAGCGCCCATCATATTCACCACCGCCGATGCTAATTAGTTGCGAAACGTGGTGAAGCTTTTGCGTCATGCAAAACTGTGCGCCACTGCACCGAGCGTAGATACAAACACCCACACAGAGACAGACTTGCAAGTGTTTCGGCGATCTGCTCGTAATAATAACGCCGCCCACCAATCGCCACTTCCGATGAATGAAATGAGTCAATGAATGAATGTTGGTTCGTTGGGGATCGGCCCGTTCAATATGTTCGTTTGTTAGTTGTATTGCATTATGTGACAGTAAATTGCACCATCCATTTGGGCGGCCCAGACGGCCAATGATTTGATCTTGTTCTTGAGCGTTTTTTTGTTTGTTTTTTGCTGACTGGTTCGTTTCATCATCAGCATTATTACTGCAAACAGCAAAATACCTCTCTTCAAATGGGCCGCTGTGGGCATCATGTAAACAAATTGCTCAATTTCACTCCAAACTTGCGTCATTCCGTTTCTCTTTTCCTGCCGTGTGGGAATAGTGGCTTTCATGCACGAAGCAGAAGGGAAGGGAGCAATCGACAATCGATCTGTGTGGAAGAAAACAAGGCTCTTTTTGTTTTTAAATGTATGGTCACTGAAAGAGTAACTTATTTTTAAAAGAAATTTTAAAAGAAAATAAAGAACCACAATTTATTTATTGTATTGCTGTCTTAAACAACAAAAACTCAATTAACTTATAATTAAAAACTAGCATCCTCTAACTGACTAATTACATTTTCATTTATTTATATGCGAACTCAATCAATAAAACTCATGCGAAAAAATCAATAAAACTGTATAAAACAATACCGTGGGCTAAAAATCGATCACAAACCGATTAGTACATAAATTATTCAAACCTAGTGGGAGGGGTCTAGGAAACGGACCTATCCGAATCCGATTCCGTGATCGGATTCTATTCCGGAGCCGATTACAATTCCAGATTTGACTCCGGAGACGTTTCTGGAGCCGAGTTGACACTGGAATCGGAATTAGCTCCGGAATCAGAATCGACAGCGGAATCGGAAACGACCTGGGAATCGCAATTTGCTCCGGTAACGGAATCAGACTTGATTCCATAATTAGAATTGAAATGAGAATCAGTTATTGTATTGCAATAAGAAGTTTCAGAAGCTAAACCAGTCCGGGAATCTCCATGAGAATGGATAGTTTACAAGTGAAGTTTGATTCTTTGTGGCTATCAATACGTAGTATCATTGGACCCAAACCCTTATTCTAATGGAAATGCCGAAACCGATTCTGGTTTCGAAACAGATTCTGATTTCCGAGCTAATTCCGATTCTGAAGCCGATTTAGATTCCGAAACCGATTCCAAATCCGGAACCGATTCCGAATTTGGAACCGATTTCGAATCCGGATCTGATTCCGATTCCGGAACCGATACCGAACCCGGAACCGATTTCGAATCCGGAACTGATTTCGATTTCTGAATCGATTACAAAACAAATGCTGGAGCCGATTCCGGAATCGATATCAGAAAACTTCGGAGCTAGCCGGTATCGTTTCCGACGAAAACTTGCTTCTCTTTCTACCTCTTTACAACGGTACATTGCATCAGAAACATTTATCATGTTTTTTCTTCCTTCTTTTCTATTTCCCACACCTTCCAGACGCTTGCCTACGCTGCCAGGCGGAGAGCAAAAAGGACACGCTCGGCCGCCAGGACTGTGTCGTCGTGTGGGGCGAATGCAACCATTCCTTTCACCACTGCTGCATGTCGCTGTGGATTAAGCAGAACAATCGGTGCCCGCTGTGCCAGCAAGAGTGGTCCATTCAGCGCATGGGCAAGTGAGCGCTGGGCCAACCAACCAACCAACCAACCATCAAATCAAGGACGCAAACATGTTCTATTTAGCATTTCGGACAAAAACATTCATAGGAGATTTAAAGTGGAAAGGAGAGAAAGAAACGTCATCCGAATCTCGTTGGTTGCATGTTGTTGTCTAGATTTTTCTTTTTTTAAATAAATAGGTGACATCGCGAGCCATTCGAAAATTCACATCACTTCCACGCGTCGTCGATCGGAGTAAATAGAGCTGTGTTTATACTGTATTCGCTTGGCGATGGTGCCTGGCTTTGCTTACACGGTTTGGGGAATGTTTTTGCTGCCGCTACTGTAGCGGACGTACTTGTCCAGCTGGAAGCTATCCTCCCGATAGTCCTCGTCCACCACAAACACCTGCAGGAAGTTGTCAAACTCGTACTTGCGCTTCGTAAATACGTCCGTCAGCTGCAGCGCGGAAATCACGATCAACCCCAACCGCACCGGGCAGACGGTCAGCGGGAACTCCTTCATCTGGCCCGGTTCGAGCGGGCCGAGCGCAAACTCCGTCACGCCAGTGTACCCGCAGCCCGGTTTGGCCTTCGTGTTGAGGCTCATCAGCAGATCCATCGACCGTTCGCTGGTGTTCGTCACCCGACAGCGGAAGTCGAACCCTTCCCCGATCCGAACCGTACTGTTCGCTTCGATCACGTTCAACCGAAGGTCACTGTACTCCAGGGCCTGCGAAGATGCATGAAGGGAAATGGAATCAGAACTGTACAGTTCTCATATCTAACCGCTTTCCGCCTCCGACTTACACAGCGTTGCAGCTGGCTGGTCTGCAAACGTCCCCGCTCTCCCAAATTCGAGCGCCACACAATGTCCAGCTTACCAATATTGTTGGCCGCCTTCAGGGCGCTCGGGTCGCGTGCAATTTCCGGTATCGGCCGAATGCAGTAGAGAAACTGGCAGCTGTTCTGCGGCTGCAGCATCGTTTTGGACGAGAACACCGACTCGCCGGACGGGAGTGTGTTGAGCGACACGACCGTGTACTGTTCCGAGCTTTCCAGCTCGACCTTCTCGAGACAGATCGGCCCGACGGTAATGTTCTGTATTTGTGCCTCCAGATACACGTCGTCCGTTTCCGCGTTGTAGAACTTGGTCTTTACGTCCAGTGGTTTGACGACTTGGAATTTGAAAAACTTGCGAAAGGACGTCTCCAGCCCGGCCGGCGTCATGTACGAAACTTCACAAACCAAGCTAGAATAGAAAGAAACAACATGGAAAAAGTGCGGAAAAGGAAAACAAACGATCCCACTCTTCGCCACCCTTACATGTGCGTTCCGATTTCCTTCACCTCGTGATGAATAACGTCATCGAGCGTTTCCTCCGGGTTCAGCGTCACTGGGCCCGTTTTGTCCGCGTGGATCGGCAGACTAACGCGACTATTGTTGGACTGCAAATCCGCCTTCACCGAAACGTTCGTGACGGGATGGGCCCGACAGTTGTGCACGCACACGTAGCTCGAGAACGTTTCGCCGAGATAGATGTTGCCGAAACTTTGCGGCAGCAGCATAAACTGGCCGGCTGCAATCGTCTCACAGCCCGCCACCGATGTCGCATCGCTGTGGAGGATCTTCTGGAACGAGTACTGCGGTACATCCTTCGGTTCGGCCGTCAGTATCTGGGGGCTGATCAAGGTGGGCCGTGTGAGGCGCATCACTGCAAGAGAACACATACACGGTAGGACGGTAAGTAGGCAGTAAAGGGTGGCGATTATTGAAGCGAAAACGGCTTACCTTTTAGAGCCAGCAGATGCTCTGTCGGTTCAACCATCTTGTGTGTATTATAGATTCGTTTTTTGCCCCAAATTCAATCTACTGTTGCGGATTAATTCCGTGGTTGTGAAGATAAGGGGAAAATCTTGCCAACAGAATGTAAACATTGCCCGTTTGACATCTGCCGCAAAACTGCTGGATCGTTTTGACCAGAGTGACCAGAAATACCGATTTATCTGTACAGGTATTCCCCGTTATACGCTATTAATGCGGATCGGAGCAAATTTTCAGTGAAATTATTGTAAATTTTAGTTTAATTTCGCTTGAAGTCCTAGGTTTAAGGCGTTCAATTATTTATTTGACCTGATGACCAACTGAAGATTACAATTTTTACTTTTTAAAATAACAGATTTTCTCATAATATTGACCGAGAAGTCATACAACCATTTCCCAAAAGAGTCAATGCAGTAACATCCATATGAATATATGGTAGTCAATAGCGATCAGAAGTTCAAGAGTGATAACTAAGGGCCGTGGCAACGCTGATCCACTTTTATCGGATTAAATCTATATGGGACGACGAATCGCCCATCCGACGTTATCTGTCAAATCCCATATGAAATGTAGAAAGGCCATCCGATAAAATCACATGCTCAAAAGCGTTGCCACCACAACATCTATCGACACTTCAAAAAGGCCTCGTTCTCGTGTGACCGCTATGAACCAAATCTAATCCATTTCCTCAAAATATACCGAAGACTACCGACAAAATATGAAATTCCTACCGAATTCTACCGATACAATTTTGCTGCTCCCACCGAAAACCACCTAAAATCTGGCCACACTGACCGGACGCCAACCGGACGAACTCAGCACTTTTGCTGACTGAAACGTCAAACGGCGAAAAGGCAAAATAACAACGCCACTTTGTGTTTGGCTTTGTTTTCTATCCGAGACGCTCCAGAATTGTTTGCATCATTCCGCACTAATTACGCGTTAAAATGGATGCAAACACATCCATTAGCACGGAACCACCGATGGAATGTTCCACCCCGACAAGTGCTGCCGATTTGGCAAACGACCAGAAGCGCCGGAGGTAAGTTCTCCTTGGACAGCGGGACTGTCCCCGTCGCCGGAACTCCAGCAATAATAATGCACACACTTTCCTCCTTTCAGCTCTTCCCGTTCGATCAAAAGAAAGCGATTTGATGATGAAATAGTCGAGTTTAGCATGAGCAGCACACCGATCCAGCAGATGAAAGCGGTAGCCGGAAGATCCCGCACCCTCTCCCAATCGATGACGCCACTCGGCGCTGCTGCTGCTGCTGCTCCGGGACAGACTGGTGTGGCATCACCCGGTCCCGTCACAACCACAGTCGGTTCTCCCACGGCCACCGCAGAACCGATGCAAACTGTCCCATCCGTCGCGCCTGCTGCTCTGCCACCAGTAGCTCCACCCGCAACACCGCTTCCACCGCCGACTCCCACTACCGTAACGCTACCACCCCCACCGACACCCAATCCAGTAACCAGCATCCTGCAGCAGCTGAACTCGAACGCATCGGTCAACGATAAGAAGCGGGCGCTGAAAAACACGAAGCGCACGAAGAAAAAGAGCGCCTCGCAGCAGGTGGCCGCCAAAGATCTGGGCCGCTGGAAGCCGATGGACGATCTGGCCCTCATTACGGGCATCCTGCAGACGAACGACCTGCGCACGGTGCACCGCGGGACCAAGTTTAGCTGCAAGTTCACCATACAGGAGATGCAGATCCGCTGGTGCTCGCTGCTGTACGAGGAGCCGATCTCGCGCATCGCCGTGTCCGCCATGCGCAACATGCATCCCGAGCTGGTGGAAAGCGTCCAGAGCAAGGCGCTGTTTTCCGTGCCGGAGGAGGAGCTGCTCGGGACGATCAAGTCGAACGAGCAGCCGACGCTCGACACGTTCCAGGAGCTGCTGAACAAAAACTCGTCCGTGTTTTACCACTCGCGGACCGCCAAAAGCTTGCTCAACCACTGGCTGCTGATGAAGCAGTACTCGCTGCTGCCCGACCAGTCGGTCCCGTCGCTGCCGAAGAACGACAACATACTGAGCTTCTCCGACGCGGAAGACCTGATGAACGATTCCGAGCTGGCCGAGCCGCGGGACGAGTCGCTCGAGACGGAGCTGGCGCTGGCCGACCGGAAGAGCAAGAAGGAGATCCGGCACCTGGAGAACGAGCTGACCCGGTGGAGCGTGCTGGTCGATTCGATAACGGGCATTGGCTTTTCGCCCGACTTTGATCAGCAGACGCTGGCCGCGATCCGGGGCCGCATGGTGCGGTTTTTGATGCGCTCGCAGGAGATTGTGCTCGGCCGGTCGACCAAGGACAGCATGGTGGATGTGGACCTGTCGCTCGAGGGACCTGCCTGCAAAGTGTCGCGCAAGCAGGGCTCGATCAAGCTCCGCAGCAACGGGGATTTTTTCATCACGAACGAAGGCAAACGACCCCTGTACATCGATGGGAAGCCGCTGCTCTGCGGCCACAAAACACGGCTCAACGATAATTGTGTCATTGAGGTAAGGGGGAAGGGGGGTGGAACGGTTGATGGGTTGAATGTAAAAGCCTGTACCTCTTACCTGAATGTCTCGTTCTCTGTTACAGATATCAAACCTGCGCTTCGTTTTCCTGATCAACCACGACTTTATCAACGCGGTACGGCAGGAGAGCGCCAAGATGAACATTCCGCTCAACTGAACTGGAATGTTGATGCTGTTGCTGTGCGGCAAAACGGCACAGATTTTATCCTTATTATTTTTCTTTAAACATTCTAAGCTGCTGCTCACATCTTTTTGCACTGTAGATACACGGTACGAACACGAATAAATGCTACATCATGTGAAAAAGATACCTTTCTTTGTGTTGACTGAGCAGATCCGAAAAGGAATTTTGACAGAGGGATACATTACCAAAGAAACAACGGCCCTCTTGTTTTTAGATCATTCCTGTTTTTATCTCAGTACAGTAGTATTTCTATGACATGATCGAGTAGGCCTCGTAGCGGCCGTAACCATGATTTTACAAAGCGATTTGGATAGCAGGGAAGGGAGTGAGTTCGCAGACACACACTATATTGTGGTTCAATCTTATCAATTAACTTCACCCTGTCCACGCACACACAGACACACATCTCCCTGCATGGACAGCGACGACCACCACACACCGGACCGGAACGAATGCAGCTGCTGAGAGGGTGATTACGTAGGACATCATCGGGCACACCGGCCTACTTTTTGCTCTCCTCATCCTTACTGTCCTTGTTGTCCGGCTTGTTCTTGCTGCCGCTGCTGCTGCTATCCTTGTTGAGCGAACCGACCGCATTGCGCACCGCCTCGGACTGTGGATCCACCCCCGGCAGGTTCTCCAGCACGCTCATCAAGTACTCGGGCGACACGCCCGCAATCTCGATGTCCTCCACGTCGACCTCCATCGGTGTGTCCTTCTCCTGCTTCTGCCGCTTGGCCGGCTGCGAGATGGGCTCCTGGGCGTCCTGCATCGACATCTGCATCGCGAACGCGATCTGCTCCTCCTCCGTCATGTTGGCAAAGTCCGGCATCGAGTCGTCGGTCGGCATGATCTCGCCGGTCGACAGGGCGAGCGCACGCTCCAGCATCGCTTCCTCGGCGTGCGGTTCCGACCCGCCGGCACTCGCCGAAGCACCGGCCCCGGTGCCGACCGCCGCTCCCGAAGCTTCCTTGTCCGATCCGGCTCCTGCCCCTGCCCCGGCAGTACCGTCGGCCGCACTGTTTGCCGTCGCCCGGCGCTGTTCCTCCTCCTGCCGCAGCCGCTGCTCCTCCATGGAAACGCGCAGGGCCAGTGCCAACTCGGGATCCTCGTTCGGATCGACGCCAAACTCGAACCCGGCCCCACCGAGACCGGCACCACCGCTACCATCCTCGCCCTGGATGATGGGCGACGAGATGAGCGCCTCGGAAAAGACGGACCCGCGCGGCACACACACCAGATGCGATCCGGTACCGTCCTTGCCGTTCAGCACGTTGATGAACGCCGTAAACGTGTCGTTGTTCTTCTGATGGTCGCCAAAGCTCACGATGTCCACGTTCACCTTTTCCTTCTTCAGCTTCTTGGCCAGCTTCACCAGCTCGCCCTCGTCGTGCTCGACCGGCGACCCGACAAACACGACGATGCGCATCTTGTGATTCTTGCCCTGGCGGTGCTTCAGCACCAGATGGGCGATGCGCAGCCCCGTCATCAGGTTGATGTTCCCGTTCGGGTTGACCAGGTGCAGCTTGGAGAGGATGCGACCGACGTCGCTGGTGAGCGTGGCCAGCACCTCCGTTGTGTTCGAGAGCGTCATCAGCCCGACGTTGTTCTCCGGGTTGGAGCGCACCTTCGACAGGCAGACCAGATTCACACCGTCCTTCTGGGCGTTCAGCCGCGTCGGGAAGTAGTCGCCGTTGCGCTGGTAATCGCTGTTGTCGAAGCAAACCATCGTACTTTCCAGCACCATCTTGCTGTGCTTTGTGGTTTGGCGGTGGTGGCGGTACACTACGTTATGCTTCGGGCACGGTTGCTTTGTTGGGCAGCGTCGTCGTGTTGATACCCCCTGCGATAGGGCGAGAATTCATGTGAATCGTACCAAAAGCGGCAAGTTCCTCCCGGGCCTCACCTTACCTTTTGCTGGAAGTGAACAATTTAGCAGCTATTTGTGCAAGATTGCACGAAAACAATGCTTTGCGCGAGCACAACCGAAAATGTTCGGACGAAAAATAGCAATAATATTCCGGACGGACCCAAAATGCTTCGTAATGACTGAAGTGACGTTTCGGCTCGCCGTTTGACAGCTCGCCCGCAATGACAGCGGACGCGAAGCATCCAGAAGCGACGTTTCCGAAGGGAGGTAGATGAAAATCTTCAAGGATGTGCCATCAGCTGCTGATTGTATTTTCCTTTGCTTATTTAATGCATTAAACTTCGGTCTCAATAAAAAAAAATCGTCCACACCATTGATACCGATTAACACATACATTTTATTGAACTGCTACATGCCAACGCCGTCCTGCACCGCATTAGCTGAAAGAGAAGCGCTCCCACCGCACATGCACCACTTTCCCTTTCGGGGCTTTTACAGCCGAGTCCAGTACATGGACGAGCGGATGCGCATGTAGTCGGGCAGGTTCTCGACCGGTCCAACGGCGGCCACGGCCGGGCAGCGGTCGAAGATGTATCGCATCGCGACGTCGCGCACGTTCTGCGCCGTCACGTTCTCGATGCGTCGCTCCACGTCGTGCAGCGGCTCGCGGCGGCCGAGCGTCAGCACCTGGCGCCCGATGTCCTCGCAGATCGCGTGCGGTCCCTCCAGCTGGGCCAGCAGGCGGGTCTTGAGCTGGCGCTTGGCGCGCTCCACCTCCCCGTCGGTCACCATCGTGCACAGGCGCATCCACTCGTTCTGCACGTTGAACAGCATGTCCTCGCACATCAGCGGATCGCACTCGAAGTAGATGCCCCACAGGCCGGTGTCGCGGTACGTCAGGTTGAACGACTCGAAGTTGTGGCACAGCTTGTCGTGGGCCGAGGCGACGGCCAGCTTCGACGCGTTGTTCACGCCACCGCCGAACGTGCGGTCCCACGTGCCGATCAGCGCACTGGCCACCGACAGCGCCATCGCATCCGAGTCGGACACGCCGCATCCCTCCACCGCCACCGCGACGTACGCCAGCGGCAGCGAGTCGTCACGCACACGCATCTCCGACCCGGTGAAGCGGACTGGCGACAGCTGCGGCGCCTTGCCATCGAACGTCGACTCGATCTTGCCGAGATGCTTCTCGGCCAGCTTCTCCAGCTCGGCCTGGCGCACGTCACCGGCCGCGGCCAGCACCATGCGCGGCGCCTTGTAGTGCGAGTTGACGTAACCGCGCACGTCGTCCGCCTTGATCGAGCGGATGTTGCTGCTCGGGCCCCACACGGTGTTGCTGAGCGACGTGCCCTGGAACGCGGTCGAGTGCAGGTGGTCGAACACGACCTCCCGCAGGTTGCCCGCGTCCACCTGTTCGATCTCGCCCAGGATAACCTCGCGGGCGCGCTTCACGTCCGCATCGTCCAGCCGGGGGTTCTGCACGACGTCGGCCAGAATTTCGACCAGCTTCGGGACGTCCTTCGACAGGCAGCGGGCGGTGAAGGCGGTCTGGTCCCGGCCCGTGCTCGCGTCCAGCTGTGCGCCCATGCTCTCCACCTCCTGCTCCAGCGCGGACTGTGATCGTTTGGTCGTTCCCTTAAACGCTAGGTGTTCGAAGAAGTTTGCCGTTCCGTTGCTGTGCTTGTCCTCGTACCGGGACCCGGCATCGATGAACAGCCCGACCGTGGCCACCTGCGACGGCACGGATTCGCTCGCAACGCGCAGCCCACTGTCCAGTGTGGTTACCTCGGTTGCGGGCTCGTTCGAGAGGGCGGAGCGGAACGCGGCCGCGTACGACGATCCGGCACGGCTTCCGGCCAGCAGCGTCTGGCGCCGCACGGCCGTGGACAGTTTCAACAGCGAGGCCATTTACGCTACGTTTTTCCCCCTTTTTGCCCGGGCACTCTGCACTGCGATGGTGAAAACCTGGTGTTACGACAAACTTTTCGTGTTATCGAAAATTCTTCTTGTTCGCACTTTTCTTCGCTGCCAATTTTTTCTTACCGCTTAGCTGTCAGACCAATCGATAAGTTCGGTGACAGCTCCCTGCTCGTGGATCCATCTGTCATGTGTAAGGGATGCTTCTACTGATTCGACGGTTAGAAATTACCCGTTTGAAACACAATTCTCCATTGTGCGTACGTTTTTACAATTGTAAAACAAAGGAGAACAATTCGAGTAAGCTTGAGTGTTTTTGTTTTTTAATTAATAAACTCTAAATATTCACTAAAACATTGAAACTAGAATATCAATGTCGTGGGAAAAGAAGACGTGCTACATCATGTTGCGTAATTTCGTTTTAATCTTTCAGACATTTTCCATTATAAACCTTCTCATGTATCTTACTAATTATCACATCGATGGTGCGACATATTACCTAGTAAGAACGAAAAACGCTACATTCAAACAATTTATTCTTTCCCAATCACAACGGGGCAGTTTAGTTCCTCCTTCCAAAATCATTAGACCAAAACTAGTTACAAATTTACCGTTTCACTGTTGCACAGTATCATTTTTTTAAAATAAATTTAACCCGTTTTCTATAGTCTTAGCCAATGTTTGGTTCCTCCTGGTGATGATACCTAACCGTGTTCTTCATTCATCGACATGATTTGAGGATTCAGGTGCAGTCAGGGAGTACGAATCCTTCACACACCTGCTTGCCAATTTGTTAAATTTCCCACTGCACCTGCCTTTTAGAACTGTCGCTGCTGTGGATTGAAAAAGAGCACATGAAATACAACGAGCACAAACACAGAAAAAAATTGAAAAGGAAAGATCATAAAAAGATACAATAATCTGGATATTATAATCCAACGTTTTAAACACATAGCGTTAACAACGATTGAGTGAGATAATACTACACATTGATTTGGCGATACATTCCGACGAAGCACGAATGATGTTCAAGTCTTTGGAAATAATGCTGTATCAGACCTTCCTCAGACGGGTCGCATGGTTTCGATGTAATTCTACAGATGCGCTAGCATCTTTTGGAACTAATTAACACAGTACCTGCGACAAGGATGCTATGCTCCTAATCCACTAAGTACACACGTATATCGAGCTACGGATGAGTTCTATGAGCCACGTTTAAAAAAGAAGCTTGTTCATAAATGAGTAAGGGAACATGAAATAATGGAATAATGATGTTTGATTCTACTTTCATTCAAATAAAAAATGCAATGATCCATAATTCCTTAGTACTTCTATTGAAGTATCAGTGCGTCCTTTAAGGTACTCTTCAAAAATGTTCTCTTCAAGCATGAAGTGATACGAAATGATAAAAACCATCCTCAAGCGTGGAATCCGAATGGGTTGTGATGATCCTGTTGGTGCTGCATGATCAACGGATACGATGTAGACTGGCGAAAATAGGATAAAAACAGACAAATAAAAACATCCATCAACAACTAAGCTTGGCACAACACACAACACACACACAGCTCACATGCGCTACCGTGTGGAAATTCGCATGAAACGCAGTTATTAAATCAAGATTAAATCAAAGCGCCACGTTACATTTCCAAATCTTCCGTCGATTCCGCCTCCCGCAGTAGCAGCCGCTGTTCAGACTTTTTCTTATTGGCCAGCTTCTTCACCGTGCGCCGATTTCGTACACCATCCTCCTCGTCCATCATGCGCAGAATGGTAGTCTGTTTCATGAAATATTTCGTTTTTTTTTGTTTACTGATGTCTCAAACATTCCCAAACGTTTTTCACAATTCCGTGGCAACTTACCTGATCGGAGCAATCCATCGGTGCAACGGAAATGTCACGAACGGCACGGAAGTTACCGCAATTGTTCAGATGTTCGTTCTCCAGCCGGAAGTAGTTCCAGATGAAGCGACGGAATACCTCCAGCGGGCTAAGAATTGAGACGATAATCTCCCGATCAATGTAACCCATCTCGATCAGACTCATCGAGAGCGTCCATCCAAAGCGCAGAATGAGATCCTCAACGATGGCAAAATAGTAGAACCACTGAAATTCAAACATAAATGGCTGATTAGCATTGCAAACACTTACAGGGGTTTCCAGGGGTTCTCATAGTTGTGGGACACTTCCTAGACTCTATCCCATTGGAAGTGAAGTTCATACGTTGGAAATTGAACTCTATGGCACCCTTTTTGGACAGGCTCGTTGGAAATTCCTATTGGATTTGTCCGATAAGGATGCTAGAGAGTCCAATTCCCATTACAATAAGTTCATTTCATGTAACAAAGAGTTTATAAAGTGTCCCACAGCTATGAGAACTCCTGCAAACCCTGTAACAGCTCCTCGCAATCCACTCACATTCGAGCTGTACACGACTTCATCGCGCAAAAACTTGTTATCGCTCGACTTGGAATCGAACAGACCCCAATCCATCTTAATGTCCCAGGTGTACGCGTAGCAGGACGACACGATCGATGCCAGTATCCACAGGTAAAACCACGGATTGTCCGAACTCTTCGCGTACTGATCCCGCGTAGCCTGCGTAATCGACGAAAAAATGACCACAAAGAACGACGTCGAGTACTTGAGCGCGTTGGCAAGATGCGGATGGGCATCGCGCGTATCACGGAACCGCCGCAAACACTGGGCCATTCGGAACCAGGCCGGCAGCATGGCCACGACCGGCCGGATCCAGAGCGAATTGTTGATGCACTGGTTCGGATCCTCCGCATAGCTCCAGTTGCTGATCGTGGAAAAGAAGCAGAGGAAGTACTGCAGGTCCAAAAAGGCCGGCACGATGCTGTTCAGCTGATCCGCCAGCCAGAAGTCGGCAAAGTTGACGTAGAAGAACGGTGCCAGCACGATGCGGCTCAGTATGCGCAGCGTCCAGAAGCGTGCCTCGTGGCGGAACGTTTTCGTCGGGTTCAGCAGAAACCCTGCCATGAGCAGGTACAGAATAAGCGGGCTCAGGTACGCCGGGATGGCCAACGCATCCGCATACAGATAGCCCAGCACACTCATCGTCCAGATCACGCCGAAGATCGATGCCAGCTCCATGATGTGCTGCTCGGACAGATGGTTGCGCGGATCCAGCTCGAAGATGAGCACGTGGTTCACGCCGGACGACCGCCACCCGTACACGTTGATGCCCCACAGGAACATAAACTCCACGATCAGCAGCGGGCCGCGGAACAGCCGGAAGGCGACGATCCAATCGTCCCGCCGCAGCCGGAACATGGCCGACAGGACGACGGCCACGCACAGCACGATGAGCGAGCCGGAAAACAGGCCCACCTTGAACGTGGTCCACGGGCTCTGCTGCTCACCGAGCGGCGGTACCCGCAGCCGCTTCATGGCCCGCTGCCGGTCGCCCCCCTCGATCTCGTTCGTCACGATGTTCTCCGTCTCGTGGATCAGCCGGTCGATGTCCTTGTTCACGTAGAAGTGGGCCGACTCGACGTGCTCCGCCCGCCACCGGGCGCCAAAGTCGACGTTCAGCAGCTTGTCGTGCTTTTTCAGTATCTTCCGGAAGCCGGTAAAGTTGAGGTTCTGGTAGTTCTGCAGCAGGATCAGGCTCAGATAGAACTCACTAAATGCAAGCTTCAGCTCCTGGATTTTGCGCACCGACACGTTCTTCTTGCGCAGCAGATTCTTCTTCATCTTGTGCAGATTGTCCTTCTTCTTCATCTTGGTGCTCTCCTCCATCTCGAGCGTTTCGCTCAGCTCGGTCCGGAGGTTGGCAAATTTGCGCGTCGCTTCGGCAAGTTTCTCTGCATTGGATTGAAGGGGGGGGGGGGGGGTTTGTTTGTAATCTTTTAAAAATATATATATCCACTACTTTTTACCTCTTACCTGAATAGAAGGTGTTGATTTTGGCCAGTTCGCTGTCGCAGTAGTGGAAAAACTGCTCGTCGAATTTGGCAAAGTACCGCGTCAGCACCTCCGGATCGACCAGCTCGGCCGAGGGAGATTGTTCCACGGCCGCGTACAGCTGGGCCTTCATCTCCTGCAAGAGTTTCAAGAAATACATTAGCTAAACGGAAGCAAAACAAACCAGCCTCAAAATCATTAAAACATAGGTTTATAAAAATGATATATAAATTCAGCTATTATTTATCGTAAATATTTGGAAATTTCAATCGCAACTTCTTTTTGTTTTTCATACCGCCAAATTGCATAACTCCAATTAGCGTACACTTCACTAGCAGAAGGCGCCACAAACAGCAGATCATTCGCACCGATTACTAATGTACACAAACCAGCGGCGTGGAACCGGGTCATGCTGCTGTTTGCCCGCGAAACGTGCGCGCCGAACCATGTGTTTGAAGCAGTACAGGAAAAAGCGGCCAAAAATGCACGTGATTGTGTTTTTGGTTTGTTTTTCAGCGCTTTTCCTTACCCACACCGGAATGCGCACGTTTAACAGGTGACAGGAGCAAAACGTTTTCGGACAACTCGGACAAGTTTAACATCCGCCATCTCTGGGGCGTGAGCGGGGCCCTCGCCGTTCGCGTGCGAAATTCTTGGCGGGAACAAACAGCTGACGTACGCCCATTGTTTACATACACGTTCGCGGTCCGGGTCAGGCCCGAAACCCGAGCCGGGGAGATTCCGTGTCGCTCGGAGCACCGAGTGTAACATAAACAGTACCAGCCCAGCGCCTGCGCAGTACAACCCACCGACGTCTGTTGCCCTTCGCACTTTCCTGCCGTCGTTCTCCGCCGCAAAGCACTCCCACCATCGGAAGGGTCACAGGATGGGTCAAACGAGGAGGAATCCATTTTACCCCGATTGGTACGCATCACTTTTGAGCGCCACTTACCTCGTACTGGATGTACTGTTTGCGCCATTCCGGTGTAATGTGGGCGGCCAGATGCTCGGCAAACTTCATGTTGAATCGCGCGGTACACGGGTGTACGGGTTTGACTGCTAAGCAATTCGATTTACTACACCACCTGCCGGACGGGCGCAGCTAATACCGTCCACATCGTACGCGAGAGTGTGCGAGAGTGTGTTGTCTGTTCGGACAGAACGTCGTACTTCACTAGAATGGCATCATCAACAACGAGGGGACACACTCGGAGCACGGAGCAGCAGGCCGTGCTTTTTCGCTTGCAATTAATGCTGCTCGTGGGTGCGGTGGGAAAAGGGGTAGGGGTGGAAAATGCACGAACTGCGCTCGCGCGTGCAGACACACACACACACACACTCGCCTGCGGGAAAATCGTGCACGGTGACAGGTTAGTGTCTTTTTCAACGGTGTCCGCTCGAGAGCGGGAAAAACAGTAAATTTGAAAAGGGGAATTTAGGTCGATTATTTCAAAAGTATAACACGTGTTTTGCTAATTCAAACCCTACCTTAATGCTATTTAACGCGTAAAGATGTTCAGCACTCAATTCGAAAAACAAACATTTGCACAAAAGCATGCTTAATTTCTACGAAATTGAATTTCTAATCCCGCCCGCATTTTCCCTAAATTCAAAAAAATACCCATTACTGCAACTGTCAAATTGTGTTGTCCCTGGGGCGCCCCCAATGTGCGAAGCGTACGCAAACGGGGGCCCAGCGCGTGAATCATATGGCACGGCTTGCAGCAGCAGCTTGCGCTCGCGAGAACGCTCCACATTATTTACATCTCGCACGCTGTCACGGCCGGAAGGTGCTCTCGCTCGGGTCCCGCAGTGCCCGCCGTATTCCGATTCCGTAAATTGGTGCAGTTAGTTAGCGTAATGAAGTCGTTAGATTAGTGAAATTATTATCTCGGTGCGTTAGTCTTTTCCGGTGTTGGTTGTGCTCATCGCTCAGGCGTAAACGTGGTGCAGAGTGTCCCCCGAACGCAGTGTAATTTTAAAGCCGTTTTGAACAGTTTGCGGAAATAATGAGAGGGGATTATTATTACAGCTAAAAAAGGGGGTGTGTGTGTTGCCTGATTGAACACTGGGTGGAAGAACTATACGTACAGGAGGGTTACTTACCATCGAAACGCCGGTGGAAAGCAACCCCTCACTACGTATGTACTGTGCAAATGTAATCTCAAGAGGTGACCTTGGCCATCTAACTCTTCTGGACCGGCGTATGGCAAACATGTGCGCGCGTGTGTGTGTGTGTGTGTGTTGAAAAGAAATGGAAAAGGAAAGGATATGGAATGGAACACATATGCATACATAATACACTGTAACTTTCAGCCCACGGTTGCAAGCAAACGTCGCAAGATTATCGTGTTCCATGAAGCAAGATATGGAAGAGCATTCGCGCTTTCCCCCTACGTGAGATAAGGCGGGCTACGACGTCTTTTCGGGGTGCTCGTGTTTCGTCGCCGGGCAGGTAATCTGATGCCAACAGCGCCAACTTTGTGGATATTAACATCGATTTTTGACACGCTACCCTTGCCTACCAGCGATTGCGTATGGGTCCTTTGATGGCGCAGAGGAACAAAACGCAATGGTAAAGGAGCACGCTGTAGCTGTAACTAAAAAAAAATCCACCAGCTTCCACAGATCAAACAAAGTGCACCAAAAGGTGATGGGACATGTGAGCTTCGGTCGTCCTTTTGTCATACATGATTTATGCGCCTATTTGTCGCATACTAAAAAGGGATGTAAAATAAACAGAATGAACCTTTCGATGGGAATGTCATACATTTTTTTGGAAATTGTAAATTTCAATTCATGTAAAGCCCTAAAAAATTTTCTAATTCAAGTTGTGAAAACGCATTCCCTTCTGTGGACATTGGCAATCGTTGGCACATTGTACTTTGTTTTTACTTGCCAATGTTATTGCAAACTCCCTAGGGTACTTGCATTACAAGGCACTATTGATAAGAAGCCGTTGACTTGGTGCAACACTCACTGAACATCCGAGAGTAGCAGCAACACGGCTCGATTATAGGAACCTATGACATAATGCTGTTACGATGCACCATCGTCGGCATCTCTTGATTTATTGCTTTACTTTATTTGTTTGCAATCATATACTGCAAACAGCTTGTCGCTTCCTGAAAAAGCCCTATTAAGCTAGTATAAAGCTGATGAGGTCCTTAGTGGAGATCAATATTGGAACAGTATAGGAACATATTAGGAAACAAAACTGAGCCCAAACTACGCTTTTTGGGATGATCCGTCTCAGTGTCCTTGAGCGATTTTAAAACCATCATGGCTGATGAGTAATGAACCTGTACTAACCAACAAATGAGCAACACGGCCTCTGGCTATCTTACAAAAACCCGCCCTTGAATGGTACCTCACTTTTTTTGGTTGTATCACCTTCACTAACGTTGCTCCGATCTCGAACACATGCGCCTGTTCCTTCAATTGCGCTATCTTGCGGAGAGCCAACCCATTGCACAACACTAGCCAGCGGCGCCCAGAGTAACGCGATGTGGTTCGATTGATAAATCGCAATCTCCGAGACATATCTGCCCGAAAATGTGTTAACAAGTAGCGTTACCCTGTGCATCGAACGTATAACCAGTTTTGCCGAAAGCTGGTTCTCATCTTGAATGCAAACGCGCACTCATCGCGCTGAATCGGCCCGAAAAGCCAAGGGCAGCCCAGCCAGTGTACGACCGGTCCGAGGCCAAGGTTGTATGGCAAAGATCACACGGACGCACTCTCGCTGCTTGAAGAAGCCTCTTAACCAGGAAATGCGGCGGGTACGTTTGTGAGCCATTTGAAAAGCCTCCACATCCAAACAGCAGCGCGTGATCGATGGTCATCGTTTCTAATGGCCGGAGTGTTTACAAAACGTGGCTTGCAGTGGACGCCATTTGCGTACATACTTGCGCGATCCACTACTTACGCGCAAAGCCATCGACTGACGATTGTTCGAGACCCTTAGTCAGCAAATTTGATCCTCTAGTTGCTACGGAGACGCATATGTTACACAAATATTCAATGTTCAATCTTCCGAGTTTAAAAAAAATCTTCACTTTCAATTGACGCAAACTTTTCAGCTCTGTTCGAAGGTGACGCCACCCTATATGATAAAGCTGGAATAATTCTAGGGTCTCAATAAAAAAAAAAAACATAAATATTTACAGTCAGTCATGGTAATTGCAAACGAGATTCGACGTTTGTTTGCACTGTCTACGTAAAGCTGCCCTCTGTCCCCACTTCGGCTCTTTGTCTCCTGTCGTCCTGCTTGCGACATGCATTCTGATAAACTTTACGCCATTCCCCAAATCAGCTAAAAAGTAAGAAACGCATCACAACCCTCTAATCGCTTGCAGGTGTCTCTGGTTCTTTGAACGTTGGAAATGATATCCCCCCGAACCCCCGTAATGCTTACCCCGCTCAACGCAGCCAAATTCCTGTTATCGACGCTCAGCTTCAAAAACTGACGATAACACACGTGGTTATTTGATGATAAGCTGGAGCCCGGGTTGGCTTCGACGGCCTAGAGTATGTCATAGCATCGCGTCAATGTGATTGCCCGGTGATATCATTATTTACTTCGTTCGCCTCTTTCCACTTTCCGTCGCTTCCCCTCGGATGTTTGAAGTAGTGTAGTGACCATGAGCGCATTGGCTATGGGATGGGGGTTATGGGGGGCCCTATGCCGTTCCCTGTGTGCATATAAATGCGCAATTTTCTATAAATTTCCCTTCGGAATCGAACTTTCTTCATCAATCTAAGCAATCAAAGTGGCGAATGCTGCCCGATTCCCGTGTTCTAAATCACTTTCATTAAGTGCGTGCGAGCGAAAGAAGGAGTCGCGTAAATTTGTTACGGGTGCTTTAATTATGCAAATGTGTCTTGCTTGAAGAGACTGCCAAAATAACCCAGAGAAACAAGACACCGGACGGTTTTATTTGTGTTTGCTTTCCGGACGGTGACGCACAACCGCTCGAACGATGAACCGCATTTTCCCCCGGGTGCCTCTGCCGTTTTCCCTCGCCACGCGCACATAGCTCATCTCCAAATCTCAATTTCCTTGGGGATGGAAGAAGAAAATTCCTCCCCCCTCCTACTCCCGCTCCGTAAACCGAAAAGCTGGTGCTGCTTTTCAGGTTTTATTGCCTGTGTCTTGTATTTCTCGGTTCGGTTTGTTGGTAATTTTGTTGCTCTCGCGGTTGCCGAAAAATAACACGGTTACGCTAACCGCATCGACCTCCCACCCCTCTCTCCCTTTCGTCCGCACAGCGTTGCATTAGACCCCCGACGCCCCGAGCTTCAAACCCCGGAGAGCGCCGTGAGAGTGTGAGAGTGAAAGATAACGATACAACACGGTGGGCTTAGGTGAACGGCTTCCCTCCAAAAACTGAAAAAAAAGAAAAGAGGAACAACACACGGCAGCCGGTGGCTGACCTAAGCTCGTACGGCGATCTCACGCCACGCCAGTCTGTTTTCGGAGCGCGTCTGGTCGCGTTCGGGTGCTGCATTTGTCTGCTTGTGTCGATTCGCCGGTCGCCTCTCGCGCTGCTGCTGCAGTTCGTTGCCACACGTGCGCGTTACCATCAGCAGCGGAAAGCAAGGGAACAAGATCGTTCCTTCCCAAATTCCGCAATCCCGGTGGTGCGGCGCACGAAGGAGCAGCTCTTTAGCACCGTTTGGCGTGTGAAAATTCGCACGTGCCACACACACACACACCCGCGTACACGACGACAGTGCTGATAACAACAGGCTTGAGTGTACGACAGGGTTGTTGTGTGTCAACGCTGCTGCTGCTCGGTTGCGTGGTTTTTCACTGTCGTCAAGGTAACGCCAGCTGGTGTTACACCGTCTTTCGCTCTCGTGACAATCCGATATCGGATAGCCATTGACGAAACAAAGATTAGTCGGCCATCGACGTAAAGTGTGTGTTCTGCTGCCTTCCGTGCCCGTACCCAGCTGCCAACCAAATCCCGAAAGGTAAAACCAGTTCCTGTGGAAATAACACACCAAAACGCAAGCGCGAGTGATCATTATTAGCGATCCAGCCGATCATCCGGTTGCCTGCGTTTGAAGGCAAAGTAGCTAACACGTACACACCGGCGCAAAAAAAGAAGAATTGAGAAACGAACCGAACCGGACGAAGAAAAAAAACACACACACAACACACACATGTGTGTACATGTGTGTTTGATCGACGGCGTCCACGCGTATAGTGGTTGCGATTGATTTCCAATTTGATCCGACGTCAGGGAACATTAGTGGCGCGTTGGCGATTACGAAATCACTATTAGCTTGGAAGCAGAGAGAATCGAAAAAAAAATCGGGAGTAAAAATCACCGACCCAAGCGACCTTCGGTTGATTGTGAAAACTCGTGTGAAATTATACAATAGTAACTGCAGAGCGATACTAACCTGGCTGGTGTGGTGTGTATGTTAAATCCGAGCCAGCATTCCTCCATCCAGCATCCAGCGTTCCAACCCGTTACTAACGTTACTGTGCGGTTACTGAGGTGCTCTCAATCAGACCCGAATAAACCGGAAAAGGTGTACAATAATCGAAAGTAAACCATTTTTGTGTTGTTTTTTTGTCCCTGCCCCGAATCGAAGTGTTCAACAAGTAACGTGTGGTGCTGGAAGCAATCGTCGTTACACCCGATGAGTGCGTCTTTGTTGGTGTGGAAGGGCATCAACGTGAACGCGTGGTATCGTGTACAGTGACAGCGAAAGTGTGGCTACGAAAGATCGAAGTTAACGCAAACGGAGTGTTGTTTCAGTGATAGTACTTACACCATCCTTCCTACGCTTTCAGTCTAGTGCCAAAAGTTGTTAGTTTAAGTGTAGTTTTGTCGACCGTTCTACATACACCTCAGCTGATCCGCCCTTTTGCGTATTAGTGCCTTTATTAGTGTCAGTGTGTGTGTTACAAAAGATACAGAAGACCGTCCGATAGAAAATGCCGCTTCCAGAATTCCTAAACCCAACACCGGCCCAGGTGGCCGAACTGCGGCAGCTGTTCAAGGAGAAGCTAGAAAGAGATGCAGCGAAAGTTCCAGGTAACGTTACCGGGAGATGCTAAGTAGGCCTTAAGTATACCGCAAAACAATGCGGGGGACAGTCTGGTAGGTGCTTCTTGCGCCCAATCTATCTTACACTCTTTGGCTAAAAGGGCACGGAATTGAGCCTGCAAGGTCATAGCCAGTGACTCAGCAATGTCCAAGAGCCGTTATCTTTCCCGGTGGTTAGACAAGAAAATAATCACTCAAAGGCGAAGCCGATAGGTTGTTTTCATGGTTGTCCCTTGGTGGCTTTTTTTAATGTCATTGTGACGTTTGGCGCTGCTCTCGTGACAGCTGATTATTAGTCTAATTTTAGGAGCAAAAAGGGCAATTACTTTTTAATCAACAGGTACATCTGTACATTAAATACAAAGGCCACAATTCCCACCAGAATTCAATTAAAACGCTCATCATTTACATATATGCATACACATAGACAGGCGTCCTGTTGTCGGTAACCACACTGCAAACTTGTTGCACTATTTACCCTCCCGGGTGGCGTTATCAAATTGCTAATAACTCATCAGACGATTTGTTGGCGGGGTGGTGTGTATGTGTGTGTATTATGCTCTTTTTTACTACTCCCTTTGCAGCGGGTGTCGAACCTCGGGCCTCACCTGTTGCAGATATTGGTAGATTGTTTTTTAACTAGGAATAAAGCGATATGTTTAATTCAGCTTTCAGCTTACGACCTAATTTCTGGTTAAATGTATTTTCTGTGAGAAAAATAACCGTGAAGAAACTTTTTATTCTAATTTTTGTATGAACGTATGGTAGCATAAAAGCCCTTCAACTTAGATGGCATTTAAATTGCCACATGTTTAATTATTACAGGGCTTACGCTAACTAAGTGATCCATAAAAAAAAACCTCCCAGTATTACCCCATCCTTTCCCCAAACATTGGCCATACTGAGTACCGCTTTTGCTCTTTACCGTAATTGGAGGAACATCATAAACGTTTTATTTCCCCTGGCTTTGGTGGTGAGTGCATCTCGCTTAGTGGCGTCTTGCCACACACAAACATACTGGCCGGCATTAGCACATCACTAGCCACGCTGTGTTGCAAATTAATGCCACACTGTAATGCCTCATCACAGCATAGCGGGCACAGTGCCGCCGTTTCCCCTTTCACCGGTCCAGCGTGAATAGAAAAGATACCGCTTTTGGGCCCAAGGTCGCCCCAAGACCCAGTCCCGGACTGTACCAGCGTCTCTCTAACGGACCGTGACGAACGCCCCCCCCCCCCCCACCGCGTTAGCCGCATCGTCTTGTGACACACGGCCGCACATCGGACAGTGCCCGTCCGCGCGCGCACATTACACGCTCGAGGGAACTTGGCTTTGGCTGAGATCTCAGTCCACTCTCGATGACGTCGTGACATCTTGCTCGTGGGAATGACGTTCAAGGTCTTTTGCCGAGCGCGAAGAGAGAAGCGTTAGATAAGATGTGCGTCCAACTCCCAGCTGGCTGGATGACATTGGTTTCACTCTTGGCGTTCCCAAAAGGGCTGCCGATGCTTCTTTTGTGTGACCGTGTTTTGAAGGATGATTGTATTGGAGGATATTTGATATTCTTTTATCATCGTCTCTACCAGCTCGATGGTTGACAAAGTTTGTGAGCTTTGTTCAGCTTAATTGTGCAACTTCCTCATTCAACGTTGTGCTGCAGCTCATTCATCGTAAACTTTCATTCAAACTTTTCCCAACGACCCCAGAGACCCTGAAACGGCCCCTGAAAGAATTCAAACGATCTCTCCCTCTCTAGTTCAAGGCGTATCCACCGCCTCCGATAAAAGTCGCATGCCTTCCAACGAACGCCCTCAGATCGGACTGGTTTTGTGTGTGCTTTTTTTTGCTCACACCGATAGTTTGAATAGTTATTTGACTCATTTGAATTTTTAAGTAATACCCGGTTGCTAACCTCTCCGTTTATCTCTGTCCGTCTCTTCCTTCCCACTGCAGCGGGTGGCTTCCACGAGCATGATATGAGGTGGGTTTTCGAAGGCGACGGCTGGTTGACCAAGTTCCTGGAGAACAATGACCTCAACATGAAGGAATCGTTGAAGCAGCTCTGGGAAACGTTGGAGTGGAGAAAAAGCTCCGGCATCAATGGTACGTTATGCGTGGAGTCGTGTGCTCCAATGTCAAGCAACATCTTGCCGCCAACAAAGATACTAATTGTGTTGTTCCGTTTTTGTTTTGTTTTGTCAACATCTGCTGTAGAAATTCGTGAAGATAACATTCGCATGGAATACATTAACGACGGGTTAATGTATCCCCGAGGACGCGACGTCGACGGCAAGACCGTGTTCATCTTCAGATCGAAGCTGTACGTGCGGGGGACCCGCAACCTGGACGACCTGAAAAAGTGCTTCCTGTACTGGATCGAGCGAATCATTCGCGAAGCGAACGACGATCTGGTGACGATCGTGTTCGATCTGACCGATGCCGGACTCAGCAACGTCGACATGGACTACACGAAGTACATTATCAACACGTTCAAAAACTACTATCCCTGCTCTCTGAACTACATTCTCATCTACGATCTTCCATGGATATTGAACGGTAATTGCAACGCTTCAATTGTTCAAATGTGCCACAATGTGTTAACGTGTTGTTTGTTGGTGCCTTTTCAGCCACCTTCCAAATCATCAAAAAGCTCCTGCCCGCCAAAGCCGTCGACCGGTTACGGAACATCAGCAGTAAAAACATTCGCGAGTACATCGATGACGACAACATGCCGCGGAGCTGGGGCGGCAAGGACGATTACGTGTTTCAGTTCGTGCCGGAAAGGCGGAAATCCATGGAGTTACCGTTAACGCAGAACGGTATTCAGAATGGCATCCTCTCGAAAAAGGTAAGGCTGGACTGGGTCCTTTTGGCTTTTACTGTTCATCATCCTCCGCTTATCTAGTTTCGTTGTTACTACTAAGTTTTGTTTACTAAGTAAGATTATTTATTAAAGATAAAAACAAAAAAAGAAATGTTTAAAGCTTGAACACAAAACTCCGTACAGAACTGTTCAGGCACATATAAGCGTAATCGCTTGGGTGTAGAATATGTTCATAAATCAAACCGCTAAAAGCTCCTTTTGTGCTGAAAGCTTTGGGAATCTACTAATGCACTAGGGAGAAGCGTTATGCGCCCAGAAAATAATACTGCTAGACCGATCAACGTTGGGCTGGTTTCATAATTTCTAAAATGCATGAACCGTTTACTGGATGGGAGCTATAAATGATATGTAATCAACAGTTTTGAACAGTAATCAGAACTTTGCAAACAAATCGAAAAAAGTGCATGTAAAGAGGAATATTACACATCGATTTTGAAGGATACTAAACCCCCTCCACCGTGCATGGCATCCTGCGGACATATGGTGTAATTGATGGTGAAAGTTTATTAGTTAACCTTTACATCGAACGGTGGCGTCAACTGTATTGATTCCTTTCTATTCTTGTATTTTCCCACCGGCAGCTCCAAAGCTTGTCCCTTGTTCAGTAGAAGCTTCTACTGTTTGCAGTATTCTACCGGCTGTAACACGATGAGTGACGGCTTCTACACCGGCCATGTGTAGATAGGAGTTTTTTTATTCCAGTTACATTAATAATAGAATTTAAAAAAAGCTAATACTTACATGTTAGGTATTATTCTCTTTAAACCCAATAACTCCTAGCTGATAAATTGCGAAATGATTTAAATCTGTAGAGTATAAAAAACTATAGTAAATACTTATTGAGAGCTTAGGAACCCGATTAAAACGTAACAGACAAACATAAACGTTCAATGTACAATAGTTTAATGTTAATTATCTATTCCGACCAAACGGTATGAATGAAAACATAACTAGATGTAATGGCCTTTTCAAGTGCATTTACTACACTTGTCCTAAACAGCGCGCTGCTACCATTAATTTCTACCCACGACGCAGCGGCATTCACGTCACGGAAGAAAAACACTGGCACGAACGGCCACAGCTCGAGTCGGTCATATTATGCTCAGAGCGCTTCGAACCTTAACCCTCCTACCCTCCCCTCGGTAGCTAAGTACCGGTGTGGGGCAGCATGTGTAGATGGTGAGGTATATAAAACAAATCCCCACCCCTTTCTCGCAACTTGCCACTACTGTCTCGCTATTCCGTTCGGGCGCTCGCTCTCCGCCGAACTCCGCAACGTGAGCCGGTAAAACAATTTATTTAACAACCCTCTAGCTCACCCCATATTTCCCTGCCATCCCTGTGAGCGCTACCCTTCCCCGCGGCGGCAGTTGGGTTGAACCGCGAAAACGCTCCAGCGAGCCAAGAAGGCAGGGGCAGTCAAGTGGTACGTGTATGCGAGCAAAAGAAACTGAAAAGAGAGTCACAGAAGCGTCACTCGCTTTGAAAGTGATACTTGCGGAGTGGAGTTTAGTAATTTACCGGCCGTTGATCGCGACAGACACGCGCGACTGCAAGGGATGCAGTTTTAACCGGGGTGCGAAGGAAATTTTGGTTGTTCGTTTTACTTCTTGTTGTTGTTGTTGTAAGCGTGCGCGTGTGTGTGTGTGTGTATCTCCCTTCTCGGTAGACTTCTGCTGACCTAAAAATCGTCATCGCGGTTGCCTTGCGTTCAGCTTTTTGTGCCTGGCGTTGCAATTTCAGTGTGTACACACATACACACAGTAGGTGCGCATCGTTAAACAAAGTTCACCCGGGGCAACGCGGGCACAGATACGAATCGAACCAGCAGCAAAGCAATTCCGCCCGGTTGAGGAGGAGTACCTTCCTTCCTATCGAACAGTGGTGTATCATCCAAACATCTTCACCACGTGCCGGCCAGTTCCCGGCGTGTGTGACGTGCCGCGTCGCGAATCGATTAAAAGAAGAGGAAAAAAACACAGGGTAGAACGTTCTTGAAAGTGGTGTGTCCCAGGGCCTTTGGGAAGGTGTGCTCTTTTTAACGATATATAGCTCACCCACTCCCGGCTTGTAGCCTTCGTATCGATTCGAGGCTAATAGTCGAAACTAAGTTCCCCTCTCCTGCCTTGATAAGACAGTAGCTCCGACGGTGCAGCGGGGTGTAAGGACAGCAGCGTGCCCGCTGTGCCATCTTTTACTATTTTCCAATTTCCCAAAATAAATATTGATTGGTTTTACGGTCGGGCGGTGCAGCACAGGACACGATATAGAACGGTTTCATCGCTCTAAAAATCAAAACCCCTAAAAAAAAAGTGCAAACCAACGGGTGTAAGCGTCGTCAGTCATCCAAAGCCAAATCGATCATCATACCTACCAGCAGCTGACGACTTTCACGTAACATCCAGTTCGAGTCAATTCCAATCAGCTGTGACAAGGGAAGGAACCTTGTTGTATTTAGTGGTGCGTGCACGTGGGCAGATTCAAAAGTTTGAGGTGAAGAGCGCACAGAAAGTAAAATTAAAACTAGTTGCTGTGCTGTTGGGACAGGTGTTTAGTGTTTCGCGGTAAGGCAAGTACGACAGAGGAGCACCTCCAAGTTACCTCCATTTCCTTGGAAAAACTGCGCCCAACGGTTTCAACGTGCGATGGCTCGGGTAATTACTTCATTATAGTATGCATTTAATAACCTATTAATCATCCTACTCTACGTGTACCTCGAAATCTGTTACTAATACGCCATGCGAAGCGGAGAGTTGATTTAGACGATTGCAATTACAATCACACGCATCGGTTTCTTTCCGGGTGATCATTATAGACCCAACGCAACTTCAGTACGGATCGTACGCAACATTACGCAAGGTTCAGGTTTCAGCTACAAAGGCAAGGCTTCAAGACGAGGCTCACCTTTCCCTTTCTACGGTTAAGATTCTGCACGTACAGCGTACGCGTTTTGTTGTTGACCCGCATCGTAAGTACATCGCACCCAATAATAAGACACGTTGTGTGTGCCGTCTTGTACATGATGCGAAAAGATGCGGAAGGGAGGGCTTGGTTTGTTGCAAGCCGAAGGCTGCACATTGGACTGCAAATATTTTCGTGACCAACAAATGAAACCGGTTTTTGAAGCGAAGAGGGGAAAGCATTCCTCTCGACCTCGAGGAGTTAGTGGTGGCTGTTGAAAAAGAAGCAAAACGCTAGCATTTGTTTTTGAATGTGGTTATTGTCTGTTCTTTTTTTGTACGCCCATATTGCATGTTGTGACAAACAGTGAGGAAAGTTCGTTGGCCCGATTTGGCAACGTTGCGGTTTATGACTCTGTTGATTGTTAGACGGTTACCAAACGATCCATCAATTGCAGCAAATTCATTCCTATGTTAATTTCAATTCAAATTAGTTACAGAATAGGGGTAATATGGTTGCACACAAATTCATTACATTCGTGAACGGTAAATTCAAATATTGAAGCTTTCTGTGAGCTTTTCGGACGTTGTCAAAAACCGGCAAGCCAAACACCGGTTTTTACGAGCTCGCCAACGTTCGAAATCGGTGCGATTTTCCCTCGCTGGCGATGCTTTTTGTAAGTAGTTGTGACGGGTTTTGACGTTTCGAGCGAGCGTTTTTGGGGATTCAAGATTGCATTTAATAAGCTCGCGCTGGTGTGCGATTGTGTTGGTGGGCAAAATTAAATGGCCAAAAAAATAAATACACCCCCCCACCCCTCATTAGCATTATCATCGACGCTCCGCCGTCTCACTTGCTCATATATGTTCCGCTATCGCATCAGCTGATCCACTGGTGGCTTTTTATGTACAGTCTTCATTTGAGGGTCTTGGCGTTGAGGGAATCGGGGAAAGCATGTATTGAACTTTTAACGGTGCTTTTACTAATTTAATAATTTCATGCCAGTTCTGACGAGGCCATTTGCGTGCCTTGCCGTTTGATAGTTACGAAGCTATATTAAACAAGCGTAGGGGTAGGTGGAACTCAAAAAGTAAAAATAAGTTGAACATGTTTCATGCATGATCATCATACCACCGACAAACCGACGTGACACTGGCATTACAAAGGTGTCCCACACGAAAGTACTGTCCAAAGTCCATATAATACAGAGGTCGATGCATAGCTCGATTTTTGTCCACCATTTTGAAAGCTCATTTTTGACAGTTAGATGAAAAAGCGTTCACAAACGATTCCAAACAACCATACACTGTTTAGGGCTAATTGTGCTTTTTCTGCACAAAACCTAGTGTAACTATACATTTCCTTCTCATGAACGTGGCATGGAATAGTTTTTTCAGTAATTCATCACTTAAAAATGAGCACAATCAGAAATCTTGCCTCTTAGCTTTGACCCTCTTGAGCTGCACAAGATTTCGTCGTAATTTCGGGCACTGATCTTGTTGTAATCAATAATTGTACTATAATTCTATCTTTTCTTGATATATGTCAACTTTAAAAGTACAATATTACAAACAAACGATGTAAAAATGGCCGAAAATGCTTTCAGACCACTGCATGCACAACAACTAAAACCTCAATGTATGCTACGATGAAACTATTGAAGCTTTTTCATCCAGCTGTCAAAACTTTCCCACGCTTTTTGATCAAATGTTCTGGACGACTCGACCTCTGTATTATATAGACCAAAGTATATGAAGATCAGGTGGTCTCATAGCCTGTTTTTCATAGCAAAAGTTGAACGTCACTTTTTGACAGCATGGGTGAAAACATTTCCCCAAACAAGCTTTCTGACGACTTGCCTTACACACAAACAATCTTAGAATCTTCGTTATTTGCACTGAAATACCTTAAAAAACACTCAAAATATATGTTACTGTAAGCTAAACCAAATCTGAACTAATTAAAATCCATTTTTGGATCAAAATAATGCCGTCGATGAGGACACCAATGTGTACTACGTATGTGTTGCTAAGAACAAAGCGAACGGTTCCTATGGAAATTCACTTCACCCATTCTGTCAAAATGAGATTTTTTTTATTTCGAAATTAGTTGTCAATTTGTATGGGACCACCTGATATTCATACACTTTGATATAGACTTTGGTACTGTCATTTACCAGTGAGGCGATCACTTCTGTCAAAGTAAGCTCTGTTCACTGCTGCTTCGATGTAAACAACTTTTCTAAATACAAATTGCTAAGGAAGTTTGAGGCAAAATTTTGTGAGAATTATAGGACAAAACACCAAGGAAAATAATTTTATAAGTTTCCAAATCAATGCAAAAGATGTAAGAAGTAAATAAAACAATGCGCATTGGAATTTGCAGAGAAAAACAAAAAGGGGCTTTGGCAGTTCCTACTCTGTGTCAGTGTAGTAAGCGAATCATTATAGAGATGGCGCTAGTGTTTAACGTATTTTCATTTGAAATAAGGAGACAACTTTTGAAGCTCTTTTTGTTCGAAGTGTCACGTCGGTTTGTCGGTGATCATACTCCACTTCATGTATGAAAGTAATATGTGATATTTCAATACATATCAAACCGTAGGTAGGTGACCGCTTACTGAAAGGTTAAATTTGTGAGAAAAATCCACATTTGCTGCGAATTTCTCTTCGTAAGATTCGGGATGTTTCATGTTTTGACATTTATATGTTTTTCAACTGAGAAGCACTCCAGTTAGTGAACTTCTTGTTTGAAAAAACTCCAGTAAAACACACCCAGTTAGCGGTAATAGGTTCTGTATGTCTTTCCGGAACCAAGGTTTGTACTCGAACGTTCGTACGAAAACAGTCCACCCAACGATGAGGCAAACATGTAAACAAACAAGTACACATATCTTTATAACACTTTACACTTCATAGACCGAAGGCTTACTGTACTTACGGAACATATTGGCGCGTATACTACGGTTGTTCATTAAATCATACTATCGATGTATTCAATTGTCCATCGATATGCATTTAGGTGCATGAGGGCGTGCATTTGTGGCAAAATGATGATCTGCAAGATGACAAATACCACGCCTTGTTGATGTAATGCTGAAGATCAAGCATTTCTTAACAAACTTACCAGCTGCCGGATGTGTTATCTGGTTTCATCCAGGCCTTTCCTTCGCGCTGATTGTTGCGTGTGCCTCTTTGAATTGAGATCCTACGCGTTGCGCAGCTTTGTTACGGCCCTTACACGTCAATTTAATTAAATTAATACTAAACTGTAATCGATTCCGATGTAAATAGTTTAAAAAAATTGCGATAAAATGGATGATAAATTTAGTCTTGCTGGCTGGCTTGTTTACGTTTTTACACGCGTCGATATGCGCGAAAGAGATGGCATGTCACAACGAGCGAGAACCTACACACTTCGATACGTGATGCGTGTAAATTGTCACCAACACAACAAAAGGCGTATGGACAAAGGTGGACGAAGTGTTAGATGTGTAGTGTGACGGGGAGAAGAGGGCGGCACACAAGCTCACTCTGAAACGAGCACTGTCGGCAAGTAAAGGAAGGGTAGAGTAAATGAGCGAGATGCAGCGATATTCGAACGTCAAAAACCCTCGCAATGTTGTACGGGAGCGGCTTTCGGGACGCAACTGCAACTGAGTTGGAATTCCTGCGGAACAGATACAAACAGCCCACACGAACGAAGCTCACTTGCTCGGGGTGAAACGCGGCGTGAAACTGCTCAAAACCGTTCGACCAGCTAAGGATCAGGTGAAAAAGGATTTCCCGCAAAGTGGGACAGTGCGTGCCGGATCAATTATACATCTACTGCGCCGCTTTCCGCTGTCTTTCCGCATAGCAGCAACCCCAGTGTGTTGTCTGTGCGGTGTTCAAATCAATCGATAGCTTCGCGAAAGAGGAGGCGCTGGTTTTCAATGCCGCACGAACGAACACAGTAGTAGGCTGTGAGAGAGAAGAAAAAACTATCTTCCTGCGTTGCGGTGGCCACTGGAATACCACCGGAGTGTGTACGTTTTTGCTCAAATTACAGACGAAATTAGCAGTATTGCAACAAGTGCTCGTACAATCGCTCGCTGTGCGGAGTTGTGATTTATTGTTTGTGACCTTGTCCATTCACGATAAGTGCTCCCGCGGGTCTCCGTTTGCAGTCGAGCGCCCCACCATCAACTGAATTGCGGTTGCGAATGATTATTAGCTAATAAGTTCTATTTCAACCCTCCCGACAATTGTACGCTAACACCTAAAACCCAGCCGTTTGGCGGACAGTCGAATCATCCCTGGCAGAAGCGACCGTAGCTTGTAGATTGAAGCTATTTATAAAACTGTAATAGTGAATTTTAACACCTCCCTTCTTGGAGCATTATTCCCGGGATAAGAGCAGAGAAAAAGCTAGCTCCCCAGGACAGCCAGCTAGCACGCCGGTACAGTTGCATCAAACTTTACCGGATTTGGAGCAACACAAAAGACGACCGGGGGTGCGCTGCAGAGAGCCAGCCAAATTTTGTGTTGAGTACGGTCATTTCCTAGCACTTCCGTTCATTTGTCATCGCGTATAAAAGCGAAACAAACACAGTTTCTAAACATTTTACCATCGCTTCTTTAACAGCTTCTTCCCCCGTTTTAATGAATGTTTCTGTCTCTTCTCTGTTTCATTTTCCACCCTCACAGGTTCACTTTGCCAACCTTAGCCCACCAGAGTCCCCAATGCTGGACAAACCAAGTACCACTTTTCAGCCAGAGTCCAGCGAAGGTAAGACTGAGTGAGAAAGGATGGGGAAGGGGGCGGCGCACGAGGAGAGGGGAGTTAGTGCCTAACATACTTGGTTAATAGCTTTTTTGGCTTCTGCTCAAAAAGGAAATTTATTGTGACACACGGGCGGCCGGAGGGTGGCAACAAGGTGTAAAAAGAGGGTCCAGTTTGGCAGAAAATCGATTTTATTAATTTAAAATTCATCCTCAAATTCCATCTCTATGGTAACACAACGAGCGCGCACTCGCCTGCATGTCTCCGCATGCATTATTTAAAGTTATTTAAAGGCTACAACTGTCCGGAATTATGTAATTGTAGAAAAAAAATCGTTAAATGTAATGCAATTTAAGATTTTGCACATTTCTTAAAAGTTATTCAAGGACTCTGATTAGTACGAAAATATGCCATTTTAATTGCATTAAAACTCAAAGTTATCATTGTTCCCGGGAGATATACCTACTTGCTTCAACACGCTGTTCAAACGGCACTTTTGCGTCACGATTATGCTTCTATCGCTAGATGCTTCATCCGGTCGGCTTTATCTACAACCCTTCGCTCTGATACAGGTGCTGATTGTTATGTTATTGTGTTTCGATTGCAGGAGAAATGTTACGGATAAAGCCACAAAACACCATTACGTTCTCGCGATTGGGCAATGATCTGGTCGGTACGGTCGAAATCACCAATGTCGACACGAAAGATGTGTCCTACAAGGTAAATGCTAATTTGAATTATCTCTGTCGCCCAATGAGCAGCAAATCATTGATTTTTTTTCTTCAAATTTTCATTGCAGGTGAAAACGACCGCGCCGGAAAAGTTCCGTGTACGTCCCAGTACCGGCGTTCTGCCGCCCTCAGCAAGCGTGAACATCAACGTAATGCTACAGCAGGGCCAACAGATGCACACAATCAATAGAGAAAAGTTTCTGGTGATGTGTATCGGACTGACGGATGAAATTTCCACCAACCCGCAGGATTTAACCGAACTGTGGAAGGTGAGCGCCTCTAAATTGCACGTGTATTGATGGCACTGTTTCTTATAAGTTCCTTTTTTGTGTCCCGGTTTTTAGAAAATCTCGGCCAAGAGCTCCTCGGTAGAGCAGCATCGTCTGAAGTGCGCACTGCCGGCGAACTGTGACGAGAGCGGTCTCGAATCGATGTTCGGCGGCGCCGGCAACGTGATCGCCGGCCCGGACCAGTACGGTGTGATGAGCGGCTCGTTCGGCGGCAGTAGCATGATGGGCATGGGTGCAGACAAGCAGATGTCGCTGCTGCAGCAAACGATTTCGCACCTGAACGAAACTACGCACCGGCTGGAGGTGCAGGTGAAGCGAAATCATCGGTTCCAGTGGATTACCTGCGTGCTGTTCGTGCTGCTCGCGTTAGCCATCGTGTACATACTGAAGATAGAGATTAAGAGTCATGCTTCGGAGTATTGCACCACGGCCGAAAGAAACCATTGAAAGGGGGGAGGGGTAACAACACAATCCCATCCCAGCACCGTTTTCGAGCCTCCGATATCAGCTCCTTCATTCCCGGGTTAGCTTTCGTGTTTCGTGCGTTCTTCTTTATGTATTGTTCAGTATGTGCACTAAAAACAAAGCAAAAACGTCATTTCATTCGGGGTAAAACCGGGCTTCCTTAAAGCCCTTCACTTCGCTCAGTTTCGTTTGTATTTTAGTTTGGTAATTGTAAACCGTTAGGTTCTTTTGTTCTTTGCTACGGGTGGAATATGTTGTCTTGCGTCTCCTACGGTAGGGTTATTTTATGAAGTAAATTATTCGTTAGTTAATGGTAGAATACCCAATTTGTTGTGTTTAATCGCCATCTCTTTGCCGCACGGCTATGAACGGTACAAAACCGTCGTGTTGAGAATAAACATATTTGCAAGAAAACCCGTTCTTTTATTAACTGCCGAAACATATGGAATATAAAAGTAAGTTGAGTTAAATTTGCAACTGATTTGAATCTCAACGGACATTTTTCCCTTCAGAAACGTTATTTCGCCACACTGTACCGCAAGTTTATCTGAGCAAACTAAATTTAAAAAAAAACAATCCGTTATAAAATACGCTCAATAATTCATAAACACAATGTTTAAGCAACGCATTACGTATTAATTTAATATTAATAAATCATTCTCACTATTTGTCTAAAAATAAATGCACCTGGCGCTTCGTGTAAACAGGCATTCAGCGCAGCTGCGAGCAAAAACTGCTCGAACAGCGTCTTTCCCGCAACCACAACAACTCGAACTCAGTGCGAAAGGTGAAGCGGCCGAAGTGTCGCTGTTTTGCGGAACTTTTAAGAGTTTTAACCATTTTGTACAGGTAAAACACATTCTGAATGTTGTTAAAGTACGGAAACATAGGTGCGGTGGTACGAACCACAAAAAAGCGCGAGGCAGAACCGAGCAGTACGTTGGCTGTTGGTGGAAAAATATTGATCAAATAGCTTCGACGCCAAGCGGCGCGGTGTCGTCGCAGCAGCGCCGACGGTGATAGAAATAGGAATTTTGCTCCGGGAACCCAAGCTCCATCTAGTCGTGATAATTCGGAAGGAAGAATGTAAACAAAGCCCCGAGTGCGGCAAAATCGTGATGCTGTGCTGGAAACGACCAAAAGGGACGATTTTCCATGCGCTCATTTCGATCAGGATGCATCGGGAGCTAATTTTTCCTTCCAAAATGGCGATTCAATTTGCTTGGTTATGCTTTTTTCCGTGTGACGGGAGATAAAAGAGAAAAAAGCATTTGATTACTTTTGGGCGGTCACGAATAATCGGATCGGGTCGTTGGTACGGATGACCCGATACGCGTTACAAGCCAAGGTGCATTAATGAGATCAAGAGGTGGGATCTAGAGCACTTGACGTAAGGTCCCCAGGATTCAAACGTTGTTTACATTTATTTGTTTTGTTCAAATAACTTATCTACCACATTTTTCGTTTAAATATACTTTTAAAGTATATTTTGTGCTTTGCAAATTCATATTTAACATTAAAATATCGATCGAAATGTGTTATTTAGTGTTATTACGTGAATTTATTGTATAATTCTTTGTTTTTCGACATGTTTGAAGATAAAAACTAAGAAATCATTTATTTTTCCAATGTTCACGTTTATTCCTCATTATCTACGATACACATAGACAATTTAAGTGAGATTAGAACTCTTATTTATATAATTTTAAATTTCGGGACTAAACAAATCTTCAAATCTTTTGTTAATATATTTCATTTTTTCGATAAAATCAATAGACATACAAAAATGCACATAGTAATCAAGAAATTGTAAAACCTCGAATTGTACTAATTTGAACTAAACGTTGAACTTATAAAAGGCACAAAATAGCAAGGCAGAAGAATTAACAGAAGGCTGAAGGTGTTGTCAGTACAACGATCCGTAAACGAATGATCTTTATTTTGACATTCCTCTTATCGCACAGTTGTCACGGTGATGGTCATATTCTGATCCGGCATATTGGGCACTATGGTCTTATCAGGGGTCAAATCTCCAGGATATTACAGCTCGGCTATCCTGACAAACAAATTGACCTCAATTTGAGCGGCTTTACTGTAGAAATCTTCAATACTTTTTGAACAGAGCTGGCATGAGAATAACTCACATACTTTCAATCACAACTGCTTTTCTGACCAACATCTCCTCCGGAAGTCTTGCTGAAGTTTACGGAAGTTACAGCCAAGCATAAGGACGATGATGATATCGAAAGGTGTTGATCCGGAATGATGTCGTCATATGATGCGTAAAGTTGGGTCAATTTCAAGGTGGGTGTCAATTTCAATCACAGCTGCTTTTCTGACCAACATCTCCTCCGGAAGTCTTGCTGAAGTTTACGGAAGTTACAGCCAAGCATGAGGACGATGCTGATATCGAAAAGAACTGATCCTGAATAATGTCGTCATGTGATGCGTGCGGTTGAATCAATCTCATAGTGGGTGTAAGTACTGCTGCTGCTGATCGGCATCTCCTCCAGAAGTCTTGCTGACGTTTACAGAAGTTACAGCCAAGCATAAGGACAATGTCGATCAGGATGAACCTGAATACTGAACGACACCACAATGATTGTTGTTCAACAGCTCAGTAGGCTACAACCGATGCCACAGCACTCGAACATGACGCGGCGGTAGAGGGTGGTAGCGGGGTCAATCCATAAAAAGGCGGAAGGCAATACACACGATGAATCGGAGGCGATGACAACACGGCGTGCGGTGCACATGCAATAACAGAAGTGATGCGCGAAGCTTTTCCAGTATTCGAAGTATGAGCGATGATGAAAGAATAACCAGCGGCCGTATTCATACTAAATGGCGGTGTCGTCATTGTCGTGCAAGATGAACAAGATGGCGGCCACACTAAATGCAAGTGCTTGATGGCTGGTGTCTTTGGGGTTGCAGGGATCGATATCGTTGTGGCTGGTGAATCTGGCGTAATCTGGTCTAGCCATGAGGCAAATCGTTGCCTAAACATCGAATTTGCTGCCTATACCGGCAAGCACACACAGAAGCTTCTCGTTTTTGCGCATTGCAATGGCAGATGGTAGCGTCATCTCACACACAAACAAACAAACTCTTCGATACACAATCTTGTGCCGTGCTGGATTGGATAGAAAAACAGGTGCAGGCGATAAGACGTATCCCACTTCTGAGATGTAAAACCTCGAATTGTACTAATTTGAACTAAACGTTGAACTTATAAAAGGCACAAAATAGCAAGGCAGAAGAATTAACAGAAGGCTGAAGGTGTTGTCAGTACAACGATCCGTAAACGAATGATCTTTATTTTGACATTCCTCTTATCGCACAGTTGTCACGGTGATGGTCATATTCTGATCCGGCATATTGGGCACTATGGTCTTATCAGGGGTCAAATCTCCAGGATATTACAAAATATATTCTTTTTGCTATACTTTGTGTGCGGAAACCAATTGTTAACGGTTTTAAAATGACGTAAAGTTCTCAACTATGGCGACTCCCCCAAAGGCCCTTATCCACCACCTGATAGTTTAATCCACCTTGGTTACAAGCATTCGTTTACGTTCTGTCAACATTTGTTGGGAATCGCAAAGGCGAAAATTTTGTTGTGCGTTCTTGCAAATGTAGATTGTTTTCTATATATTTTCCTTCTCAAAAGCTGGAACAGTGAGTGTTGTATTCTTCAGCTCGGTGCATCTTGCATTGTTTCGTTACAGTCAATCCGGCCAAGCGAGGCAGATAACGCAACACTACAATGAGTTCGAAACGCATCAAACAGGAACCAAACACCAAGAAAAGGGCAGCGCAGCAAGACTCTGTTCCGGCGCCGATAAAGGAAGCGAAGCAGGAAAAGCTAGACATGGAGGACGTGGAGCTGATATCGGCAGGCCTGGAGGACGACGACGAAGGCGGGTGCTATTTCGTGGACCAGAAGGGCAACTACTACTTCCAAGCCAACGAGGACGCGGAGCTGACGGCGGTGGATGCAGGTCAAACAGAATTCGAGGGGCTAACAGACGAGCCGGACAAATCGGAGGAAGGTGTCAGCTACGTACTGATCATGAACGATGCGGACAAGTCGACGCTCGTCCTAAATGATGAGCCGAGCCAGGGCGACAGTAAGGATAACGAGATCTACGATTTCGAAGATCCGGACTACATCGTGCAGGAAGAGCAGGAGCCGGCGAAAAAGACGCAAACGCGCGGTAAGCGCACCCAGCAGAGCACGGGCTCGACGTACATGTGCAATTACTGCAACTACACCAGCAACAAGCTGTTTCTGCTGTCGCGCCACCTCAAAACGCACTCCGAGGACCGGCCGCACAAGTGTGTGGTGTGCGAGCGGGGCTTCAAAACGCTGGCCTCGCTGCAGAACCACGTCAACACGCACACGGGCACGAAACCGCACCGGTGCAAACACTGCGACAACTGCTTCACGACCTCGGGCGAGCTGATCCGGCACATCCGCTATCGGCACACGCACGAACGGCCGCACAAGTGCACGGAGTGCGATTACGCGAGCGTGGAGCTGAGCAAGCTGAAGCGCCACATCCGCACGCACACGGGCGAGAAACCGTTCCAGTGTCCGCACTGTACGTACGCGTCGCCGGACAAGTTCAAGCTGACGCGGCACATGCGTATCCATACCGGCGAGAAGCCTTACTCCTGTGACGTTTGCTTTGCACGGTTTACGCAGTCCAACTCGCTGAAGGCTCACAAGATGATACACCAAGGTGAGGAGAGGTGAAGCGGTTTTTGGCGACTCTTTTTACTGACATTTCCTTAAACGTTCCTTTTCCAGTTGGCAACAAGCCCGTTTTTCAATGCAAACTCTGCCCGACGACCTGTGGCCGCAAGACGGATCTGCGCATTCACGTGCAGAATCTGCACACCGCGGACAAGCCGATCAAGTGCAAGCGGTGCGACAGCACGTTCCCCGACCGGTACAGCTACAAGATGCACGCGAAAACGCACGAGGGCGAGAAGTGCTACCGGTGCGAGTACTGTCCGTACGCTTCGATCTCGATGCGCCATCTGGAATCGCATCTGCTGCTGCACACGGACCAGAAACCGTACAAGTGTGACCAGTGCGCCCAAACGTTCCGCCAGAAGCAGCTGCTGAAGCGGCACATGAACTACTACCACAATCCGGACTACGTGGCGCCCACGCCGAAAGCGAAGACGCACATCTGTCCCACCTGCAAGCGCCCGTTCCGGCATAAGGGCAACCTGATCCGGCACATGGCAATGCACGATCCCGAGTCGACGGTGAGCAAGGAGATGGAGGCGCTGCGCGAGGGCCGGCAGAAGAAGGTGCAGATCACGTTCGAGGAGGAGATCTACAAGGGCGAGGAAGACTACGAAGGGGAGGAGGACGAGGAGGATGAGGAAGATGAATACGAGGGCGACGATACGGAGGAGGATGAAGAGGACGAGGACGACGAGCTGGCAGCGGGACCGTTGGGTACGAGCGACGTCGTAACGGTCGAGGACGGGGACGGCCAGTACGTGGTGCTGGAGGTGATACAGCTGCAGGACAAAGATAGCAAAGCGGCCGGCATGGAGAAGTCGCGCAAGAAGCGGGGCGCACCGAAGCGAAAGGCAACGTCTCCACCCGCCGTCGCTACACCTCCGTCGACTTCCAGGGCGAGAACGGCCACGAGGACGGCGACCACGACAACGCGCGCGCTGCGGAGTGCGAAAAAAGAACCGGCGGAGTCGCTCGATATAGACGGAATAAATCTGGTGATGGTGACCGGGGAACCGGAGGACGAAAAGCACGAGATAGCAATCGAGCATCAGGGTGCCGACTCGGGGGATGAGTTTATCCTCTCCACGGAAGGTGTGTTTCGTACATTCGTTGCAACGCTCGGTGGAGTTGGGATCTAATACGATTCCTTTCTTTTGTTCAGTAGATTTGCAGGAAGCGGAAATGATGATGTCAACGTTTGAAGATACAAAGCGATCGCGCTATGATGTTACCATAAGCCAGGCCGAGCTGGAGAAAAACATGAGCAACTGCTTCGGATTCGATGTGAGTGTGGGCTGAGATGGGTGTTTGTTTGTTTGCTTTTCTCTTTGCAGTACTAACCTACCTTTTGTTTGCAGGACGATGATGACGAAGATTTAGACACCAAAGCAACAATAACGCTGCTGAATTAATTCTCCGAATGGCTGCCGTAGATTCCGAGCGGTGCCGTGATATCATTTCTGCAGCGATGATGCAACCCAAATCCAACTCCAAGCACCTTAGCTGCAGTCGTATGCGCATTAACGTTCTCGGTTTCGTTGACGCTAATGTCGCCCCCCGGTTTGGTATGTAAGTTTGAGAAAGGTTTTACTTTATCTTTTGTACATCAAATAGCTGTTTGCTTTCCCAATTCTGTATCTCACGTTATGTGATAGAAGAGCTGTTCTTTTTCCCCCTTCTTTTTTGCGCCACTCTCCGCACTTAGGCAAGAAAGGGCATCCATTTTCCGTTAGTGTACGCGCGAATATGCATATTTATTCGAATTTGTTTTTCACCTTCAATCACAGCTTTGTTCCAATTTTGGGATGTTTTTGTTATTGTGTTGTATTATCAATCGGAGTAAGGTACTCCGAAGAAAGGTCTATGTAAACGCAAAGGCGAAGGATTTTTTACTTACACTTGAATGTGAATACGCATGCGGTACTTGTCTATTCTTGAACTTCTTACTGTATAGTTTCCCTCTTAAGCAGAAACCCGTGACTTAGGTAAATGCTATGAACAACACGATGCACTAGCGGCGCCCGTTGTTACAGTAAAATCAAGGCAGCACAAAATTTCAATACTCTCTTTTGGAACAATCCAAATTTCAAAGTGATAGGTGTCGATAGTTTTTCTTAAGGGTATCACTTTTAACTTAAGACATCCAATGACACTATCCACCCGCCATACTGAATACCATGGAATAGGAAAAGGGTAAACTTACACCTTTGTAATCGAAGCGAGAGAAGCTAGATAGAATGCTGTAATGTTTCTATTTCGTCCTCACCGCTAGTAGCTTATCACTATCCTCTAGTATATGAGTTTTAGGGTTTAAAGCGATTGTTTAGTAAGTATACATTAAGGCGAAATAAAATATTAACTACCATACAACACCTAAGTAACTGACTAGATTTGATTTGATTTGATTTGATTTGATACATGTTACTTTCGCCATTAACTCTCTTCTTTCACGATTCTGTAGAAAATATCAACTAGCAGAAGTTGGCGGAAAGAAAATACACATTATTAACCCTTATTCGCACCAAATTGGACACACACAATAACGTGTTAACTGAAACCGTTGGTAGCGATTTCAATTTAAACTCCTTTAAAACTAATCTTTTACATCCATTATACCCCTGTTTCGGAAAGTTGTACATAATCAAAAGCCCCCTAATTGGTTATCAATTGACCGTTGTTTGTTGCTCAATAATTTCTGTGTCACTTTTTAATTTACCGACGCTCACAATGACGAGCCTTTACATATTAAACAAACCCACCCCTTGCCTTCTTCGAATGCATGTTCGGTCACCGTCGAAATTCGTTGTTTTCGTTAGTCATGCCTCATATCGCTTTAAAGCCAACTTAAACGCCCTTTACATGGTTAGCCACTGAAAGACGTTGACGATGACGATCATTGATCGCGTGACTGATGATCGTGGCGGGGCTTCGAAGCAGCGCACGCGATCAATTTATGCGCCCCGCGAAAGCGAAAGCCCAGTTGCAGCCCAAAAAAAGGTACCATCAGAGCTGTTACAGACTGCTCAGCGACCAAACAAAGCAAATGATGGCGATTACATCGATCTACAATCGTGTGGTCGTCGGTCGTGGTCGTCAAACATTACCTTCACTTTGACCCGCATCTTTGAACGCATTATATGGATAGCGACGTCGTTTGGAACGTCCGTGGAGCATTGTGCTCTTTTATATCGGTGTGCTTCTTTTGACCACAGGTTATTAGCCTCTCTTGGGCAATAGGATGAGATCTCAACGCTAACAAACTATTCATCAAACTGAGATTACCATTTTCAATAACATTTGATGACAAGTTTGTTGAATGGGCAAGAACAAGCCATTTTTATCGGTGTAAAGGTCTCATCACAGCCATTCAAGCATTTTTAACATTTAAGAATTGGGATGTACGAGATTGGTGACAATCTGTCCTTAACGCTTTCTACATGTGTCGAAAGTGAGGCGGTCTAATTTTGGACCAATCGCTTCGCAAAACCATTATCCTCGTCTGCTGGCGTGATGTTGTTTTGCATTTGCGGAAGCAAAATAAGCAGCCACGCCACGGCGCTCCGACCAGAGATGTCCATTAGAAGAAGCCCAGAGATGTCGGATTTGGTCTGGGTGTATTCTTTCATTGTATAATTCATGAGGCTATACCGAAGCTTCTTGGACCAGATAATATTCGCACAGTAATTAAGTAACGTTTTTTCTCCCTCTCTTTGTTCTTTGGTGCGATGTTCACTGCTCTCGGCTTTATTTATTATCGTGGAATTTAGATTGATTATTTATCTTTTGCGAAAAACACTTTTGTGGATCGGTTGTGATCATCACACATTATGGCATGACGCGTGGAAGGCTCTCGTTTTTTTTAAAAGCTTGTTTTTTAAATTAATTCCCATGCTGTAATAGCCTTGAAATATGTGCTCTTTCACGTTTTATATTATTTTTTGTGATTCGGGAAGAAAGGCTTCAGCTTAAGTTCACATAAACGTTGTACAGGTATTCCCCGATACACGCCATACTCTATATACGCGATTTCGCTGTACGCTATTTTCTAAATTTGACAATTCTTTGAGAAAATTATACTAATTTGACATAACGAATGTCAAATGAAAAATAAATTCCCTTTTTGTCGAAATTTAAAAACCATTTCAAAATGTGCAAAATTCTAATGTTCAGTTGAAATCAGATCAAATAACTAATTTAGTGGCTAAAACCTACCAATTCAAGCAAAATTATACGAAAACTAGCTTTAATTTGACTGAGAACCACGAAATTCGGCTTACGCTAATATTCGAAATACGCTATTGCCTCCGGTCCACATTAATAGCGTATATCGGGCAATGCCTGTAATATTAAATTAGTACTAAGATGGATAAAGATGTTAGATAAGAGAACTGGAATCAGTGACTTAATGCCCTATGGTTCTCATTTTTACTAACAGACCTGAAATGATAATTCTTCTAGAAATATTTAAAATTATCATTTAAAAAACTCTCGTTGTAGTTTTTTTAATTTATTTTATAAGTAACTTCTAAACTACTAATTTTATAACTAACTTCTTTTAGTAGTTTTGTTATTCTTATCAATGTAAAAGTTACACTTGTTACTAATTTATATAAAAGTAAACTCCCTCTTTCCCATACCGGGAATCGAACCCGGGCCTTCTGGGTGAAAGCCAGATATCCTAGCCACTAGACCATATGGGAGTACATCTCCTTGGTGTTTGAATTGCTTTTAGTGTTTCGCATCAAACCAACCACACGTGTTAAACCCTTTGTTTCTGAAGCGCATTACAATGATGCACAACAAACCCGCTCACCAATCGTTTACCAATAAAGTACGCACAAGCAAGTAACATGAACTCCATTTGGCAATCACAGACCCCCACCCCGTGGGCATGGTGTATCCTCTTACCATGACGCCGTTTGTAGGTAGAAAAGATGTTCTAATTATTACACATCAATCGAACACAAAGCAACTTCCTCCCCTACTACAAATCACCCATCTACAATTCCACCATTCGTTCAGCCGTTGTTGCCTGATTGCTTGGATTGTTTTGTTTTCGGGGTGCTGTGATTCGATACGGTGTTGTGGCCAATTGCATACATCGACATCGCATTGCCCCAACACACGATACTGTTTCCAATGTATGTGAGGAAAATCAAAACGGACGAACGGGGAGGTGACCGACATACACCAGTTCAGCCGGCAGTTCGGCAATCCGCTATCTCTGGTGAGCTTTCCTCAGGGTGTGTAGTACGGCAGTGTGTTGATTTGGTCACATTTAAATGATTTTCCAATCCTTCACCCCGATGTGTTGGGGTTTGTTTGTTTTTTCCTTCAGGCTGTTTCTGTTCTTGGACCACTTGAAGTATACGCAACGTTTGTGGCGCACAGAGAAAGCGTTAATCGCGCCCAACTTGCGTTCAACGCATACAGAAAAAATCTAAAAAACGCAAACCGTGGTTCCTTTCTTAGGGCAACGCAATTTGGTTTAATTTACCCACTCAAATCACTAGTGTACAGCCGTCGACACACCACCGAAAGGGGGGGGGGGGGGAGTGCAGTTCCTTAAGCAATGTTGAGCAACCGCATAAACGCGTCAGCAAACACGAAATATATTCCGTTTCGTTTTCCAATCCCATGGCGCGTTGTACAGCCACGCCGTAGTGCAGTGTAGAACATCTGCATCGCATGGCGGGAAAAAGCATGGTGGGCGCAATCGCACATGAAAAACAACTCGGCGGGAGTAGTAGGGAAAGACACTATCGAAAACTCGTTCGTTATGCAACTTTCGCTCGCTGGTCAGCTGGGACGTTGGCTGGTTGCCTGGGCAAAACATCCGTAGAACGATCTGGCACGCTGCTATACGCCAGCTTCCCACATTCAGGTCGACGGATGGAAAACCCGATGGATGGTGGTAGTGTGGCTAACAGGCACCGGGAGGAATGGAATGGAAGTTGTAAGAAATAAACACCACCAACCAACACCAGAGCACTGCATCGTGATGACTGCAAGCGTGCGGAGGCTGGGGAAACTGGTTATTTTCTCCACGGGGAGCGCTACCTAGAATTGCTTCATCGGTGCTTTCGGTGCTCGGTGCATCCTGAGCAGAAGGGGACGTCAACTAAGTCACTAAAAAATTGTACCTGATTCAACGGAATAGGAAAATTCCTTCCCCACGGTAGCGTGCTACGTGCATTTAATGCACTACCATCGATTATTGGAGCTTAATTTGAGACGGATACGTCGATTGGACACGCGTTGACCCGTGGGTCACACTAAAATTGGTGCCGGATGAGCTCGCGTGTTTATTAAAAAGGTATAGTTGTGTTGTTTTTTTTAACATGCACATGGACAGCTCGGATGGTCGATCAGAAACTTTCCTATGACGCATGAAGGTAACATAAACATTTACGTAAATTGAGCTTTGAACTAGAATCTTCCTTTACTTATTATTCAAATGACGATAAAATTCAAATGTCATGTATGTTTTATGTCCATCATTTCTTCAATTTTGGTTCAATTTGGCATATTCGGAATAGTAAATTGGCACACCGGAAAACAAATACTAATAAAACTCGTTCAAAACCAGTCTACTTAAACAGTTAAGTTAGCTACCCAGGTAACCAAAACTGGACAACAGACCGATATAAGGAAAGATATACGACGTCGGCTAGCTCGACGTATATCAGTCGTAAAGCAGTCCTTAGCAAACTTTGTGGTTAAATTATGGTGGGTATAATTATAGCATGCTTAGGATATTTTTTATGGGAAATTTTCTTTTCGGGATATGTTAATAGCAAGCAAAGGATATTAATATTATAAGAAGCAATTTTTATAGGAAGAAAAGGATTTTAATATATTTTTATAACTACAATGGAGCGCCGTTTATCCGGGTACCTTTTATCCGGCTGTCCGTTTATTCGTGCTGTTGAGAAATGACAGTTCCATACAAAGGTGACATTGCGTTATGAGGAGGATATTTGAAAAAGCGATTAAAAGTGCACATTGTCATAACAAAAGACACGTTGATTCAAGGCAAATTTCAAATATTCTTTGAGAAAAACATAAAGTTATTATAAACAGGGTTATTTTTATCAAAAGATAAGATAATTTTACCAAAAGTTAATCAGGAATTGTTGATAAAATATATCATTTGACTCATTATCCGTGTTATTCGCATATCCGGGCGAGGTCAAGTCCCGAGAAACCCGGATAAACGGCGCCACTGTAATATTATTAAAAGTTTATTTTATTGATCGTTAATAATATCAACATTAAGTATTAAATTTAAATTATCAACATTAAATTTAAAACTGGCCTTCGCAGATGACTTCGAATGTGGTGAGATGTCGTATGCTTGGCTTGAAATCCTTGGAAAGCAGGACTATTTTAATTTGCATCCTTCGTTGCGTTAATCAATTGTTATTAGTGTTTTACGATTAGGTATAGGATTAGAACTTTGTTTACCGCCAGGTGGACAATCGTAAACAATAAGTTCAGTTTTCGTTAGCGTACCGTCTAGCAGGAGAAGCAAGGGGAGCACTATGGGAATGGCACTATTCTTCAATATTAAAACACTGATTTACGGTTCTGACCACAGTGGTACGGCTTTCCGATGTGGGACGTCTTCTTTCTACCATGTTTTGAGAGCTGAAATGATAAATTACCTCGTTATTTTTTATAGACACATGTTATATTATAAAAAGGGAACACATGGAAGCATTAGCATCTCCTTTTTATCTCTCTGGTTCAAATTGCGATGGCCATTTCACGTACAGATCAAACGTTTACTTCACGCGGCAACACGTAAATTGGTGTACGTAGTTGTATATAGCCTTACCAGACTTTAAGCCGACCTCGAAGTCTGTTAGTGGTTACCTGGGTAACTAATTAAGCTTACTAACAACTTGGATGAATGTCTAAATAAGTCTGTTCGATTGAAAAAAAATCTGAATTAGATGGCTAATTACTCATGAATAGTATTTGTTGTCATGAAATATCGAAAACTATAAATTACTTTTTTGTATAGATATAAATTAAAGCAATTGAGATAATTTCACAATGGATGAAAAATCTTCAAAATTCTCAAAGTGTATGTTTTTTTTATAAAGCAAGTTTGCAGCATTTACCTTTAAATTGTTCGTTATGTTACACCTCTCCTAATTTTATCATCTTCGGATCTATACACAACAGCGTTGCTGCTTTGCTGATGTGTATTGTAAACTGTTTCCACCTTCCCCAAACTCCCTCTCCCCTCCTAATTTGCCTCATTTTCTTCCACCCGCGCAACCCGAAACATTCCAAAATCAACATATCAACATCGATACACGGCTCGGACCGTCTCGACCCTCCCCATCACCTGCAACGCGTTGTTTACTTTCATCACCCTGCACAGCTCCAGCACAGCAGCTGTTGTAATTTTTCGGCGCGTTAAGTTTCGTCGCTTGCAGAAGAAGTAGAACGCACTTCCTAGCGTGTTGCTCTGCCCCACGCGTTGCCACCACCACGCGCTTCAACAACTCTCACTCTCCGTTCGGACCGTTGTTCTTCGCGCGTAAACGCTCGGGAACACGCTCGGGAGGGTTGAGAAACGCACCACCAAACGTTATGCTGGCCCCACTGATGCTTGTAATGATTGGTAGGGGATGGTAGGGGAAGGCAGACAGGCTGACTGTTGTCATCATCATCAACATCATGATCATCACCAGGCCAGGCCAATCGGTACTAATCCACCACCCCACGCGCACGTAGTAACCGCGCAAGTCGGACCCGAACCAGCGAGCGCGCGCGCCTACCTGGATCGAGAGATAGTGTGCCGTCGTCAAGTGGATGAATCCCACCGTCAGTCTGATTCGAAGCTTCAGCCGGTGTGTGCGCGTGTGCTCGGTGGTCTCTACCAGTAGCGAGCGGTTCTCGGTACGCGGTGTGTTGGTGGTGCCAAGTGTGAAGCGGTAACGGATTTTGCTGCTACAGTAATCAACAGGACTATCCCGGATTTGTGGACTTTTTGTAAAAAAAAAAATAAATAAAGAAGCAGTGTAGAGAAGGTGAAAGTGAAATTTAGAAAGACCCTTAGGCTTAGAACGGTCTTTCCAGCGTGAAATAAAAGAAAAGTTTGGTGGATTTAAGAGACAACAACAAATAAAATAGTATTTCTATAGTGTTAATGTAAAAGCGCCATTTTAACCAACATTTCCCGAGCGGTCACACGCACAACGCCCACTCACCAAAGGTAAGCAAAACGATAAAAAAAGTTTAATTGAGGCTGAAAAAATAAGCAATCGGGAACCATAAGCGCCAATGCGGGAACGAAAGACTTCAACGCTTCTACGTAGAAGGAAGCTCAGTAGCAAGCGGCAAGCGACGAACCTTCTCGACGGCGTGTTACATTTCAATCTACATCTCTCCCCTCGATGTGCAAATATGCCTTCTTGTTCCCTCTTTTTTTTGTACACACACCAAATGCCCGATTATGTAAGGACGCGCCACCAGTGGTGTCTGCAATTGCAAGAATTTCCACACACAGACCCATTCCGCCAGCAACCCAACCCAGCCTGCCCAGCACGAATCGAATCGAGCCGCATGCCGCATTAGCACGGTACGATTGGACGGTATGGACCGACCTACTGCGCGATGCTGTTAACGCCACCTTTGGAAGGGGAAAAACGCTACAAATGCTTTCCCGCTTACCAGCCGAAGGTTTAACTTTCCGCAGCCACAGCCGCTCAGGCCGTTTGGTTTTCGATCGATGCGTTTGATGATGAAGCTGAATTATGTATGGATCGTTTGTGCGCGAGTGTGTTGAGACGGAGCGATGTAAAGGGTAAAGGGTTCATAAATAATCCCCCTCCTTCCTCACACACACACACACACACTTACACCCTTTAGCTTGAAGGGTTAGGCAATCCGTGCGCCTGGGGAATGTGCGTATATTAATTAGGCTCCCTACAAACCTCACCCAGCGAAACGAATCGCAGGGTGGCACAAAGGAAGCGTTAAAGAAAAACTAGTTTTTGAGCTATTTTTAAAGGAATACCCCCCCGTTTTTCGATAGGGCTTCCCTACAGCGAGATAATAAGGCAGATAAGCGGATGAACGAATAAACTCGTTTTGTTTGCTTCTAAAATTTGCGTTCCGCCTCGAACTGTAGCAAAAGCGACGCTTCGTGGCTACAATCGTAACAATCCGTAACCGTTTTCTCACACGCGTTTGTTGACGATATCACTTTACTGGTCAATTCGTGCCTCGTTGTGTGGAGCTTTTCGCACCGTACTGTCCTTCCAGTTAGAACGACCATCAACTTCCTTGCCCTGTGTGGCGCAAACGCATAGAACAGTCGCGCTATGGGGGGACGTCTTTTCCTGCCCCTTACTCGCACTTACGCTCGCCATGTAAGAGCCGTGCTCCCCGTAAGAGCCGGTATAATCGGATCGGATAGCCTTCAGGTAGCGGAATAAAATATACACAAACACGCCGAGCTTTTTGACGCGCCGTGGCGATGCGGAAATCATCGCCGTTTAACAGATAACTCCGCGCTTTGTGACATCGCCGTTAGAATGCTGCGCGCTTTGGCCGTGTTCCGGTGTTGGAGGAGTTGAAGCTCTAGTAGTAGGCGAGCTGTGTTAAGCGTGAGATTCAAAATTAAAATGCGAACACTGAAGCCAGATCGGACTGGTTTATTATTTTTATTATTTTTTCAACGTTTGATGTCGCTGTTGCTAGGCACGATAGAAAGGGAAGCGATTCATTTTATGTCTAACCGCAGTGCAACAAGCTAAAGGAGTGCAATCCATGGGGAGATGCATTGAAACAAAGTGCAATCTTTGCTGTTTCGTTCGTTGTACGCTGTAAGACGCAAAAGCAGCGAGCTGGCATTTAGTGATAAATTGTTTTACCCTGTAATAGATCACTCGTGGATGGATGAGTATACTAGTTGGAAGTGTTTGATTGATTATAAAAGGTCACTTTGTGTTTGAATATGATCTTGTTTGTGGAAGTTTCTATCGTTTTCTAAACGTTCCAATCCGAAGAGGTGCAATACAACCAAAGAAATGAAATGCATCTCACAAATGCACTAATCCTCTTGAAAAAAAAACATGAAATCTCCTCAAAAACACACCGCGTTCAATGGCACCGATAGCTACAAAGAACGAAACTAGTTCGGGCAAGCAGGAACTGTTCTGTTCCTTTGCCGGAATTATGAATTCTCCTCCCCCCCCCGCACACATCCCCCGGGCACATCCACCTTCACATCGGAAGTTTGGTGTAAAAATAATCAAACCGGTCCCGCCAAACACCAAACTACACGAAAGTTTGCTTTTCATCCTCGCAAGTCACCTTGCCAGTGTCACCAATGTCGCACAAACTCTACCGGCTGATAAACCGGCTGTCGACGTACTCGTCGCATTTTACGTCAACCGAGAGCCGAAGCGTAAATGATGCGCTTCAGTTGCTGATGCGCAATGTGCCGTTGATTCTATTGCGTCAAACGTGGCAAGCGAATGCTGGTGGCTTGCGTGTCACCCGCTGCACACGGCTCGTAACCGCTGCGGGGAAAGCACGGGCATGATTGATGAAGACATTAGGTGTCCAACCAGTCGAGAGGAACCAATTGGATACGGCAGAGCATTCATTTTGCCGGAGTTGCAACCAAAGGATGTTAGCACACGTGTGGGTTTAGTTGGAATGAATTCGTATTAAATACGTAGCTTGGCTTTGTGTTGAGATTTTTGGCATTTTTAAACATCCTTTCGTGTTGTAAAAATCATGAGAAAATGACCAATTATTGACATAGCTATCTCTTATAGGAGGAATTTCTTTTCGATGTGGGCTGCTTGAATGATTTACGTTCTGCTAAGGTAGACAATTTCTCATTAAATGGATGGCTTAAAGTTTAGTATTTACAATCATTTTAGTTAAAAATGGAATGTACTGGAAAAAAGAGGCCTTCTGCCATACCAACAAACACATTGCTAACGAATCTACTAATTAACACCATCCGAGTGGAGTGTCCTATTTCATGCGCATTAATTAAATATCCATAAACCAAACCAAACTGATTAGCAAAAGGATTTCCACCCGAGAACTTCTACGCAGCTTCAGCAACAGCAGGAAGGATCTTCCCTCGATGCCAAAAAAACACGCACAAAACACCCAAAAGTCCCAGGTCAATCTTGAGCCAATCTTAAGCAGATGGCCATATTTAAATCTGTCAGTTCGCTTTTATTCGCAAATTCCTCTCTTCACGAGGTCATTAACATGGACGGCGCTTTTGCTGCGTCTCTTCACTTTCAATGTCAATGTTAATGCTGTCGTCCCCCGAGGACCGCGGATAGTTTCGTTGCGTGTCGCAGTTTTCCCGTCTTCTTTGCATTTCATTTTCCTTTTCTTTTCGTTTCGAACGTTGAATGTGGACATAATTTACTTTCGATCGCTGTTTTAGTATTTTTGCTTTAGTTTCTCTACATTTTCGGCTTTTTAAGTTCGTCTGAAAGCAATCGCGTAAGAATTTGGGTGTTTGGGAAGCATGAAGGAAAAGCTTTTGCGTGCGAATTGCTTGCTCCAAAGTTTTACTGATATCAAAAGAATAAAACGTCACGACTAATGCTCTCGATCGTTAATGAGTCTGGAACGGGTTTCCATCACCTGGTGCGTGTGTTGTGTCTGGTCCATGCTGCATTCAAACCTCAAATCAACACGTCAGGCTCACTCGCGCATGTGTGTGTGTGTGTGTGTGTATGTGTATGTGTGTGTTGGAACACACTTTCAAAGCTCCACCAGTCTGTTTGTGAACGAAAACAAATGGCAGATCGATGCTGGGCCTCGTTAATCCTCACCCACCACAAGTTGGACAAGGAAATCAGGCCCTTGCATCATCCGGTGGATCCGGGCTCACCGAAATGCATCTTTCGTTCCACATCGATAGCGCTCCGGTTTGGTTTGGTTGTTCGTTGGGAATGACGAAATTGTAACCTTGAATATTGATGGGAACAAGGTACAATAAACACAGACACGTACACAGAAACGAACGCTTTTTAGTAGCTGATACTAGCCTTGGTGCGAAAGATGATCCGGTTCGGAAGGGTCAGCAGTAAGGGCTCCGTAGGTGAGAATGCACATGTGAAGGAGCCGTATGGGGAGAGTTTTATGTGTCTAGTCGTCTGTTAAAAGGGCCCAGATGAAGCATCATGCTTTAAAAGTCAAGGATTTCAAATGATTTTTTTGGATTTTGAATTTGAGCTAAACCCCATCGTGTATTATTTATTGTCCAATTCCGATTAGTGCTGTTGCTCAATTATTGGTTAGCCAGCTGTTGATAATTTATGGGAATTGATCTTATATTTTGATACGTTTCTTTGTCTTCAACAGAGGATTGAGAGCAATTTTAGTTTGAATTAGTCAAAGTTAATATTTATTAAAATGCATTCTTTCAATTTCATTCGGTATATTTCAATTTTGTTAACATAATCACCAAAAGAAACCTCCAATCATTGCCATTACCCTACCAATCAGTCATAATACCGGATGCCTTTCCTACCAAACTGTGGGTTCATGCGTGTGATCCCATTTCACTAATAATTATACCATGACATGATACATAATTTCGACGGCCCTTTTACCCTGCCTGTTATTATCTCGCCTGTTCGATCTGATCGCCACCACCACGCACAACACTCTTAAGACGCACGTGTACTATATCTGACTCTCAGCTGGTGCCTAATCATGCCAACAAAAGCCATCACACCCCGTCGTTTAGCCGTGACGATCGTCGAGAGACGATCTTAAGCCAGCATAAATTGGCACACCACACAACACTGCAACACTGCTACGGCACCCCTGATCCCTTATCGGGCGTCGTTACACTTCTTCCCAAACACTGGCAACAATCAACCCGCAGTACTACCTTTCCGCCAACGTTGACGTTAGCTTGCTGCGATTGGTAAGCGATTGGTAAATATGATTAATGAAGCGAACAGCTGATTTTTCACCCCTGGCTCGACGGTTACATTAGCCAGGGCAGTGCGTTAGTGTAAAATGCAACCTCACAGCCCCCAACACATGGGGTCAAACGCCGCGTTAATCGTTAATCACACACGCGTGGAAGCGATGAAGCGTCCCGTGTATGTGCAAAACTGATTGGGCAATTTGGATGATTTGATTACTTTAACACACTTTTCTCGTTCGGCGTTAATGAATTGTTTTTGGGTAAGGTTTTATTGGGAGCAATTTCGTTGGTGTGGTTTTAGTTTATTATGGCCTAATTCCTTTTTAAAGGCTAATTTAATGAGTTGCGTCATCAATGTGTTATTAATGTGACATCCATGTGTAAATTGATTTTTAATCCGTTTTTTGTGTTTTTACATTTCTCTTCTCATTGTTCGCTTCAGTTTTCAGTTAAATCGTTCATTGTGCCATAAATATTTGAAAGCTTTGCAGTTGATTGACTTAACATTTTCTTAATTACAATTATTTGTTTATTATGTTTAAACATTTGCTGTTAACTTCTTCTTCTTTGGCACCGTTGTCGGTCATGACACGCCTGCCTGAACGACTAGTGTTTGCTTTGGCTTTCAGTTATTTATTGTTTTTAACGATAGCAGGATAGTCATTCCTACCTATGGGGCAGGGTGGTCCATTCGGGGCTTGAACACATGACGGGCATGTTGTTAAGTCGTTCGAGTTGACGACTGTACTACGAGACCGGCTATTAACATCTGGAAATTGATATAACTTTTATTTAAGATATTTAATCTATGTGTGATTTGTTTTGTTGTTTGTTTGGTTGGTTGGTTAGTTTGAACTGTATTATATTGTTTGTTTGTTTGTTTTTTTACTTCCTACATTTTAATGCCTCATCGTGATACCTACTAGTGTTTGCTATGCGTTTTACATTAGTTGTGCGATTGAAAAATGTCTTTGAAACTGTTATTGTTCTGTTAAATCTTTCCATTACCAGCCGAATATATCACAGATAATGAACAGCTTGATGACTCAGTGTGAAGGTTTTTGACGATACTATACTAGTAATGATAATGACGGCAGATCTGTGGTACAGTAGTCGTTAACTCGTAATACTTAACAACATGTCCGTTGTGGCATGATGTCTCGTATGGAATGTTCCACCGTAGCAAGGATTAACTATCCGGCTGTATGGTACTTAATAAGTTTCACAACTCTGTACAGCATCACGCTAATAAGAAGAAGATACTTGTAATCACCACCATGTCTACAGAATAAATGGTAATTTGTTTTCAAGAAAGAACCAACATAGTTAATCGATTTCAAACAGAAAAAATAAGTATTCTTTTTCATCATACCACTCATTTAACCATCTTCAAGCAATTATGGAATATTATTTATTTTTTCAAAAAAGGTTTCCGTCCTACTCAAACTCCTCAATCGTCATTATAGTTCATCATTTACTCGGCCCATTTTGTTGCAACTGGTCATGCAAAGGACGCGCATGCGTAGGTCAGTTACACACTTACACTTGCAGCTCCATCATGCTGACCCACTGTCCTACAGATCCCTTTAATGAGTCAGCACATCTTCCCCTCAACCCGCGCACAGCTGGCATTGAAACACTTTCGCTACATTTTTATCTTCCCGCAGCAGCCAGTCACTGCGCAGATTAACCGTTGTCTGCCGCACGTGAGTCTGTAGATGGGGAAGGGGGTCTCCATTTCACCGACGCACACGATCCGACCAAAGTGATTATTATGTAACGTATTTCTGTGCGTGGCAGCACTCGTACGGCACAATCTACGCATCTCATTGCAATTGGTGCGAGACAGCAACAGCAGCAACAACAACAAAAAACTAAGGATTAAATACAACAAAAAGTGTGCCCGATTGCGTACATCTGCTGGCGTCTTAGCACTTGGTTCTCTACAGACTCTACAGTACATCGTGCCCAGCAGCCACAGCTGTACACACCGCAATGTGTGTTAAGTTCATTTCGAGCATTAATGTGGAAAAGTGACGAAAGTGTGTCATCCTGGCGCGCCATTCAACCCCACGCCTGGGCATGATCATTAAATTGTGAACTGACAGATGGCGGCGGCGATGGTGGCGGCAATGTTAAGGCATCGCTTGTCGCTTGTCGCGGATTGTTCCTTGAGCGGTTGAGCGAATAATTCGTTACAGCTTAAAAAAAGCTCACTCATTCATGCCCGCAATCAAAGAAGGTTAATTTCTAAGTTGAACCTTTTTTGCGTCTTTTACCGCTTGTGAGTCCTTTCAATGTTCATGGTGGGCTGAGTAGCCGTTTCGTTTTTGGAAAAGATCGTTTTTTTTTGTGAGTGTGCCCTGCATCCCATCTACACCTTCAACGGTGGGCGCTGGAAGGAGTCTGTGCCATGCTTGGAAGCAGTGCGCCGCAGGGAGAAGTCAAAAGTCAAATTTTAAACTGACTGTTACCAACCCCACGCTTGCGCATGCGTTGTACGCACGCGGTTGAGTAATGGGAACGCAAGCCTTTTAGACGTTTATTTTCTGGGGGAGGGAAGAAACCATGTGCTGTCAGTGTTTGGAATATGTGAAGATGAGGTGTACATTTTTGGAACTCCGATGAGAAACAAACGTTTTGCGATTTGTGCACTATCGGAGAGTTGAAGAGTTCACAAACCTTGACCCTTTTAGGGGGGGATTCATGTGTGACATTGAGTCAAGTAGTGAAATTGGTTGTAGTTCTTGTGTGATATTCCCACCGCCACCATTATGTATCGGTCGAAGAAGTTCAACCTAACGACCGAAAAGTATCAAACCATTACACGATGGGATGGCCAGCTAATGCTGCTACCAACAAATTCCCCAAACTCGTTATCGCCCCGCAGAATGTGCAGCCCGTTCGGTTTGTCTCTTCGCTTAATTATCTGCAAATGAGGAATTCCATTAACTGTGTCCATTTAACACCAGCCCCGGGGCCTCCGACGAGGGCGCTTTAACGACCCCTTCGTTGCTTATCAAATGAGGTGAGTGAGCGGGATTGCTATTGGTTACCGCTGCTACTTGGAACACTCGTACGAGACGCGAGCTTTGTGGAGCTTTCGGTAACTTTCGAACTCGGAAAGAATGGTTCCGGCCGTGTTGCCTCACTGAGAGGATAAACTAACGATCCGGGTTCGTTTTTGTTGTTGTTGTTGAATTTCCACTAATGGGAAAGCGAGGTCATTGCGTCGAAGTAAGCGGTGCCTTATCGAACGGAAAGCAGGTTGTTATTAGCGACCAGCACAACACGGTAGCAACGGTGTGTGTTTGTGAGCTGGTATTTGTTTCATTTGGCTACTTTGTTTTATTGTCAAACATTCTACCAAAACAGCAAATGGGAAATACAAATGACAGCGTCAGATCGATCTTCAGGGACGCAGCACCAATCAGCTGTAATTCAATATCACTATTTTTAGTATCTCTGCTACACACGAAAACAACGCCTTACTTTTTAAAGTGTTTGAGAATGTTGATTCTGCTTGTCACTCAAGGAGGAGATGCATTGGAAGCTTTAATTCCGATTTTTGGAGCAGCTGATGTTTTGGAATTTCTTCCGTGTAATTCGGGGGGAGTCTAACATATTGTATTGGTTTTATTAATTTTTAATAGCTGTAGAACAATTTAATGATGCTATAAAATGTCACTATGTCATCTGTAGTACACTTCCAAGTTCCTTTACAATGCATTCCATTCATCTTGTAGTTTCAAGCACATTCTTTTATTGTTTTATTACCGTGAGAATGACGAACAGAGCTTCTGATGATGATGTGATCTTCATCACCAAAGCATACAAAAACACACACACACATATGTGTGTCTACACATTATGCATTATCGTAGCTCTTCCCGGTTTTTCAAGAAACCACTTTTCCGGTTTTTGAATTCGGCGTGAATTATCAACCCTTCCACTCGCCGATGGGACCCGCGGGCTGGGCGTGTTGTGCTTGCGCTGAGCAAACAACGTTGAGCCAACGTCGCCAACAAGCGGCATCAATTACTCGGCGCAACGATTAAAAAGTGCTGTGCAAATGAACGCAATTCCCTGTCACAGCGATGGTTCAAAGATCAGATCGTGCCCGATTCCTGTGCCATATGGGGTTGGGCCGGTTGGGCACGAGTCCATCATCCATCATCCGGCTAGAACGAACCTCATTCCCGGACGCTCTGAGAGCCGTTGAAGTGCGGGATTGAAGAGGATGAAAAAATCGCCCTCAAAAATGCTGCCTTACGCGGTTGGATCATTTGCATAAATTGTCGTCAGCCGTGACGAAACGATTTCACCTGTTTGCACTTCGACGGTGGAAGGTGGTTTCAGGTTTTTTTTTATGTTTTGTCGGTGATCGGTGATCGACCCTTAAGATACCACTTTGACCTTAGAACGCAAAAAATAGTTGGCAGGTGACAATGACTAGTCAGAATTTTGGGTGTAACAATACATTGGAGACTATGCGAATGATCGCACAATGCTTTGGAGAACTTTGGACGGGAACTTGCTGTCACAAAATGGTGACCTTGACGATCCAGTGATTGCTTTGGTGGTAGTTTTATTATCCTTCTGTTCGAATCTTAATACTAATTTCAACTTTCAATTCTTGTCCTCATTTGTCCCACGTTCTCCCACAGATCATCCACAAGTAGCCCAATTCCATAACCACAACCGCCCCCAGAGCAAACACCAAAGCCAACACGATGACGACCACACGCGTGATACTGAACTTCCCGTGGACCAGCAACGAGAAGCTGAAGGGTGACTTCTTCCAGGACACCGGCGTAACGGACGCGGTCATGAAGATCGCCCGCAAGGAGCTGCGCGAGGACAAGGCGATCCGCGAGCAGTCGCTCGAGCAGCTGCGCGACTGGCTGCAGAAGAACGGCGACGTCGAGGGCGTGCGCACGGACGATCTGTTTCTGTTGCGCTTTCTGCGCACGAAAAAGTTTAGCGTACCGATGGCGCAGCAGATGATACTGAAGTATCTGAACTTCCGCAAGGTGTTCACGCATCTGATCCACACGCTCGACTTTATGTCGCCGAGCGTGCTGAAGCTGCTGAACGGTGGCTACATCTTCCCGTCGCCCATCCGGGACAAGCACGGCCGTCGGGTGATTGTTGGATTCGCAAGTAAGCTCCTTCTTCCTTCCATGGGTTCTGCTTGCACACGTTCTGCAAACACGTTGAAAATGCTCCCCCTTTTTCGCATGATTGCAGATCACTTCAATCCGGCCGAACACAACAGCTCCGACATGGCGCGGTTGCACTTCATCACGTACGAAACGCTGATGGAGGACCCGGAGAACCAGATCTGCGGGCTGGTGCACATTGGCGACTTCAAGGGCATCTCGACCGCGCACGTGGCCTGCTGGAACCCGACCGACTTCCTGCGCATCATGAAGTGGGGCGAACAGTCGATCCCGATGCGCAACAAGGAGGTCCATCTGGTGAACGTCCCGTCCACGGTGAAGTACATCATCGAGGGCGCCAAATCGATGGTTAGCAAAAAGATGAAGGAACGGCTACAGGTACGTTTGGGCGGGGGAACCGGGCGGGATCGATCTTGTGTCTTTGCTACAATGTCACAATGTCACGTCAAAAACCCCACAGGTGCACGTCACCGTGCCGGACCTGTGTCGGAAGGTCGATCCGGCCTGTCTGCCGAAGGAGCTCGGCGGCACGATGCCGATGGCGGAGATGATCGAGCTGTGGAAGATGGAGCTGGCGGCCAAGCGGAACCTGGTGCTGTCCTCGGCCAACATGCGCATCCTCAGCGATCGGGGCATCGTCTCGCGGAACGGTACCGATCGGAACAACAACAGCAACAGCTCGCTCGGGATGGAAACGATCACCGGCAGCTTCCGCAAGCTGGAGGTGGATTAGCGACCAAAAAGAGATAGAGAGAAAGCGAGAGAGAGCGAGAGAGTAACAACCGCAGACGGCGAACCTGCGAGATAGAGATTTTGTTTTTAGTACAGCACTAGTACTAAGAGCGTAGTGTATAGAGCATGCATGTATGTATGTGTGAGTGGTGTGTTTGTGTGATAACATCTAACCCCTATCGTGGAGTGGAGCAGGGAGGAGGGTCCGTCAGATCGGCGGAATCCACGCTCTCGGCAGGTTTAAGATGATTGTGTAATTAAGCTGACAGGGTTTAGACTTTAAACGCGTACTTCATATATTGGTAGCTGTTAAACTTCTTTGTTTTTTGTGTATTTTCCTCTTTTTTCTTTTTATCGTTTCGTTGGTTTTTTTATACTATTTTCACAGTGTTTTTCTTATCGCCCCCATGTTTTGTTAATTTCCCTACTTTTTTTCCTTAAGTGAGTGAAGTTTTTCGAGTGTGTATTCGAGTGCGCTTTCTGGCCACGAAACGTATAAGGCACGCCACCGAATGGCGTCTAGCATTAGGCACAATGTAATACTTTTAGAGCTACCCGAACGGGCCCATACCCGCGGACTTAGGTTGATTTTAGTGGGACCACACACTCACAAAACAAAGGAAGATGCTCAGAATATATATGTATATGGCAAGAACGACACGGAGATGTACTTGTGAGCCTATCGGGTACAAGGAAAACCTCTACACAGCTTTTTGGCCTAATAAAATATGTCCCACAGAAAGCGCAGCGCAGTTTACTTCCGCGGTGTCCGAAAATGGCGCAAACGATGATCAGGGTAGGTCGCGAGCGACGAACCCCTTCCAGTGTGGCCATCGCTCCAGCTGACTGTACAGCGCGATTGTACCGTCTCGCGAGGGTCGCGTTGCATTGACTGCTCCGTGCAGGTGGTACTGGGGCGAGAGGCTAAGCCGCCGGATCGACTCGGTGATGAAAGCCTTCAGCTCGGCGTACTGTACTTCCGCCGGTTGACGGTCGGTGAAGTTGCCTGGAGAGAGGGTAGGAGAACAAACAGAAATTTAGGACAATTTCTTCTTCAATTTTTAAACTTTTCTGCAAAACCGTCTCTTACCGATCATGCCCACCACGAGCGTTGTGTTGCGGCCGGGCAGATCGACGAACCCGTGCTGACTCTTCCAGCCGCGCGCCTCGTACGTCACACCGTCCCCGCCGATCAAGAAGTTGTACGGGATGTGGTCACGCCGTGCCGCCCAGCAGCTCCGCTCGGTGTTTTGCAGGTAGCGCACACAGCGCTCCTGATCCAGACAATCCTCCGAGTCGGTGTGCAGCACGATCACGTTCGTAACGGCGAGCCGGTCGAGGGTGGCCGCCTCGAGCGCCACCGGATACTGCCACCAGGCGGGTCGCTCGACCAAAAAGAACGGATGCGATACGGGCCAGGGCCGTTGAACTGAGGAATTCGGGGGAGCTTTAGGTACGGAAGGCTTGTGCAGTGGTGTGAAGCACACTTACCCGTCAGCAGCAGCAGATAGACGCCGATCACGACACCGATCAGCAGGAAGACGAGCAGCGCCACCATCAGCCCCAGCGCGACTGGATGCACCCGGTTCGGATCGTTGGCACGGTGCAGGCTCTTCGCCCGGTAGCGTCCATTGTCCCGCACGTACAGCAGGGGCGTTCGTTCCGTTTCGCCCGCCTCGAGATCGTAGTAGCCCTCCTGCACGGACTTGCGGCTCCAGGCAACGGGGGAGTGCAGCCGGCTCGAGCTCGACGCCGCAACGGTGCGCGCTGTGGAGAGCATAAGGGTGAAACACTTAGCGCCGGCTCGTTCTAGGAAGGGTACGGGTACGATTAGCTGCGCGTCCTGCTCGTCGGTGAAGGACTCCACGAGCGTCTGCAACCGTCGCTCGATGAAGCTCGCGAAAAATCGACTGTTCAGTACGATCAGCATGGTGCGGATTAAGCCCGACCGGGCGCGCTAGCAGTGCCGCGGAAATGCTAAAGCTGGCCCCGTATCAGAGAGCTGGCTAATGTAGGCCCCACAGTCATCGGGTGCTTGTAAACATCGATCGCTGCACTCGATAAGCAGCGAGCGAGCGAACAGGCGGGTGAGTGTGGTGAGGGGCAACATGATAATGCAATCGCAAAAGGCTTCCGTGCAAGAGCATTCTAGGTTTGTTGGTTACTTTCTTTGTATGGTGCAACTGGTGTTTGACAGCAGCACGCGTCCAAGTGGTGTTGAAGTGGAGGTGCTTGTAATTCGTTCTAGAGACATCCCCGTGCTCCATATGGCAGCATAAAGATCGATTGCTCTTATCGGCGTGCTTAGCACTAGCTGGTTATGTTCGTAACAGGTTGCCCAGCAAATGTGGCCCCCGTGATCCGTGAGTGTTGACGAGTCGATCGATTGATTGTTTATAAACCGTCACGGCTAATCTTTGGAGCAAAATTCACTTAATCTGTTTCCCTTCGCTATCGCTGATCACTGAACCATGTACCGATCGTGCAACCTCCTGGGACGGAGTGTAGCGAATTACTAAAAAGCCAGTAGACAGTTGGGCTAGAGAGATACAGAAAACGGTCCTCAGTAACCATAGCCAAATTGCCAGCAACAGAACTCTGTAGCTGATTTAGGGCTGTTTAACGAAAAATTGTTCCAATATCATATTTTGTGGCTGATTAAGAGATAAAACGGTACTTTTAAGAAGTTCGACGCTTTTTAATAATCTCCCGCTTATCAGTTTTAGAACTTTGTGGCTGTTTAGTACAAAGATCATGGTTGATGATGGAATTTTAAGGCTATCGTTAAGAACGTTCCGTGAAGTGATTGTGAATTTAAATGCAAACTATTTAAACTAGTGATGAGTAAAGTTGGCAAAAACCGGAGTCGACTCCGATCTGACTCCTATAATTTTGGAATCGACTCGGGAAGGTAGGTCCGCCCAGCATTATCCAGAGTCGTTCGGAATCGCCCGGAGTCTTCCGGAGTCGTCCGGAGTCGCCCGGACTGGTTCGGAGTCGTTTGGGGTCGTTCGGAGTCGTCCGGAATCAGTTGGAGTCTAAGTCATCCGGATTTAGCGGAGTCGGCCTTCCAAACAAATACGAAGTGCACGCGTATAGTAAAAGACAAAAAAAACACAACAAAATGAAACGTCTGATCACAAGCCCATTGCACCCGACGGCTTCTGCTGACTCCGATCGATCTGGAGGACTCCGAATGACTCCAACATCGGACGACTCCAACTCCGGGCGGAACTAGTGGTTCGGATTCGGCCGGAGTGGGATTGGAGTCGTGGGTGCGCTCCACACCACTAATATATGCAAATAAACCACACAAGTCGTGTTGTTTATTGTAACGAAATGCAGAATATTAATCCCCTTCAATATGGCCATGGGGAGGCTGGTTAAGCGCTATTTAAGCGGCTAGCGGAAGTACGATGCTGTTTAACCAACGTTGGTTGAGTAAGCAAATTTGGCTATTTGGGATCGTTCATTCTTACAAGTTGGCACACAATATCACTCATAGAAAGGCAAGGTGATGAAATAAGGAGATCTCCGAATACATCCTGAAATTTCAAAACGTCCCAAGAAATATACTAATGAGCGGCTAATGAGCGCTGTTCGCATTAAAAACGAAACATAGTAGTACTTGGTATTCTGCGAATTCTTCAGTAAGACAATTGCCCCTCAAGGCCGTATGTCAAGAATGTAACTTGGAGAGCAACACAGACGGTAATCCTCTCGTTCAATATCGTCCACTGACGTCAACCAAACAGTCTGGACGAAGGGCAAACAAACATCCCATCGTCAGGCTCTATATTCTACTATTTGCCCCCTCATCATGCATCATACGATACCGCTTAGTTCACTACGACTATCTCCATAGTAACGGCCTCTAGTTGCAGTAGTTCACCTTACCGTAGGACACCACATAGGTAACAACTTGACTCATATCCGCATAGTGACCATCGATTGCACTAGAACTGTCCCTGGTTTTATGGTGTCCAATTTCTTCAGCTTTCACAACGCGTTTCACAATCTACAACAGTCCCTGGGTGTTCGTCTTTCCAAACTTTGCACGACTGCGCACTGCACACCTCGAATGGTTTTGTACGGGAACTTGTGGACCTTGTGCAGCGGCTGGACACCGACCCGACCTGGGATGCAGTATTTAGGGCGCTATCTTATCATTGCTCTCAACGGAATTGTCCTCACTGTGTGTGTGTATGTGTCCCTTTCTCTCTTTCCTTTTGTTTTTCTTCCAAAACGAGCACGATCTTCATATCATTATGTCAACAGCGATCATGCACTCGCACACTTCCGGCTGGATGGAAACACACTGCGTGATACTTACCGGCCTGATACATTGCTGGCTGGGAGGGGTGGAAGGTTGGCAACAATATAAGGATGTCGGGAGCCTGCAGCGGTGCCTTCGCTGGCCCGCAAACCCTTAGCCCATAGAGGAGGCGGCGGAATTGAAGATTGTATTCGGGAAAGCAGCGTCGATTCGGTTCGAGATGGATTGACACTCTTGCGTTGGTCTAGTAATCGTCGGCACTAGGTGGTTGGTTGGAAAAGCAGCGTCGAACGGGTGTTAGGGAAGCGCAGTAGGCCGCCTACCTAAGGAGGTTCCCGCGTTGGCACCCTACGCCAGCGGTGCAAAATTGTCATCTGCGTAGGCCAGCTGCTCCTTGCGCATGCTCGTGCCGCGATGCGCTCCAGACACCGACTACCACGGGTGGGGGTGGTGGCCCGCCGGGACAGACGAGATGCACCAGCCAGACTTAGCTGTCGCCGCCGGAGCCGACTCCTCAGACCTCAGCACACCCGTCTGCACACTGCGATTGCTGGATGGAAAGTGCGATGGAGCGCGATCGCCACGTGCCGCACAACTTCATAGGCTTTTTCGGTGAAACGGCCGTTTCGGGTAGCCGCGTCGGCGTTTCGGCGATAAGGGAAGAGATTCGTTTTCACTTAGAGGAATCGTGTGCTAATCGCGGTAGTAAAGGGTCTTTTTTTGCTTGTTCCTTTATGTTTTGACGATTAATTATTGATTCACTTTGAACTTTCCGCCACGGGTCAGACACTTTGTGACGGGGTGCACGTACGCGTGGCAGTTTAATGGCAACACTCCTGGGGTTCTAGATAGTAGAGAGGGCGGGTGGTATTTCACTGAACTGAACGGATGAACGGTGTGGCGTGATCGAGGCCGCTTGCTGCGCGCTGGAAGACGAATCGTTACACACTGGATCGAGAGCAGTCGCTAGCACGGGGCAAAATATTCAAACAGGTACGAACAGGCACAGACCGCCGCAGCTGCCGCCGCCGCGCCAGTACCTGCGGATCAACGGGCGCGATCACGTCGGGGGTAAACAGAGAGTCGAGGCTGCATCACGGATGCATTCGGACAGCTTCAAACCCTCTTGCTCCTGTGCTCTTCCCTTTCACTCAATGCACTCACGGCTGATAAGATAAGGGCTGTTGCTCCACTCACACATACACTCCCCGTAAGTGGCGCGTGTAGAGCCCAGCCTGTGTGTCTTGAAGGTTCTCGCAACGTCACGCACGTACAGGACCGGTTGGACGGGGGAAAAAAATGCAACAGGTAAAAAGCGCATCCGAACTACAATGTCGCGTGGATGGCCACCTTTCCTCACCCACTGATAAGCATTTTCGCGCGCCTTTTGCGGATCGAGGGAGAACTTTGCTGGTGAATGAGCTTGCGTGTAAGCATGATTCATGGCCAAAACCGTACAATGTGGGTCATGAATGTACTGGAGGGTACTCTGCTGCCGGCCAATCCTTTAGCAAGGCAATTTTACTTTAAACACTAATTACTACTTAATAATAGAAAGCTTACTTATTCGCTACAAAAACATAACGGCTAATCGAAATATTTTATCAAGTATTACCAGAACTCGACATTTCCGTGTTTCTTTGCCCTTTTTCCAAGGTTGCGATATCACACTAGCTCTGGTCAGGCGAGACCAGCTGCTGGAACTTCCATTTATAGTAATCTATGGGTTTGCGTGTAACTCGCTACAGTTGTTTTACAGAACTATGATAACATTTTAACAGCACATCACACAAGCGAACGGTTGGACGCAACCTCAAGAATCACGTCTAACGCTCGTTCGGTCTCTCCGACTCAACTGAGCATGGGTTTTCTTTTTTTTAAATGCATTCGATGCGGTTTTTGCTGATCGTGCTGTTTTGCACCCATCGAACGGAACGAATCAAGCTTGTTGTTTCGATTGTTTAGATTTTTCTTAACCTTTTTCCTGTTTTTTTTGCACACACTCTCCCTCACTCTCTCCCGGCTACTTGAGATTACGGCACACGTTCGCGCAGTTGGTATTAAGTTACGCGTGCAACACTGATGGGCGTATTTATATGACTAAGGGAAGTTTTTTTTTACATTTATACGATACGGACATTACATTCGTAAAGAATTCCGATGCAAGGGCAAAGTTCGATTGAATTAGCAAATAAGTGTGTTTATTTCTTTTTCTTCTCCTTCTTCTTCTTGTACTAAACAAATAACAAACAATTTTTGTTCCATTTTTATCTTAACCGTCCACTGTGCTTCCGCACTGCTGCAAACAATATACAATAACAAGTCACTATCAACGCCAACGTCCCCTGTCGTTTGCACCGGTCTAGATTAAGCTAGTGTCATTGTTAGCGTTCCGACCGCTCGACGTAGCCTTTGGCCCATTCTGTCCACTCCCACCGATCCCACCACCACCGCCAGCCGGTGGAGGATGTAGAACGCCGGTCGCGCACGTTATCGTCGGAATGTTGCACCCGTGCAGCGATAACCCGTGGAAGTCGGCGACGGTCGGTTTCAGCGGCGACTCCAGCATCAGCGAGCCGGGAGAATCATCCAGCAGACTGCCACCGCCGGTACCGGCAACCCCACTCGCCACTACCGTCGATGGCTGTAACGGTAGCGGTAGCAATGGTTCCGCCGGACGCTGACCAGTCGACCCGGCCCCGTCCTTTTGCAGCAGCGGATCAAACTCTTCCAGATCAAACGGTGTGATCGGCGGTTTCGTCGGTTCCGTCGGTACGGCTGGGACCGGTTTAAACGTGGCCCGCGGGTCAAAGTCCTCCGCCGTGCTGTTCTCCCCGCTGTGGTCGGAAAAGTCAAAGTCGTAGTTGATGTTGCGTATGCCGCGGATGAAATCCGTCGCCAGATCGTCCGGCGTGGCCAGCCCGTCCAGCGATTGCGCATCGAAGATGTTGTTGTAGTCGAACGAGGGCGAGGCCGACAGCAGGTCGGCCGAATTGCTCGCACTCATCGTACCGTAGAACGGTGACGACGGGGCGACCGTTTCCGGCGGCCCCGCATCGACCGACACCAGCGGCGTCGTCAGCGTGTTGGACAGACTTTGCACCAGCTGTTCTACCTCGCCGGCCGCGCTACTACCGGACGTACCGGACGCCGGAGGCTGATGGTTGGATGCGGTACCGACCACCACCGTCTTTGGTTTGCTGCTGGCAGCTTCAATGTTGACCGTTTTGTTGGCTGCTACCAAGTTTGAGGTAAAATGGCCGCCACCGAGCGCGGGCTGTACCGAGTCAGGGTCAACGTAGCCGGCTCCGACCGAGGACGACAGGTACTGCTGTCGCATGGCCACAACGCGAGCCGGCGTTTTGCAGGGCAATAGCACGAGCGGCGTACGGTCAAGCACCTCCGCTACCGTTTGTCGAATCTCTTGCTACCAAATGGAAGAATTCGTTTGTTTACGAAATGGATGTGGGAAAGGGAAAATCATACTAAAACATTGCTTACCCCAAAAGTGTCAATCTCTTCGTTCAGCGTAATGATTCCGCTATACAGCACCTCCTTCTTCGCCGCAATCGTTTTCATCACCTTCATGTTTTCCGATATCTGGTGCAAGCTTTCGCATGCGATCAGTGCACTTTCCCACGCCGACGTGCCCTCGTGCTCGCCCGACATGAAACTATCGAACTCGGCCTGCGTCAACGAGAGCGACTCGGCCGAAATGTTCTCGATGAACGAAATTGCACAACACTGCAAGAATGGAATGGCAACAAATGGACACACATTGAGCAATAAGCCACACTTCCCAACCCATCGAAAACGTACCAAATTGGTGAAACAGTAACCGCCCTCGCCGCTCATCAGCCGCGAAGCGTTGCTGAACCGCGTAATAAAGTTAATATTGCTGTGCAGCCGCACCGGGTTCGATTTCAGCACCACGAAGATCAGCGCCGGCAGAAAGTCGTCCGCACTGGCCGGCCCTTGGACCGATTTCTTCAGGAAGCTAAAGATGTGCCGGCAGCAGCGCACGATGCAGTCGAGCTTTTCCTGCGGCGACAGGAACGAATCCACCGATGCCAGCTCGGTGATGGCGGTGTACGCGAGCTCCCGCACCTCCGAGTTCACCTCGTCGATGCTGCACATCAGATGCTCGGCCGTGATCCAGTTCAGCTGCCGGATGCGCTTGTGAATGTACGAATCGTTGTCCTCGTCGTCGGTGGACGGCGGCGAGAACAGATACTTGTGGTTCTTCGTCATGATGCAGCGCTCGAAAAAGTCGAGCACCTGCTCGCGCATTTCCTCCGTCGCGCCGGCAAACTTGGAGTTTTCCATATGCATGTAGTCGCGGAACTTGCTGTACCCGTTCTGCACCAGCTCGGACAGCTCGTCCACGCTGACCGTCGCATACTTTTTGCGTATCTGCTGGTCGAGCATGTGTATGAAGTATTTCAGCTCCTGTTTGGCCGCCTCCTCGATCTTGAGCGCCTTCAGCGCGTCCACGTACTCCTGCTCGAGCTTTTCGATCGGTTGCCTGCTGTGATGGCGCGATTTTTCCGAATCTGCAAAAGAAGGGGAGCCGTTTAGAATAGCGTTTGCAACTGGGACTTATGTAACACTTAAATTACCTCTCCCGGGAGTCGATTTCTTAATAAAGTCTATCAAATTCAACTTTTTCTTCTTCTCGTCCCGCTCACCCGATAGCTTCGGGATCAATTTCGAGTGCAACGATTGCTGTTGGTGGGAGTGTTGCTGTTGTTGCTGTTGTTGTTGTGGCACCGACTGACTATGGGAAGCGGACGCCTGATCCGCGCCGGACTTTTGTTGTTGATCACTCTTGGACAGTCGAAATGCTGCAGAAAGAAAAAAACAAGATAATGTGCCATACACTCATCGTCAAACTCCCCCTCTATCGCATGCTCTTCCGGAGAATGCAAACACACACACGCGTACAAGCGTAGTACAAGCTTCTGCATGTGCGCTTTCCCCCGATAACCGCCTTCCGTGGAACCGCGGTCGGCTGCAATCTCCAGCCGCCTTCCTTTTTCTCCTCCTCCACCGCCTACACTTACGCTTCGTATGCCGTTCCTTGAGGGACCGCTCGCGATAACACTTCGAGCACAGGCCGTTCCATTGCGCGTTGCCATAAAATCCGCACCCGTTGCGGCACTTCAGATCCTTCTGCTTGATGCGGGGCGTTTTGATGGAGAATATCTTTTCCACCTTATCCATCGTGCGATCTTCCCTGTGGTACTGTGGATGCTGGGGGTGTATGTGTACAACTAAAGCGACGAAGTGGAGTGTTCCGAAAAACGGTGCCACATCACATCACCGGTTAGGCGGGTTGGAAACGGCTCAAGTCGATTGCACAACACGTCGTCGTTCGGCGGTGGAATGCCACCCGATTGACGATGTAATTATGCTGAAACGGGTTCTGTGCTACGGCAGGGGCGTGCTGATCCCGGGACGATGATGGACTGTGTACGTTTGCACTGGGGGTTTGGTTGGTAGAGCGCGGGACTGTCTGGCAATGGGGCACACTTCCTGCACTGGGGAGCCGGAAGCACTCAAACGCAACACGCCAACCCGCAAAGCAATTACGGAAGGCCACGGGAGGCCATATGGGAGGACTTGTCGGGTTGCTCTTTTCTGGAATGCTGCCCGTACCAATCCACTGTTTGCTATGACTTGTTATTGTTGTGCGAAACTGTCAAGCAAGAATTCCCGCACCCAGTGTGGCCAGATTATTTTGGCAGATTTCGGTAGGAGCACCAACATTTTATCTGTAGTTTTCGGTTAGCGCGTGGCTACGGAGCTGAAAAAATGTTGAAAAATTTTTCAACTTTGTCAAAATTGCTTGTCAACTGCAAAAAAGAGCTTTTCTCGTGGCCGCACCAAAAACATACACAAGAGCGACAAAAAGCTCCAACATCTGAATATCATCGATATTTTGTTTAAGAAACACTAACTAGGTACATAAATCAATTAGAATCATGCATTTTAGCATTATTATCATAACAATGGGTCACAACTGCGCCAAATAGCTGTTCGTTTACGCTTTTTCACGAACGTCAAATTTTGTCAACTTTTGTCAACTTTTTTTCCTGGCTGCTCCAGGTCTCAAAATTTTGACAAAAGCTCAAAAAAGTGACAAAAGCTCACATTTTGAAAAATTTGTCAGCATTTTGTCACTCCCGTGGCCTTTCGCTTGGTAGGTTAAAGCTCGAAACTTAGTTAAAAAGAAGTGTTAACCGGGGGGAGCGGGGTGCTAATGCGCAAAACGAAAGTTCCATCTCACGAGAATATGCATCCTTTTTCTAGGATATGGATTAGGACATGGATTAGATTTGGTTCAGCGGTTACACAAATGAAAGTCTTTCTGAAGAGTCGATCTGAAAATTGTACTAGGAATTCTAAGCCAAAGAAGGACTAAAATGCACATTTTCTTCTCAGTGGTGGCAAGTTATTTTTCTCGGGGCCGCTTAGGGCCGCTGCAGTGCTCCATTGGATACGATTTTATCGTATGTACTGTCATTAGATTTTCGCTGGATGATTTAGATTGATTAGATTATTTGGCTGAGTTTTATAGGTTAAGTTCAATGATAAAAAATGAGATTTTTCCTTCAAACCCTACGTGTCTATATCGGTTTTTCTGGTCACTCTGTCCGCAAGGCAAGGCGAGCTTTTTGGCGGCCACCAAGGTACATTTAGGAGATCAGGTGGTGGAATCTAGAGCATTTTGATAATTTGTCACTTGACGTAAGGTCCCCAAGATTCAAACTTTGTTTACATTTTTTTAATTGGCTCATTTAATTTTTTTTACCACATTTTTTTCGATTAAATTGACTTTAAAAATATATTTTGAGCTTTGCGAGTTCTTATTTAACATTAAATTTGGCATTTGGCGTGGCATTTCGTGAATTTATTGTATAATTCATTGTGTTTTTGACATGTTTGAGGATAAAAACTAAGAAATCATTTATATTTCCTATTTTAACATTTATTCCTCATTATCTACGAGACACATGGACGATTTAAGTGAGAATAGAACTCATGATCATATGATTTTAATTTTAGTGACGAAACAAATCATCTACTCTTTTGTTACTATATCTCATTTTTCGACAACATCAATAATCATATAAAAAAGCATGTAATAACAAATAAATCTGTTCTATTTAGTATGCTTTGTGTGCGGAAACCAATGGTTAACGGTTTTACAATGACGTAAAGTCCCTCATCTATGGCGACCCACCAAAGGCCCTTTTACACCATCTGCTATCTTCAATCCACCTTGGTTCTGACAGCTGACTTCAACTGACAGCGGGCGAGAAAGAGTGTGATAAAAAATATCTCGGATTATTCTAGTCGCTCGAAAAGCACGGGGAGGGGAAAAATACGTGCAGAATCCGACAGAAACAACGTTCACCGTGTGCAATCCGGCCGACAAAACGCAAGTGCATGCATAGAAAATGTCCAGTGAAACCGAGAGCAGCAGTGGCAGTGAAAGGTAAATGTGCGTGCAATCGCCAGCCCGCGGGCGAACCGAGTCTTTTGCCGGGTGAACGTTCCGTTCCGGTGGCAACACTACTTCCCGTCGTTTCCCTTCCGCTAGAGGACTTGCCTGTGTGGGACTGTTTCTTTCTCGGGAATGCTACCTCCTTTACATAACCGATCTCCGGAGAAGAAATACCGTCCCGACGAGCTTAGTGGTGGCACCTTCCCGTACTCATATTTACTCTGCATATTTGTAGATAAATCGTTTATCGAAGGAAATGCAGAAGAAAGTACGCAAGAAAAACACGTAACCAGCTCCGAGTCACAGGCCGTGTTTCCAGTTAATACGGACACTGACTCCTCCCCTCCCTGCTCCTCCCAAACCATCTGTGCAGATGAGAAGATTGACCTTGAACTTGAGATGCAACCATTGGCTCTCCCGTTTTTAATAACGATTACATTAGTTGGTCGAATTAGCACGGCGATGTGAGAAAAAGCGCAAGAGAATGGTTCCAAAAGGACGAACCAATTTTAATTTCTATTATTGTCAATTACCGAAGGATTCTATTTTTATTGGTTCATTTGTTACGCGCCGTACCTGCATGCGGTTCTATTTTTAAGCTCTATTTTCGCCCATGCCGGCATCGGTCCAGCGAATAATGTCTTCATTTGGTTAGATGCAATTTGTGAGAAGTGGTGCTATGCTTAAGTTCTCTTTATTTTAATTTAAATAATCTCACATTTTGCATTTTCCCTTTAATTGATAAAAAGTCCCTTAAGTCCCTTAAGTAGGGTGAATTCTAATCGATATAAGTTTCTAATTTCGCGCTGTTGCGAAATGGTCATTGATTTACGAAAATCGATTTACTATTTATTATGATTGTATTGTGGGAAGCCATCCACCAGCTTAACTTTCATTCATAAATACTCCATACTAACCGCAATTGTTTTGTTCCTCTTTTTCTCACCTTTTGCATGCCAAACCACACCAAACCATCGGCCATCGTATGTGTGTCTCGTCGCCGTCTCATCACCCTTGAACGTGGAATGCCCCCCAACCCCAACAAACAATCACACTGCACGGATCCGTTACTCAGAACTTGACCTAATTTGTTAGTGCACTAACCCACCGAAAGCAAAACGCAAACCAACACCACCCACCACCACCTCTTGCGTGTGCAGCTCTGCAGCTCAACGCGGAAACACGGAGAAGGTCGAAGACGGCCAGCAGACGGTGTGCGGAGTAGTGACCGATCCGCGGAGGAGTTTGCCAGTGGCATAGTGCAGTGCTGCAACACCAAACCGTGCCGACAGTGTGCAGTTCATTCATAAAATCCTTCTACACCAGCGCCGAGTGGTGGATTCCTTGCCAGGTTCATTAGAAGGAGCTGAGCGGAAAGTGTACAGAAGCCTGTAGCTTTAGCCGGTTGGAAAATAAGGAAACGCTCAGCTCAATACAGGAGTAAAGTACGACAGCGAGCCGACGTGTTAGTGCCAGCGTAACATGTCCGAGCTTTCGATCGAACCGAAACGGTTAAGTCCCATCGAGTGAGTGGCTATTATTGTTTCGCCATCTAAGCGTAGTACGGGAAATGCAACATTTTCAGTAACATATTAAGAGTTTGGTGTTAATGTTAATTCATTATTTACATGCCAATATTATACTATTTTGCAACAGCTATGCAGTTTTATTTATCCAATTTAACACTCCAACATTTAATGCTTACCTTCCCCTTTGCAGCGAGCTGATATCGCCCACCGTTCGCGTGATCCGGGAGGTGTACGAAGGTGAAAATGCACACGAAATGTTCCAGTCCGACCTCAACAAAGCACTGTTCGATAAGGTGCGCTTCATCGTCATCGAGCCGACGCGGCTCGGCGAGGAAACGGAACGATGGATTGCGGTCGGCAACTGTCTGCACAAAACCGCCCTGATTAGCGGGACCGCATCGATAGCAATCAGTGAGTAGTGGTTCAAGCTCGGAAGCGCTTTTGTGGCCAGTGTTAACCCAATGTTCTGGTTTGTGTTCTGGGCTTCAGGTCTCATCTGGCGGGAAAAGCTCACAATCTACAGTGCTTCCTTTTGCGCCGTATCGATGTTCTGCACAAGCCTGTACGCCATCTGCTGGACCTGCGATCCGTGCGTCGAGTATCAGGTGAGTTTGATAGCCGCTACATTACCATTGCAACGATCTTCTTAATCTCTCTGTCCCGCACAGGTGGAGCGTAAGCAGCGAAACCTCATGAAAATCCCCGTCCCGGAAGGAGCATCCTCGCCGGTAGTGCTGGTGCACAAGGGCAATCGGCTCGCCACGTACAGCCACCGAATAGTGACCACCCTGGCGGCGTCCGTCTGCGTCTGGACCATTTATAGAGCGTTGAAATAGGAGAACGAAGAAAGGATTCAAATCGAACGCAACGTTAGTGGTGGTGGTGGTGTTGAAGGCGTGCGTTCCATATTCCCCTGCCCTTGTGCTCGTTGTTACACTACTAACCGCTTCCGATCGAAAAGATGTTGGCAAAAAGAAACGTTAAACGTGTGCTGGCGGAGCAAAAACAAAACAACCACACTGCCACTAAACTGCAAAACACACACACGGTGGTGGGGTGGTGGGGTGAGTGGCGATGAAGCGGAAACGATCAAGCTGTAATCAGCCAAGCGAGAAGCGCACGTGTGCAGCACCACCTTTTTATCTGTTAGATTAGGTGTTAGTATATCCTTTCCTTCCGAAATCGTCGGAATGTTAAATGTAATAAGAGATGCAGGCAGGCGCTGTGTTGTTGCCGATGGTTGAAGTGTTGGAGTGCTCAAAAGCGCAAATCACAATGCAACATTGTTGTAGAAATTGTTGGTGAAGAGTACGAATTGTCCGCGCTCTAATTGTGACTGATATTATATGTATATCGTGCTGCAGTTGATGTCGCTTTCGGTCGGGGTCTGTTGTGTGCATGGTGTGTGGATTTTGTTTAGTAGTGTAGTAGTAGGACGCGCTCGGGCGATATCGACACGCTTGCCAAAGGATCCTAGGATGTCATGATCAAAGATCGCATCCATGCTACACAACCACTTGTACTAGGGGGAGAAAAAAGGACGGACATCATGAAAAGGCGCGAAGATATGGGATTGAGGAAATTGTTTGCATTTGTTTCTATTAACACAAACCGGAAAGCAACACGTTAGGGCAGAGTTAGACACATTTTGGCGTTTTATTCTAGGTCAGTTTTCTTTTTGTTTTAGTGCGCTTTTATTTTCTATGGATTCTTCGTTACATCTCGAACTGTGTCTGTTTAAAACCTGTTTCGTAAAACCTATTGTAAGAGATGGGGCGGCGGCGGGATGGGGTCAAAGGTACGTTCTATGGGCGAGACTGGAGAAGGAAAAAAGACGCTTTTTTAGACTATTGAAACGGCTACTGGTGAGGTGAGGGGGTGGAGAAAATCGAATAGAAAAGGCTGATTAGGCGGCTCACACCCTCTAACACGTGCGAGACGATAGAGACAGTGGGCGGCAGAGGGGGCATGATGAGGAGGATGAATAAGAAAAGAGAACTTATAAAGCGAGAAAAGCAATTTTAGCTGCATTTAAGAAGATAAGGAGCCAAATAGTAGTATTTCAAACGACAATTTACCCCACACCACACGCACATCGTGAGACGGCTGCGTCGTGTGCACCGAAATGTTGTGTAGTGCTTGGCGGAAAGCTGATAGTGAAAAGAGGAAAAGGGGAAATAAAAAGAGAACATGAGTTTCTTTATTTTGAGCTAATATTTTGCTCTGAATGGAGGTTGCTCATGGATAGAGAATTGATGCGAATAAAACTAAACGGAACGAATCGTCGTTGATTTCAGCTACAAGCATGTGTATGGTTAATCGAGCGTAAAGAACGAGTTGACATGTGGCTTGGGGGGGAGCAGTGTTTTACTTCAATTTGCTGGCCAAATGGTGAAGCTTAAACTAAGTCAAGTCTCTAAGGCTTGTTAGATGATGCAAACAATGTTCTGGATATACAGAGTTCTGTCGAACACGGACGAACAAATCCACTGATTGTATGAATGAATTTTAAATTCTATCACGCGTTAAGATTATGCTCCTTCTTTACACTTTACAACGACTCAAAATTCAAAAAATGCGAAATTAATTAGCAAAGGTAAATAATTTGCAAGCAATCACCATAGATCGTCTGACAACAAGTATTGGATAATCATAGAAGAATTATAGTTTGTCTAGCTTCCCCAGAAGAGCGCAATCTTTCTCATCACCTGAGAACAACGAACGGGGTGAAGAATATTTTCAAAAGGGAAACATACGTAGCCGTTAAGCAAAGAAAGTAATACAGAGAACGTGACGAGGGCTAGTTTCGTGCACGCGGCAACTCAGTAAATACTGTATGCATAATGCAGAATGAAGGTGTAAAAACAGAGAGACGAGAAATAAGAAATGTTGTTGCATACTGTTATTCAGCTGTAAAATAACTAAGTTATCGAAACAGAAAAATATGGTTCAAAAGTTTAGTTTTCAATAAAAAAAGAAATGAGTAATGCTCAGTTTGTTATCCTTTTCTTGCTTATTTATACGAAAATTACATGATATTTGTTTTTTTTCTCAACTCAAATTCAAATGAAAAATCAACGCATAACATTAATATGTCACACCACGGCATTATATCACGCCTGTAGTGCAAAGTTATTTATTTTTATTTATTGGTTTACAGATAAAAACTACATTGAACTCCATCTATATTTGTTTGGCTCACAGGCTCTTCGATTGCTGGCTGACCTGCAACATGAAAATGAAAGAAATAAAATTAAGAATCAGTAACTTCTATTCCATTTGTGGTTGATAGCAAGCTCCAAACTATCCAAAGAAATTCAGTTTAAATAGAAATATCATTACAAGAGTTCATTAGTCCGAACTTAATTGTTTTCATCATTTGAGAAAAGGGCTGAGTTTGGGGGTTTGGGTACTCGGATTTCATTGAAAGATCAGGAAAACTTACCAATTTGGCTGGATGTTGTTGGAAGGTAACCAAGATCTCTTGCCATTCGAGGGGAGGGAAAGGTGTATCTGTTTAATGGAAAAGATAAAAATAACATTGTTATTGGAAATGCCTTTACAACTAACATAAAACATAAGTTACAGTATATCATCAGTGGTAAAAATTGCTTAATCATTCGCCATTTTTTAATGGCTATATTAGCGTATATTAAAACAAAGCATCATATGAATTCGTTTATCTGAACTAACGTTCTTTGTTTTATGATCGACGATGAAGGTGAAATAGAAAAAAAGACTTACCTCAAATTGGTCGCTTCATCTAGGAGAGACGATGTTAGAAGATCGTCATGCAATACTGTGAAATAAGAGAAATGAAAGTTTGTATTTAGTAATAGTTTAACGAATTACATCAATCAGTGTTGATTTTTCGAATGAATCAGTAGATAATAATGCATAATCATCCTATCGCCAGAGCATAAAATTGGCTGTATTAGCGTATATTAAATGAACATCATGTTAAATAATTTCTTTTCCGTTGACTGATAATTGATTACAATTCCGTTAAATGAAGAAACGTCAACAGAAAGTTTTCAATTTACATTTTGTACAAAAAAAAAAACACTTACCATTAATTGATTAAGAGAAGAAAATTGTGTGCCTCAAATTGTAGAAGATTCTGGTTCTTGTGTCGTCATGAAAATAGAAGAGAATAAACCGTTTATTAGTCACAGAGCTGCATATAATAGTGCAAAATATAGTTTCAACAGAAAAAGTTCAGTTGAATTAAAATAATCAATGGAAAATTCATTGTCTATCTTGCAGTAAAAATCATCATATGAAAAGTTACACTAGTTTTTACAACAGAATGTTATTTACTTATCCAATGAAACTCACCTATTGAAAGTTGATGTTTTACGTCTGTTACTTATGCGTTGCTCAGGGAAAGTTTTGCGTCCAATCTGAAATATTAGTAAAAAGAATTGAAGTTTTAATTTTTATGTGCACCAACTTAGAACACTAAGGGGTAGGATGGATCAACTATTGTTTTGATTCAGTACGATTTTATGAGGTAACCAAAGATGTATTCTTTGAGGTGTCCAAAGGTCATAATTTCATCTGAATCATCATTATGGGGTGTAATTGCTAATGCTTCTGGTGGATTTGAATAATTATCCTATCGCAAAAGACGTAATTATGGGAGTTGCGAAAAAAAATTAACATTATTATGATACACACCTTCAGAAGGACTCCTGTGCAGCTGCGCAGCCTTATTTATTCACGACTCATGTTGTACATGCACTACAGAAAGAGATAAAAAGAACATCTTGATTAGACTACAATGCGAAAAACACGCAATTAGTTCGGAATATGTTTATTTTGCGGTCAGTACGATCTTATGAAGTAACCAAAGATTTGTTCTTTGAGGTGTCCAAAGGTCATGACTTAATCTGAATCATCATTATGTTGGGGATTAGGTGGAAGCTTCTTAGTACAGTAGGTGACCGCTAACTCTGGACGTGTTTTACTGGAGTTTTTTTTTCGCTAACTGTTCGCTAACTGGAGTGATTCACAGTTGAAAAACATATAAATGTCAAAACATGAAACAACCGGAATCTTACGAAGAGAAATTCATAGCAAATGTGGATTTTTCTCACAAATTTAACCCCTTTCAGTTAGCCGTCACCTACTGTAGAAGCATAGATAAGTCTTATGTTGAAGTACTGTATACTAACCTTTTCGTACAGAGCATGAGAGAACCGGTTTGCATCGAGGATAAGTGTAAACCTAAGAGAAAAGGTATTAAAACGAGAATTAAATCTTTTGCTATCAAATAAATCAGGGAAAGAGCACATCGATTGCATATTGAAACGTTTGTTTTTCTTCGAATTATCAGCAGAAAAAGTTATTTTCATCTCTCCTTTGAGCATATTAAGGAGTCCGAGTATATTAAATTCAACCATCACGTTAAAGAATCAAAGCGTTTCAATAATTGTTCTGTGATGTTAAAAAAAGAACGAAAAATACATACCATGAGAGCAGTTAAGATGGGGTGATGTTTACATGACGCTCCAACCACCACCGCAGACAGCAACGGATCGGATAGATATAGGGAGCTGCAATGACACCAGGAAGAAAGAATTGAACATGTCTTAGTAACACACAAGTGTTCGGGTCATTTGTAACAACTATTGTTTTTAAATAGTCAGTTGTACATTAGTTTCGATCAATGTAATTCATTAGTCTATCTTGCTATCATGTAGGATCATCATTTCATTTTCTTCAATGATTGAACTCAAATAATACTAAGGAACTGTAGTTGAATTGTAAAAAACTTACCACTTAATGTAAAATTGGATCAGTCGGTTTATACAAAAAACGCCATGTTGATGGGATCAATACTGCAGAACCGCACACGTTATGGCGAATATAGTTGAGAAATGAAGCACTTTCACTATAAATAGAGATTCAAGAAATGAATACAAATTAGCGAAAGCAAAACAAGCAATGAATTGAAGAACTTGTTAGAATGAAGCGCTCAGTGTCTATACAAGGAATATTCTAACCAAAATTGTTTCTTATGTGTCCAAAGGTCTTTTTCCCCGATCATCATTCCGGATAACCCGAGATACATGCACGGTAATTTCTAAGTAATTCCAACACTTACCATCTTAGTTTTCTAGAGATAAATACGCTCGCCAAACGATCCGGAATGATCTGAAAGCAGACATAAAAAACACTATTAACTAAACGCCATAAACAAATTATTTATTAATTAAGGCTTGTTTGGTATGGCTTCAGTAAGGTACGTAGACATAATCAAAGACATATTCATTGGTGTCCAAAGGTCATGATTAGTAAATTCATCATATAAAATCGCATTTAATTAAAAAGGTAAATTTCGATGCTTACCTTAATAGAAAAATCTGCACCGTGGCACGCCAACACAGAAAATTGAGGAACAAAAACGGAAGTGTGGCAGTGAAGCCCCACTCCGATCCTTCTCCCAGCGCTGGTCTAGAACGCGTACCGTGTGCGAATATCCTCCAGCTTCTTCGCCACCTCGCTGGGCGTGCGGCCCAGGTCCGAGGCGATGCTTTTCTGCTTGGCCGGATCGAGCGAGGTAAACTGTTCGCACAGATCCCCATCCATCACGTTCTTCACCGGGTAGTAGTAGCTGCGGTAGCTCAGATGGTCGCGCCCACACAGTGGCGGATTTTCGTTTCGCATGTGCATTTCCAGATGCTGGAAAAAGTCATAGTCCTCCCGGCTGGTGAACGGCACCAGAGCCCCGACCGTACCGCTCATCGTGGCATAGATGAGCGATTCCGAGCCGCCCGGAATGAGCGTTGCCTTCTGCAGTGACATCACTATCTCCCCCAGATGGAAGGTGCAGATGTTTTCCGCCTTCTGGGACGCTCCGTTCAGCAGACCACGGTCCCACAGCGCCTTGTTGCCGGTCGGATCCTCGTCCACATCGTCCGACACGGAATGGGGCAGGCGGAGGATCGCAATGTTGCCGAACTTGTCGCCGGTCGCGACCGTATCGTAATCGAGCAGGCTGGCCGACGTGATCCAGCGCGGGTGCGTGTCGTCGGCGAAGATGATCAGCTGGTTCTCGGCCCGCTTGTACTTGATGCAGTACACCGACTCCTGCACGTCCGACACGTACACACGCTGCCCCATGCCCTGAATGTTCACGATCTGGTTGGGAATGTGTTTGTTTTCGCACTTGCGCAGCAGCTTCTTCTTGCCGAGGTCGTAGATGCGCAGCACCTTGCCGATGCCGGCCAGCAGCCGGCCCTGGAACGGGCACAGCGCTCCCGGCGCGTCGTCGATCTCCGTGCGATGCATGTGCTCGAGCTGGTGCGTCTGGCTGTCGACCTTGTACACGTCGATGAAGCCGCCGCCGCTGATTTTCGGGTTGATCTGCAGGTCTTTCGCGACGCCCGCCACCACGTACCACTTCTGGTCGACGGCGAACCGCACGAGGGCGAGCGACAGGACCGCCTCGTTCTGGGCCAGCTGTACTTTCGAGTACGTGTGGCCGTTGATCGGATCCATCACGCGGATCTGCGACGCCCACATGCCCGTGCCCGCCTTCGGCGAGGAGAACACATCCTCCGGCAGCACCTCGTTGATGAACGCGTCCGCCATCTCGTTCGCCAGCTCCTGCTCATCCTCACCGGCCGCCTCACGCATCTCGTCGGCCATCTGCTTCTTGCGCACGGTTTTCGTCTCCTCCGTGTACGCGTTGTGGTCGGTTTCGCTAATGATCAGCTTGCCCGTCTCCTGATGGATGGCGAACCGTTTCGGAGTGTACTCCAGCGGGAAGGTGATCTGGTTGAACACGGCGCCGAGCTTTTCGAGGGCCAGAATGCGCAGCGTGTTCGTCGAGATGGCCACGATACCTTCCGAGCACTGCTCGCTGGAAAAGCCGGACGCGTACTCGAGCGTTTCGTACGACAGCGGCGTCAGGTGGAACCGGTTCTGGTAGTAGTAGCTCAGCCAGGACCGGCTCGACATGGCCAGGACGGCTTCCGAGCCCTGCATCTGAATGCGGAACAGCTTGACCGGCCGGGAACCGAGGTAGCGCGTGCGGGTGTCGGCCAGATCGCCGGACACGGGGTCGAGCACGGTCCGCAGCAGCACACCGTTCGTCAGTCCAATGTTCAGATAGATGCAGCCGGTCGTGATGGTGACTCCGTCGTCTTCGGAGGATGTTTCCACCGTGCCCATTTCCACAATGCACAGCGACTCGGCTGCCGAGGGCAGTGCCTGCATGGAGCGGGGCGACAGACAATCGGTTGGATCGAGCGATATGATGCGTACGGTGTTATCGGCCAAACCGACGGCTAAAAACCACGACCGCTGTTCGCCGCTCGGGACCGATCCGAGCGCCATACACATGACTTCGCTCGGCATTTTCTTACGCTCCGTGTACTCGTTCAGTTGGCCGGTCTGGAAGGAGAAATGAGCCATTGATTAATGATGGAAAGATACTCAAAAGCATGTGTTTTGGATAATGCTTGCAACATAAATCAGCACTGCAGGACACATTGAATTTTGATTCTTCAAAACAATTCAGGTTCAATTAGATCATCATAAAAAGCATTCCCAGTGAATTATTTTCCAATATAAAATAACGATTCTTACCGGATCCATTTCGAAGTACACGAGCTCGCCGCCGGAGAGGGCAATCACGACCTGCCGCTGGTTGACCGCACACTTCATGATCGTCTTCTTGCCCGGCGCCTTCCATTCGTTCACACGCTTGTCCGCCCGGATGTGCCGGATGCCGTCCGGGTAGACCTGCACCAGAGCGTCATCGCCGAGCGCACTGCAGCAGAGTGTCGGTGTCGTGCCGAGGAAGCCACTGTCCGTCACTTCCTCGACCGTGTCGCCAATGCTCAGCACAAGCGTAGCGTTCACGAACGACACGATGATATACGCATCGAACTCGTCTGCAAGAATGCAAAAACACACAACAATCCACCAGGATCTTTCAGTACAAATTCATCCAAACTAGAACACACACACATACTGCGTATGTGTGAAGGGGGGCACGGGTTTTAATCGTGCTAGGGAGTAAAAATGTTGCCTAACTGTTCTTCAATCTTTCATTTGGTACGGTGTTGTAGTAACGTGAGAATAGTTCCTATCGTAAAATCATCGCTTTTCTTACCTACTGGCCAACGGTCTTTCTAGAGAGTGTGTTTGTGTCACTTGATCACTTTTCCAACACACATTTCTCTCTCTCTCACACAATGCCTGCAAATGAGAGGAAAACTGGTGTTTGTGATTGCAATTTCTACTCATGGTTTGGAAAATGTATACAGGCAACCTAAGGGCTTGGCAAACACATCCTGCCAATGGTAATGTAATAATAGCAGTTGAAAAGAATAATTATTTGTAAGGAAAATTCGAAGGAGATGCCTCGCCTTTAGGTTGCTTGTAAGAATCTTATCGACGAACACCAGCTTTTGGAATTATTATCTGACATTACTTTACTTAATAGATACAATCTATGAGCGAGAAAAGAGAGCATGAATGTGTCGTGAAGCAACATTAAACTGCATTTGATTTATAGAAATCGACACGTCGATGCACACGTCTTCATGTCCTCTTTTCAGCCTACTAAGCATCACAAAAGTACGAAGAACAAATGTTATTGCAAACATGCGACCGCCACTTACCATCAATTCTCTTCTTGACGGTCCACACAGCGTTCGGGTTACCGGGCAGCTCCGATACGGCCATCTCCGACACTTCCAGCCCGTGGCGAAGCACACGTATCGATGACCGTGGACCCCGGCCACAAGCCAGGTACAGTTGCGGTGTGTCCTCGTTCGCCAAGTCCGCCACCTGACAGCCAAGGATCGGTGCGTACGAAGGAATGTCGTCCACCATCACCAGATTCTTCAGCTGTCTTGGGGCGAAGAAGAACGTATCGCCCTCCTCGAGCGGCATGGCCGAACTGAACTCGGGCTCATCATCGTCATCGCCCAAATGTGCGATCTGGTACAGATAATGGTTGCCGAATTCGCACGCCACGAACAGAAAGCCCGTCTTCAGCACGCACATGGCCGTCGCAGGCGGAACCGTGTCGAAGTATTTCAACTTAATTTCCGACACCACATCATCGTCGGTTTCGAGCGTCACCTTGAAGATGTCGCCCTGCTCCGTCTGCACCAGGAAGAAGTACATCGACTTGGTACGGTGCGTGGCGGAGCAGATGAAGATCATGCCACGCTCCGGATCGTCCAGATCGTTACGGCGGCGCGGAATCGGACAGCGAATGTCGTGCTGGTCGCCCAGATTCTTGTACGTCAGATAGTTTTCCGAGCAGATCAACACGCCCGACGGCCCATCGTTCCCTCCCGGGACGGAGATGAGGAAGTTGGCGTGCTCCTCCAGCGGTTCCGAGTACTTGCGCACCACATGGTTCAGACCCAGATCCAGCTCGTAGAAGGTGAGCGTTTGCTGCGTCTTGGTGGCCGCCTCACCGGTTGGATCGGTGTCCGCTTCCTCGTAGTCGATCTCCAGGCAGGCGAACATGGGATTCTCGAAGCCAACGTCCACACCCACCATGTGGTAGGTGAGGGTGTTCGATTTGTGCGCTTCCAGCGGCGAGGAGATGGTGAGCCGGGCCTCGGAATCGCGGTTCAAAATGTAGACCAGCTTTTGCTTCTCGACCGCTCCGATCATCACGGCACGACCCTTGGGATCGATGGCCAGATATTGGCCGGGCACGATACGCCGACATCCCGATTTGCCGAAAGTCTCCTGGTGAACCTTTTCGAGCTGATTCTTTGCCGGGTTGTACTCGAGGATCACGATGCGACCCGAATCCGAACCAATTACGGCATAATCTGGGGGAGGAGTCGAAGGGAAACAAAGGTTAAGATGCGAATCATCGATCTGGAGGAGTGTCAAAAATGGAGAGTGCAACAAGATGGTGTGAGCGCAAATTTCAATTCAAGGTACGATTGAAACAAATCCTCAAAAGCGACTTGCGTCCGTTTTAAGCTTGCTATAGGCGTAAAATAAGTTTTCTTGCACACTACTACAGGCCGGTTCCGACCTTCCAACGTGCACCCGAAGCAAGATACGCCATACCTAACCTCCTACAGCGGTGCACACATAACCTCACATTTATACCCCAAAAGCACGATCGAAGCTTTGAAACCGTCTCGATAAGATGCGTGCGTCTGTGATCTAGTCGGCGCTTCGGAGCGAACGACAGAACGAGAAAAAAAGGGAGAAGAAGAATCTAACCTACCTTTCGACCCGCCCGTCAGCCGGAAGGACATGAGCGAACGCACCACGCCAAACACTTCCGTCTGCAGCAGCGTGTGCACTTTGCCCGTGTTTGGATCCGGACGAACCAGCTCCAGGCCTTTGCCCTTGGCAAGCAAAATTTCCTGCAACTTGGTGCCGGCGAAGCTTCCGTGCACCGCGTGCGTGATGCCCGTAGCACGTTGCAGAATGAAGTTGTACAGATACATCTCCGGGAGGGTCCCTTATTTCCAACTATCCAACAATTTCTATCTCTCTGTCTCTGAGCGAAACTTCGCTACGTTAATATTTATTGCGCGCAGCACGGAAGGCAACTCCTGCAAAAAGGGAGGGTCGAAAGAAGGCATTTTTACATACGAGACTACTTTGAGGTTATGGTGCCCCGCATCACACCACCATCTGGCTCTAGTTTCGGAGGGTTCGGAAAGCGCATTTTATCCCACAAAAATTACGCTTGTGGTCATTCAGCAATACTTACCACGCAGAGAGTTTTATTCAGGTGCGAATAGTGTAATCACTTGAACTACATTTTAACTAGCCAACAGCGAGCGATACCGAAAAGGGCAAGCGCCCTGAAATTTTCGTCCGCGTCGGCAGGAAGTAGGAGAGAAAATGGCCGAATTGAGAGAAGGTGGTGAAAATCAAATGTTGAAATTAGAAAAGGGCAGGTAACGCAATCGACCGGCGGTTGACGTTTGAACTTGACACAGCAACTTCTCACCACGGTTATGTTGAATATTTTCAAATCATCGTTACTGTAGAATGATAAATTTTTAATTATGTTCCGCTAATTTTAATTAATTGAACAACAACTGAATACTAAGGCAGCGGTCTAATCTTGTTGCGCGCAACATTGTTGCTCGGCAACATATCGCTGAGGTGGTCTATGAATGTTGCTGGCAACATTTCGCTTTGACATTGTTTAGCGTAAAAAAATTGCCAATTAACAGCTCAGAGTTTATTTTTCATCATTCACTTATTGAATGAAGTGTTGAAAAAACAAAATATACACCAAAAAATGTATTATAAATGCTTAAAATCCAAATTTAGCGGATGTCAACAAAACGCACGCTGCTGCTGTGTCATTTCATACACCCGATTACCATGACCAAGGTAAATAGAAAATGTTGCCAGACAAAAATCAAATTGGATTGAATTTGGCATGCAACAAAGTTGCGCTAGCTGTCAAAATCCATACATTTTGTCTGCAACAATGTTGCGCGCAACAAGATTAGACCAGTGCCTAAGTCCCATTGCTTCACATATGTCCAATTACATATTAGGCTGACTTCCAAGCATCATCCAACATCAAAATAAGTTCATACAATACACTTAAGCCCGTGTCTGTGCTCCATCGGATGCAATTCTATCGGAAAACCTTTCAAAACTTTATCTGAGATTTGACAGATAACGTCGGACGTGTGATTTCGTCGTACAACGGAATCAAACAAATTTAATCTGTCCGAAATCCGATTTAATCTGTCAAACTAAATGTGTGGTGTTTTGTAGGAACAATCTCAACTTAATTTTTCATAATCGTTATATTATTAAAATCCTCCACATAATCGCAATATTATACGAAAAAGCGTTTTTTATCGCACATGCTGGGCGATAAAATCGCATGCGATGAAGCACAGACACGGCCCCTAGGCCGAAAATACACGGACCGGAATTTTACGGCCGTGGAATTCAGCTTGCTGAAAATTGTATGGATATGGCAGTTCGGAAAAGTTGCCGTTGACACTTTGTACATGGGTATGACAGCAGGCGGCCGCAAATTTTCGGTCCGTGTATTTTCGGCCTTAGGCTGACTACCAATTCATTTCTCAACAGCACAGATTAACGGACACCCGGATAAAAGGTACACGGATAAACGGTGCTCCACTGTATTTGTAATAATTTTCTTTGACCATTATTCGTGTAAATCGATTAACCGGCTACCGTCCGGTCCCGAGATGAGCTGGACAATCAGCATTCTACTGTATCTTAAAAAAATAATTCGATTTTTATTTGTATTTCCAAAGAGATGGTTCGATAACCTAAAATGTTTGGCGAATCTTCGCCTTTCACAAATCCGAAATTATGGCAAAACTAAATAATCCGTTCCCAAATCGAAATAAACACAGCAACAATTTTAGACCTCACATTGTAGGTGCACCAGAATTTGTCAAGCATCTTGTTAAATTAAAAACTGCAAATGATTTATTATCAAGATTTTTCAAGAATTTTCTTCATTTTTCTAGATTCTTCTAGAAATTTCGACTTACAACAAACTCACCACTTTCGACCTCTGAGTCACCCTGTAGCCCATCGCTCAACTCACCATTCATCGCGATGAACTCATCTGCTCACACTCGCTCGCTCTTTCTGGGCAGTTCGAGAACTCTCCGGCCTGTTCGAGAGAGAAACGCTCTCAAGTATATAAACGGCGGCGAGAGCGTGCAGTGTCATCAGTTTGAATACAACAAAGCGCCAAAGCCAATCCAACTGCCAAAGCGAATCACAAAAGCGTATCCTTGCGACTTTCGTCAAAAGAAAAGTCGAACTCTATCGAACCAAGTGAAAGTGAAATTCATCGTACTGTGTGTTCCTTGTTGAGCAATTAGAGCAAAAATGTCGATCGTACCGATTTTCTTCCGCAACTGGTGGGACGACGAATGGGACCGTCCGCTGTGGAACTCCCGTCTGCTGGACCAACACTTCGGTGGCGGTGTGACCGCGGATGACCTTCTGAACGCTATGGCTTCGGTGGGCGATCGTCGACTGCAGCCGCGCCATCATCATCACCATCTGAACCACCGATACAGCCGTCCATGGCACAGCTCCTGTTTGGCCACGAAAAAGGACAGCGGATCGACGGTGAACGTTACGGGAGACAAGTTTCAGATTAACCTCGATGTGCAGCAGTTCTCGCCGGAGGAGATCTCGGTGAAGTACGTGGACAAATCGATCGTGGTGGAGGGCAAGCACGAGGAGAAGCAGGACGAGCATGGCTACATCTCGCGCCACTTTGTGCGTCGGTACGTGCTTCCCGATGGCCACAATGAGAGCGATATTGTGTCGTCGCTGTCGTCGGATGGCATTCTGACGATTACGTGTCCGCGCAAGGAGCTGGAACAGAAGAAACCGGAGCGCGCCATTCCAATCACCCACACTGGCCAGCCGGCGAAGAAGCTGGCGGCCGCTGGGGACGCTGAGCCGGCCAAGAAGAATGGAGAGAAGATGGAATCATAAGTCTGCATTTATCAAAGAAAGCATTACCTGTACTATGCATAATTACTCGTTAAGAATAATAAATTAAGTTATACATCCAAAACAATTTGACGTGAATTAATGTTTGCTAAGTAGAGGATCCGAAAATATATAAAATAAATAAAAATGTTGAAATATTAGGTTTGAAAAAAAAATGTAAATACTACTTTAACTTCATTGATATTTACCTCTTTTTGTTCTTTGGTAGAATAAAATTTCTCGACCATTAAAGCATCCTTTTCTTAGAATTAGGAGAAAGTAGGTAAAGATGGACACTTCTCATAAATGCATGAAAAATGCAATTTTCGAATAGTTCAACATTACAGCATCTAAACTGAAAGTAAAACAACACATTACAGGTATCAAAAAGTTCAATCTAGAATGGAAAAAATGACTTCACCTATTAACATGTTCCTTAAAAATGCTGGGGTTCCCGGACTTTCCGTGGTTTAATTTCCTAAAGGGAAGTTCTAGACTGTTCTTTGTTCTGTAAGCTGGAGAAGCTGTCTGCTGTTAGTGCCCGATATTTAAAAAAATGTCTTAGATTCTGCATTCAACGATATGTTGCAAGCTTACAATTCCTAAATTCACGGCTGAATGAACCGTCGTTGTCATTGGCTAAGAATTGGTTTATGTATGTACCAGGACGTGGAAAGCAATGCGATATGTTAATATATCATAAACCTTTTCAATATCCAACGTTTTCTACAAGTGTCCATCTTATCCTTCATGCTGTCTCATCATTCCTATGTCAAGTGTTCGTCTTACCTGATTGTAAAATTTTACGAAAAAACATGTTTTTCAGTCAGGAAAAAAAACATAAAAGTGGATAAAAAATTAAAAGTATCAACACATTTTCTGATAAAACACGAATTTAAGATAAAGTATGTACATTTCCATGATCGTTGTATTTCTATATCCCCAAATTTTACCATTTTCATTAACGTGTCCGTCTTTATCTGTCTTCCCCTATGTAGTGCCAAATAAGTTTTTTGCGTTTGACTGAGCATACGTTTTGGGCCGTCTTGAATTAAATTTCTTTCAAATAAATAAATATTTTTTTTTTCATTCAATTTCTTAGGTCTTTTAACACATGTATAATAGTCGAGACTAAAATGAAATACAATAGAACACGTCTTACACTACAAAGCAGCCGTCGAACTGCTCGAGAAAGTGCAGGTTAAATTTACTCGCACCGCTTGCTTAGGTCAATGACCAGTATTGTGAGTCAGCACTTACCCAACGAAATGCATTTGGTGTACGATGTAGAGGGGGGTTAAACGCTTCTTCTTACGACTCGACTCACAGTTACACGTGAATCTGTTGTAATCGATTCCGACCCGCAGGTACAGCGGGTGCGTTAGATTTAAGTCGGAACCGAATTTGTCCATTGGATGTAACGAATTTGTTAAACTCTAGGATCTCTAGGTGCATGAAAGCATAAGCGACACCGTTTGTCCATTGGTGTTACGAATTCGGGTCAAGCCTTGAACTTACTTTTAACGACGAACGACTGTGGGTCGCTTACGGATGGCTCCAACCATATAGGTGCGGAGTCGCCCTGCACATCACTAGCTCGATATACTTCAGTGATCGTTTATAATGCATCAATAAAAAAGGCATTGTAAAAGCCATACATCGTCATTTATTCACTTCTAATTAATATAGGTGAAGAATATAGCAAACCAAGTTTATGTTTTATGATAAGTTGTAGAAAAGAAACTGTATTTTTATATAAATATGATAATATATCATAATCTCTAAAGAAATTTTGTTCTTCTCGAACCTGTGAGGGGAGAGCGTAGAACCATTATCATCATCATCATCATTATCTAAAGTTATAAGTGAAAAAAAGAGCAAGTGGTGACATCGGGACAGTACTCCAAATAATTAATCAAGGCATACACACTAAAAGGAAAAAAGTGTTCTAAGGAAACACGAACATTTCCAGCATTTTACGATTTATTTTATGTTTTCTAAGTTTGAGAATCATTGATTAAAAATTTAAAAAACATAGTTTCTTTAAAATGCTTGTTTAAACAACCCTGTTTTTACACTTTTGCTAAAGTATTATGAACATGATGAAAAAAATATATTTCCTATTATTGCTTGATATGTAATTGCTTGAAATCTCAAGAAGTTTTTCTTTATAACGAAATAAGAATAAAAAAAAACAGATTATCATTAAATGTAGTTTATACCGTCAACTGACAAGCCGCAGTTCGTTCCAGCTTATAGCGGATTTCGGATGCTTTGAATAATCCTACAGTAAAAATGCTCAAACATATTTAAGAAACGAACATAATACTTTATTAATCACACGACGAATAACTTAACGCTTAACGATGAAATAAAATAAAATGGCAATGTTGAGATCAGCTTATGATTCCATCTTCTCTCCATTCTTCTTGGCCGGCTCAGCGTCCCCAGCGGCCGCCAGCTTCTTCGCCGGTTGGCCAGTGTGGGTGATTGGAATGGCACGCTCCGGTTTCTTCTGTTCCAGCTCCTTGCGCGGACACGTAATCGTCAGAATGCCATCCGACGACAGCGACGACACAATATCGCTCTCATTGTGGCCATCGGGAAGCACGTACCGACGCACAAAGTGGCGCGAGATGTAGCCATGCTCGTCCTGCTTCTCCTCGTGCTTGCCCTCCACCACGATCGATTTGTCCACGTACTTCACCGAGATCTCCTCCGGCGAGAACTGCTGCACATCGAGGTTAATCTGGAACTTGTCTCCCGTAACGTTCACCGTCGATCCGCTGTCCTTTTTCGTGGCCAAACACGAGCTGTGCCATGGACGGCTGTATCGGTGGTTCAGATGGTGATGATGATGGCGCGGCTGCAGTCGACGATCGCCCACCGAAGCCATAGCGTTCAGAAGGTCATCCGCGGTCACACCGCCACCGAAGTGTTGGTCCAGCAGGCGGGAGTTCCACAGCGGACGGTCCCATTCGTCGTCCCACCAGTTGCGGAAGAAAATCGGTACGATCGACATTTTTGCTCGAATCGCTCAACAAGAAACACGCAGCAGTACGATGAATTCCACTTTCACTTGGTTCGACAGAGTTCGACTTTTCTTTTGACGAGAGTCGCAAGGATACGCTTTTGTGATTCGCTTTGGCAGTTAGATTAGCTTTGGCGCTTTGTTGTATTCAAACTGATGACACTGCACGCTCTCGCCGCCGATTATATACTTGAGAGCGTTTCTCTCTCGAACAGGCCGGAGAGTTCTCGAACTGCCCAGAAAGAGCGAGCGAGTGTGAGCAGATGAGTTCATCGCGATGAATGGTGAGTTGAGCGATGGGCTACAGGGTGACTCAGAGGTCGAAAGTGGTGAGTTTGTTGTAAATCGAAATTGCTAGAAATTGCTGGTAAATTGTAGAATGTTCTTTTTTTCTCTGAAGCTACTGTGTTGATGAAAACTAATTAATGAAAAGATTCTAAAATCATGCCTTTGCTTCTACTGTTACTATCACTAATGTCATCGGTTTTTCTCAAAAATAACCTATTTTACGCATTGACACATGGTACTTTTTTGAATAAAGTTTTATTTTTGTCTCATTTGTCTTAACACAAGGTTCGCATCTACCTGTATGATAAATGAAATCTAGCAGCTTCATACTTTTGCCATGCTTCGCCCATCGCTGCATTCTGTTGCTCGTTTTTCTTTGCCAATTCCCACGCTCTTTTTTTTTGGTGCAGTCCTGTTTGATTTGATTAGTTACAAGCTCTCCGATTTTTGTTTCTTTATTATCGCTGAACTAAAGGACTTTCCTGGGTGTTTTTGGTTTTGTTTGTCTTGGTGTTCCATTTACCTATGTAAGCTTTTAATTCCAGGTTTGGTAGAACAATAAACAATAAACAGGTTCAATAACGTTACGATTTTGAAAAACCTAAATAATTTTCAATCAAATTTTTGTCGATACCTTACTGCATTTTTCTACGATGGTTAATGTAACTTTTATCTATGTCATTTGTTTTCTGTTTAGTGTGTAATGAGTTTGTTTTATCTTGGGTTTTATGTGTTTACGATTCTTTAAATGTACTTTCCCAACTTAAGAACAATTGTACAACCCACCCTTCGTTTGTGTATTTTCGTTTTCTCATTTGTGTCTTTTCGCGTTTTATAAATGTTATTTCATTCGCTTCATCTGGTTTTCTTCTAGTTAACTATATTTTTCCATTTTGCTACTGAGTGTGGTTAGTGGGTCACATTTCTTTTAGTTTAGTTCCGTTACGTTAAATAGGTTGTGAGTTCTATTTGGTTTTACGCTCTATTTGTTTGATTATAGGTTTTCCTTTTTTCTCTCATCTATTGTGGTTGTTTAGCTTCATAAAACTTGATTTTATAATATCATGGTTAGCTTCGTTACTGTGTATGGAGGATTGTGTTTTCTTTTATTTTGTTAAATATTCCTTCACTATACTGCATATCCCACCATCACTGCCGCTGCATTTATATTTATACTTTTTTGTTTATTTTTCAACCATCGTTTTGTGCTCGCAACTGGTCTCAATGCTCATGCTCAATACCAACCGCAAATAGACTAATCATCACTTCCGCTTAACCGTAACCTGGATTGCCCTTATCGCCCATGTTCAGATCACATCACTGTTATTGCGTTTCAAATCCCCAGCTAGATCCATGCATTGTAACATTCCTGAAATGTATTGACCGTCAATTTGTTTGGATGTGTCACGGCACAATTAAAATGGAAGGGATAGTGGGTCATAACTTGCATGATCCTGAAATTGTGAGTGGAACTGAAACAGGAAAGTCGGGCAATCATAGCCAAGTGTAAGTAGGCCTGAGGCAGAAGAGAAACAACAGCCTTACTAACGGCTGTACAGCCTTGCTAGCGTTGTAACCATGCCAACGGCTGTACAGATCTTTATACGCTATTTCACGCCTAAAGATATGCAAACCGCATGGCATGTAGCGTTATTTAACGAAACTAGCTTATTAGGTTCATCTAACAAGACTACCACTCGGCAGGTTTGCATTTCAGGATTTTCAAATAATTCAATCCTATTGGGAGTATTGCATAGAATAGCTTCCAGCATTGCTTTAATGCTTAAGAACAATCCGCTATCAAATCACTATTAATCAACACGCACTATATGATTCCAACAGTTTTCTTTTTGTAAACGCTCAACAGTACATAGGTGATAGAAAATATAAATGGGAAACGCATGCGGTATACATGCGTGGTAGCCGAACCGAGCAATAGAGTCAATTTCTGTCCAGGTCTTTCACACGAACAATAACAATTCCATCATTTCCAACACATCAACGTCCTTTAACAGGGTGGTAGAAGGGGGTAGCTATCTTATCTTGATTGAAAAGTTCCCCCTCATTCCTCGCACCTCCTCCCTCCTTCATCCTCTCCCAGCAATCGTTCTCGAAACCCATCGTTTAACATGGCTTGCAACCTTTTCGTGTTAGGAGTTTGTGTTTCTGTGCGTTTGTTAATATTTTGTTGTTGTTGGTTCATTCTATCATCTTTGGTCACTATTCCTTTGGTTTGCAATCCTGTCGAAAACAATTATACTATAGCTTTTAATATTCTTACCATTTCCCATTCAGCTACTCTTACATTTTCTACTTTCAGTTTCATCCGTACAATAACCCAAATCCGTTTGTGAATTTGTTTTGGGTTAATCATTTTCTTTTCAAATTATTTTCCCTTATGCTAACCAACGTTTATCAACTTTCCTTTTCCTTACTCATTCGTATATCTGCTGCGCCATTATTTTCTTTTATGGTTTATTTTTGGTATGAAATTGGTGTTTATGTGTATTCTACGCTTATACAAAATACCACGAAAGTAGTACACAGTAGCGTTCTAAACAAAAGAAAGAAAAAGAAACAGACTTTTCCTTTAAACTTTCCTTTACCATTTTCATACAGATCACAAATCGCTTCCTTTCATTGCATCAATCATGTCTTTCGTTCGGTATGGCTTTTTGCATTACTCCTTCTGCACACTAATTATCGTATAATTGACTATTTCATCTATATCATGACAATATACAAAACTGGCAATAACTAAAAACGATACACCTACATACGTGAGAGTTTACAGCCATCTATTTAAAAAGTATTCCATCTCAGCATGTTTGGGATTCTTTCGGGGCTTTTCCGTTTTTCTTTTCTTTTAATATTTCTCCGATTACGTTTACGCAGTACGATGAACACAATGCAAGAAAAACCGTCTGATGTTGCGTTTCAAAAAGACAAGTAAGCAGCAACTCAAATTGATTGAAGATTTGATGTGCAAAGCAATGCTTATCCTCATGTCGTGCACATTGCATACCTCGCAGGCTGCTTTTGATTGAAGTTCATAGTGCAGCCGATTGGAGTGGCAAAGTTAGGCAAACTGCTTAACAAACTAGTGTTGTGGTAGTGTTGTCCATCTTTGTTATGTTTATAGCAGTTATCTAGATCCAATACCCGCTGATTTAGAAAAATAAAAACAAACATACAAATATAAAAATATTCGAAAAAAACATACAAATTTCTATCTTATAACTATGCTCCATTCTCCATCATTCAACTTTTAATTTCTTTCCCTCTTTTTTCGTGTAAAGTAAAGATAGTGTGTGTCTTTCAGTATGTCCCTGTACTCGATGATATTAATCTAACCTAGTGCAAGTGTTTGATTACGTGTTTTTTTTTTTGCTTAATGTTACCCACCACAATCGTACTTGCCTATTTGCTGAACATACACATTATCTTCCGTTTTGAAATATCGTTCCGAAGTATGGCTAATAGCAAGTTATTTTTTGTCAATTTTGCACCATCCTGCTTTAATTCATTGTTTGAGGAGAGCGCTATACTTTAATATCTTTAAAACACTTTACTACGTTCATCTATCTAAAGTAAAAAGTTCATCGCGCTCCCTAAGGGCTCGGCCTGCCATCCTGAAACTGTCTTAATGCGAAGGAATCAGCTAAAGAAAGCAGTATCGTTTAAGTATCGAAACTAATTCAGTCTCAATTTTCGCATGTGTTCCGCATTGTTGTGTCAGAGTTTTTGTATGAGAGAGGGGTTTAAGAGGGAAAGAGCAAACAGGGAATCAGTTGGTAGGACAGAGAAAGACGGTAATAAGTAATGGAGAAAGATGATTTTTGCCTTTGTTCCTATCTTCTTCCTTTTGTGCTACGTTTGATTTTACTTTCATTTTTGTTTTGTTATTTTAATTTGATTTCCGTTTCTAAACACACACACTGTATATGCCACTGATAGACACCACTTATCTCTAATCGTAGATTTGTATGGTTGATTGGTTTTGATCTGTTGTTCAATTTGTTCACACTGGTCCATTCATAAAACACACAAATTTAATAACAGAAAATAAACCTTAAAGAAAAGAAATGCACTTTGCAATATAAAACTTCACACCATCATTTGGCCTGTACTCAATGCAGGGAATGAGTGTTCCCTTTCCTTCGAAACGATTTGGCGGCAGTGATAAAGAATGATTTGTATTGGCTGCATTTTAAACATTTTATAATCCGTTTTTTTTTCGCTTCTGCAGACTCTTCTTATGTACTGAGTAATCAAGTTCAACAGTTTACTTCGTGTAACATTAACCCGTTGCATCGTTGCAGCGCTATTCTAACCCTGTTGATTGATTTTTAAATCGTTCTCAGGTGTGTTTTGCTTTTGTGTTGCTGCCCGTAAGTTTTGCTGCTTAATCCCTTTTGTCGTTTCGTATCTTGCGTTTCACTTACGACATACTTAACTTAAGCTATATTTTGACTGCCGAGTACCGAGTAATTAAAAAAGTAGTTTTGTTAAATGTTCACACACCATTTCACGTTCTTACACATCCTAACACCTTGTTTTGTTTTATGTTGGGTAAAAATGATTTCGTTCCTTTGTCATTCGCAGAGTTCAACGAATGAACTGTACGTTACTGCCATTCGTGTCGTAAAATTGTAATTTGTGTCTCTTGTTTCAAGTCCCCTACTATCCTTTATCCCCTTCGAACGGATGTTCCGTTTCGTCATCGGCTGCTTACGTTCAGTGGCTAGCTGAAATACTTCAAACCCGCCACCAGCAGGAACTTCTCGATGAACAGCTCCGAATCGAGCACGGCTATGTGAGCCGCCCGACCGATCAGCGCATTGGCCGTGTGTGGTAGCGCATGGTGCACATCGAACCGGGCGAGCGTTAGATCCTGTCTGGCCAGCATCGGTGCAATGATGTTGTGCACCATTTCACTGCAAAGTACCGAACGCACGTAGGTTAAGTTTAGTCGGATGGGTTCCGTTCAAGCGAACGTGCTTTTCTTACCGATAGACGATCCCAAGGTTCGACTGATCACGGACGGCCGCCTTGCATAGCTCTAGACGGGCCGAATGCGGTGGCACGTACCGATCCTGGGACGATCCGCAGAGCAGCACGTTCTTGAAGTGGTGCAGCGTGCTTCGCTGGCTCAACCGATAGAGGAAGCTTTGGCGTGGATCGGCTGCATCGCGCAAGCACAGCTGCAGCAGCGAGCCGGACTTTTTCCACTTTTGCATAAACCACATACCTGCGAATAGGGAAAACATAAAATATAAATTTGGCCCATGAACTGCGAATAGTTACGCTACAATACAATGTACTACTCAATATGCACGAGTTGTTTTACAGCGGCACACAAATTTCCCACTAGATGTCGCTAGTGAAATGGATACGTGATCTAGCTGCAGATTAGTGGTGGGAGCTCGGAATCGAACCTACCCGATTCCGATTCCATGTTCGGAATCAATTCCGGAGCCGATTCCGAAGCCGATTCCGGAGTTAGTTCCGGAGCCGATTCCGGAGTTAGTTGTGGAGCCGATTCCGGAGTTGAATTCGGAGCCAATTCCGGAGTTGGTTCCGGAGCCGATTTTGGAGTTGAATCCGGAGCCGATTACGGAGACGACTCCGGAATCAATTCCGGATTCGGCTCCGGAATCGATTCCAGGATCGAAATCGGCTCTGGAATCAGAATCGTCTCCGAAATCAGAATCGACCTGGGAATCGCAATTTGCTCCGATAACGGAATCAGGCTTGACTCCAGAAATGGAGTTAGCCCCGGAATGAGAATTAGTTTTTGAATTGAAATAAGAAGCGTGGGAAGCGAAATAAGTCCGGGAATCTCCATGTGAATAGATCATTTACAAGTAAATTTTGATTCTTTGCCGCTAGCAACACGTAACATTATTGGACCCAAACGCCTACTCCTATGAAGATGCCGAAACCGACTCCGTTTCGAAGCAAATTCTGATTTCGGAGTCAATTACCATGTCGGAGCCGATTTTGATTCCGGAGCCGATTCCGGAACCGATTCCGATTCCGGAGCTGATTTTGATTCCGGAGCTGCTTCTGTATCCGGAGCTGCTTCTGTATCCGGAGCCGATTCCGATTCCGATTCCGAAGCAAATTCCGATTCCGATTCCGAAGCAAATTTCGATTCCGAAGCCGATTCCGGAGTCGATTACGGAACCAATTCCGGAGCCGATTCCGGAACCAATTCCGAAGCTGATTCCGGAACCAATTCCGGAGCTGATTCAGGAACCAATTCCGGAGCCGATTCCGGAATCGATTCCGGAAACTGATTTCGGACCTACTCCGGAATCCGGAATCGATTCCAGAAAACTTCGGAGCTAGCCGAAATCGATTCCGACGAAATCTTCATTTTTCCCATCACTGCTGCAGATGTTGTTGTTAGTATGGTTTAGAGAGGCTTTCGCTCCTGCGGAGTTCTTTCGCCTCAAGTCACTGCTGCAGATACATAAAACGAACGTCTCCCACCACTCACCCATATTGACCAGCCCGCTCGAGTTGTACAGCGTGCCGAGATGTGGCCCGGACAGTGACAGGAACGTGTGCAGCCGGGACAGCAGCGGCCGCATCTGGGGGCGTGCCAGCGCCGACCGCACTATGATAGTGCCAAGCGAGTGGGCCACGAACGAGATGCGGCTCGGGTTGAGCTGATATGTTTCGATGTGGTACAGGACCTCCGCCACCAGCCGATCGGTCATCGTGTCGAAGTCGGAGAACGTATCGCCCTGGTTCCGTTCCGACATCAGAAACTCCAGATGCGTACCGGGCAGCCCGAGCTCCAGGTAGGTGCGCACCAGCCTCAAATCAGCCGAGTTACCGTCCAGCCCGTGCACACAGATCACCAGATGCAGCCCTGCCGGCGAGAAGGCGCGAAACTCGTCCGCGATGTGAAAGTACGGCATCTCCGATGCCATCTTCTGGAAATCGGAATAGATCGAGCCGGAGTAGTTGATCTGCTTCCGGAACTCTTCGCGGCACTTTTCGAACTCGAGCAGCTGCATCGGCGGATCGACCCGCTTGCGGTCCGGGCTCTCCTCGTCCAGGTCGTCGTCGGGCTCGGGTACCTTGCGCCGTACCGACCCGACGGTCCCGACGGTCGGCTCAACGGTCGGTTGCGGTTGTGTTGGCGGTGTTTCGCGTACCGACGCTTTCCGCTCGACCGTGGACGCCATCGTCGCCTGTCCGTACTGTGCCTTGCCGTTGTGTAGGATCGGTGCTTGGTGGGCCTGCTGCATCTGCGTTGCCACGGCCACGGTGCACAGGTTGGAGGCGTTCGCGTTGTTCAGCGTTTCGGCACACTTTGCAATGGCGGCCAGTTCGTTCGAGCTTTGCGATTTCATGACGGGACGGGGCGTCTTTACCACCTCGTAGATGTGGTAGAGTGGGTTATCGATCGCCTGTACCTCGCACTTGGGCTTTGGTGTGGGCTGCGTCGAGCCCGGTCCCATGTAGGCCTGATTGTTCAGTGGTTTGCTGTAATGATGCTGCTGCTGTTGCTGCTGCTGCTGCTGCTGCTGCATTAGAGCCTGGGGAGTGGCATAGTGTTGCTGGGGCTGAGGTGCCGTAATGATCTGCGGCTGAAATATGACGGACAGCGGAGTCATCGGTACCGGCGGATGGCTTTTCGGCAGCGTGGCGTAATACTGGATCTGTTGGCGCTGTTGTGTCTGTTGTTGCGGGATCGGTGGCACAGGCTGCTGCTTTTGCTCCTCTTTCGCAATCTTCTGACGCTCGGGCTGGGAAGGAATGTTGGAGGGAGGAGGCAGCACGGGTGCAGCTTGCTTTTTCGCTCCATCCTTAGCGCGCTTGCTCGAACCGTCGTCCACGAACGAGGGAGGATCGCGGAACTCATCCGGCGGCGGCGGTACGTCCCGGAACTGTTGTGGCGGCAGCAGTCGCAAATCATCGAACACGTAGTCCGAGATGTGGGCAAGATCGAAGTCGGATTTGGATTTTTCCTTCTTGTTCGTGCGCCGCGGTGGCTTTATGTCGGCCGTGCTGATACCTTCCCGGGCCGTCGTTTCCGCCGGCTCGGGAGCACGCTTTCCACTGACCATCCCGTACGGACCGCTTGCCGCGCTGGTTAGCGCACGGGCTCGCGTATCGTTCCACTCCTTCTCGAGGTTGTTCCAGTTTTCCGTCTGCACCGAAGCGCCGCGGATCATATCGCCCGGCGCGTAGCTCGACTTGGACTTCATCGAGCTCTGATTGCTGCGCGCGAAGAACTCGGTCGTCGAGGACGGTGTGCTGTTCTTGCGATTCGCGACCAAGCGAGGCTGCTCGTTCAACAGCTTCAGCAAGCGCTTGCGCAGCTGCTCCCCGTTCACCACGCGCTGATCGTTGCGCAACGTGTCCGGGCTGGAGGGTCCCGTGCTGCGACGGCTCGAAACCCACCCGGACTGCTCACTGAGCGAAGAGGTGGACTCGCTGCTTGAGTGGCGCCTTCTAAGCAGGAAGGTAGCGCCCCCTACCGGACCGGGCGGTGAATCGCTAGCGAAAGCGGCCGGCGGAGGTGCAAGATTCGGAAGACTCTCGCTAAACCCGCCCGCTCCGGTCACAACGCCGGCGACACCCGGCACCGCATCGCCCACCGGTTCGAGCTCCAGATTTTCCAACTGAAACGGGACGCTGGCGGACGAAAGCAGCCGGCGCTGCTTGTTGCGTGTGCGCGGGGTAATTTCCGGACTCGTAGCCGAGCTGCTCGAATCTCGTCCCACATTCGTCCCCGCACTGCCGCTGCCAGGGCCACCAATCTTGTGCGTGCTACCGTTGGAAGTGCTCCGTCGCTGCTGCTGCCCGTGCACGAGCTGCTTAAAGTCGGCCACACGAATGCGGGAAAACTCCACCGAACGGTGCGGCAGGGTGGCACTGTTCACCGTACCGCCGGCCCCACCCGATTGGGCACCGTTCTGGGTGCTTTGGCGCAGCTGCTGGGACGAGTTGCTGCGTGGGATCGTGTTCGAGGCCGACTTGGTGGGTAGCGAGGTGGAGCTGGACTGTTGCTGCTTTTTGCTACGTACCGGCGGGAAGGAACTCCGGGGCGCTCCCATGCCGGCGCCCTTGGGCAGCGAGTTGTAGTAGCTGCCCGCCGGCGTGGAACCGATCGGACCACCCCCATGGCCCTGGTCACGGTGGTTGTTGTGGTGGGGCGCGTTGTGCATCCCCTGCTGCGACTGCTTCAGCTCGTGCCGATAGTCACCGGTGGTGGTGGGTTTGGCGTACCCGTTCAGCAGCGCCGACATGCCGAGTGCGTCTTGCTGCAGATCGTAGGTAGGGTTGTGGGTGGCGGTACCACCGGCATGGATCATCTTGCGCGGATCGCCCGGGTTCTTGTACTTCTCGCGAAACTCGTTGATGTTCTTCAGCAGATCTTCCGCCTGGACCGGGTTCTTGGGTTTCGACTTGGGAAGTGTCTGAAGTAGCGCTATGCCGCCAGCCAGCTGTTGCTGGGTTTGCTGTCCGGGATGTTGGTACATCATCGGTTGCCGTTGCTGCGGCTGATGATGAAGTGGAGGTCCTACCTGTTGCTGCTGCTGTTGAAGATGTTGCTGTGGTGGTTGTTGTTGGTGTTGTTGCGTCCCGTAACCATTGTAGTTGGTCACCGTTGCCGTACCGTGTAGATGTTGCCGCGGTAGCGATGCCGAGTTAGCGTTCGGTTGTATTTCTAGCTGATCGAGCGATTTGCTGTGACGCGTCGGAAGGGTACCACCGGCCAGACCACTCGACGGGCCGCGCTCGGTGTAGATGCCCTTGAACTGCTGATCCCACGGGCACACCTCCGCCAGCGGGACAGGATCGAGCAGCGTCGAGACGGAGTGGCGCGACAGTGCCTTGGGACAGAGCCCGTTCTGGGAGGCAGCAGCGGCCGGTGTGATGGTAAGGCTCGCCTGCAGAATATCGCCCCCGAGCGCATACCGGGGCGTCATGATGCCCATGTAGCTGCCACAAATCTTGGGCACTGGCTCGACGTAGCAGGTCGCGATGCCACAGGAGCATTCTTTGCTGGTGTTGGTCACGATCGGGGCGATCTTGTTCGGGTGGTGATGCTGCTTGGCGGGTTTCACCAGCGTTCCGGTACTGCTGGCGGATGCCAGCGCACCGGTCCCGTTGAGGTGAGGCTCACTGCCCGATCTGCGCTTGCCGTACTCGTTCGCGTCGGTGTAACGATCCTCAAAGATGAGCGGCAACGAGTTGGCGTCCCCGTCGAGCGGTGTACAGTGCACGGGCAGCGGCGGCAAGGAGGACAGATAGCGCGACCGTCGAGCCATCTCGCAGATCGAGACGTAGTTCTGGTAGTTCGAATCGTAACATCCACTGGCCAAATGTCTGGGGTTATCGATCACGAAGAACCCTTCGGCAAAGCGTCGCACACGCAGCGTATGGTGCTTCTTTGCCAGCAGTCCATGTACGGCCGGCTGCGTGGCAGCCGATAGTACCCGCCGCCAGTACAGTATACACTCGGCGCAAAGCTGCGCAATGTCCGAGTTGGCCCGTGCGGCCAGATCATCCTCAGTGTCTAGGAGCTGCAAGTAAAACAATCGGAAAATTGGACGGTTACGGATCTCTAAAATATGGTTTTTGTGATCCTGCGGGACCTTTGCCTACCTTTGCCGAATCGGACAGCTTCCTCAGTCTTTGCTCGGTGTCGAGATTGGACAGGGGCGTCGAGCCGGTCAGCGCTGTCCACTGGTGGGGCAGTACGGTGCAGAACTCCTGCAGCGACAGGCGGAGCGATTCCAGCGCCCCCAGCAGCAAGGCACAGATTTCTTTGTGAACGTTCCGAGCGTGCAGTAGCCGGCCGGCCGACCCACCGCCACATTTGGCACCGCTGCCGACCTGCGGCCCGAAGAAGATGGCCTCCAGCGGGCCGGGCGAGTTGCCGCCGCGGCAGTTTAGCTTCGAGCTGCTCATCCACGGTTTCGTCGTTTTGGGTGCACTGGAAGGTGAAGCAAACGACAAAAATGGGGCTTAAAGGGGAATGCGTTACAGCGTACAACACACAAGGAAGGGTATACAGTGAACATTTTGGGAGAAGAAAACGGGGTGGACAGGGTGGTAGTAAAAGCAAACGAAATCGGTGACAAAGGGGAAATCGGAAGACGCGAAGAAGAGATTCAAAAGAGTGGGTAAGTGAGATAGCGAAAACAAACGAACAGAAGCAGTAGATAGTAACGAGTGGACGAATCGATCGAGCTAAAGACAAACAGATAGCAGCGAAGTTAAGGAATACTAAGAAGCACTGGTGCTATTAGACCATCTTCACAATTCGTTGAAATTACATTTTTGGACATCGCGTGCTAGACTTTTGACGGAACGAAGATAAGTTGCAAAACGGGCAGGGATCCCGTTTCGTCTTCCGCGCAACAATTTGATGGGCTGTCACGTTGGATTGCAACTTTATCAGACAAATTTGTAACTACGCAAGATGTGTTCAGACAAGCAAGAGGCTAAAAATACTGTTTCCTTGCTGCCTATCTTAAGTTTGGTGATTTTAAAGCGGACAATTGTGAATATTATTTTTTGTGATTGGAGTATTCGAGCGATAGGAATTTACCGGAATCACTACAGGAATAACTAACGTTCCTCAGCAAGCTACCAAAACGTTGTGGAAAGGGTTTAAACTCCAACAATGCAAACATAATTTGTAATGCAAATAGCATACCTGTAGGCGTTTCGTGGATTGCATGCCATGCGATCGTCTGAAAGATAAAGCGCCTAAAGGTATGCAATCTGCATAACATAATAGCTTTGCCGTTGAGCTAGATACATTATTTAAGCTTCAAACAATAGTCCATTGGGGTAGTTCATGCATCATTTGAGGAATTTTAACAAATGTGTTTCATTCTCATAATTGAAAGATGGAGGCGTTCACTGGATAACAAATTGTAACAAACTAGCAATGAATAAAAGTGGTTGATATGCTTAATTGTGTAAGAACAAGAACATGAACAAGAGAGTTGTGATAAATGTTGAAAAATTGGACACAATTGAAAGTGCCTTGAACACAAAACAAAGGTAGGAAGACTGAAGTCACTGTAGGAATAGACAATTTGCGGCAAATGGAAACAAGGGGTTCAACAGTCTCGTTAGTCAAACATCGACGAGGAAAAAGTGAAGGGTAATGCAAACAATAGGTATGAAAAAAAACAACGTCAACAACAACAACAACAAGGGTAGGTGTCACAGTTCTGAGGGAAACCTTACCAGCTTTGTACATAATGGAAAATGCTTTTCCTGTTTGTCAAACACACATGCCCCATCATTTACGGTATGGTGTAAGATTTGGGTTGAGGATTCGGATGGAACACATCGACATGCACCGTTTGGATCAAATCCAGCAACATAATACCATTTTTAATGTGATGGTGCGTTTGTTTATGTTTTGTTGTATGACAATTTCAATGGGCAACGGCATGTAACAAATTAGTCCGGATCGTGTTTTGTTTGATGTTTTACCAATAGTTTACATGGATGGATGCAAGCACGATGAATGAAAGAGAAGAAAGGAAAAGAAACAAATGAAAAGTAGATGAATTGGCAAAAATGATTACGCTACAGGTACAAATTTGGTTTGGCTCTTTTAGCGATGCTTCAACATCCTTACAAACTAATAAAAAAGCCGATCATTTAACGTATTTGTTTATAGAAGAAAAACCAATGAATGTAGCGCAAATATTGTTTTCGTTTTTAATGACACTGTTTTTAATGATTTTTTTGAAAATGGCTACGTTTTTCTGAACTAGGAATTAGAACAAAGAATTAAATTATGCATAACTTTAGGCGCTTCCCATTAGGCTGCCAATCAGATAAATAATAATATTTCATTAAAAAATAGCAACACAGCACCAGCATACAGATCATGGTTCACTCTCGCGTGGATTATTTATATATGAGATCACATTGCATCATTACTGTGCTGACAGCACGAACGAACGCAGCAAGCCGTTTGATTAAATCAAGCCTTTCATCATCGTGTTGATTATCTCAGATCGCTATTAACAATATCAATCAATTATGCAGCAATTCGTTTTTTTCCCTGTGTTCTGTGTTCGGTGAATCAACCATATCCATTGTACGAAACAATAATGTATTTATGAATCTGTTTGGTGGAGCAATAAACCAAAAGAGAAGAGAACCTGTACGCACAAATCGGCCATCGATCGATAGTGTAGCGACTCGGGCCGACGAATGGAATTGATCGTTCACTGCATCGCCATTACCGTGTACCGTGCACACATAATGGGACCAGCGAATATGCGTATTCACTATTCTCACGGTCTAATAGGGACACAGGGAGACCGATTTGCCCAACACCGAACCGTGGCAAGATCATTTGTCATGTCTTGCTGCGCGTTACGGCGTGCCGGAATTGTACATTCGGTGATAGTCTCGTTTTTGGGGACAATAGGCAAATCGTAGCGTCTGTATCTAATGGACAATAATAATGAGCAAACAGGGACGGGGAGTGAGGGTGCAAAGAAGCGCTGGACAAGTCTCGCTCTGTGCCCTTCTGTGCGTTGGCAATTTTCCACGCGTACGCAATGGCATCGACAACGCGTTGGTCGCGTTTGTCGTACGTACGGTTGGCATGCACATTTATCTTTCGCTGCGATGGTAATTCATTTTTGCGTTTTGCGGTGCTGCTTCATGTTTGGGTAGGAAATGTAGGTCAGCAGCTTGGTTGAATGGGCCGGCACGTTGGCCGTTGGGGGATTTGATCATCCCTCGAGAAAAAAAAAGAATTGCGCCGAAAAAAGGCCCATTTGTTTCAAGAGGAGAATCACAAGGAAGAGACATAAATGTGCTCACTGTTTGATGTTTGCTTGATAATGGCATTTTTGTGCGAAAACATACAATTGGAGTGCAGAACAATACATTTTAAAAGAGTGATATTTTTACAAAACGACAATTAAAGGCAGAATATGAGCGCTTACAAATAGGCAATACATTCGCTTAATCGCTTTTAGTAAAAGCGTTGTGTTTATCATCATTAATAATCATTGTGTTTATCATTTATTAAATGTGGAAATAAGTTCTTAAGTGGTACTCCACAAACTAAGTAATTTCAAATTAGTTTACATATCTTCTGCGGGAGCTTTACATTCAACGCATACACACACTCTATTCGGCCAGCAATACAGCAGCGCAGCCAAATGGTAGCGATTTTGCATCCTTCATTGCAGAAGAACAATTTAATCGTGGTCCATGTTCCTTCCTGCCGTACCCTAGCTGTACACTCGGCTTTGAAAGGGATTAAAATGCGAGGAAAGATGTTGCCATAATCCTTCCAGCTTGCTTTCGAATCCCTTTTGTCGTTGAAAGTGCGTCTCAAGCACCAGCACAGCCCGATGCCTCACGAACATAAATACACTTTCGTTCTGTAATGAAGTCTGCATTAAGCACACTTCATAGTGCTATTAGAGGCCTTAATGCGGAAGGATAATTTAAACCAAGCGCCAGTAAGTGTTTAGTAATCTTGCCGAAGAACTATAATCGTTTTGTTCGGTACTATAAAGGGATTTTAATTGGACTATAAAGGGATTTTAATCGGTGGATGGGAAATTAGCAATTAAACAAAATTATATTTTATTGCTCACTTTACTTTGAATTACTTTACTAAAGTTATTTCTCTGAAGCCATATTAAGCAAGTTCGTGAAATATCAATGTTGATTAAACAGCCCATGGCAATTCTAACAATCCTATAGCTTCGCTAAATTACCGACAAATAGTTAGCCAACAGCCTTGCATAGGTTTGCGGGTAATTTTCGTTGATTGAAATCCTCACATCGCAAGCACTTTCTTATGTTTCGCACTAGATGATGAATGTATCGTTGATATGCCTCGTGCGAACGATCGTGTCATTTATTACCCAATTCATTCTCACCATAATCGGTTCACGGAAACAGCACAGGCGCGATACGTCTATCAAATAGACCTCGAGTGACTGATTTCTTAGCTGACCAACAACAACCGAAATCTTTCTCAGCCTGGACAGTAGAGACAAGGATAAACACGTGCTCATACGCACACAAACACACACATATTCACGTGTGTCATAAGAAGCAAACCCGGTTGAGCGAATGATTTATTACATTTTAATGTCCAAAATAATGCCCCGAGAGCGGAAGTGACAGGCATTGGGACGGTATTCCGCGCTGGCACTTTGCTGATTCGCGCCTTTTTTTCGCACCTACTACGATCGAATGGTTACCTCGATAAAGCGACCATAAAGTCGCGGTGTACAGCGAAAGTATGGCATAGAGGACGTTGGGTGTTTTCTTCCGTTCTCTGCTTTCGCGACTCGTCACTATCCGAGCGTTGCGCGGAAACGCACGGGGTCACGAGAGCGTAATCGTAATAAAAATGCAATAAAGACACGCATCACTGGCAACGTTCGGTTGGCAGCGTAAAGAGGACGGTTCGTTTGGCGTGACAAAAAGTAAAAAAAAAATAGAACCTGCCTGACTTTGTTTATCCCGGACGACAAGATGATGGGACGAAAGCTCACTCAAAAGGATGTCGCCGTCTGCGCTACATTGCTGCTGTTGGTGATGATGATGGTGGCGGTGGTGATGATGATGATGATGTTGATAATGTCATACAGTCTGTCATTATCGTCAGTTGCAGTTTGTTGTGCTCATACAGGCGGAAGGATCACAGCGTAACCGGGGTAAAGTTATCATTAGCCGGGGTGTCTAGTTGTTTCCGCTTTTGTTATTGCGCCCCGGGGCCCAGCTGGTACATTAGATTAGAAACGTTTCAACCTCGTCCCTCGGGTTAACGCTGCGTGCTGATCATTAAATAACTTTCGAGCGTTGCCAATGGCATTCAATGTGGCACGGTTCAAATCACAGTTTACATTATTGCACGCACTGTTGCTTTAACGAGATGCTTTTATTAGTAAGCAATAATAGTGAATTCATTGCAATCAAATGAATGAATTTTTATCGTTTTCTATAGCGAGTTAATTTGGTCCGTTTATTGGGATACGGAACGTCATTTCCATGTGCCCCTTAAATCCAAAGGACATATCAAGCGAAACTAATTCTGAGCCATTACCGGTCATGGAATTGAACCCGAACCTATACCATTTCTTTGACCGATCCTGAACACATACTGGTCCTTGGACCTATACTAAACTCTCATCGATAATGGAACTGTGAATGTAATGGCAATCCGTATTATATCCCGTAGTATATCCCAAGACGAGTAAAAGCACCTAAATGTATGCAAATATAATTATTCGATGTTTTTTCGATGACGTGTATGAATTTTTCAATGACTTCTAAAATGGTTAATTCTCACAAAAAAAAAATCTACTTGAAACATTTTTTTACAATGTATATAGCTATACTATTAATACAAAAAATAAAAAATAAATGAAAATAATTGTTGCATACCTTCAGGCGTTTTGAATCTACGATACAACTCTATCGGCAGCCGACGAGATGGTATCAAGCAAGACATAAATAATAATCACATAATACCCTTCAAGTATTGCTAGCACCACCATGATTCGTTTTGACAAGTAAGAAAAGTGACATTGTCACTGAAGCGTAAAATACAAAAAACCTCTAATGAGCTGTGAGAAGCAGTGAGCAAGTACTAAATCTCATTACACACTGTTCCAGTTCATTAAGAATCATCCAGCGGTGGGAAGAAACGAGAACAAGGGTATGTAATGTTGGCCTCCAAACAACGATTCTTGAGCATCTGACAGTACAGTCAACACATTAACGTTAACATAAATGCCCCAAAAAGGGGAACGAGTGGCAGAACAGACAAACACACACACACAAAAAAAACAGCCATTCTAATAAACCAATTTCACCTTGTCGACTTGTTCGCTTGCTGTTTTTGCTCTCCCGTTATCCGTATGGGCGCTTCTGCCCTCATCAGCCATAAAGCGCGCCGAAATCCTAAACACAGATTGAGTGTGATTAGATTTGATTAGCACGGAAGGACGAAAATGGATCGGCCTCTGGGTTGAACGAACAAAAAAACCCTCCTCCGACTACGTACGGTACACGTACGTGTTGGTGGTCTTTGGTGTATGATGGTAAACTTTGCACCAATTTCCACCCTTCCATAAGGTGGACCATACACACGAGCGATTAGGGTCCGGCCTCGAGTACTGTTCCAGCACGCTCTCGTTTGCATGCACGCCCGGTTTGTTTGGCAAATGACAAGCAAATACGCACACGGCCCTGTCCATGAGGCCATTTGTTTGGCAACGGGAGCAACGGGAAGGGTCGACCCGGGCTCGTGTGTGTCCGTCGCAAGGGGACGGACTTCCTGTCGCCATTAAGTGGTTAACCTATGGACAAGCAAATTGTGGACATATGCCACCGCCTCCTCACCCGTCACTGATTACCGTCGCACGCCAGAAGTGGGCAGAGAGGAAAAACTGCAAACGACGTAAAGCCTCTGCCCTGATTTTTTTTTACGACGTCGTTATTTTTAGACGCAGCTTTCTCTGACACGTGCGAATTGGGTGCAAAAAAACAAGAGCCGTTTGAAATAAACACACCAACATCCACATGAGCTCGTTTGATAAGGTAAACAGGCCAGGCCAGCTCGTCGTCAACGTGTCGACAGCTAGGGCGCAAAACTGTACCGAAGAACAGGCAATCATATCGGTCTAATAATGGGCACTACGATTGCAAATACCGGGATAACCGTTCGGTAAACGATTACGAAAAGAAGGATCATCAGTGCAAGAACGCTCAGTGGCTGGGGTTGAGTTAGTTTTTGTCCCAAAATTCGATCCGAGCAGCGCCGGTAAAGGTACCGGCCTTCTGACACGATGATTGATTTTCAAGCCCATCAGCTTCAATATCGCTCCATCGCCGGCACCTAAAACCAACATGACTCTCCGTCCGGGGAAAACTAGTTTCCTCCGTGGGTAAATATTTACCATTCGTCTTTCTCGTTTCACATGCGGGCATACATTGTTTCCACGGCGACACGGCTTGGCTGAAAGAGGATGAGCGTTTGTGAGGCTTCATCCGCCTCTCACTCACACGGTTTGACGGGCTAGGGCTAGTCATGTGTGCAACTATTGGCAGCAGCAGCAGCAGCAGTATCATCGTCCTTGCCCATCCATGATGATGAGCCCGATTGACTCCAGAAATCAAATGTTTATATTGCGATAAAATTGCCATTCCTTTATAGCTTTCAGGAGGTCGTAAAAGCGGCGAAGGAATCCTTTTTTTTTGCACCCCGGCTTGCTTGCTTGCCTTAACCACAGGAAGCAATTAATTTGCAACTCTGCTGCTAATGGAGGCGTTCGTTTAAAGAGAAATAAAGTGTAAAAATATCACCAGCCCAGAGGGATTTATGACTTATATGGAAACAATCGTCACCTCACACACACACACACACACACACACACGCAAGCCTCAGTCAATGCAACAAATGGATGGATGTGTGAGTGTGATTGTGCGTGAATTGATGCAATAAATTTGATGGGTTGTTTATCGAATCGAAACAAGCTCGTTGGTTTTAATTGGCCGTGTGATGTGTGTTGCGTTTACTTTAAATTTACTGCCAGCGTAGGATTTATGGCATCACAATAAAGAGATGAGTAAATGGGGGTTTGCGATGATTATGTATATTGCTGTTTGTCATTTCGCACAGCACCCGGTCGAGGATTCGTCAGTGAGGAATTAATAGATTGTTTAAATTTCTGTTATCTTTTTTCCCAGAATGAATATATGCAAAAAGAAGTACACAATCGGAAAGGAAATAAAAGCTTACGCAGATGTTAGGTAATTGCATACATTTGGGCGCTCACACAAATTTTAAGAGGAATGTATGCAATTCGCGCATCAAATGTATGCAATTTGCTAAACAAAATGACTTTTATACAATCAATGAATCAGGTTCAATGAAAAACTGAACATGTTTACACTTACTGAAAAAGGATACCGAAGCTTGTTTTTAAAGCATGAAAAACGATTTAAAAGCGATAAAGGCTAAGCTGGTCGTACTTTATGGTACAATGCATTTCTTTACACATACGCCTCCTGCTTATTTGACCTTTTTATTATAAAAGTTCACCAACTTTCGTTGTTCGTTCGGTGCCACTCGTGTGCTTCCCCTCTACCATTCGCTACTTACTTGATGTAAGGCTGATGAAGGGCAACCAGGCTCGCATGAATCCCGACACTGACGGCAGCCAGATGGAAGTAGTCGAACAGCACCGGCAGATGGTAGTGTAGCCCCCGGCCAGGATGAAAGTTCAGCTGCAGGGTGCGCGTCGATGCCAGCGTCAGGACGTTCCCGTTCGTCTGCTCGCCGAACCACAGCTCGACGTTGAGCGAGAACTCGGCACGCTCGATCGACTCCTTCAGGTGGCGACTGTCGACTGCAAATATACAACAAACGCGTTAGATGTACGTAAAAACTTTGCCTCTAAGGAACGAGCTCTTGTAAAGCTTCGTTTGAAACGAAGCCCTCACACGGTGTCGTGTGATCGCACTACAAGCAAATATTTACAATCCGCACAACTTTTGGCCCGAACGTCACCATCGTTGGCTGGTTGCGCTCGTACGGAATAATTCAGGAAACGCACCACCACAGCACCGGAAATGAATGGCTCTAACCTTTCCCAAAGCAACCAATCGATTTCCGAGTGGGCATGTGATTGAATTGGACCGAAATCGGTCAACCCACTAACGCATGTGTACGGTCCAGCGGATCTGTAAACCTAACCTCAACAACAATCGAAGCCACATCCGTGATTGGTTAGAGGCCACGAATGTTCAGTTAAAACCCTTTGACCACCACCATCGCCACCATCACCACTGCCGCATGGTTGTTAGAGGCTTTAGCGATCAATAAGCATCACTTCACACCTACCAGCACCAGCAGCAGCAGCAGCAGTAGCTGTGCCAATGGTAGAACCTTTTACGCGTGGAACGTAATACCGAAACACGACCGACACCATCGCGGTGATTTATTCGATGACATTTTTACGCTGAATTAGGCAGCACGGCAATTACATTAGCATAAGATGGCTGGAAGTGTTGGACGACCTGACGTTACGTTCAGCTAGCACACGGCAAGAATCGGGTGAAAAAAGGTACGTCTGTGTGGTTGGGCGAGAGTCGTTGTGTGAAATTTAGCACCCAAGCACACATGGCACATGATAGTGTGGGGAGAGGAAAACTCTTACGAGATTTTAAACTGATTTATACACCCTCCCAGCTCACTCCCATCCCGGCAAAGTGTCTAAAGCCGTTGCTAGCCTCTCCCAAGAAGCAGCTTAAAGCCCTTCTCTTTCCTTTTCTATCGTCCACCAGGGGGGGGGGGGGGATTTAACGGTGCGGGTGTTTTTCCTAGACATCATAATTTTTCGATGATAATCGGTAGAACGGGTCAATTAGGGACGTTCGGGTTCACAAGCCAGCCACCACACGAGGGCTGCGTAACGAGGGCCGGAGTAATGTTTTAATATAGCACATTAAACTAATCTGATAGATCGAAGGACACACGAAGCGCCGGGCGACTAATTTCATTATAGACGGAAATTGGCGGACTTGGGAAGCCGACGATTAGTAGACCGGTTGCAGTAATAATAAGATAGTTTGTGTTGTTTATTTTTTCCTTTTAGTGTCTGGCCCGATCAATAGCCTTTTGCCTCTTATCTGCTAAAGAGCTTATACGCTTGTTGCCAATACATTTCTATTATCACTAATGTTATCGTCAATTGTGTGTCATTTTTGACGATTTAAATAAATACATAAAAAATAAATTAATTAATAAATAAATTGAGCCTTTGAAAAATAAGAAGGTTTTATGTATCACAGTTATCCTCAACGCCTAGATGTATGCAATTGTTTTAACAATTAGTAGGATTAATTCGATATGTTTTAGTATTGTTAAACTTTTACTAAACACACCTTTGAATTACATATTATTCCTAGACTCTTTAACGATCTCTATACTCTCCTTTGCCATTTATTGTTCTGCTGCATTGTTCTAACCGACCGCTCTAGAGGTAGACTTATCATGAACATTTCCCAACTTCTACAGCTTGGCTTTAATACTTCTAGTCCTTGCACATCATTTGTAGAAGTACGTTCATTAAAATACGATTTAGTGTGTATTGTGCGGTGTGCAAAACAATCGAACATCTTGCACGGAGAGTTTAAGCTTCGTACAGCGCCCGAGCGTACAAAACTCTAGACGGCAGAAGTAGAAACCATCGGACATAAACAAATCATTGGCATCGCAGAACACAACACCACTTTTCAACAGAAAGGGGTTGCTAGGTCACGTGTTGTCTGCCAAACGACGAGCTCGCTTCGTTTCGAGAGCCCCCCCCCCCCCTCCACTACACCGATTAGTACGTTTGCCATTATGCTGCTGGGTCGAGTCACCTAAGCTGCTAAGATTGCGCGCGCGGTCGGTGGTTGAGTTTCAAACATCTATAGAGAGGGATTTGGCTGGCGGCAGCAGTAGGAGGGATTTGCATGTATGTATGAGTGTGGTTTGGTAAAATTCAGGGAATTAGTGTTGTCTGACGCTTCTCCTCGAGAATCGGGTGTGGTTCTATGCAAAGGATGGTTTGCCATACAGGCTAAGAAGTATGTGAAGATCGAATACCGAATTTATTAAAAGCAGGTATTTGTTGATACTATGAAAGCATTGGTTAGTACTAAAAAAATTCAGGGTCTGGTTATTTGGACAAATAATATGTGCATATATATTATGAATAGTATATGCATTGAAATAATTTCGGAAAAAGCCTAAAAAATTAGTATAGTATTTATATTGATTCCAGAAACATTTTCCTCATTTCAAATCGTAGAACAGTTTGCACGTGTTTTGCATACATTCAGGCGCTTCTATCGAATATTTACTGCCACTTTACGAAAAGAACTGTTCTACAATGTGCACAGCTTGTATTTTAAACGCCCAATTCAATCTTCTTCAGCCGATTCTAGTCCATAAATCTCACCCTTCGTTTCAACAGAACAATAAAACAAAATATATTAAACTGCCAGCTCGCTACAGAGTGTGAACAGTTGAGTAAAACAATAGAGCAAAAAAGTACGCTGCCACACCGCCACTACTCCACATCACGCCGTATTGCTTTCAATCGATCAGCGTAAGGACTTGCCGCGGTACTTCAGCGTAAAAGATACCGGACGCCGGTACGCGAGCAAGCGAGCGAGCTCGACCGGCGGCCCACAAAGGACCGTCTACCCATCGACCGACCCGACCCGGGCTGAAGTAGCGATTAAGTACTATTAAAAAGCACTCGCAGCACTGCAGTTGGCATCTAATGGCGCTCGAGTTCCCTTCCCCAAGAGGAAGAAAGGGAACTGGCAGTCTCGGGTGGCCCACTCGGGCGCTGTGTAGTCGCCTGTGAACGATCGATTTGCCATTTCTCCGACCGATCACCGAGAAAATCGTTCTCTCCTGAGCATGACGTTCAAAAAGGGGACGTACCGCGATGGGAACTGTAAACTCGCACCCACAATCGCACCTCACATCAAGCGGGGGAAGGCTGAAATGAAAGGATTTTTGTTTCTGTCTTTGGTGGGATCCCCTTTGGTCGGTTGCCTGACGAAAGGATGTATTTGATCGTGGGTCGGATTGGCGTTTTTTTGTTTGTACGTGCACACGTGTAAGTGTCTTCACGGCTGGGGCAGAGGGTAAACGAACCAACCGAGGAAACAAGTGGACATTATCACGTTTTATGAGTGTGCTTTTAATTCGAGTAGTTTGCAAAACGCGCTACTCACACCCCTTTTTCTCGGAACGCTGGAATGCGACGGCGAGAGGAAACTTGTTTTAGTGCCAAGTGGACGGTCGCTGTGGTGGGTGGCCCTGTTCCCTTCCCCCGTCGCCACTCACTCCGGTCAGTAATCTGATCCGTTTTTATTGAAAGTTCATCCGATACGTGCAGCATCCGGCTGGGGTTTGGGTTGGCGTACAATTTAGCTTCATGCGAATGGACACCTGAGCGTGGTAAAAAGCGTGTGCCGGTAGGGCACTCGGTCACAGGACAGGTGGAAAGGTCCTTTCGCTTAACGATGTTTTCATTACGAACACTTTTAACTAATTTATTACAGTGTAGGCGATGGTGGGTTGTTTTCATCTTTGCGTTTGCTTGCATCGGGTGAATCGGGTTTGAAAATAGGCGATAATGAAAAGAAGGCAGTTTTTGTAACATTGTAAGTGAAATTCGAAAAATAATAACAATGAGTACTTTTCCATGCCAAACAACAAGATTTATGAGTAAGGGCAATGTATAAGTTGCCATGTAAGTACCCTCTGCTTCAGACAACTTGACAAGACACGGTGTTGCTGCTTTGAATGAGAATATAGTGTCATACAAATACCACCAGAAAAGAAACACAATTCCATACAACATATCAACCAATTGTTCAACATGAAATATGCAATCGATATCGAAAAATCATGCATGAGCAATTTGCAACTCCCGCTCCAGTTCCGAACGTTACTGACGGTATCGGCACCGAAAAAAAAACGAACCATGGCGTCGTCCCGTTGGAGCCATCGAAATGGGTCTTGAGTTTCCGATTTTTCCTCCCATAGTCGTACCGCCCCACCTGCTAATGTATACGTGCATAGGGAAAGCAAAAAGCACCAAAACCCCCCAAACGTTTGCGTGCCATCAATTGCTACTTTACAGTTCATTTTCAAACGGTCCAACGGAATTGCTGCGTGAACGGGAACCGGGTCGAAGAAAAACAAGGAATCGCTGCCAAAATCGATTCACTCCACACATACATACACAAATTTACCCAAAAAAAAAACAACCTGAAACCATCCGGGCTGGCCATGCAGTTCGAGCACGAACACGCTCGAACTAATGCCGGTGCAGTCAACGCAGGCCGCATCCACACACACACACACACACACACACACAATGACGTGCCACACATGGCGTGTCGAGGCGTAAGCACAGTTATCGATCGATCGAAACGCCACCCAAAAGGCGGCAAGAGACGAATGCCCTGGCCACTCGGTGCCCTGTACTGGACTTGGTGGTGTGATGGGTAATAATGTTAGCGAGACTCGCACACTCGACGACCCAGTTTTACTTCTTGCTTTGTCCGTTTTTTTTTCTTGGGTTTTTCTGTTATCCCACCCAGTCGAAGTCATCGCCATTGGACGATGCCCGAAAACTATCTAATGCTATCGCTTGCAATCCAAATCCGGGTATATCCGGGCCGTCCGCTGGAGTGCCCGAGACACTCCCTGAAGCAGAACATCGGTACGGTAGCTGCTTGAGCATAGGATGGCGCAAACAACGCCGAAATCGGGCCGCAATACTACGCTGCGGAGAGGAGCGAAGAGTATCGACCTTTTTTTTTTTTTTGTTTAGTTCAGCTGGGCCTTGTGTCTTTCCCACACCAGCAAGCAAATATGTTGCCGCGTTACGGGCGGGTTCCATCGCGTTGGCCAAAAGCCCAGAAATTATGCACAGACAGTGCTCTCAGCCTCTGCCACAGATTCCTCCGTCTGCCACACACGGTCTTGCGTGTCACCCTTACGCCCGTTGAAGGGCCAGCGAGTAGCTGTTGGGAAGGATGGCAGGCACACCGCGTCCAACCGGCGGTTGTAGCAATTGAAATCAAATGTGCGCATGTTCCGGGCATTCATTCATGCAACCTCACGACATGCTCGTGCTGGTCGCACGCCTGCCGTGTGGCAAAGGGTCGGGGGCATGATAATATCCACGTTACGGGAACCGGCGGAACCGTCCGGAAAACAAGCTCCATGTGAGTGGCTGTGTGTGGGTAAGTGTGTGCGATTTGGCATTTACGAGCGCCGTGTGGACCGGGTAGAATGAATGTGAGACTACAATTTACGAGCTAATGGGGTTTGCATACCTAACGACCGGGCGGCTCCACGGCACATCGAATACGGATGGAAAAAAGAAAAGGGGGAAAAAGCCTCTCCGGAGCGACCCGGGTCGTTACTCGTCATCATCCTCGTGTACCATCGTTATCACCACAAGCTCCCATACACACACACACACACACGTGTGGAGCGGCAATCCACTTCGGGGAACGGTTCCCGGGACATTCCGTCTCTGCACTGGGGCCAAACATTACGGTGCAGCTTTGTTCACGACGCCATTGCGCTTTCCCTTAATGGTTTGCGCCGTTAGAATGTCACGCGTTATATACGCGGAGAAGGGTTTCGGGCCACTTCTTATGTGATGCGCGCACGGTAGCAATGTCTCACTCTGTGCTGAGTTCGAGCAGAAATTCAAATAGAGTCATAATGGGGCAAATGTTCATCGTGTTATTAATGGAAAATAGGAGATACTAACAACGCGCTTAGATGCTTTTGGAATAGCATACAATCTGACACATTTGTCCTCACAACGCAGTAAAGGTAAGATATATAGGAATTTGTGGTTAAATTAACATAAGGGACTAAGGATTTTAATTATTAGTAATTCAATCATGTTCAATACGGGGCAATATAGCCATAAAATAAAAAATGATTCATCTAAACATTGGTGCAAAATGGGTCTCATACACAGCGCTTGGAAAATACTCCATTGCCCAGCAATATCAATAGATTTGAAACTTTGAAATTATATGCATTTCAAAGTTTTCAAATTTCTTCTTTGTGAAACGATCAGCAAAATTGAACGTATCTGAAACTGTTCCCGCTCCATAGTGAATAAATAATATAACTCTTATAACTAATGCTCTTGAAACATTAATAAAAGCCTATTTTAGCTTTGTTAAAAATCACACCGTGTTCCCATAAATTTTCAAAACAGTTCAAACCCCTTAAAGGTGCATCATAATCCTGTAAGTAATATCTGATGTACTAGTCGCTGTTGCTTACACAATCAAGCAAAAACTCGTCTCTAAACTATACACCAAGAATACAAAACTAGGGTCCTCGAATTCATTTCGCTCAAAACACATTGCCAGAATACTCACTGCTCACAAAGAGTAAAACACATTCAAAGGCTTAAAAGCGATTATGTTCTTAGTGGGAACCCCACTTCAGTAATCCATTGTAGACGCCTTTCCATGTCTACTTTGCTGATTAGAAACGGACACATGATATTGAAAAGTAAATAATATATCACAATGCACTCAGTGCACCTTGCTCTTCCCCTGCACCCGTTGTTCCTCAAAGCCGGCAGTCAGGGTGTACCACACAACAACCGACGCAGCACACGGACAATGGTGGACAATATTAGCCAAAGCATTAATTACCTAGCAGGTGTGCCCGGAACATGATAACGTCACGCAACGACACCTCCTCGTTCCGGTACAGGATCTGAAAGACACGAGACGCCCCAGTGTCGTCGATGATGGTCGCACCGGACCGACTGTCCGAGCTGGCCGTCGGAGAGTTACCGCTGCTACCACCTCCTCCTCCACCACCACCAGCACCGCTCGAACCATTCGAGCAGCCGGGTCCCGGCGCACTGCCCGGTGCAATGGAGGAGCCGGTGGTGATGGCCGAGTTTGGCGTCGGCATCGAGCTGCTGCTCGGCATGGAGGACATCGAGCCACCGCCGATCACGCCACTGCTTGCCGTCGACGAGAGGCACGGTCCCACATCCGGCCGGCCAGTCGTGCTAGCCGACCCGACCGACGGTGCGTTCCCATTGCCAGTCGAGGCACCGATGGCGACCAGACCACCACCGACACTGCCCGTGTTGCTGCTCGGCAGGGAACCGCTTCCGGCGGTTCCGGCACCGCTCACAATGCCACTGGTGTTCGAGCCCGCCCCAACACTTCCGTTGCTGGTGCCATTGTTGATGGTGTTGCAGTTCGAGTTGCTGTTGTTGTTGTTGTTGCTATTGGAGTTGTTCGAGTTGTGACTGTTGCTTCCACAGCCATTCTGGCTCAGCACCGACTGCACCGAGGGAATGCCGGCCGTCGTCGCATCGGGCAGACAGGTTTCGACCTGCACCGGAAGCCGGGGGGAGACGCGCAGCGAGCATCGCACTTGATATAATCTGTTGCAGAAGGGGAAAAAGAAACAAAAAGGAAACGTTACTTATCTTGAGTTATCGTGATTTGTCGTTGTCTGTTGGAGACTGTTCACCATTCCAAGTCTTTGCTTAAATTGTGCTCAATTCTTAAACTTGAACACTTTCAGAAGCTCCTACAAGGCTTCTGAAAGGGATTAACCCATATTTGACGGTGTTGGGTTGAAGGATTGACGATGTTACCCATAGTGTATTTTTAAAATTACTTAAAGAACAAAGAAAGCACTAACAAGCTGCATTTTATGAAAATCGTTAGCGTAAAGGCTGCCAGAATATTTTTTTTAGTAATTCGTTCAAGAGCTATAAACGAGAGTCAAATATAACTACAGTTGGTTTTGTTTAAACCGATAAACAATGCAAAGAGCCTACATTTAGGCGTTAAATATTCTTCCACTTGAAAATTACTGCTATTGCTTCGAATTTTCAAATCGATATCACTATTTACCAAACACGTTTAAACAATACGGCCTACTTAGCCACAGTTCCTCCCGAACAAATACATAACACTAGTTGTAGTAGCCACTCATACAGATTAGTCTCCTTTTTGTTGACCATTTGATATCGATCCACTAGCCGATACGATGGATTTGTGGCCCATTTGCACATCCGGTGCTGTGTAGTATTATCCGGCAATTCACAACAAACCATACAAGCACTTGTCCTTGCCAACAGTCAACACACCAGCACAGCATGCTGGCGAAAAGGGAGTGGCAGAGCGAAAGAAACACCACACCAGTGCTAGTGAGTGACAGTTTGGGTTAGTGCAGCGGATGCCAAAGACTTTTCGAAAAGCGAGAGGAAAAACAGCAACAAAACCTCCCACCCCAATACCAGATCGTACTGTGCACACACACACATAGTACAATGTGTGCTGGCCGAGCGACAAAATAATGGTTTTATGACCTCGTTCGTTCGTTGCCAGGCCGAACCCCCAACCGTCGTCCATCCGGTGCATGCAGATTTTCGGACCATCCGGATTAAAAGGCATCAGAAGTGGCTCAAACTGTCAGTCCCATGCCGTCACTTGGTCGAACTTTTGCGGCCAACTGCTGTGCTGGTGCGTGTGCCGGTGTGGGTTCGTCTGGTTTCAAAAAGCTGGTTGCCTTTCGGCTTCCAACGGTGAGCGCTTTCCGTAAGCGATTATAAATGTGTGACGCACAGCACTGCACTGGTGACCATGTGACGCAATTTTATTTACGAAAAGGGTAACATTGTACCCTACTAGCATTAATTGTGAGTGTAGGAGAACAGTGTAAGTTCATTTTTTGAGCACATAAAGATGCCTTTACCGACCCAAAAAAAGGAGTCGAACGATGTTTACCCAACTTCCGATTGCAGTAAAACCATTTCGAACCCAATTCATAGCAGCCCCGCCGCCCAGGAGAACGATTTGAAATTAATGATTTCAATATTTTAAACATTGGCCACCTGCTGCAGAGATTTGGTGCTGTCTGGGGAAAGTGGCTACGAGATTACCACCATTCGTGCACCTTCCGTATCGAAGCACAACGACGCGACCCCATTCGCCCGGCTGGAACAGCGTTAAGAAGCTCGCACTGGGAGTTTCAACCAGGTCCCATTTGTTGGGCAGAGGCAGAGCGTACAACGCCGCAAAAAGGTTCCCGGAATTTCGCTCACGCCGGACCGGTTAGTCGCTCTGGTCTCGGGGGAGTAAAAATCATTTCCATCGCTTTAGCTGGAGCCCTCGTTTTTTTTTGTTGCTTGTTCGTGCCATAATCTAATTAAATGAACGATTTCGAAACTAATCCCCGGAAATGGTTGGTCCATTCCGTTGGAGCCGGTAAAGGCGTGTACACGTGGCCGTGGTTGCGGATGTGGGTAGAGTTTTATTTGCTTCCGAGCTGTAATGCTTTTGATAGGAAGACGTGTTAAATTGAAAGCTTTTTATGACAAAGGCTGATTTTTGTTGTTAGAATACATCATTTACTATCTAAAATGATACCAAAAGTCCAAATAACGCTAAATGACGCCCGGCCAAAACCTGTGTGCGTTAGTAATTTTAAACTCGCTTTGCCCAAACGTTTGCCTTTCGACTCTCCAGGGCGTTTTCCTTTCAAAACTTCACAAAGTAAATAGTAAAGTTTTCGCTTCCACCACTTGATTTAGTCACTTTCCGCTTTGTAAAAGAATAAAACAGCAAAAACCGCCCAAACCGTACGAAACTATTTTCCCGTTCGGTCGTTGTCATTCGCTCGTCTGCTTAAATCGCTAGCTTTATATGGTGCTGCTGCTCAGTCGCTTCACTAGCAGCTCGAGAAGAAGTTGAAAGACATCCCAGCGGGTGAAAGAAAATTGTCATCTCAGATCCGATGCAGCGTGAAGCGAACGCGTGACAGCGAAAAGGATAAACACCACTAGGGAAGGAGCAAAGCAAATCCGCCATACCTCTGTTTTTGCGAAGCACCCAAAACCTAAAGGAATTCTTTTCTCTGTTTCTATGTGCATGCGTGCTTTTTTCCTTGTGTGTGTGTGTGTGTGTGTGTGTGTGTGTGTGTGTGTGTGTGTGTGTGTGTGTGTGTGTGTGTGTTTGAGCTAAAAGCTTAACGACCTCAATTCCACTAGAACCATTTGAGCATCCTTCGAGAAGCGAGCAACCGCCACCGATCGGGGCTGATGGACCTCAAACGATCCTCACACACACACACACAGTGAGAACGGATTTTCGGCATTTTGGTGCATCTTTTCCGCAGAGCAGGAACGAGCATGCGGAGGTTCCCGGAATGAGACTTTTCTCCATTTTCCTGCATCGAAAGTTTTCCTTTCCCAAGTCCCTTAGCTTCTTCACCCAATGAACCCTTGCCAGGAAAGCACTCAATTGTCACAAAGTGGGATGGATTTTTCATTCTAGTTTTTGGGGTAGAGGGGGTTGAGTTTTCCGAAAATGTAAAGCAATGTTGGCAATGGGCGGCATTGGGCATTGGGATGGGTGACAAAAATTCATTTCCTGCTCGAGCGTGTGGATAATTTTCCGCTCGTTGGAATCGACCCGGCGGTGTGTAAGTTTCCTAATCGTTATTACATACTTTTTGATGGAACGGTTTGCCGGTGGAATCAATCGACGGAGATGGTGGTGTGCAGTGGCGAGCGGCGAATTTAAAATTCAATCAGAATAAACTGTGTGAAAACTTGCCCTGTCACGCGAGGCAAGCTTCAGACGGGGCTGTCAAGTTGATATACTAAAACATATCAATGTCTTTTTGTTTGGTGTATAAAATTTAAAGTTCTATAGAGTTTTTCGTGACTTTATAACACTTTCTCAAAGGTTTTGAGTTTTTTTTCCAAAATTGTTTGAATTTGTCCTGCGATTGATGGACAGTTTGTTGCTTTCATAAGGTTTTTTGGATACTTTTTTTTTAATACATGGGTTTTGGTTTCGTTTCACAAATTATTGAGCGGACCCCAAATATGTTTGGAGCTTTTGTTTAAAAAGATGCTTGAACGTTGCCAATAAAGCATTCAAAAATATAAGGGAAACGATCAACACATCTTGAGACCAATCTGAATCAATAAAAAAACAGTTTAAAGTCCTTCAAACCGTGGAATGAGTTCCAAAAATTTTAAAATATAGTAAAAAAGTGGAAAAAAGAAACGCAATAAAAGAACCCTGAAAATCCGGTAACAGGATAAAAAAAATACTTCACCTAAAACATAACAAAAATACAGTATCAATAGACAAACTTCAACAAGTCGCTGTTGGAGAATCAGTTTGAATCTTTAACAAACATGCAACAATACCATTATCCATGCTTTGAACCCCGAGCTTCTACGCCACAACACTTGGAGTGCCCCAGTCGAGGTACAGAAAACCAGCGTCAGGTAGACAAATTTACATTTGATTTTCCAACCCCACCACAATCTCGAACTTCCCACCCACAGGTTTGTGGGTTAGCGTTTTTACCAGGGCACGCCGACCGACAAGGCACGCCGCCGTCAACGGAAAAGAAAGTCGAGCGTCGTGCAAGAAGTCGCGTGTAAGTGGCCAAGATGAACTTTACCGTTGTGGGAGGGTTGTACGCTCACCAGTCTTGCCATCACCAAGCGACCAAGACGATACAGGCTCGTCGGTTTTACAGGGGCATACCATTTCCCGCACCCACTAACCGTAATATAAATGAGCTCTGCTCACGCACCCGACTGCAACTCGCACCAACAACAGCAGACACGGGCAGCAGGTGCTGCCACTTGTTGTACCGTGGCAGCTGTCGGTCGTAAATTTTCCACCCCTGCCGGCTCACACTATCGGAAACCTCCATCAAAAACCATCCCCCCAACGCTCCCCTCAGCTCCACAAATGCCGAAGGATGCTCCCAGCAAGGTGCCGATTGTTGGCTGGAGCAATCAGTTACCATTAAAGGTGGAATGGAAAATGAGACCCCCTCTTCCTTTCTCTCATTACACACACATACACACACACACACACACACGCACACACTCGGTGGATATGTGTCTTTTCCACATGTTTTCCCCCGGTCGGTCGTGCTGTGAAATTAATGTCCTCCCGGTGACGGATGATTGTCGCGGACGCGTACCACAACATTGGGACAGGTCGTCGACGTGAAGGCACGCCAAAGGCCTAGATGACTCGCCCCTGACCTGCCCCACAATAATGTGTGTAGGTGTGCCTGCTTTGGAAAGGGCAACGAGCTGTGTGTTGTGTTGCGGGATTGTAATTTTTGTAATGCAACGCTCCACCTTTCGGTGAATTGACTCGTAAAAAGAGCGCTTGTAAAGAACGGTTCGCACGGACTGAAACAAAAAGAACGGGGAAAGTTATAAACAATGGCATGATATATGAACAATAGCAGGAATAGGGTCGGTTTGGTCGTGATTCGGTGATGCCGTTTCATTCCTTTGCATGATGTACGACAATCTTCAACCGTATGACCTACTTTTTCTGCTTTAAACCGGGAAGAAACACTGTTCATTCTTGCTGTCAAAAGCGATAGAAGTATATTCAAACCCCACAGCGAATTAATTTAACCAATAGGTTAATAAAGACAGAAACACAAATGAACATCCTTTCGCCCAAACAACACTTTCTAGGTCAAAATCGAACGTTGGCATGGGAATTGGCATAAAAGTATAGCTTACGTGTCACAATTCTTGTTGAAACATTCTTTTTTTTTGTTCGCACCCACCCCATACACAATGGAATGGTTTTATATTCGCTATTGTAAAACCTCCAATACTATTCTATTTCCAGGGTAACGGAAATGAACGGGCGCAAAAGCATTTCTTTCGAACTGGTTCGCTTCGAAGTGTGCGCTGCGCGCGTGTGTGTGTGTTGTTGGTGGCTTCTCATATCCGGAGATGTCCCTGTTATCAGTTCGTTCAAATCGTGCTCATGTAAGCAGAAGAAAAAATTAAGAAATGGGTGGAGAAATGGGCAGAAATGGATGCTGAATTCGAACAACAATGACAACAAAAAATATTTCCTTTTTTTTAACCTCACACACTCCTCCTCAACAACAACAAACAACGCGTCTTGACCGAAGCGCCGTACCGCCGTGCCCGAGCACAATGAAAAATGAAAACTTCCCTTGCTCTCTGCCTGCCTGCCCGCCTCCACCCCCCAAATGAAGGCGTTGCATTGTATGTAGGTTTTTGCATTGTTGACATGTTTTTCCCACTCACACCCATTGCGATAGTTTTCCTCGAAATTACTCGATTGCTGTTACGAATTCTTCTGTGCAATGGAGGGGAGGGAGGCGTCCCAGAGACAATCCATCCTCCAGGGCGAGGCAGCTGGCGCGGCATTGGTGGATTGTGTGGATGGTACGCTGCCTGCATGCATCATTCTTGAAGATGTCGTCAACATTCCGGTCGGCACACAAACACACAATGGCATACGCCCCCCCCCCCCCCCCCCCCCTAACGGAATGCTTTGTGCATGGTCGCGCTTGTATGACCCCGTTGCAATTCGACCATGTGGTACGGTGTGTGAACGAACCGAACAGACGGACGAACGGCACACAAGCATTTTCATTTCACAAACCGTACCGTGGCAAAGGGACAGGCCACCGCCAACACGCCCACGGTGCGCTGATGACAAAGTGACGGACTGACATGGTGCCCCTGCGCTCGATGGTGGATTTTTGCACGTAGGAAATATTTACTTTTAGGCTGACGCGGTTGAACATTGGTTGGCAAAGCTTGACGTTAGGTGAAAAGTGTTGAGAGTGGATCAAGGCATCATAAATCATGACGAAAATGATTGTAAGAGCTACAAATTACAATTGAGAACATCGGCAAAGATTCGCTTTTCCAATTGTAAAGCCAATAGGCCTCAGAATACCATAAAGGCCGGGGGACACTGTCCGTACTCGTTAGTGTAATTTTGATTTTTACTAGCGCATCTAGCGGCGGCTGGTGGAAGCTTGTTTTGGTCATCCAGGGATTGGTTGTGTTGGATCTCAAATTCTTCTTCTTTGGCTCAACAACCGATGTTGGTCAAGGCCTGCCTGTACCCACTTGTGGGCTTGGCTTTCAGTGACTAATTGATTCCCCCCCATAGCAGGATAGTCAGTCCTACGTATGGCGGCACGGTCTGTTTGGGGATTGAACCCATGACGGGCATATTGTTAAGTCCTACGAGTTGACGACTGTACTACGAGACCAAGGATCTCAAATTAAAGTAGTTTTTCTACAATTTTTTTTAGGCGAAAATGGCTGAAATACTTGCACAACATATTTATCTATCTATTTCAAACCTTTTCCATTCCAGTTTTTTCTCTTTTCAGTTCCATAAATAATCTGCCCAGTTAATTACCATTTTAAAAATCCCAAAAATTGAGATAAATATTTAAAAAAAACAACAAAAAGCAAAAGTATTCCTTCATTTCTAGAAACATTTCCATCCAACTCGATGCTCCAGAATGAAGCTGGAAAATGAACATCTCAAGCAAATTCTTTCCACAAAGACTTTCCCACCACACCCACACCAACCCGTAGGCACAGCGCCAGTACGCGCGTGCCAACGAGTGCCAAGAAGGCACATGTCAACAGAAGCGTTGCCCTTGCTGCTCTGCCAGGGCTGTACTTCCCATTGCCATCCCACCGGTCCCATCCACCGATTGCTTGTGCCGTATTAGTAGTAGTTGTATCTCCAATCATCCCCGCACTGCCTCCCCACTTTCCCTACCACGCGTGGACAACATCCCATTACAATGGGTTACAAATATGAAACATGAATGAGGTCGATCTTCTTTACATTCGCCTTCACATCCTACGGGGAAAGCTTCCACCCTACCTAACCGTGCCCTTTTTCTTCTTTCTACGCTTGCAGCAGCATTCGCAACCGAGCGACGCCATTTAAGCCTTTCAATATCCTTGCCTTGGGCTTCCGACCCTCCGACTCCTTTCGCCAGGCAGTGGCGTGATTACAAAACCTATCCAATCTCAGTTGGGGTTTTGTCGGTTGCTTAAGATTTCGTCGGTCCCTTTTGGAGTGCGCGCGTGTGCGTGTGTGTGTAAGTGTGTCATGAAAAGTGCAAAAGTAAAATTAGGCGAACGGGGTTTGCCGTTGAGGCGGACTGACCCGAAACAAGGCCGTCTGTATTGAGAATCGAGGGGTCGAGAGCGGGACCCGTAACACGCAACACACTTACACGAATCAGGAAGTCGCAAAAAACGGGAAGATTGGAAAGGCGATAGAGAAAAGTTGGAATGTTTTTGGTATGCTTTTTTGGTTGCACAGGATGACTATATTCGGGATAAGCGAAGGGAATGAGCGATGTAAAACTTTATTGACAAAAAAAAACAAAGACGTCACATTGGATGATAAATCGTTCGCAGCAGACACCTTGACACGTAAGGGAGCTGAAAAGCAGAAATCAACTGAAAGGGTTGATACTGAACTGGTTGAATAGCGCTGTTCTATGATAAATTGTTAAACATTTCGGACGGAACTGCGTTATTTCTCGACTATCAAATTTACACCGTGATAAATAAGCAAACTTACAGATTGCTAGAAATAAAACTGAATCGCTCGAAAATCCACCCCCCCGGGGGGTGGGAAGGAAACACACCGGGTACCGGATTATTTTCTTACATTGCTCTTTACTCGACTGCCGCTGAACAAACTCCTGAACACACATTTCAGGCCGGTAATCTTCGTCCCTTTCTTTGGCACGGCCGGTCCCTTCGCTCGGCCGGGCTATAGCTAATGGCTTCGATGAAAACAGTAACCAAAATCAGAAACAAAACTAAAAATAAAAAACAAAACTGGAAGGAAAGCATCAAGCAAACTCAAACGGCGCGTACAATGGCACCGTGCGCCCTGCCTGAAAGGGATCGCGAAACAAGCGAATGGGAAAGCAAAAAAAAAGGAACAAAAAGCACCGTGACACTACGACTACGGCAGCGAAAGTCTTGTCAGGCGGGGCTTGTTGGGGGTTTAAAAGACCGGGCGGAAAGGAGGGAAGCGTGGTTCGTGGGGAAAATGAAAAATGTAGCGGCCCTGTAGAGCGTGACTTTGCATTAACTTTAAATGAGCTCCCGGTTTTCGCGAAAAAGCTTGAACGGGTAATTGGGACATCACGGCGCAATATTGTTTCGCCGTTTCATCGCCATCCAGTCCATCTTCAGGTCGCCTCCCCTTTTCGCCCACCAGGAGCGCCGTGTAGTGACGTAGCCGTATAGATGGGATTCTTTTGCTTCTTGTGCGTGTGCCCTCGCCACCTTGCTCGTGTGGTGGGAGAAAGGGGGGAACTGTCGGGAAGCATCAACCATTCATTTGCATCACGTGCCGGTCGTGTTTCGCTGAAACGTGGTGGTTTTTGTTCGGTGGACGAATAATGAAGGTGAATACGCTGAAAGTCGATTGAAAAGCTAGTTTTAAAGTCGCTTCCTGATTTTAACCGATGAATAACGACAGCTAAAGTGGTGATGTTTACCACACAAAGGGTTAATTAAAATGGCACAACAATAGACAAGCTTTTATGGCGAATGTTTTAAATAAACCAGTTACAATAACACCAGTTTTTACTTAATGTTGTCTGTGGACTAATTGTCTTCGAAATGGTTTCCGAACATTGGAGTAAATGTCAAAGTTTATGTTTGTTTATTCAATTCTGTTGCTAAAGCGAGGAAATTGCCTTTCCAGAAGGGTCAAGGTTAGGTTAGCTCATAAATCAATAAATCAAAGTAATAAAGCAAAGAAAATGAAATCCTGACTAGAAACTAGACAAGGGAGAGACATCTAGACCAGTTTAGAATAAAGACAGGCCAGACAGCACAAATATGCATTACAAAAAAGTGGCTCGAATGAATTATAGAACCAGACTAATTACCAATCAACAAATTACCAAAAAAAGCTCAGTTGAAATAGCAATATACTTAAAATTAAATTAGCTTAGGTCTTTTTTAAGGACTTTTAAGGGTGTCCAATGATGTTTTTTCCTAATATTTTTTTCTCATGCCTTTTCCCTACATATCGCAGGGCAGTCCCGCTACTGTTCCTGCTCTACATCGCTCTACGGCGCTGAGTGGATCGTTTTCGATCCACAGATTTTCTCACTCTCCTTCTCTGTGATTGGTCTGTCTGTAACTCTCAGCAGAGCCTATTATAGCGGGAAGAAAGAGAGAGAGAGAGCGCATATTGCAGAAGCGGCATTGTCTCTGAGGATCAGAAAGAGAGTGAACGATCGTAAGCCAATGAAACGCTCTCACCGCTTTCTTATGTTGTACTATGTTCTCCGCAGAAAGCAAATCAAAATGCTAGCGCCCATAGTGTTAATGACGTGACCTCGGTACTGACCGACTCCAACTGCCTCTTATACGCAGATGATGCAAAAATTTACCATGAGATCCGGAATCCCGAAGACCATCAGCGACTACAAGCATCCTTAATTGAGTTACACTCCTGGTGCAAGCGGAACGCTTTAACTGTCATCATTGAGAAGTGTGCTGCTATCACTTTTAGTAGAATGCGTACGCCTGCACATTTCACCTATATGCTAAACTGACAAGAGATCCTATTGTGCCAAGGATCTCGGCATCTATCTAGACGCTAGACTCTCCTTCGATGCACAGCTCGACGACGTTGTAGCCAGGGGCAGTCGTATGCTAGGACTAATAGGAAGCATGATGCCGTGACCGCTAGTGCATCAAGACGCTGTACCGTGCTCTTGTTCTACCGTTGCTGGAATACACATGCATTGTGTGGTGGCCTTCATCTACTCAGGCTATGGCGCGGCTAGAGTCAATTCAGCGCAGACCGTATTCAGCATGGTTGACAGGTTCAGGTTGACATTCATCACGTTAATTGCAACGCTCCCGCGCAGTGTTTTTAGTGAGCACGTAGTGCATAGCGAGAGAGCGATGAGTGCGATAGCGATGATAGAATGAGATTTATATTTAAAGCTGGAGAGATCAGACCCATCAGCCACAGAGTGGTTGACGCGGCAGTCAATGGGTTAACAGAAGTATCGACTGGCCTGTGCTGCGTGGGTTCAGCTATATGTGCCAGCCAGATCACTTCGTGCCCGCTCAATGCTACTGCTGCATCTCGGACTTCATTTGGTACCCGCGATTCCTTGATCTGTATGACCCGGTTGCTAAACTCTTTTAGTGACATTTACGAGCCCAGTACCACGGCGGTGGAATTAGCTACCCGTATCCGTACAACAAACCAGTAACTTGCGCGTCCTGTGTTTATATGTATATGTATAACAGCAGTTTCGAGTGGGCAATTCGTTCTACGAGTACTCGTTCCTACACCAACCTTGGGAAAAATGGTTTTTAACAAATGTTTTTCAATTAAATAATCCTTTTCATTTCTTGAAAGAGCTTTACAGGTGCAAACATTCCACCATGATTAATTTGGTTAGGAAGAAATATTACATTTTCATTAAAGCAGCGCAAGGCCACGTTGCTGTCTAGATATATTTAACACACTCTAACAATTCTCAGCGCACAATGACTTGTTATAATTCCTGAAAGATAAATATTCCACTAATAAAGCCATCGAGGCGAACTTGTGTTGCGTTTGCGTACTTTCTCGAGTTTATCTACAGTGACGACCGAAGCACGCCACCACGGCTGTCTTACACGCCCATCCGCACCCAACGCAATAAACTAGTTTGCCTGCAATCGAAACCGAAACCATGGGCAGCAGCAAACCTCTCAACCCGATTACACTTGAACATAAACAAATAAATTTTAATGAGAAAAACTTTCCCTGCAAGCGCGTCCGAACGGTGCACCACTTCCCTACACGATCCGTGCGGCCATGTCGTAACTCGTCGCTGTAAAGGAGTGTGAGCAACGGTATGGGAAAATGAAATAAAAAAAAGACAAAAACCGGAACGATACAATCCAGTACCGACCGTAGGACAAGCAGGTGATTCATTATACATTTGAAAGGCAGCTAGCTCGAAAGAGACTCTCCCCCTCATGCAACGGAAAACATAATCCTTTGCTTGCGTTCCAGCAAGCAGCGACCTGGGACCATTGCTGCCTAGAATGGGACACTTTTCACACGGCAACGCAGTCCAGCAGTGGAACATTTCAATTCATATAGCGAGGAAAGTGAGCATTGGACGCGGCAGGAACAAAAACGACCATCCCAATCCGATAACACTCCTTCCTTCCTTCCTTCCTTCTGTCCTTCCTTTACCCCTTCGTCAGCCGGAAGGAAACCGTGATGAAAAGGATGAGCAACGTGGATAGCCCTTTATTTTATTTTTATTTTTTCGTTTGCTGCGTCGTCGTCGTTTCTACCTCACTTATCGCAAAAAGTTATGCGATCACGCGAACCAACCACAGCCAATGTCCAATTTGAAATGCGGGCGAAAAATCGCTGCACGAAACGCAACCCTCGTCGGCCCGCTCGTCCTCGACAGGAAAAGTCGGCACACACAAATTTCGTGACTTTGTTGACTTGGTGGCTCACGTGACCCACGTTCCGCTCCATCCGTGGGGCAAAGGGAGGTGGAAGAGGAGGTTGCACGCGATATTGATTCAGTTCAATAGGTTTGAAAATTGGGTTTAATCTTTCGGAGGAGTTGTGTGTGCGTTCTGTGTCCGGGATGCTTGCTAAAACGGTTGCGTAGAATCGTGCGGAAACAATCGGTGGAGATGTGTCATCAAGGACAAACACAATCGAGCACGGGAAGTTTTGTTTTCAGTCAAACAAACCGTGCAAGGGCCGTGTGTTTGACATTTGCAAATGCAGGAATGATTATTGATTTCTGACGGATTGTGGGCGTGCGTGCAATACAATGTTCACACAAGGGAGAGATATTTAGCTGTGCATGCATGTGTCAGTTTGTGTTTAGGGAGTCGTTAAAGGGCGAAAGTGTTACAAAGCAAATGGACCCAAAGCGCGGTCTTCTTATATGTTATGCCCATACATCTTAGATGATGTTGTAAATGGTACGTTTACAAAATTATCTTACAATTCCAATGGTCTGTTTTTCTATAGGCATACATAGATTTCTTTTTCTTTTTTGGATGATATTTGGTGTGTCTTTTATCAGTTTGCTATAATGTTAGTGCTATATATATATATATATATATATATATATATATATATATATCTTTTATTTTTATTACATACTTAGATTTTAATTTTTCTATACCATATTTATTATAATTTATATTTTATTGATGTCTTCTTCTATGTCTCTAGTCGTCGCCTAAGTTCCCATCCACCTCTGCACATACCAACTCACGTTACTGCGTATGGCCAAAACGATCAATTTTTTCGTGCGTTGAGATCATTTAATCGCTATTATAATTCTTTTTACTAATATATCTTCATACACATATTTAGATTTGTAACACCTCCATGTAATGCTCCTGTGTTCGTAATCCCTGTCCCGTGTTAGTATGATGGATTAGTTTATAAAGGCCGGGGTACATGATTCGTATTCGCTAGTGTAATTTCGATATTCACTAGCGCATCTGGCGGCGGCTGGTGGAAGCTTTTTTTGGTCATCGAGGGAATGGACTTACCGGATCTCAAAATTTAGTAGTTTTTCCATCGTTTTCCATTGCAAAAATGGATGCAATGCGTGCAAGACATGTGTATCTACGTTTCACAAAACTTTTCTCCTCCGATTTAAGTAAAAAACATGGAAAATTAACGTATTTTCTGGAGCGGCTCCAAATTGTTTGGCAAAATGCTTCGGTCAGCCGCCGCCAGATGCGCTAGTGAAAATCAAAATTACGCTTGCGAGTACGATCGATGTAGCCCGGCCTTTAAGCTTATATTTGTTAAGGCCGGGCTACATTGATCGTACTCGCAAACGTAATTTTGATTTTCACTAGCGCATCTGGCGGCGGCTGACCGAAGCATTTTGCCAAACAATTTGGAGCCGCTTCAGAAAATACGTTATTTTTCCATGTTTTTTACTAAAAACGGAGGAGAAAAGTTTTGTAAAACGTAGATACACATGTTTTGCCCGCATTGCATCCATTATTGCCATGGAAAACGATGGAAAAACTACTTAATTTTGAGATCCGGCATGACCATTCCCTGGATGACCAAAAATAGCTTCCACCAGTCGCCGCCAGATGCGCTAGTGAAAATCAAAATTACGCTTGCGAGTACGATCAATGTAGCCCGCCCTTTAATTGTTGTTGTTGGACAAATCGCCATTCATACAAAGCGCTGGGCCACATTTTTCCCCATCTTCCAATATCTATCCATCATTGGGTAAAATTATAGCCTCCTCGACCCAAAACGTTTTTTGACAGATAAATTATGCCAGCATCTAGCTTCAACCCGCCGCCGCTAGATGGCGTACGCGTTCACAAAAATTACACTAAGGAGTACGATCAATGTAGCCCGGCCTTTAGGCCTTAATGACGGACCTCTGAGCGAAATATAACAATACATCTACTATTGTTATAGTACAAATAGAATATAGTATAAAATAGTAAAAATAGTATAAAGTACTATTTGTATAACATAATTTATGCTTTTTCCCCTTACTGTCTGTTTTTCAGTCTGTTCATTCTATCATAAGCGTAAATTTACATATTTAAAAATGTGCCTCCCTTTCATCATATGCTCCAACAGCCAGAGAGTAAAACATAATCACGCACACACACTGCAATCAAACAGATCGAACCGATTTGCCCGGCAAGCGGCAGGAATGGAAAATGTCAAGTTGATGGTTTCATTCGCTCCCTCCGTCTATCGTTGCTGTTGGATCAAATATTTACCATGTCACCCTCCCCCCCCCCAACCCTTCTCCTCACCCTACCCCTCTCCATATCCCATTCCATGCAAACACTTTCACAAGCTCAACCAGCCACAGTACAACGACCGGAAAATGTCAAAGTTCAGCTGGCCAGCTCGTCTCCATATCAGTGCCATCGGTGGGGCTTTGTGGCAGACGGCCAAGTACGCACCAGTGTTCGCGCAAGCAGCTTTCGGCTTGTTTTGCAATTGAACACCGCTCCACGCATCCACGGTACAGGCCGATCCTGGCCAGACGCTGATTGATGGTCGTCGATTCTCGATAAATCAAAGCCGAATTAAGGCTACTTAAGGGTGGAGGGGGTGAAACGTAAGGCAAGCTCACGCTGCAGGGGATGACGAAATGTCAAGCTGTTGGGTTTAAATTTCCTTCCTTCTTGCTTTAAGCCATTAGATAGGGAGGGACAGGAAGCGCGAGAATCGAGAAGACATTCATTTGCCAACCTAATGGTCTGTCATTTTAGAATATGCGATGCTCCCATGGTACCCTAATAGCCACACACAAACGCGCACGCACAGAAACGTCATGTTCCATGTTGTGATGGTTTTTTTCTATAATGTGTTTTCCGATGGCGTATTGTTTTATACTCGCATGGAAAGTACACCGCACCGTAGTCGCCGTTTTGTACGAGAAAAAGGGCAGCACAACCGAACGATCCCTCAACTCAACACAACCCAGGGTAGGAAGAAGCTGCTGCTGCTGCTGGTATCTATTATGCATTCGCTTCATTAAAATGCCACCTTCCCCAATGGTGCCTTCCTCCCCAGAGGCCCCAAAACCCATCACTCATCGCACTGTTGGCAAAGGAATTTAATTGTAATTAGATATTGCCGTCGGGCGAAATGGCAATCGATTGGAAACGAAGTTACAGCGCCCGTGCTTTTACCGCTGGCGTGTGTTCGTCTGCCGACTTTGATTGCGCTTCTCAAAGCGCCGGTGGTTGGGCGTTTACAGTCCTTTGGCGCTGCCTTTGGTTGGGAATGTTTCAGCCTGGGATTAACAAAATGGCGTTCCGATTGGGTGTGAGAAAATCAATACGCCTGTATCTCGTGCTCGAACCGCCTGCATGATGATTGGTGACGGTGCGAAGAAAATCAAACATCTCAAGGGAAACTATATGAGTAGTGAGAACTGGGTAAGAAACAGCGTGCTGTGTGAGTAAGAAAAGCTTTCATACAACCTTAACGCCAACCAATAGTATATGAAATGGTTCTCTGGTATAATTCTAATGATTTTAAATATTAAAGAGCATTATTAGGTTGATAAAGATTTCAAAATTCAGTTGATTCAAATTGATGCAATCCCAAGGTTTACATTTATTGAAAAAAAAACAAGGTCATATTGCTTCTTCGTATTGAATAGAGGCTTAAAACAATCAAAAATAGCTTTATAGAATATTTAATCAGACCAGACCCCAAACCGGCTAGTGATGATCCTGGTCACGGCACCACCTTCTGTGCGATGACATATATCATATCAGATATTTTATAATTCTAAATACGACCAAATAACTCGAATGCACCCTGAACCACATGAATACTCAATAACAAATTTAAAATATCACTCTCCAATTTCAATAACGTTTGCAAACAGCCGACCTACATTCGCTTTATGTGTACCGTCAACCGAAACAAATCATATCCTTCCCTCCTCCACTAACGGTACCCCACAATTGTGCACCAAAATAAATAAACGCCTTCGCACCTAATCCTAAGCGAAAAGCGTACGCATAAAACACGGATTTTCCGTCCGACTTACCCGCGCTGAAACAGATCCACATTGTAGAACTTGTACAACTCGACCGCGAACTCGACCGTCGCCTGAAGATCGGCCATAATCCCGTGCTTAGTCGTAGCGCAGCTCCTTCAACCAATTCCACTGGGCTTGCCGCTGCTGCACGCTATCACCGCTGTGCCCGTCGTGTGACAGCCAGGAGAGAGTGGAGCGGGAGGGATGTGGGGGGGGGGGGGGGAGGAATATAAATTTTACACAGCAACCGCCCACTGCACCAACAACCGGCGGCGGTCGAAACGCTCGTACATTGACACTCGCAATACGGCACAATACGATGGAATAAATATGAATAAAATAATGCGCACCAAATCACACACACACAGCCACGGACACTTATGTATAACGGCACTCACACACCATTATGAAGCACTGCACACCGCGTACAAACACATACCCACACACACACACACACCGTGGGAATTACACTAACACAGCACAAAACGAGAGGATTTCCAGCTGTTTGCCGCACCCCGAAAAAGTTTGGCCGCTTTTTTCAACACTTAATACGTTTCCGTTCCATGGTTCATGGGTTTGATGCGCGCACAGTAACTTTTTCTGGTCCGAAGCGGCAGAACAAAACACCCCCATAGGAGGGGTGGGCGAGTAATGGTAAATTAAAAAGAAAAAATTATAATTTAAACACGACCACGAATGAAAGGCGGACCGTTTCACAATTATCCGTTTTTGGTTTTTTTTTTCCAAAGCCACGGGGTTTGGCTTTACTCTTCCATTAACCTACAGGCTTTACACTGCGCTTTTTCACCAATTTCGTATGCTGAGGGTTTGCGCTCATCGTTGGAAACTTTTGCCTTCTTTTATACTGTCACTGCATGTGATCCTGGTCACGGCACCACGGTTGTTTCGTGCATCTTTTCACCCTCGATACCTACTCTGCTTCGAAGGGAGAGCTGCATTACTGCATGATTGAAAGTGTTCGATGAAACGGTGTGAAAATGGGTCACTTGCACTGCTTTGGATCTTTGTTGGCGACAAGGTTACACGCTACACACTAACACCATGCATTCGTGTCATTTGCATCTTCACGCTTGTGACTGGATGCTTCTGATCAGACGAAACACTTTCCACTTTTCATCGGTTCTAGCATGAAGCGGAGTACTTTTTGATCTGCCCAAAAAAACAAAAAAAAAACGGAAGAAAGAAACACTTACGGTTAGGAAAAGCGTAATAAAACAAAACCATAAACCGCGTTTCGATGTCCAACCGCAGCGGTGGTGCGCAGGCTGATTTGTTGGAACCGCACAGCGCCAAGATTGCTTTGATCCACGTTCCACGTTGGGCGGCGGGATGGTTTTGGAAACACTCCAGCAACACTCACACACGTACACAGACACATACGGGGTCATGAAAACGGAGTTGCAGCTGATTTAAACAATCGCAGTAAATCTCACATCAAAGCAGCCACAAAGCATTGGTTCGCTCCTCCCCCAGTGTGCGCTGCTTAGATGACGCGAATAACAACAACAACAACAACAGGAAGTAATCGACCGGTACTGCACCGGTAGCTTAATCCATAACCTCTTTTCCTGTCCTTTATACTGCTCCGCTTCATTGCCCCGCTTCGCTGCATCCCAAAAAAAAAGGCTAAGAGTAAAAATGCCATAAAAATTTCCTTTCCCCATCATCATCGTCATCCTTTCCAAGCACTTCCGGCGGGGGAAAGTAAAAACGAACGTTGCGGGGGGAAAAGTGCGCCACTCCTGTTGATGATATCGACATTGACGGGAAGCAAAATGTAACGATGGGAAGGCACCACCCCCCGTCCCTCATTTTCCAACACACCAACAACTTCCGACTGTTCCCCCGTGTTTGCCGGTGGTTACTTCCCGGTTTCAATTATTACTCCACCCCACTCCCGTCCAGCTCTAGCTGGAGCCGGTCTTACCGTTGTTTCTTTTCCGCTTCCGCATTTCATCTCCTCCCTTCTTGCAAAAACTGCACCCGGCTCTTAACTGCAGCGACCGATCGAGTAAGAGCGAACAAGAAAAAAAAGAAAAGCTGGACTGAAGAGAACCGGAGCGGAAGTTGATAGGGTCGTAGAAAAGAGGCATCCTCGGTTATGCGGTCGAAGCGTTTGCTGGTTTGCTTCGTTTTTTTTTCTTCTCCCACTTCCCGACTTCCCGGTGGTAGGCAAGAAGTACATCCTCCCGTGATTGTACGTTTCTTCTTCCTTTTCGCATCTTTTCTGCGCGGACTTTTCTCTTCAGCTTCCGATGTACTTCCTGCCTGTCTGTTGAATCCCCTCGAACAACCACCCACCCTCCCGCAAACAACACCAGAAGGTAATATTTATTTTTTATGTCTTATCTATCCGGTCAAATCATGTCTTTCCGCTCTCTTGGCAGAAAAGAATGGAACAGCAGCTCGACCCTTCCCCCCTCCGTTTCTCCACTCTCCCAAAAGAAAAGGGGATTTTCCGGAATTGAATTCCCAAGCGTTTTCCCTGTTATTTGTGTTACTGCTTTCCCTCGGCTGGCGCTGAGCACTCGGGATAGGGCATTCGATCCCCATGTTTGTAGTCTTCGGCTTCCACTTTTCTTTTCTTCCTTATTTCCTTCGTCCGTTTTGGGCGGTGAGACTTGGACACATGTGCTATTGGCACTTTCGCAGCCGAAAGGAATTATCACCTTCCTTCTTTGGTAAACTTTTGTAATACACACAAACACACACATACACACAGACAGCAGGAGGACGCTATCCAAGGTGGCGGCAAACGGTGGTGGACAACCGAAGTTTCCGCGAACCGTTCCGCAAACACTGCCGGCGCGTTGTTGGACGCGAGAGTGATTGAGACATTTATTGGCACGGTTTTGGGTGCAGGAGCACTTGCAGCGGGGTAAAGGGCCGAGCTGGTGGTTTTTTTTCTCGCTCTTTCTCTCGGTTCCGATCGCCTGCAGCTTAAAGCCGGAGACGTGTTGACAGTAATTGCCGATTGCCGATGGTGCACTGGGGTCGGACCTGATGATGGTGGTTGCTGGATAGAAGGGGCGTGAAGATGAGTGGCTGGCGGTGGTGTGTTTAAGTTGTCGAGGAAAACTTCAAGTGGCAGTTTGGTGAAGATTTTTATTTTACTGCCACCCTCTGTCAGTTACTGTCAGAAATACTGGTTACGGTAACAATTCAGTAATGCTTTTCAGGAAAAAGCTATGCTTATGGGCAAGTGCAAGTTGTTAAAAAAATGGCAAAACTAATATATTAAGTAGAACAAAACTAAAATGAATATAAATGGCCACTTTCCAACAACATTCTAAGTTACCATCCCTAAATTCTTCTAGGAGCCAAACTCCCACCCAAAGCAGTGACGCAATTCAAACCATTCCATTCGCATGGCATCGTTTAACAATGACGTCATGGCTTCGATTTCTATCCCTTCTTGCCGCACTCGCTCCCTGTCACATTCCATCGATACTCTCGCGACCCTGATACTTGCGAAATAGCTCCAATAAAATGGGATTTTCTCGGTCTCGACTCTTCATTACGTTTAGCACTCCCTAGCCCGCCCTCCCCTTGGTCGTCCTCATCCCTCACAAATCGGTACCGGTACGGGAATGGAAAGATAAATCTCAAGAAAAGCTTGCACGAACTCGTCCCATTTACTCCCGCCCACTGTACTCTGTCTTGAACGCTAAGAGTTCAATAAATGGCAATATATCCTGTACGCAAATATGCTTTGTGTCCTCCGCCACGCGCCTTTCCCATCAATCCCATCCCTGCCCTCCTTTTTTTTGGTCTCTTTCCGCATGAAAATTCAACCGAAAATTTCATCCATCAATTCCACCGCGGGCATCGGATCCCACTGGGACCGTGCGGACCATTAACGGACACGCTTCATCGTTCGCTTCATCGATCGTGTGCACCATGCGTTCACGGATTCAGAGTGAGGGGTCGGAAAAAGGGGTAGACCGAACGCCCCGAAGGGTTTATAAACCTTCGCTCTTGCATGAACCGACCGCGTGACCTTTCGATTTAGGCGGGACAGTATCATATGTGTGTGTGTGTTCATATAAATACAGCTCAGCGTAGATAAGAAAGCGACAAGAGCAGCTTCTAGCATTATGTGAAATTTATGTGCATATATGCATGTGTGTGTGTGTGCGTGTATGTCCCTATGTGTGACCGTAATAAACCACCCCCAAATGTGTGCTTATCAAACCCGGGGAGATAATCGGCCCAAAAGCCGTGGACGGGTACCTGTTTGCCCTAGCAAACAACACTAAAAAAAAACAAGACGATGGAGTCGTTATGAATAATGATACAATATCGCTGCCCACCATATGGAGGAAACCGCATTTAATCGCACCCCGCTTCATGGTACGCTTGATGGTCAGGTGATAAAAGGTTGCACGATGAGTCGATTTAAATGGCCACACTTTTTCTTTCCATTCCTTTCGGGAGTGTACCACCCTTCGTTCGTTTCGTTTCCGGGGAACTTAAATCCCTCTTCAAACATACTCTCCCCCTCTCTCTCTTCGTAGAGAAGGCAACGGTGGGCACGCCGTTCCAACGAGAAAATGAATTCAATTATCGTTAACAGGCAGCGTAATACATATTCATGATCCCATGATTCCTGTGAACCACCGCGCTCCTCCCTTTAACACAATATGCACTCGCTTCTTTGCAGCACAAATCGATGAAAAGTTTCTAGCAGCTCGCCCAGGGCTCAATTATGAGACCCTCCTCTTCCCTTTCTGTGGAAAGTTTTCTTCCCGCGCAGTAGGGCTTGGACTCCCGCATTCTTGAATGGGGAAAGGGGAAAGTAGGGGAAAAGGGTTGTGCAGGTGCAGGTAAAATTGGAAGCCACACAGAGGACAAATGTTTGAGCTGGTGCACCGTTTCGCAATAGCAACGATCGTCCTAGAACTCCTAGAGCCCGATTCAGGTGCATAATTTAGCTCAATTTATGCATTGCGAGGACGCATCCCTAACAATGCAGTGGATGTGCTATGCCTGCAGGGTGCCGAGGCTGGGTGGGTTGGGCATAAAATGCAATTCAATGCGTTAAATTTGGATTTGGAAATTTGGAGAGAGAGAGAGTGAAAGAAATGTTCGTTTTTGCACAAAAGAATGTTGCTAGAAAAAATAAGTTATACTTTTGATATTAAAAGAGACTGAATTTTATAACTATACGAGACATTTCTTTACATTGTGAAATAAAAAATTTGATTTGCCATTCGTCGCTCAACCATTCGATCGATTTTTAATCGTTTAAGTGAAGAAAAACACCAAAAATTCATCAAACGTTTTGCAAACATCTGTCCGGTGCATTAAACCAATTACGCTAGTGTCTGTCACCATGCCGGTTAGAGTTTCATACAAATATTTACCTAGCACAAACACACACACACATACACACATGGGTACATTAAAGGTGCGATTTTATCGTTCCACTTCGCATGAAACGTGCGCACATCATAATAACTCTTTCTCGCATCATCATCATGTGTCTTTTGGCCTCTTGTACCATTTCCACCTCTTTTCATTCATCGTACCACTATAGTACAGGCAGCCGATTTTTTTTAAATTTTGGCAGCGGGAGTTCACCCCCCCCCCCTCCTTTCCATCACTCCCTTCCACGATCGTTGCAATAGTTCATTGTTTCGCTGGGTTTTTGCGGATTCGTATTAATAGGCAAACAAGCCCAGCGTGCACGCCGTTTCTAATTTTAGCCGTACGCCCGGCCCTGCGCTACGCTTACGCGCCGTTGTTTTCCACACCGACACGGCAATGTTTGTAGCTGAGTTTGCTGTTTTTCATTTTTGTGCGTTTGTTTTTCTTTTTTCTTTTTTTTTTTTGTTATCTGTTTCGCGCACTTTTTGTCAGCAACTGCAACTCTTACTTCACGGAGATAGTGGGTTGGTTGTTGGGTGGTTTGGTTTTTTTGTCGACTATTTTGGTTCGTTTTGGCAATGGAGATTGGATTTTTCTGTCGTTTGTGTCTCAATAGTGGGGAATTGGATGGTAAACTCCTATACCAGCACGTGGAAAAAGTGTGCAAACGAATGAAAAAAAAAAAAACAACAACAACAACAGCAATATTCACCTTCTGAGCTGATGTGCCAAATAGAACGGACAGAACACACGGCGGCCAAGCCAATACAAAGTCACAACAAAAGCATGTGAAGCGTTGCATCGTGCCAACCTGCAAAGTTAAAACCGAACGAAGCTCTGGTGATTTCATTGATAAGCTGGCCAACAAAAACATGGTACAATGGCAAGCGCAGGCAAACATTTCATATTCGTACTAAATCGAACGGATCGGCACAGCAGATGAAAGCCAATCAACTAGAGCTAGGCGGTAGCGCCGGGGTTTACCGGTGTATGGTTTTGCTTATTGCTCACGATATAAGTCCATTCCTTGGGTGGTGGGAAGTAGATTGAAGAGAAAAAACAAGCGCTAGTTAGCTGCCAATTTGTGCAGGGCTGTGTGAGGTTTCCTGAGTGTGAAGCGATACGGGTTCAATCGGGAACAAATTTGCAAAATAATTATTGTGTCGATTGTTCAATTGTTTTTTTCGTAGCACGTACTTTTATGATAAAATTCTGATCACTATGCATTGGTTGATTGATTGATTAATAATTGAAAGCATGACCTATACTTAGAACTATTATGATATAAATGGTATTTTTAAAGAAATTTATATTAGTTTAAATCAAAAATTGCATCTTTATTTAAATAATATAATGAATGATATTAATAAACAAGATAAAACTGGATTAAATTGGCCGTTTAAGTGTTGTAAAGCCCTTTATTAGTTTTATATTCATAAAAAGTTGTAAAACAACATTTTTTATGCATAGAAATAACATCGTGGTATTTTGAAGCTATCACACACAAAATTATAATTATTAAATATACTAATAACAAATTAAATCATAAGTGTGCTATCAGTACATTTTGATACCGAACACTGGGCGCCTCCATGAATTGAAATAATTTGATTGAGGCATTTGGAATTTTGGCATTTTTTAAACCTAATCAAAGCACAATAACAAATCTAATTGGTGACATTTATAAACTGTTAACATACTATTCGCAACAAGTTAAAAAGCGGTCTATTATTTATGCGATATAGACACATAAAACATGGAGACGTCTCCCCTTTCTACAAAGTACTAGGCGTCCCCATCGAAATCTGTTTAAACGACTATGAGACTTGTATTACATAAAAAAAGTTCATAGCAATCAAGTTACTCAGTATGCTCATGTTGTCAAAACATTTTACAAAAGAATCCATTTTCATAAACCCAACTATCATCGTTCAATTCGTGCAGTACGTTCCAAAGTTACTCCAAACTGTAGCCACTCAATTTTCTACTCCTTGCCGAAACTGGGTGATCTAATTAATATCACAGTCTCGAAACTTGAGCAGCAAACAAACTTTGAGCCATACGATAGTTTCTGCATTGCATTATCATATCCAATTATACCGCTCCATCAAACATCCCTCGTCATTCGTCGTCCCCCGTCCCTCCTATCACGCCACCTACAGTCGACCTTTTGCTCTTTTGTCGATACCGGCAAGCGAGTCGTAGTGCTGCAGCAACCCTCCCCCAGAGGGAAAGGGAGCCGAGAGAATCGCATGGGATAGGAGGGCGGTTGGCGAAATTCATTCAACTCTCATTACACTACCACCAAAACCGAACAACAAAACCGTACAATATTCTCGTACACAAACGAAGGGGTAAAGCGAACGGGGAACCGAACACCTCCCGAACCAGCGGGAGTAGCCGTATCAAGCTGGGGGCAATAAATAATCCGTACCGTTTGGCTGGTTTTCCCTGGGTGTGCGAAACGATGGCGCTGTTTGTCTCCGAAGCCCATCAGCTGTCTTGTAAGCCTCTCGCACCCACACATAGAGACACACGCACACACACACACACATACACAGCCGCACAAGGAACACATATCGGCTTGCTTCCTTCTGCTGGAGAGAGCAAAAGTATCTATCTAAGCTGTCACTTAAACTAGAAGAGAAAAACGGTCGAAAAAGCGAAAAGCGATATCGCACACCCAAAACTTCGCCATACTCATCCACTCCTCAATTTCTCGCAGTGTATTGAATTTACGAGTCTGAAGGAGTCGGACTTTTTCTCATCGTGTCGCGCAAAAAAACCGGTCCCGAAAGATTGAGCACAGCCGAACGGTGAGATGAGAGTGATGAGAGTTTTACAGGCAAAGAACTCTCCCATACTGACTCTCTCAATCTTCCTTTCGGTTTATCTCTCTCTCTTGCTCTCTTTCTCTTTCATTAGAGTGAAACGATAAATCGGCGGTAAATCAACTGCTTTTTGATGGATTTTTGCTCCCCAGTGCGCGTGGACTCGGTGGATTTGGAAGGTTGGATGGCCGAAAGGGCTTGCCCTTACACACGCTGCCCTGCTCTACTCCCTAGACAAGGGCGTTCAGTAACTTTGTGAGACAAAACCCCCACCAAAACCAATGCCAAGTGGGCGTTCAAATATGTGCCACCGTGGGCTTTTCCGTTTATCGTCCCATTACATGTGCAAGCATTTGCAATGATTGTGTGTCGTCGGGAAGCGAATGATATTTTTCATTTGTAACACCATTTCAATTGTACAAAGAGCTAAAGGTATGATAAGATTTTCACCCTTAAAGTACAGCACCAGTGTGGTCTGGTACACCACTTCCCATTCGCAGCGCGGTACAAAGCAGTCACCAGGCGTCTCCATTGCCCCGCAAAAGTGCTGTTTCGAAGCCCGTTTTTCCCTGCCTGGGAAGAGGAAGTGTATAATTTATTAAGCCATTTTACTGCTCGCCTGCTCACTGAGCGCGCGAGTGGCGTTCACCTTTGGCATTTTCCAGCAACTCCGATTCGGGCAGTGTCGACTTCTTCGGTCAAATCGGCTACCAACAAAATATCACTTCCAATGTGTTGTGAGTTTTACCGATTCACGTTTGAACGTGTTTACGCAGTGTTTTCTTAATTTCTTATGAAAAGAAAAAAGTAATAAATTCTTCGAGATAGTAATGTAATGATACATTTGACCAAACGTAATATGTTTTCGTGCCACCGGCGACAGCCCATAATTATTGCTGCTTTATTGCTGCTCGGTCTAAAAACCGTGCCCAGGCACACCTTGAAATCGAAAAAAGACTACACTCCGCTCTGCACTTATCCACGTACAGACACACACAAACACACACCGCAGCACCAGTACATGCGTACACACGGGGATAAAAAGCTTCACACGGAGTGGTCGCTCGTTGCAAAGTTTGTTGAGCTGCGTGTGGATTTTTTACTGCTGCTGCTGTTGTTGTTGTTGTTGTTGTTTGCCCGTGGTGCCTCACCCTTTTTTCACTGGTTTGTGTTTTGCTTCCTTTTATTTTGCCAACCAGCACGCACGCAACTTTAGAACGCAACAACCGCAGACGGTCCGTCTATGCTTGTCTTCTGCGCCTTTCCGCCCGAAGGTGGGGCAACGGACAATATTTTATCACTTTATTATCAAACTGTCAACGGACCCAAACGCACTGTGTATAAAAGTCGCGCACACACACACGCACACGTACACAGTTGCACACTTTACAATGCTGCCCATCCTTAGCAGTGTCGTTGGAACGAGACACATTCATTTGCCCGTTGATGGGGTTCGTTAGCCCACGGATGGAGACGAAAGGCGTTCACTGTAGGATTAGTGGTTTCACCGTATTTTCACTCACGGCACTGCACTGTTTTCACGCACAAAATCAAAGCAACAAAAAAAACGAATAAGCCTGTTAACCACAGCACGAAACATGGATTTTCCCTACACATCTTTGCACCCGCCTAGAGCGTACACGCAGCAGCCGCTGCGTAAGGTGGCGTGCGGTGAAAAATCTTGTCAAACTTTCCCTCTAACAACGAGAGAAGGAGCGAGAGACAGGGATACGACGGTGTGGTTGTGGGATAAAAAGGGGGGCAGCAAAAAATCGCCAACACTCGAGCAAAAAACAGACCCTAGCACAGCAGCACGGTTGCAGTGTACCGCAACGACGGAAGGTTACTCGCTGTCTGAGACACACTAGCACGAGCCGAGCGACCGACCGCATGATCCCGAATCGCGAGGATGTGCTGAGAACGCTCTCTCGTTCCCTCTCTCTCTCTATTACGCTCTCTTTCGCATCGGACGTAGTGCAATGCTCCCGGACAGCCTGATTGTGTCCAGGCATCGAACTACTAACTCACCGCTCCGAAGGTGGGCGTACGAAACAGAGAGCAGGAGCTTGGTGAGGAGGGTGTAGAACAACACTAACAACTTCCCCTTCATTTTGCTCTTCCAATGCCAAACAACGCAGCAAGCGTGAGAGAGTTGCATGTGTGTGTGTGTGAGAGAGAGAGTGTATTGAAACGCTTCTCATCCGCTCAACTCGCTCAGCAGAGAATGAGAAATGAGCAAGGTGAAGGTGCGTGAGCTGTAGCCGGTTCCGTAAAGGGCTGTCCGCTGTTGTTTTCGTTCTTGGCTTGCCTGTCAGTTAATTGATGAGCTGTTGAGGTGGTCCTCTCATCGCCCAACTGTCATTGTGCTGTGCGGTTGCCTAGTTGGCTCAGGAGGGGGAGGGGAGGCAGGTTCGAGCTGGGAGCGGTGGGTGGTTGCTGTCTGCGGTCCGGGAGCGTGTTTTCGTCGATGAAAGTTGGAGCGTTTTGATCGATTCGTTTTCGTTCCTTTTGCGCGGCATGCTGGCGGCTGTGATGAAGAATGAACGATAACAAGTTTGGTTTGGTGTTTTGGGGGTTGATGTTGGGTGTAAACAATGGGGTGTGGGGGGAGTTTTGCTTTTTTATTATCTGAGAAGGATACATGCGACTTTAACTTTCGATGGAAGCATGCAAACTTTGAGTGAGATAGGTTTGTTTTCGTGTATTTACTTATGTAATGTTACTGATTCCTAAGTGAATAATACATGATTTTTCAATGCAGAGTTAATAATTTAAACAACCACAGCCAAACAGTTCACTAGTTATCGTTTTGCTGATTAAAGCGCCCTCTGTGAGCATTTTTGATGTCACTAATTGTGTACCACTAAGAAGTAAGTTTCCTTTATAAATACTTGACTGGAGAATTCAAAGGTGGAGAATTCAGGTTGTAATATAGCAAACGATTCTTCTAGTAACAAAATGACACATTTTATGTGAACTACATTTATGTCAATTCTTTCTGTTTTTAGTTTACAAGACTCAAACGTAATTCCGCAGTACAATCGAACAACTTTAAAGTATAATCCATGAACTGCATCACACGTTTCACTCATCGACCGGCTATAAAAAAATCGCTCCCTCCGATCAATTAAACGCTTCAACTCGTAAAACCAATTTACATTCCTACGCGTGTCTTTAGAATCCCATAAATAAGGCCAACATAATGACCACCCTTACCGATGCTTACTAAAACCAGCGCATCCCCATCAGGTTGATATCCTTCCCGCCTGTTCGTGCCCCTTTCTCTCACGATGTTATTCGCACGACTTCATACCCCTCGTAAATGTGCCACCCCCTTACCTACTGCCTTCCTGCTAGTGTGTCCCATTTTAAGTTACATTCGAAAACACTTGTCATTTGACGAGAGAGGATAAAAAATGAGCAACAACGGCGGGAATAAGGAAGAACCAGCTCGATTCTCGACACACATTTCTGATGATAATAATGTTGATGGTCGTGCGTCTCGCGCTGATGTCGAATGATGCGTACCTCATAACGATAAACGCAACCGCGGGGCGTTCTCGTTTCGTTCGCCTGCCACACCGCGCACGCCCATCACCCTGACCCTGTCACGCAAGCCGGCAGAAGCGGCTTAAAATAGAAAATTAATTGAATTCAAACCACGTCCGGCAGTACCAAACGGAGACGCGTGGCGTGGCGCGGACGGAGTGTTCTCCTCGCACCGCCGGGAATCCATTTTGGGGAACAATTTCACGTTTTTCTTCAACGCAATGTGAGAAGGGAGGAGGACGAGGAGGAGGTGGTTTAAAAGGAAAAAAAACGTCGAAAAATAATTTATATCCCCTCCTGCCAGCCAATCTCTAGGTGTATCTAAGGTGTAATGTGAATCATCGTAGTATGCTTTGATTTGGGTTCACTTGCACCGCGTCTGTCGCTCCCGCGCAGTCTGCATACGCGCTCTCTCCGTTTACGTGTTGGTCTAACTTTCCTTCCTTTCTGCGATTCCTATCGCAGTAGCCGGATGAACGACCTTTCCGGGCGGGCCCGTACGCGCTGGGATGGGCTGTCTTTTCTTTTGCATAAATACGCGCCATACCCAAACGCAACGTAAATTATGAAAACGGTAGGAGGGAATGATAAAAAAAATCTAATCTCCGGTAGTCCAACCAACCCACCCGGAAGCACCGTGGAGCTCAGTCAGTGGTGGAGCGGCAACTGGGGAGGATCCGGACAACGGGCGTGTGACGCACAGCGACCGACGGCAGACACGGCTTTCTTTCCGAACCAACGCGCGCGGGTAAGTAAGTTGAAATTAATTTCAAATTTAAATTGATCAAATAAAACCAATTTCGGGCGATTCTTCTCTCATCTTCATACCCGCCGGGTGGTGTCCGGCGCAACTGGAAAAGAGGGTGAAACATAGGGGTGAGGGGGCGATTTTGCTTGCGCCCACTGCCATACCGTCGTGTCCAGTTGGTTGAGCACCCCTCCTCGGTTTAACGGGCTTCCAATCGAGCGATGATTTTTACGACAGCCAGCACCGTGGCCATCCAAGGTGCGGGCGACGCAATGTTTGCAGGCGCGTGAAAGACACGTCCCCAAACACAGGCCCCACCCGGAGGCAACGTTCAGCTCATTTTCGGCAGTTACATTTTCGGCGAACCCGTGGCGGGGTTACTTTTCCCGCCGCTACGCGTACGAGAATGGGCGTACGCCGCGAACCGAGCGCCGGTCGACATTTGATGAGCTTTGTGATGAGCGCTGGCGTATCGGGTGCCAGCCACCACCACGCTCCAATGGTTGTCTTGGAGTTGGAGCGAAAGTAGAAGACAAATAAAGGGCCGCTTTTGATGATATTGTTTGTAATATCGCACAGTCAATTGAGTATTAAGGAGGAGTTCATTTACACTGAGCCTGTCTTCATGGCAAAAAAAAAAACAACGGTAGAAAGTGGATGATAATTGAAATTATCGGCAGCCAATGTCATATCCGGGCGTGAGCTTTATTTCATTAGGCTTCTTACTAAGCTCGATTTAAGAACTAGTGATCAAATATATTTTAGCAAATAGGTATTGTCGGCATAAATATATGTAGAGAGTACTAAGACAAAGTCCCTGTGCATTATACTTGATATGCAAAAGTATACCTTAGTTTGTTTGGTGAATGACTTTCGTGATTGACCCTTTAGAGCAGAGACGTCAAACTGGTGGCCTGCCAGGTCTTTGGGTGTGGCCCACGACCGCTTGAGCCAGAATTTATTTGAAGAACCATTCCGACTTCTACAGTACATGTCAGTCCATTCCGGATACCTGAAATATGAAGAGATGTTCAACTTCACAGGGTTTTCTACTAATTGTCAAGGTAAATTGTATGCATAAAAAGGATTAGAATTACAAAAACTGTTTGAGTTATAGAAGAATAACCAAAAATATTTATTTTTATGAAAATGAGTATTAAATTGTGGCCAATTTAAGTAGAATGGTGAAAAAAATTGTAAAAAAAGCAACAAATATTTGATGAACAATTCTTTAAAGAAACAACTCGAGTTTTAGCTTCAAACTCATACAGAATCGTGAATGTTCGAAAGTATATTACCCTTACCTTTTTTGTTTTTTTTAAGCAATCAATCAAGATATTTGGTAATTCAAACGAGCAATTTCTGTTTGTAAAATACTTGGTAAGACATCCTAATCAAATCGATCGACCAACAGGAATCAAATACGCAAACTCTTACACTTTTTGGGAAAGGTCAAACCCCTGTTTAGAGTTATGAGTGCAGCTTAGAACATTATACTTCTGCAAAACGTTTGGAAATCAGCTATAATCAGATGTCAACCAGCACAAACACGTGATACTTTTGATAGAATGTTAGAAACAATTTCAAGCTTTTTATGAGGAGACTAGATACTCACTAGCAAGGTAGCAGAAGCCTACCAAGGGATCGAGCAGGCGGCAGAGAGCCTCGGATTGCAGATAAACGAGGCAAAGACCAAACTGATGGTGGCAACATCAGCGGGCCTACCAATAAATAATCAGAATTTACGTAGGCGTGATGTACAGATAGGTGAACGTACGTTTGAAGTCGTCCCAGAATTCACCTATCTTGGGTCAAAGGTCTGCAACGACAATAGCATGGAAGCTGAGTTGCGCGCAAGGATGCTGGCTGCCAACCGGTCATTCTACAGCCTGAAAAACCAGTTCACCTCAAAGAACCTGTCGTAACGGACGAAGCTGGGACTATATAGTACCTATATAGTACCAGTACTCACATACGCCTCTGAGACATGGACACTGTCCAAATCTGACGAAACCCTCTTAGCCGCGTTCGAGAGGAAGATGCTCAGAAGGATACCTGGCCCCGTATGTGTGGAAGGACAATGGAGGAGCCGATATAATGACGAGCTATACGAGACGGCGACCTCACTGTCGTACAGCGTATTAAGCTCGCCAGGCTCTGGTGGGCTGGCCATGTTGTACGTATGGAAACGGACGACCCAGCCCGTAAAGTCTTTTTAGGCCGTCCACAAGGACAGAGGAGGCGTGGTAGGCCCAAATTGAGGTGACAAGATGGCGTGGAGGCGTCCGCCATTAAGGCCGGGATAACGGACTGGCAGACGAAGGCGCGAGACCGTGAGCGGTCCTGAGGCAGGCCAAGTTCGCAAAGTGGTTGTAGCGCCGAATAAGTAAGTAAGTAAGTAGATACTCACTAGACAGGTGGGCTAATGACTCTGATTTTTGTCGCCATAATGAATCAGGATTTCTTTTGAGATAGGTATGAAGGAAGTAACGGTTACTAAGGACTTGTGTGACACCTTGCACTCCCCGGCTGTCAAATGAAGATTTGTCCAAGTCCGGACTGGACTGGACAAACTTATATTTAGTAATTTATGAGTCTTAGATAACATCATAACTTAGAATTCACTGTTTCTAACGTACGTAAATGCTGTTTACAATCAATTCCAGCTCAAAAGTATTGATAACCAAAATGACACCAATATCAACACAAAATTTACAGTTCCATATTGGATCAAGTCAGCAAAGCTCGTCATGGGCTGTTTTTGCCATTATTTTTGCGTATTAAATCTTGTTAGTAGACACCGAGCTATGTAAATTTTGGAAATACAGTGAACCCTCTCTTATTTGACTCCTCTCCAATTTGAAAAACCTCTCTTATTTGAACATTTTGCACAGTCCCTTGATTTCCAGTACATTTTTGTTCCTCTAATTTGGAAAACCTCTGAAATCTGTGTCCCTCTTATTTGAGTATGATGTTGCCATGGTTATTGAAAGATGTATGCAACAGTTAAGGCTGCATACTAAATGTTCTGTCTCTTTCTTGTTTGTATGGACCTTTCATTCACTTTCAACCTCTCTAATTTGAAAACCCCTCTTATTCGACAGTCCCATCGCCTCTCAAATAAGAGAGGGTTCACTGTATTAGAGGGCTAGGACCAATTGAAAATAATCTGCTACATTTTATTTTCATACTTTTCTTTATTTACATAAAAGCTTAAACTATTCTAACGAAACTGTTATCCAAAAATAAAATGAAAAGAACAGGTAACGATTTGATTGTTGTATCAATTCTTCTTCTCCTATTTGGCGTAACGTCTTACGAGGATATGCCGGCCTTTACAGGCTTTCTCAAGACTTAATTCATTACCTCGGAGCCGGATAAATAAACTCAATCCTTGTTACGGGGAGACGGTTCATTCTAGACTTGAACCCATGACGGGCATGTTATTGAGTCGTTCGAGTTGACGACTGTACAATGGGACCGCCCCTCTTGTATCAATTAATATCATACAAAAACTAGGCTGCGGCCCGTGCTACTATTTACAGTAGCCTTTTTGGTCCGCGTGGTCAAATGAGTTTGACATCGCTGTTTTAGGGCTTTACAAATTAAAAACTAAATCAATTGAGGCTACTTACGTTTGGTTGGCCTGTGAAAGAGTATTCTGCGTTTCTAATCTTTGGAATTCCACTCTAATTTGTTTGATGAATTGTAATTCCATCAAGATCTTGATTTCAAACTTTTCATAGAAGATAAGTTCAATGCAAGATAGCAATCGTGAAGAGAAAGTACATTCAACTGCTAATCTCATCACTGATTAAAAACAGATCTGTATTATTATTTTTCCATCTTCCATCCATCATCGTGCAATGCATTCACAGGGAAGTAAAGATACTTTTGCGCGGTAAAACGATTTGCATAGAGAGACATTTAATTGAACGCGTCTGTTGCTAACGACGTACCATTACCACCTTTGGCCTTTCCGTAGCTCGAGAGGGAGGAAGAGTAAGGCAAAACAAACAAACTTTGCTTGCACGAGCACGCCGCTGCCGATGCACCAAGGTAATAGTCAGATTATGGATGCATTTTCAACACCCGACAGGATGGCGCTCGTTTGCATAATGTCAAGGACGACTAGCAAACGGGGTTTCCTTTACACTTCCGCCAGCTTCATGCTCTACTAACACGCACACAGCCACAGCCACACATACAGCGCCTAATGTTGCCTACGGCAACGAACGGTTCGTGGTGGAAAAGTATCACAAGAAGGAAGAAAAGGAAACTTGTTCTCTTCATTTGAATTTTTCCTCGTTCATGCGAGGGTGGCGAGCGTGTTGGTTAGCTATTGTCCTTCCTCTAAATTGTCCTTTAACCTTTCAAAGCTTTCGGTGAACTTAAACAGCTTAATAAAAGATACTCATAAGCCTTTGCTTACCACCGGGCTCGCATTTTCAAATGATTGTATCATTTCCACTGCTTAGCTATTTATACGAGATTTACTTACGTATTAAACGCTTCATTCTTTTGTCGCTCTCGTTTTTCGTGCTTGTTTTCTCGCTTGTTGTAACATAATTGTTGCCGCTTTTGTAGCTCATTCTATATGCACCTCCATTTCCCCCCCCCCACGTTAACACTTAATTCTCGCCCACTACACACACACACACACACACACACACACACACACACACACACACATACACCGCCCATACCATCCCTCCCGCTGGTACTTTAAATTAAGTGCCATCATTACTGTCAAACAAATGCTCCAACCACCACCGACCTCGCAACACTTTGGCACACGCTGGCCTCACCAGCTCACCGCCCGCCTGCTTGGATTATACCATTACTGCGAGCTTTTCCTCCGTTTGGGTGACGACGTTTCGTTCGTTCGCTGTTTTCCCACGGTTATCCTTTGGTTGGTACGGAAAGCAACATTTGCTCACTTTAGAGTGTAAGCGTTTGACAAACATTTAATCGTTCCATAAGCTCTCTCCTACCCCTAGCTGTTTCCTCACGTGGCGGGGGTCAGTTCGTGGCTGCAGCTCGTGGTGGCCCCGTACCGTAACCCCCAGCAGGGCTAATGAGATACGAGAGGGAGGGAAGCGAATTAATGGAATGTTTGTTTAATCATGATCCCGAACGATGATGCCACCACCACTGCCATCAGCAATCAAGCTGATGATGATGATGATGATGATGGTGATGGTGATGTTAACGGTGACGATGGTGGCGACAGAACTGCAGGGACAAACCGTCGGGTACCCTTGGGGCATTCAATCAATCGCGGGCAACACGGCAGTGCGCGGCATGATGATGATGATGATGATGATGATAATAATGTTGCCCCTTGCTTGCGTCTTTTAGTCGGCAACTTTCGCTTCCCATGAATATGTAATTATGTTTTCACAGATTATCTCACGTGAAGTTTTATTTTCATGCTTTTATTCGTGTCCTCCCTGCATACCGCGCACACACACACACAAACCACACATGCAGACGTATCCCGTTTGCGTTGCTGAGCCCCATCATTGAAGGTGAGTTAATTATGGCGTGGAAAGCTCATTGATGCATCACTTTAGTGCAACATTTTTCTGCATAATTGAACGTTTGCACTTTCAATCGGTGCTACAAAGGTACTCAAATTTGTTTTTTTTTATGTCGTTTATGGTTTAATGGTCCCTTTCCATGAGAGATAATTTAAAATAGTTGCTGATCCCAATTGAATTTATGGTTGACTTTTCATTCAATTTGTTCCATGCAGACCGCTATTGAGAAGTTAGACGATTTGAACTCGATTTTGGAAGTCGATTTTTCTAGATTGTATGTTATATAGCCATGTAGATGTATTTTATAAGATACTATAATAGGAACAATAGAAAGAAAGTGAATAGAGAGAATTTAAATATATTATTTAACATGTATAGTTCGCTTGCAACAACCATTTTTCCTAATACAAAAACATGTAGAAAGAAATTCACCGATGGAAAGAAAATAATGAAAAACACTTTCGCTCTGTTGTTTGTTGTTCAATCCTAATTTTATTTGCTTTATTAAAATGATGTGAATAAAAATGGAGCACGAGCCCGAACCGTTATCACCGTACTGCTACTATCACCATTCGTACACACTGGCTTGTGTGATTCATGCTGCTTGTTTGGTAAACAGCTCTCTTTTTCCCATTTGGTTAATGCATAATTGCTTCTCCTTCGATATATTGGTTTTTGTTGCTGCGTTCTATTAATCTCTTTATTTTTCTCTTCTCTTCACTCGTGCAGTCCTTGCTGTTTTTTTTTTGTTAAGGAAAAGTTTGTTGACAAATTCCACTGCTAATGTGGTGGTTGATACAGGTTTAGCTATTCTCGTGAATATTCTGCATTTTTTTTTTTGTTAGTCAATTTTTACCATTTTTATTGGTTTGATTTTAATAACACACCATAAGTACAACGAAGTACAAATGTTTCTTTTTTTATACTGCAATTGCATTTATGTATAATAATTACGTTGAATGAAGCTTTTATATAAATATAGTTCTTTTTCTTCTTCTTCTTCCTTCTTTTACACGTTTGACGAGCAGACTCAATTTTAATATATTTCTAAACTTCTCACAGGCGAATTGTTGTTAATCAAAATTTTAAACACACACACACATACACACTTCTTGCTTGAAGAAAATACGATTTATTTTTCAATAGTTCATTTTCCGGTGGTTAACATACGCACCTTGAACTTGAACCCTCTTTCCTCTGGCGCAAAACATTCGTCTTCGGTGACACTTGAATTATATTCTTTCCTTTTTCTTTTTCTGGAAATAATTCCACTTTCGTTAGGATAATAAGCGTTAAGCGTACAAAAAGATGGGCGTATTCATTTTCTCGCAGCCGTTAGTACTTTTTTTTTGCAAGTTCTGTTTTGTTTTGGTTGTTGTTCTAATAAATCGCTCGAAAAAGGTTAAAGGTTAAATGCAACAAACAACATATCAACTCGTTGCTAGTAGTGCACGACAAAAAAAAAAGTTCTCTAATAACGAATATTCAGACAATAAAAGGCTGAATCATCATAACAAAGTAGTGAAGTTGACATCGGCCAATTTAAAGGTATTTAAGTGGCACTGCTTAACAAAGAAACGGGTTTGAAACGTAATTTTAATTCCCTTCACCGAAATGGGCCGCAATTTACTTTATAAGTTGTCGAAAAGCGAATCCTTTGCTTACTTTTTAAAATGAATCTTCCGACAACGGCGACATCGATAATTACGCTCACGCTCGAAACAACAACAAACGATAGCGATAGCAAATACATGATATTATCCGTCCATTAACGTCGTATTACATGAGCTGATGCAAGGTATGCTAATAATGTCGGTTCGGAAAAGTAAAGTGTAAAGTACGCGCACTGTACTATGCTGTAAGCACTTACAAAACTAGACCATACACACATGATAAACGCGATCCTATCGTACCGGCTGTTGGTGGGTGTGTTTGAGTATATTATGATGGGGGGTTTTCGATTCCTTCAACAACACAATCGAACAGGGATCATCTCCGACACAAAACAAACAAACAAACAAACACTCACAGGCACGCGGCGCACACCTAAACCGAAAGAGGGCAGCTGTGTATGAAACTATTCACTAATGACTAACTTTATCGGCCGTTGCCATTTCCACAGCGCATATTGTATGTGTATTGTGTAGATATATGGATAAGTAGTAGATTTTAGCATTTCAGCAGTTCTTTTCCAAGCGCTCCAACATTGGGAGAGGGAGGCGGTTATTGGGGGCAGCAGAGAAGGAGGAGGACTGGTAGTAGCAGTAGTAGAAAGTTGGCTGTTCTCCAGGCGTGTCGATTTACATCAGAAAGTCGTTCGGTTCGTCCTCCTCGGTGCTCTCCGCTTCGTCCACGTCTGCGTCGTTCGGTCGCTCGAGCGCACGGATGCCGGACAGGAACTCGCGCATCGCTTCCACGATCGTGACCAGCGTGCTGCTGTACGTCGCCATGCTTCCATTGTCCCGGTCGGCACCGGCAGCGCCACCCGCACCCTCGCCACCGGCAGCAGCAGCAGCGGCAGCCGCGGCGGCAGCTGCAGCAGCAGCAACATTTGCCTGCTGAGGCGGAGCAGCAGCAACAGCAGCGGCGGCGGCGGCAGCAGCCGGTGGAGCAGCAGGTTGGGCTTGAGCGTTAAAATTAGGAAGCAACGATTGAAAGAAAAGATGGAGCGGGTCATTCGGAAGTCGCTGCGCGTTTGTTGTCAGCGTGGGTCTGGAAAAGCAAAATGGACAAAAGGAGCGTATTTGAGTATCTTCTGTTGAGTAGTAGCACAGCAGCCCTTTCCGCACGAACCGGGAGTAGATGTTGATGGAGTCGAGCGGTGGCAGCGGATCGTACATCAGCATTGGGTCGGTTTCCTTTTTGATAAACTGTGCCAGCGGTACCTTTTCCTTGAAATCCGACAGCACAATATGACGCAGCACTTGCCGGGGCGGATTGGAATACCTTTGAAACGAGAATTTATACATTTATTGTAACACTGATAAAGAACACCGTTCAACCGCCGTTCCCCTCGTACCTTTGACTCCGCTTGGTAGCGTACTCGGCCACCACGTCCTCTTTGGCATCGACCCGATCCAGCACCGCGTTCACGTTCCGCTCCAGCCACGGCAACAGTTCCGCATCGCGCCACACCAGCTTCGAGCGGCACACGTACAGCGACATCAGCTGCTGCAGCGCCACCAGCGCTTTGTTGTACGCGCCCGGCCCGAAGTAGTTGTGCCCGGCCACCCGGCTGTCCGCCTGTATCGACAGCTCGTCCATCAGCGGGCGCAGCACGCCCGGGAACATGAGCAGCGCGTACTGCAGTGCCTTATCGGCCGCCTCGGTGCGCTTCAGATGGAACAGCGCCATCGCGTACGAGTAGGCCATGTTCGGCAGCTGGGACAGATTGTTCGTTGCGTCCCACTCCTCGTACAGCGTCACCAGCCACTCGTACTGCTTCGCCCGGATCGCGTAGTAGTCGACGATCAGGATCATGGCCAGCGGGTCGTTCACCGGATCGAACGACAGTATCAGCTTGGCGACCTCGAGCGCGGTCCGCGAGCAGGCCCGCGACTCCAGATGCTGCCCGTGCTTGAAGAGCGCGATGAAGAGGGCCCGATTCTCCTGCCGCCGGTAGTCCAGCCGGCAGTTGCCCTGCGTCAGGCTGAACATCGTGTGAAAGGACGACTCGAGGGCGAGCAGCGCGTGCTCGATCAGCTCCGACGCCATCGCGTGATCGTCCGTCATCTTGCACAGCTCGCTCAGCTGTATGAGCGAGTCCACGTGGTACGGGTACTGGTTGATGATGCGTATGATGTTCTCCGAGTCCATGCTCTCGACCGCGTCGAGGAACTTCTGCTGCACCTGCCGGTACGAGGGGCTGTGCTCGAACGCAAAGTAGATGACGTTCTTGTCGAAGATGGCCTTCGGCCCGGCGGCGGACGTCGACGTGCCCGGTTCCGGTGCCTGCACCAGGTTCATGTAGATGCCCGACTTGCCGACCGGGGGCCACGATTCCTTCGGGTTGACCAGGTAGGTCGACTTTTGCAGCCGGGACGCACCACGTGCATTGCGTCGCTTGTTTCTGCAACGAGCGGGTTGAAGAGCATCTTTATTAGAAATTGCAAACCAACAGATGGTATTTTTTCATTCCTATGCAATTCACTCATCCAAAACATATTCAAAAAAAAAAATCGTTACAAAACAACAAAAAAACAAACCAACAGCTGTTGCCATCGGTTGTGCAATCGACCCCCTTCCCGACAGCGAAGGGTTAAAATAGCAACAAAACAACAGCCTGTTGCACCGGCGGAGCCCCCCAGCTGTAGCAGTGTTGCCAAGCACCTATCAAACAAACATCGCAACATCGCCTACTACACTCCCACTCCCTCCTTTCTCCGCTCGCAAGCATACTCACTGTTGATCGCCGACGACCTTGCTGCCGAACATGCGCTTCATCTCGTACTGCGGGTTCAGATTTTTATGCTGCACGTTCAGCAACGATTTTGCGGTCACAGCACCGGCCCCGCCCGCCTTACCTTCACCTGGCCCACCACCGCCACCATCCTGATGATGGTGATGGTGATGCGGCGGATGATGATGGTGGTGGTGGTGGGGGTGATCGGCGGTCGAGTCGCGCGGGAAGTTGCCGAACAGCTTGTCCACCTCCTTGACCGTGCGCGTAAAATCGTCCTCGATGTCGGCATTGTCCTCGCTGCTGCGGCGCGCCGAGCTGGAGATGTACTTGCCCGTCTTCTTCTTCTTCTTCTTCTTGCGCTTCTTCGCCTCGGCCAGATGTACGCTTACCGGGCCGTCGGCCGCATCCTTTTCCGTCTCATCGTTGTCGTCCTCCTTTACCTCGCTCTCGGACAGCGACTGTTGCTGGTTCAGCTGGTGTGTGCGTGTGTGATGAACGAGCAAAGTTGGCAGAGGAGGGCGGGATGATGTTGCCATGGATGGTGAGTCAATTAAAGATGCATTTCGGAGGTTTGCATGAAAACGGGAAAATTGCGATTAAAATACCATTCACGTAACGTGCCCAAACGACGCAGCCAACAGGGCAAAGCCCTTTTTCCGATGTTTGCGGAGCCATCCCCCCCCACTCTCGTACCAGATCGTATCGATTGATGTTGAGCTGCTTCTTGCTGTTGTTGCGGTTCTGGCTGCTGGTGCTGTTGGTGTCGTAATCGGCATCGCCACCGTCCGACACCTCATCGATCTGTTCCTTTATCTCCAGCTCGTTCCCCTGCAGCTTGCGCAGTATTCGGTAGGACATGTTGCCGTCGTCAACATGCAACACGCGGTCGCACAATACAGCGAAAAATGTGTGGAAACGTGGGGGATGGGAGATGATGGGCCCACGATACGCAATGCACACTACGATGCTGACGGGGATGCAGCACGGACTGACACGCTGCACACTTTTTGCACTCACTACGGGGAGGGGGAATGGGCGAGGAAAGTTGCCCTAAATCCGGAAATTGCTTTCGATTGGTTCGGAAGCGCAGCTCCCGTAGGAAACCAAACACACGGTGGCGCTTTGTTGCGCTTTCACTCGCCTGCCCAGATGATGCCGACGTCAGCGGCTGTTTGGGTACCACACGTACACACTAGAGCACCACCAACAACAAACACATACGACGAACAAGGGTCGCGATTACGATTACAAATGTACGATTCAATAATTACGCGTGTTCGTATCACAACACTGCGCCGCTCTGCTGGGCGATTTGTTTTGCATCCGCCACCATACACGCACGCACGCACACGCACACTAACTTCTTCTGCCAGAGCACTGGCAAAGGGAAGCTGACCAACACCGAAGGGCGAGTATGTGGGTTTATTCGAACCGACAATAAAAAAAAACCTGTCGCTGTCGTGAACGCAAATACGCACCAACAAATAATGCGTCTTTGCGATCGATGTGTGGCGGAAAACAGGCACTAGGTCGGGAGAGGCTCGGAGATGACTTCTTTTTTTTTTGCACAATCCTTTCCACTTCCCGAAATTTGACTGCGCAGTCTGGGAACTGTGTCTGTGATTGTTTCCGTCCCGATAGGCAGAGTGACCAGAAATACCGATTTATCTGTATTCCTACCGATTTTTTATATGCCTATAAGCGAAAGGCCACGGGAGTGACAAAATGCTGACAAATTTTTCAAAATGTGAGCTTTTGTCACTTTTTTTAGCTTTTGTCAAAATTTTGTGACCTGGAACCGCCAGGAAAAAAAGTTGACAAAAGTTGACAAAATTTGACGTTCGTGAAAAAGCGTAAACAAACAGCTATTTGGCGCAGTTGTGACCCATTGTTATGATAATAATGCTAAAATGCATGATTCTAATTGATTTATGTACCTAGTTAGTGCTTCTTAAACAAAATATCGATGATATTCAAATGTTGGAGCTTTTTGTCGCTCTTGTGTATGTTTTTGGTGCGGCCACGAGAAAAGCTCTTTTTTTGCAGTTGACAAGCAATTTTGACAATGTTGAAAATTTTTTCAACATTTTTTCAGCTCCGTGGCCACGCGCTATATCGGTTCACAGGTGACCGCTCTAAAACTACCGATTTTCCATTTATCCTACCGAAAATTACAGATATTTGATTTTTCAGTCGTTTAAGCTTGGGATGCTGTTTCAAGGATTGCTAACCTCATTTGTTACTTATCGCGCTGATGCACGTTTGTTTGCCAGGCACTTTTTATTTTTATCCGTTAAAATTTAATGTTCATAATAAGTAGAAAATGTCAGTTGCGTGGATTCCGAGAATTGCTCATCAAAGAAAATCATTTAAATTTGAATTTGAATCTCGCTGTCTGCGGTTCCCAAGTGCCACAAATCCACTAAACGACCACTAAACGGCTTCTAAACGACTCAAGTTCTCTACCTAAACGGAATATAGAAAGACTTCGTTTAGCAGACGGCAAACGACTCATGCATTCTAAAAATAGCGAAAAAGCTGGTGGCGCTCTCTGTTGGTGGGATACCCCAACCAGTTGAGCTTCATCGCTTGGAGGAGAGCTTTCTCATTTCCTCTGTACTGTTGTATGGTTTCGCATTGAAGTTATGCATCGTGTAAACAACGTCATATAAAATATTCTTAAGGACTGAAGGACATAAGACACAGAATTACACGTGCTTTTCCAACTGCGTACACAACGTGAATTCCCCTTTTTATTCTCTTTTTCTGACAGCTCGGCCGGGTTGCCAAGATTTTACATTTGTACAAGGTTTGGACATTATTCGGTTGACAGTTGATGTATGAGGTTGACGTTTATGATCCACATTCGCCTACAATCGCTAGAACTAGAACGGCGATACGATTGTTTAAATACTAAACTCCAACCGAAACCACCAGTACTGAAGCAAGTGAGATTTGAGTACCCAAGCGCCACAGATTAAGCTTAAACGACTGGAAAATTGAATATCCATAGAAAAAAAAATGAAAGCTCCACAGCTCCATTGGTTTGATCAATAGATGGCGTATTACAACTCATCATTATATCGCTATCCTTTTCTTGCAATGTGTTTCGACAAGTTTCATCATGACCTATATAGTCTTCTAACTTTCTGAGCAAAAATCTATATGAATGGTCGTGTGGTCAGATACGTGGGTATCAACACCAACGACCATTACCCAAGTGCCACAAATCCACTAAACGACCACTAAACGGCTTCTAAACGAAACTCTGAGCGAAACTCGCAACGATTTCGAGGCGCTGGCGACGTAAGTTTGCAGTACTTGTGACGTCGGTTTTGACGTTTTGCGACGGTTTTGCGACGGTGGCTGCCAAAAAGCTCGCCTTGCCCTGTGGGCAAAGTAACCAAAAATACCGATGTATACAGGCGGTCCCCGAGATACACGGTACCTCTTATACGCGGATTCGGAGATACGCGGTTTTCAAAATTTGACAGTTCTTGGAGCAAATTGTACTGATTTGACACATCCATTGTGAAATACCAAATAATTTCCGTGTTGATCGAATGTAAAATACCATTTAAAAAGGTTTAAAACTGTTCAATTCATTAGAAACATCCCAATTAACCAGAATTGCTTAAGCAGCTTATTTTGGCACGCTAAAGATCGCTGCTCTAATTCGCCTTTTGCAGTAGATAAACAGCATCAAAGTTCCAGGCGGTCCTTCTAAATAGCGCTTAAGCAGCTTCCTTAAGCTACGGTACCGGGGATTATTTTCTTTGTCAAAAATTTTTCAAAATCCCTTCTTCAAAGAACTAATCTAGCTTGTACAGCAGCAATGAGATGATTGGCGGCGTCTGTCTTTGACACTTTGACAAGACCCACCTTGTACCGATGTCATGCATTAAAAAGCTATGAAGTTCCACCAAGTTCGGTACACGTTCTTAACAAGCCTTAACGTTCCATCATGAACCCTACACATAGTGTTAATCAGCCGCAAAGTTCCAAAGAGTACCATGTGCCTGTTAAAAAGCTCCATAGTTCCGCAAAGTACCGTCTATCTCTTAATCAGCCACAAAGTACGACATCGGAACGATTTTTCGTTAAACAGCCCTAAATCAGCTACTAAGTACGAGCTGGCTATTTGGGATATCAAATAATTAATTTGGTGGCTAAAACCACCCCCTACTTGCAAAATTGCACGAAAATTAGTGATATTTTGGCTGGAAATCACGAGATTCGACTTACGCGGAAATTCGAGATACCCGGTATTTTTCGGTCCCCAATAACCGTGTATCTCGGGGACCGCCTGTATATATATCTAGGGTTTGAAGGAAAAAATCTCAATTTTTTAATCATTGAACTACAAAACTCAGCCAAACAATTAAATCTAAATAATTCAGCGAAAATCAAATGACAGTACGTACGATGAAATCGTATCCAATGGAGCACTGCTGCGGCCCTAAGCGGTCGCGTGGAGCCTCGAGAAAAAGAACTAGTCACCACTGAGAAAAAATGTGCATCTTAGAATTGGCTTAGAATTCCAATTTTCAGATCGACACTTCAGAAAAATCTTCATTTGTGTAACCGCTTAACCAAATCTAATCCATATCCTAGATATGGAACCCTCGTGTATCCTCGTGAGATGGAACTTTCATTTTGTGCATTAGCATCCCCCCCCCCCCCCTCCCATCCCGCTTAACACTTCTTTCGCTTTTACTTCTTTTAAGTTTCCAGTTTTAACCTACCGAAAACTACCGATAACATTTTGATGCGCTTACCGAAAACCGCCAAAATAATCTGGCCACACTGCCGATAGGGGCCCATAAGCTCGGGCCCGGGCTGTCAAATGCGTGAAGCTTTTCTTCTCGCGCAAGCTCAAACAGGAAAATTTAAAGGTGAATTTTAGGTGGAATTTAAGACGGGTGAAATGAATCAAGCTTTTGAAGGCTTGTTTTTCTTTTTTATATCACAATTTTGTTCATTTTCTGCATGTTTCCCTTTGAAAATCGGCGTTCGTCAAACATCACCATTTGCATAGCCTTTTCACCAGGTTTGTTTATTGTGACAGAACTGTCAAAGCGCCCCTCTGCGAAAAGCAGAATTTTGCAAAAGAAGAAAAGCAAATACCGGTTCTGTTTGCAAAATTCTTCAGAATTCCTCCAATCTTTCTCAGACCGCCGCTGCGTCGTTCTTTTTTCGGGGAGAAAAGCATTACAAACCAACATTACCATGTCTTCGCCGGCACCGAAATCTCCCGAACTGTCGGACAAAAGCCGCAAATATGATCGGCAAATCAGGTAAGCATTCCGAACGGCTCCGCGGTTTGCCTTTTCCGTTCCTACGCGACGACTGATTCTGAGCGTCCTGTTGCTGCGAGTCCTTTCCAGGCTTTGGGGCGAGCATGGTCAAACGGTGCTGGAAAATGCGCAGATCTGCCTGATCAACGCTACAGCGCTCGGCACCGAGATACTGAAGGGCATCGTGCTGCCCGGCATCGGCGGCTTTACCATTGTGGACCATCGGCCCGTCACGGAGGAAGACGTTGGGTGTAACTTTTTCCTTGATCTCGACTCGGTCGGCCAGCCGAGGGCCAAACGGTGCATGCAGCTGCTGCAGGAGCTGAACCCGGACGTGAACGGCGACTACGTGGACGAGCACGTGGAACAGCTGATCGACGGGCAGCCGGATTTCTTCCGCAGCTTCGACGTGGTGGTCGCGACCTCGATCAGCGAGCGTACGATCATGCGCCTGTCCAACGTGCTGTGGGACCAAAACATACCGCTGATCGTGGCCCGATCCGTAGGGTTCTATGGCGTTGCTAGGCTGCAGCTGCGCGAACATTGCATCGTCGAAACGCACCCGGACAACAAGCAGACGGATCTGCGGCTGGAGCACCCGTTCGAGGAGCTGAAGAAGCACATGGCGGAGGCGCAGATCACGAACAAGGTGCCGTGGCTGGTGGTGCTATACAAGGTGCTGCAGGAGTGGGTCGACGCGCACGACGGCCAGTACCCGGCCAGCTATCGCGAAAAGACGGAGTTGCGGGAGCTGATCCGCTCGAAGATGGACGGTGAGCAGGAGAACTTTGAGGAGGCGATAAAAGCGGTCAACTCCAGCTTTGGCGGTGGCAAACCGTCGGCCGCCGTGCGGGAGATACTGCAAGACGATCGTTGCGTCAACGTCAATACCGAGGTAAGCATTTGTAGGGCGGACGGTTTGAAGTAGAAAGTGTAAAATAATGTTCACCCTTCCTTCTGTTCGTCTAGAGCAATGCATTTTGGATCATGGCACGTGCGCTGAAAGACTTTGTGGATAACGAAGGGAACGGGCTGCTGCCGGTGCCGGGCGTGCTGCCCGATATGACGGCCGACACGAACTCGTACATCAGCCTGCAAACGGTGTACCGCAATCAGGCGGCGCACGATGCCGAGATTGTGTTCCGGCGTGCCCGCCAGCTTCTGAAAGAGCTGAACAAACCGAACGATCTCATCACCGACAAGGATGTGCGGCTGTTCTGTCGCGAGGCGGCCAACATTGCCGTCGTGCGCGGGACGAAGATAACGGACGAGTTCGACAAGGGCTACCATCGGAGCTCGCACATTGCGAGCGTGCTGGAGCAGCCCAACTCGCTGATGGGCCACTACATCGTGCTGCGCGCGCTGGACCGGTTTCAGGCGGACTATGGCTGTCTGCCGGGCGAGAGCGACCCCGAGTCGGACACGACCGGCATGAAAAGCATCGCGGCGAAGATGCTCAGCGATTGGGGCATCGGTACACCGCTGAGCGATGATCTGGCGTACGAGATCTGCCGGTACGGTGGGGCGGAAATACACAGCATTTCGGCGTACCTGGGCGGCTGCATTGCGCACGAGCTGATCAAGCTCGTCACCAGACAGTACCGACCGTTCGACAATACGTTCATCTACGACGGCTCGACGTCGCAGACGGAAACCTATAAGTTATAATTGCTGTTAGCGCTAGTTTTCGTGATTAATTTCAAAACTCAACAAACACCCACACAACCACCACGCAGGCAGCATGTATGTGCGCGGCGGATGGTCCCTTTTAATATTAGAATACTGAAACACTGAAATAAAATCCTTATTTTGTAGAATCTGACACGCGTTTGAATGATAAATTACAGTTTTCTCAAGCTGAAATAGAAAAGCGGAACAGCAATGCAAGAACGGCAAATTCAAAATGGAAGTCCTCGACGATCAGACCTAAACGCGTCCGGTTGACATTTCCAACTGTCATCGTGGATGTATTTGCAGAAAGTTGCGCTGCCCCCCCACGAAATCGAATCGACCCAAAAGTAGGTGGAAGGAATTTTTGTGTTGTTATTTCGTCGCAATCGTGAATTTTTCATCCCATAAAGGGTTCGATACGCATAATCAGCCAACTGATAAGAGAGAAAAGCACTCCATAATTGTTTTCCCAAAACGAACAACAAGCAGGGGCATTGTTGACGTTGTGCAAAAGAATAGACCTTCTTCCCGCAGTGGCTCAGCAGAACCAGCTGCAGCTTTCACTTGGGCACAGAACCAACAGAATGACTCAGTGTGTGGCTGGTGCATGAAATTCGATCCCAGCAGTGTAGCGACTCGGTGCCAGCATATTTTGCGTTCAACAATCCAACTTATTGAGAAGCAATCGCCAGACATTGGAAACACCCATCCAGAGATTGCGGGAGCAGATTGTTACCAACTCCCGAAAGCAGCTCCCGGAATCCCGTCAACGTTGTAGCAATAGACACCGAAAATAGCAACACAACGACAGGTGGAAAAGGTAAGCAATGCGAGTGCTTGGCAGGCTGTGGGGGGAAGCTTATCGGGCGTGATTCACGTACACGACCTTCCCCTTGTGACGCGCGTTCCCTTGCCATAATCGAATTATCGCGGCTATGTCTGCGGCGAATGTAACAACATTATTGACATTCGCCTAAGGCCCCCGTACCTTGGTGGTGTTTGCTTCAGTAGAAAGAAACCCATTGCCGCAGACTGCTAGGTGCCAACCTTAACGCGATTTAACTGCTTTCAGATGAGTTACGCTTCATTCGACAATAATGCCACGGGCAATTCGAACATCACCAACGAGGCGGACTTTCAGAAAACGGCCCAAATCGTGGTGGCCAGCATCCAGAAGATCCTGCAAAATGGTACGTACGCGTGAAAAAGGTCTTGTTGGCAGTTCGCTAACTAATCCTTCTGCTTTTTCCTTTGTAGTGTCGTCTATGCAGCGAATGGTCAACCAGTTCGGCACGGCACAGGATTCGCCCGAGCTTAAACAACAGCTGTAAGTGTGTTAGTTTAGTTGTAAAGTCATTGCGGCATCGCGCCTTGTGCCGTATCTTATCTAAAGGTCGACAAACAAAGCGAGAAATTTCAAAAACAGGCTTTGAATAGTCGTACTTTACTCGTTTACACGAGATTTTGATACGCAATTCCACGTCCAATTTGCATGCAATTTCTGTAAACCTTATTTCAGCTTTGTTTTAAAATGCCTAACAATTTATTTTTGTTGCATCCATTGCTGTCCTCTCGTTTTAGCCATCAGATACGATCCTACACACAGCAGCTGATAAACGACACGACCAACCAGCTGAACGATCTGGTAAACTGCAAGGAGCGTCACCTAAAGATCCAGCGGGACCGGCTGGTGGACGAGTTTTCCACCGCCCTGAACGCGTTCCAAGCGGTCCAGCGGAAAACGGTCGATCTGGAGAAGAATGCCGTCCGGCAGGCGCGGCAGGCGAGCGGGGCCGCGATGGCGATCAACAAACCGCCCGGCTCGCACCACTCGAGCATGGGCTCGAACTACAACAACACCTCGAACAGTGGCGGCGGTTCGTCGATGTTTGAGGATAACTTCATTACCGGGTCCCGGGGACAGACGCAGGAGCAGATGCAGGAAGAAATCGATCTGCAAGCGCTGGAAGACCAGGAACGGACCATCCGCGAGCTGGAGGTAATCAGCGGAGGGAAAGAGCAATTCGATCCGAATAGCGTTAGTTAACTCGTATTGTCTTTTTGCAGGAGAATATTGTTAGTGTTAATGAAATTTACAAGAAGCTCGGTGCACTCGTGTACGAACAGAGCCACCAGGTGGACTCGATCGAAGCGTCCGTCGAGCAGACGAGCGTGTTCGTATCGGAAGGTGTACAGCAGCTTAAACAGGCCAGCCATTATCAGGCAAGTAGCTTTGTCGTGAAAGATACACAAAAAGGTCTAACATCACTTTCTTGCTTTCTCTCTCTCTCTCTCTCTCTCTCTCTCTCTCTCTCTCTCTCTCTCTCTCTCTCTCTCTCTCTCTCTCTCTTCCATCATTTACAGAACAAAGCTCGCAAGAAGAAGCTGATTCTTGCGCTGATAGCAGCCGCAATATTAGCATTCATCATTCTCATCATCGTTCTGAAGCACTAATGCGCTGCAGTAAAAAGAAAAAATAAGGAAAAATAAGTTGAAACGGCGAGAGAATCTATGTTATATAAATACCTAGAACAGAAATGTTTACACCGGACCGGAAGGAAAACAAAAATCGATACGAAGGACGTCACACAATCCAAAGCCAGTAGAAGAAGAGTGCAATGTGCAATGCGTTTACGCGTTTGTGTTTAAATTATTTAAATTATCTTTTGTGCTTTACAAAGCCACGTGGTAGATCCATTGTGCATCCATTGGCAGTAGCACACACGCACCTAGCACTGGTTGCCGGTTAGCTCCCACTGATTTGTGTACGACTAGCATCCGTAATAGAATCTTGGTTAGAGAGGCGCAATCCATCCACACACAACAACAACAAAAAATGCATTCCATTTGACGGATAGGGCAAGGGTACGAGTTGGATTACATTGTGAATCAGGCTGATAATTCAAATACCAACAATAAGATACACAGTGAATGTGAACGTGGCTTACAAACACACGCTGGCCGCGAATTAATGATAATGATATTATGCTCTGGTTCTCTCTCTATGATGTGCGAGAACTTTCCGTTGTATTGGATGCTTTATTTGAAATATATATATATATATATATAGTCGTACTGTATTTAGTTTAGTTTGCTGCCTGCTATTATAACACTTAAATCCGCCGCTGTTACTCTTCGGCCAGCCGGCATCAAACCGCGATCCATTGACTACTGCTACTACTGTTCTAGGCAGATGTATTTTAGTAGTATTACACCGTGTATTTCGTAGTTTTGGGAGTTTTAATTAGCCTTTTTTAATCACACACTAAAAAAAATGATAGAATTTGGAGAAATGGCGAATAGAAAAAGGAAGGAAGAATGAATACAAACTACGTTAAAGTGAAATCGTTTCCTATCCATCCTATACTCCTACCCATGCTGACGGGCGAGAGAATACATTGAGCAATGTGAACGATTATTTAGCCCACAAGTTGAAAGTAACGTACATTTTTCGACTGTGATACCATTCGATTGAAGAACGGAGCAAGAAGACGGGGTACGTTAACCGAAAAGAAACGTATGTAAGAAACCGACAGCATATAGGAACATAAAATCCAAAGCAAATAGCAGATACCAGGCGTGTGCGGGACGAGTATGTCTCTTTTGTTTCTTTCAGAGCTTTTATAATTATTTTTAAAGCCATACATTTGTAACTCTTTAGGGAGAGATGATGCAAAGCTAATCAATAAATGGTACATGTTCTTCTCACACAATTTGTCTTGAGTAATTCTTTAATACGTTTCTTCATAAAAGAGAAACAGCTCTGCAAATGATGCACGAAAGTTGATTTGAACAAACGGACTCATTCAAACGCATTGCCATGCCACTTCAAGGGTTAATTCGGTTGGCTGTCAAAGCTCGCGCCTGACCCCATGCACAACCAAAGCCGGGAGGAAAACAAAGCTCGCACGCACGTTGTTTACGTTTACAGGATGAAATTTACGCTAAGCACCGTTACCAAATGTTCCGGACGGTTGGGTGTCCTTGGGGGCCTGGACCGCCTGCCCAATCTGTCCCTGCAAACGCCGGCCTTTATTTTCCACACCAAGGTAAGTGAAAGAAGCGCAAAACGCAAAGCCAATTTTCGTTCATGCTCTCGTGTGCGTGTGTGCGTACGCGCGTGTTGTGTTTTCCTTTGGCAGGGTGGCAGCATTCCTCACCTAAGCAAGGAGGCCATGCAGCACGTTTCCGGTGACCCGTCCTGCTTTCTGCATCTGAGCATCTCCAACACGCTGCACATGCAGGAAGCGATCAAAGCAAGCCGCATAACGATCGCCGAATTTATCGCGCAAAGCAACTGTGCCACGCTGCTGTTTGTGCGCGATCCAAGCGAACCGCCCATACCGGGACTGCCAGAGAAGGACTCGTTGCCTATCTACACGCGCAACGGTAGGAGAAACATTACCCTAGAGCAGTACATGACGCTGGTGGAAACGTTCCGGCCCGACGCGTACGTCCCGCTGTACGATGGCGATACAGACGCGAGCAGTTCGAAAAAGCGCGACCAAAAGTCACTCGACCGAACGGAAAAGTTTGTCGAGCAGTGCTTGGAATGGCACAGGAAGTCGGACGCACTGCAATCATCCTGCCTGATCGGTCCCGTCGTCGGTGGCTACAACGAGAAGCTGCGCGAACAGTCGGTTGCATTTCTGCGCCAATCCGATGACGCGTTTGCAGGATACTTAATCGAGGGATTGCACATGCACGGCCCGTCGGTGGCACGGATGGATGGGTCAGCGGCGCTGGGCATCGTAGCCAACGTTTGCAAGCAGCTGCCGGAGGCGAAGGTCCGCCTCTGCTTCGGTTCGTACGATCCAGCCCTGGTGCTGGAGATGGTTGCCGCCGGTGTGGACGTGTTTGACACGAGCTACGTTTACCTGAAAGCTGCCCAGGAGCATCGTGCGTTGGTGTTTTCGTTCGACGTTACCTCGACGGAGCAGGAGCACGTGACCGAGCTGGATACGACCGATGCGCGATGGGCGGAAGATTTTGGACCGCTACTGCCCGGCTGCAAGTGCTACACGTGTCAGAAACATTCCCGCGCCTACGTGCACCATCTGCACAATACGCGCGAAATGCTGGGCCCGATTCTGCTAATGATGTAAGGCGCTAGCGAAGCCGCGTTTTACTTAAAGGAAAGCAACGAACTTACCGCGAGCACTTTTTATCACTCGTTTCAGGCACAATCTACATCACTACGTGGAGTTTTTCAAAGCGATACGGCACCACGTTGCCAACGACAGCTTACCTGAGTTGAGGAACCATCTCGCCGGCCAGAAGTCGCTGCCACCGTACGAACCGCCGAAGGAAGAAAAACTGCCAATGCCGGCAGCGCAAAAGGCAGAACTGATGGAACCGATGGAGGATTTGGGAGAAAAACAGAACAAGAAACAGCGTGCTTAGAAACACTCCAATGCCTACTGTATTGCTTTCGTTGATAGTGGATACATTAACCGCACAGTATGAAGGGCAATGAGTAAGCATAAACTTCACAGTGAGTGAGGGAGAAAAATAGCTCCTCTCGCCACATTTTGCGTATCCAATCCTTTTCTTTCGATTAGGAGAAAGTAAATTAAAAACAAATAAACAAAACCACACATTTCTTTTAGGGAATATCTATCTCTAAACATATATTGAACTCTTTTATACGTGTCTGTGTGTGTGTAGTCTCCTCGATAGCATCCACTATGTAATGTATGCCGCCTGCAGGTTAAACCCTAAACGATTTGCATCGACTCGAATCGACGACCTCCTAACAGATAAGCGGATTTCAGCTCACACGAAGGAGAGGTGCGGGAAGTCGTTAGTAGTAAATAAATCCTCTTTTAACTTACACTCTCCCTCTCTCCCGGTTGCCCTATTCTTCTCTCTTGCTCTGTTTCGCTTGTTTCCCATTGATAAACTCTAAATTCTGTCTTAATGCGTTAATTTTTATCCCCGCGACTGGTTTCCTTTTCTCATTGCTACAACATCTTTCGTTCGCCGTACCGATGATTAAAGGATTTCCGTTTTTTTTGTCCACTATTTTCCGCTGGTGGTAGTTGTATATGTATGTATTTATGTATGCATGCTGTGTGTGTATAAATGTATCACTAATTCGCTCATTCTCACTGTGTTACACTATCCATATTGTTGTTTGTTTTCTAAAGCAGTTTGCACCATTCCACCTAACATGCGTTCCCATTTTTTTTTATGTTGCGCAATTATTTTTTTCTCTTTTCCTTCTTATTTCTGCTGCTTTGTCGCTTCGTATTTAACGCATCTTTCCGTTATAAATTACCTGCCTAACTACACCCTAGTTGCCCCATGGTGATGTTGCCTCTTTTTCTCTGTTCCGTTCCAATAATTGTTAATCTATTCCGACTAGTCTGGTATTGCGCCGTTTTCTCATACTCACACGATTGCATTACTTCTCCCGCTTCCTTCACGCACATGCAAGGATGCGTACATATACACTACAAGTACAATTATATACATACATACACACACACACACACATGTACACGAATATATGCACATCTACACATAAATTACACTTAGAAAGAATTATATTGTTGTGGAGTGGCGGGGCGTAGAGCGTGGTTATCGGTTAGAAAAACTTAACTTTAAACACGCAACAGATGATGATACATGGCTAGGCTAGAGCAAATGTTTTCTTCTGCATCGTACGTACAAAAGCAATAATGGCGCGTTAATTGATGGCTTCCACATGTTCCACAATGTTCTGTTCGATTCTTGTTGAAGCGCGATATGGATTAAATTGCTGTAGAAGGAAAATGTGCACAGGTGCATCTAATACACACTCACATACCGTACGTGCACCCACCAGCGGCAGGGTGGAAATACACATCTTTAACACTGATTTTCATTTCCTCTTTCTATCTTCTCTCAACAGCCATCAATGGGGATATATACGAGGGGTTTGCATTAGCATGCGATCGGGCGATTGATCGTGGGCGATAAGTTCCCTGTCTTAACTAATTATCGTCCACGCTAGGAACTACCTTCCTCCTTCACACATTATTAGCATTCCCCACACACACACACACACACCCACAAACACACATACATCGCGTGTTATGCCTCCAATCATATCGGAGCGCACATTTGGCATTAGGTGTTGAATGGTTGCGATTATTTGTCTTCTCTTAACAATAACTATTCTAAGCGCTGTGGACAGAGTAATGGTGGCGGGAAGGATCAAGCATCTCCAAAAGGAATGTAGGCATATTGCACACCTACTAGTAGCCGGATTGTGGGTACACTAAAACACTACAACAGCGGCACAGCGAAGGAAGAAAGTCGCACATCCTGTTGCTCCTAGTCTGCTCTCGGGAGACGCGCAAAACTATGCACTATCTATGCATGTAATCTGTTCTCTAGGCGAGTGTGTTGTAAAGCAAGGGATGTGTTCCTTATCATTCGAAAAGCTTAAACTAACTACTATTACTGCACGCGGTGTAAACTAATGCACAAACAATGCCCGTGGTAATTCATGATTGCATGATTTTCGTCCCCCTATCGTACAAGGTACGGGAAAGATTTGAGATTGCATTTCTATTGCCGCTAGCTGTCCGGGGCACACACTCTACCTTATTCATGTGAGCGCCCATGCGGATACAATATGGATAAGAACGTGGTAATACTGTCGCGTTAAAGTGAAGCCCTTAAAAAGGAATAAAAAAGGAATAGGGACGGCGACAGTAGGCGGCAACAAACTGTCTGTAAAATACTGTACCTAAATTAAATGTGGGATGCAAACTGGCCAAGCGTATTGAGCTTGATTCTTGCTCACCGTTCTCTTTACATCATGATTTCCCATCGTGCGCTAGTACCGCTATCCTACACGAACGGAGCCGAGCCTTGATATGCCCCGATCTATGGTTAAATTGCATAAAATAAAAGCCCTAAAGTAGAAACCTCTTTCCTCGCATACGCCATCATGCCTTCCATAAAATGGCGTCCACATTTTCATCAAAATATTTTGTAAATACAGAAGGGGTTAGTGGTTTTGGTGCTTGTTAGGGCCCCTTAAACTTACCCAGTGTTGTTAATTGTCGACATTTTTTTATGATATTCACAGTAAGCGGGTGTCAAAATCATTTTTTGATCATGATATTCATGGTTACCATGACACGACTTTCCAAAAGCGACAATCATTTGTGCATTAACAATCAATGCTTTTGTGATGACATGATTGCAAAAAATGTAGAATGAATGTCATTTGACATTTTTCAGTGAGAATCCAGAACTGCTTAATCGTGCATTTACCGATACTAAGCCATTAGACCACTTGATATTTTCACCCAGTGAACCAGGAAAATGGTGTTCTCTTACAGGAGTATAGAAATTCACGCGAAAACACGAAAAAAGGACCCATTTTCGATGAAGATCTAGTTCACTTGAGGTACGGAAAAATCAAAAAGTCAAATGATTGTAGCAGAAAAAATATCATCGTTTCAAATGATATTTTTTTCCGTGACTGTCGAATGAATGCGTGGATCAAGAATGCGATGCTTCAAAAAGTATCATTTTGTAAAATTTTATGTCGACGACTATCACCGTTCGCAACACTGAACTTACCACGCATGGTTCTGGAAACGTTTTAAATCTAGCCACCACTGCTCTAAGCAGCGATCTGCACCCTTTTACTTTAACATCGTTGCCATGCCAGCGTACTTGCTGTGACTGGGCGCCTGGTAGGACGATGACGACTGGGACGAGGTGGACGCTAGATGCAGGGAAGACTTCCCACGACCACTACCACCGCCCCCACCACCTCCACCGCCTCCTCCACCACTTCCACTTCCTGCTCCTCCGCCACCACCACCAGCACTGCTACCGGCACTCGATTTCGTGGATTTCTTGTTGGCGATCCGGTCTTGCAGCTTCTTCAGCAGCTCCTCGATGTCATCCAGCGAGTAGGTGTACGCCAGCCGACAGTGCTTGGTCTGCAGGCCACCATCGGCTAGATGCTTTACCGCGTGCTTCAGACAGTAGATGCGCTCCTCCTCGTCCACCGTCGTGTTGTCTTCGTCCCCTTCCTCGTCGTCGTCGTCCGACCGGGTCACCTTTACCTTCACCAGCGAAAGGTAGAGGTTCGCCCGGCACCGCTCGCACTCCAACTCATCGAGCGAGGCGCTCTTCTTCTTCGACTCGATGCGTTCCGATTTGGTTACGCCTTGCTCCTGGAGGGGGAAGCAGATGAGTTAGAGTGTTTGGAGAGAGAGAGGATGTGGTTAGTATAAATGCGTTGGTTAAGTGATGAGTGATTCGTATTTCAAATCGAATCTTCAAAGATTCATTAATATATAAAGATTCACGAATTTTCAATAATTCACAACATTTCAATGATTCATCAATCTTTATAGAAGAGATTCAGATGCATTGAATTATTGGAAAGATTATTTTTCATTATCCTAATCAGTTTTACGCAATGAATCACTAAATATTCAAGAAAGTCCAAGGAATCTCGCATGACTTATGAATCTTCATCATTTTCCTATGATTCTATGATTCATCAATTTTCCGAGAAACATGAATCTTTCGAGAATCATTAATCTTTCGAGAATCATGAATCTTTTTAGAATCATGAATCTTTCGAGAATCATGAATCTTTCGAGAATCATGAATCTTTCGAGAATCATGAATCTTTCGAGAATCATAAATCTTTCGAAATTCGTGAATCTTTGATATTCATGAATCTTTCCAACCGAGATTGAGATGCATTGAATTATTTGAAAGATTCTTTCTTATTTCTTGAATCTGAATCAGTTCAATGAATCTCTAAATATTCAAAAAAAATAATATTCCAAGGAATCTCACGTGACTCATGAATCTTTAGAGATTCATGAATTTTTCGTGAAACATGATTTTTTCAAGAATTATGAATCTTTGAAGATTCATGAAGCTTTGAGATTCATCAATCTTTCCAACCGAGATTCAGATTAATTGAATTATTTGAAAGATTCATTCAGATTCATGAATCTGAATCAGATTTACCCAACACGATTCGTTATTGACATGAAATTACAAAACTGACTTCAGAGACTTCTCTCTTTACTCCTGAATCGCCCTATGCCCACTGAATATGTCTGAAACCTTACCTTTAGCGTTTGTCGATGTAGTTTCTCCTTTTCGTAGATATCGACTATCATTGGATACGCCTGCACAAGCGTATCATGGTTGCTGCGCTGATCGTTCGCGATTGCAAATAGCAGCTGCTCCACCGAGAACATGGTCGGTTCGCAACTTTCCTGTATGTCCTATTAAAAAACATAAAATTAATCATTTATTACACTTCAAACCCAAATGTGTCTATCCTCTACCTACCCTAAAATCTTCCTTGGCCGTGTCGAGCCAACTGTTCGTAGCGAAGTACACGCTCTCCGACACCGCGTACCCGGTGCAAAGGCTCGAGGTGTACGCGCGCGGAAACACCACCACAAACTGGCCCGGCTGCTGCTCCGTGCGGCACAGCGACACGCTCCGGTCCGTCAGCATGTGCGGCGGCACCATCGCCGTATCGCACGGCAGCCAGATCGTCTTGTTCTGGCAGTGCGTCGGCACCAGCACGGTCAGTGCTGCGCGGAAGTTGGCGTTCTGATCGTCCGGCACGCCGTACCAGATCTTGTTCGCGCCCGTGTGCAGATACTCGATCCAGGGCAGGCCGTGCGGATCGCGATACCAGCAGCACGCACTGAACAGCATGCCGACGTGCAGCGTCGGTATCGTGATGCCCATCACCGGGCCGAGCGAGCGCAGTATCGAGCCGCTGTTGTTCGTCAGCACCTTCAGGTTCCACGGGTGCTTGGCGCACGACGAACCCTTCACCTTCGGGCTGGGGAACCCGTACCCGAACGCGCTCGAGTCGATCGAGCCCGAGTGCACGCACACGTGGCTGTCGCGCACCGCCACGTGGCGCCAGTACTCGGCCTCGATTTCCGCCACCGTCGGTTCGCTGTTCCGGAACCACAGCGACATGGTGTTGCGCGCGATGCGAAAGAACTGGTTCAGCGGCATGCTGCGCCCCTTCACGATGCACTCCATCGAGCACTCGTCCTCGTCCTCCTCCTCCTCGTCGTCGTTCGAGTCGTCCTCGTCCGAGTCGCCGCTGTTGCGGATCTCCGACCCGACGCCCTTGTCCGCGTTGCGGCGCGCCTTCGCCTCCCGCTTGGCCCAGTCCGCCTCCACCTCGTCGAACAGCTTCTGGCGCTCGGCCGGCGACAGCGTATCGTACGGCAGCAGATACTTGCAGTAGATGTCGTCCAGCTTCGAGACGCGATCGTGCGCCGCCTTCGGGATGCACATGTCCTCCGACACGCGGGCCCACTTCTTCTTCTCGATCACCTCCTTCAGCCCGCCGAGCTCCTGCACGGTGTGGTACAGCCGGGGCAGGTCCACCTCCATGCCGCCGATCACCGGCGGCGCCTGCAGATTGATGCTCTGCGTCGCCAGATACTTCTTGATGGCGGCGTACTCCTTCGCGCTCGGGCCCCACCGGTGCAGCATCTTGTGCACGTACTGGTTGTACGCCATGAAGCGCATATCATCCGCGATGCGGCACTCCGGCTTGAAGCTGGCCGGCGGCACGATGCGGCAGATACCGAACCGGGACGCGATCGGTGCGATCCGCTCGATGTACTCCATCGGATCGTGGAACTCCTTTTCGGTCGGCTTGAACACCGGCGCCTCCACCATCTGGGCTGGATCGTCCCGGCGCGGAAACACCGTGTTGTTGTCTGGCTGGGGTGGCGGTACCGTTTCCACACTGCCCCGGCCAGCGCCGGTTCCGCCCTTGGCGTTGCTTTTGCCGCCCGTCGGCTTCGAGCGCTGGGACGAGAGGGACGAGTTGGAGGCGATGCGCGACAAACCGCGGGACATCGGTTCGGCACTGGCCCGATCCTCGAGCGTCGGTGTGCGTGCATCGGTTGAGGGCGCTGGGGCATCTGCCGTCGGTGACTTGAGCCGCGACTGGAGCAGCCCCATGGGGAGCAGCTTCGCCAGCCCCTCCTTGCCGAGGGCGGCTGCCGCACCACCCTGCGCCGTTAGGCTCTTGACCAGCTCCTGCACGTTCATCGAGTCGGGCAGCGTGGTGGGATTGGAGCCCATCTCAGCCTTCGTCACCAGCTTGGCGTGCATTATAACGCGCTGGTTCGGCCCATCGGGCCCCTCCGTTCCGAGCTTGACCGCGACGCCCTGGATGAGCTGATCGGATGATTTTCCACCGGTACTGCCGCCTGCCGTACTGCCACCCGCGGTCGGACCCTGTAGTGGAATGTAAAACGTCTGTCCACCGGCACCACTACCACCAGCACCACCGTCCGCCTCGGTATCGCTCGCTTCCTGCTTCACCGTCAATGGTTTGTCCTCGTCCTTCCGATCTGCGTCCTCTTCGGTTGCTTTCGCTTTCTCCTCGGCGGTGGCGGGAGCTGAACTGGATCCTCCCGCGTTGTTTGCTTTGCTCGCTATGGCGGGTGGTTTCTGAAAAGCCGCTTTCTCGTCCGCCACGGGCGTTGCATCACGCTTGGTAGTTGGTTCATCGCGGGCGGACGAATTGCACGACTCCCGCCGACCGCCTGCCCCGGTAGCTGGTCCGTGCTGCCGGCGGAACGGTGTCGCCACCGGCATAAAGTCTTCCTCCTTGTCGAACGAGTACACACTCGTTTCGTTGACGGGCGAGAAGGCGCCGAACTTGTTGCTGCCGCTCTGTGCGGATGCTGCTGCTCCCGGGGCACCACCGGAGGGACCTTGACCGGCCGCTGGCTTCGTGGATGGCGATGTTGTCGGTACGCTTTGGCCAGCTGCTGGGCTGGTGGTCGTCTGTGCCGCCGGTGATTGCTTGGCGGCCATTGCGTCCTGCTTGTAGACGGGCGTTCGTCCCGTTGCATTCCGGTAGATTGGCTTCCGTTCTCCCGACGTCGTTGTGGTCGGTGTGGTGGCGGTGGCACGCGGTGCAGTCTGCGTTGTCGTCGGTGTTGCGGGTGTTTCTGCTTTGGATTTTCTCGGTTCCTTCGGCTTCACGGTTGGAGTGGACGCCGAAGGTCCTCCCCCTTCCTTGCCCGATTGTGCCTCACTGCTTTGCGCCTTTGCCGGAGTGCTTTCCTTATCGTTGCCGGCCGGTTTTACCTCCTGAGCGGATGGGGCGGCCGATTGCTTCTGCCCCTGGAACGGTGTCGTGTCCTTTTTCTCCCCCACCACAGTAGTTGCGGCGAGAGGAGAAACAACTGGAGCGCTCGTAGGGGTACGATTCTGCTCTTCCTTGCCCCGACCGTTGCCGTGGGCGGGCGTGCTGATCGGCGTTGACGTGGAAGCCATCATTCCTGCCCAACCCGAGCCGGACGCCGTCGTAGTGGACGCTTGCGCGGTGGTCCCGGCCGGTGCGGAAGCAGTAGAAGCCGCCGCAGCACCCGTCACCGGGGGCGGCGGTGTACGGGCGCCCGGCTCCAGCAGCTCCAGCTCGTCATCCTTCAGGTCGTCCTCGATCGGCGACCAGGACGATTCGTAGATCCACTTCTGTATCTGCTCGTGCGTCATGTTCACCTTCGCCTTGCGGCGATCGCGCGGCGACAGATTGCCACCGAGCAGCGACTCCGTCAGCACGGGCGGCCCCAGCGGCGGTTTGTGGACCGAGCCACACTTCCCCAGCGTGCACTTGGTGTCGAGCGGGCCGGAACTCTGCGCCAGGCTGACGCTAGCGATGCCGAAAATCTTTTCCGACTCCTCCTTGCTCGGCAGCAGGTTGCCGAGCAGGGACGAGTGGGCGGCCGGCTTATCTGCCCCGATCGGGTCGCCCGAGGCGCACTTCTCGAACGCTTTCAGAAAGTCCGCATCGTCCAGCGGAAGGGTAAAGTCTGCCTTCTGGGTGGCGGAGGTGGATTGGCCGGCGGCATTTGCAGTATTTGCGGCCGCATTCGTCGTGCCAGAGCGATTGAAAGGCATGCTACCGTGGTCGGTCGGTTGGCTGGACGCGTTCGCTAAAGGGTGGTGGTAAGCATCGGTGGAAGAAGCATTGTTCGCCCCCGGCCCGGCAGCGTTCGTCGCCGTCCCAAGCGACGGCTTTATGGCACGGGTAAAGGGAGCTTGCTGTTGGTGGAGTGCTTGCGTCGGTGACGTCACCGGCGACGCGTGGTGCAGAAAGGACGACGTTTGGTAGCTGCTCGGCACGACGGTCGGTATGTTGAGCATCTGCGGGATCTTGATGGGGCTTTCGGCCGGCTCGACCGTGGTCGACAGCTGCGTATTGTCCATCGATTTGTTCAGCCGCGACAAATTCTGTCCCTCCGAGGTGGTGGGACTTTTCAGATGATCGGACGACAGGGCCGGAGATTCGAGTGGACTGCTGGTGGTCCCACCACCTTTCGCATTCAGCTTGGTGGGAGTGCGTGGAACGGTACTACTCCCCCCAGTGCCCGGGACAACATTCGCTGCCGTAGTACCGTTTTGTTTCATTGTCCCAGTCGGGGAGTTTATGCTGGCGGCTGCCGCTGCCGCTCCAACCAGCGATCCCTTTTTTGTGGCCGCTTGTTGCCGCTGCACCGGCGGTTCCTCGACCTTGGCCGACTTCCTTTCTCCGCCGTCCTTTTTGTCGGGCGAGCAAACCTCCTCGGTGGATTTACCCTCATCCGACACGTTCGCTTTCTTCGCATTCTTGCGCCCGGCGGGTTGTTTGGCCGGTGCTCCCGCTTTTGCTTTGGCCGTCTGTCGGCGCGCCTGCTGCTGCTTGCGCTGAAACTTGCTCGCCAACGGCTCTTCGTCCGAATCGCTAAAGCTTTTTTCGATTACCTTCGTCTCATCGCCGCCCGTTTCCTTTTCCACCTCGTCCTCATCCACCGACCGGGCGGCTGCGGCTCCCGCTTTCCTTTTCGCCTTAGCTGCCGACGGTCTAGCGTCCCGCGTCTTGCCCGCATTCGCCTTCAGCTCGTTCTCCATCCGCTCCATCTTGCGCACGTTCGGCAGCTCGAGACTGTCCAGCGAGGACGCATCGTCGTCTGATTTGTCATCGTGGTTGAGCTTTCGCCCGATCAGCTCCATGTACAGCGTGGCCGCTTCCTTCGTTTTGCGCGACGGGCGCGACGTGCTGAGCGATTCGACCGGCGTCGAGGAGGCCGTTTTCGGTTTTTTCTCCTCCACTTCCGGGGAAAGCGTACCGTCGCGTCCGGCTGCATCCGGCGCTGGCGTTTCGCGCTTCTTTCGCCCGACCGTCGCCGGCTGCTTTCGCTCCGTCGCATCCGTCGCACCTTCCACCTTCGGTTCGCTGTGTGGGGCCTCTTCCTCTTTGGTCGACTTGACGGCGGGTTGCTGCGTTTGGGCGACCGGTTCCTTCCGCTTCCGTCCTCGCTGGGCCGGTTGCGGTTTTGTAGCTTCTTCCGCCTTTTTCGGCAGCACTTCACGCATCTCGGACTTGCGGGAGCTTATATCCGACCGCCGGCTGACGACCGACTCCGAACGGCGCGTCTTCTTGTCCGGCATTTCGTCCGGATCCTTGTCCAGTGTGGCGGCCGGTTCCGACTTGCGGCTCCTACCGGAACGCGTCGTTTTGCCCGCCTCGGGGGAAGTCCTAACCGCCCTGTCCGACGCACGTTTCTCGGTGCGAGTGGTCCGCGACAGCGGCTCGTCATCGTCGGAAGAAAAGTCCACTCGATCCGGCTGCTTCTGTTGCTGCTTCTCCTTTGCCGGTTTCGTCGCAGCAGGCGACTTTTCGGGCGTTGCTTTAGTTGCCACAGGGGGTGGATTGCGCAGAGCGGACAGCCGTGTCGTACGCATCTCTTTGCCCTCCGTATCGGGAGCGACCGTCGCCGCGGGCTGCTGTGTGGGTGAACTTTTCGGCGTTTCTTTGGCCGTTTTCTTCGAATTAGCGGCGGCTGCTGCTGCGGCTGTACGCGTTACACTCTGCCTAGAAGCGTCCTCAGTAGGCGTAGCAGGTGGAGTAGTTGCTGTCTTCGCCCCCTTACCACCAGCTTTACTTTCAACCGATTTTGCCGGTGAATCTTTGCCTGTCTCCGGATCTGGGCCACCTTTCGATGAATCACGCTTCGTATTGCGCGGAATTTTGGCCGGCGAACCTTTCCCGCTCTCGACCGCCGGACTGGAGGCGTGCGAAGCTGCCCCGGACCGCAGCCCACTTTTCCGTCTGCCAACGTTTGGCTCTTCCTTTTCGCCCTTTTTGCCCGGCTTGCCTTCTTGCTCGTCCTCCTTTTCTTCATTGTCCGAACTTGCCTCGTCTTCGTCTTCATCGTCTTCCTCTTCCTCCTCCTCCTCCTCCTCCTCTACCACATCTTCCTCTTCCTCTTTCGGTCCAGCTTTCGAAGGAACGGCCGAAGAGAGTGTCGATATTGCCACTGTCCCGCGGCCACTCTGCCTCTGGCCCTGGCCCGTCGCACGCAGCTTAGCAACGCGCTGATCGTGGTACTTCTTACGCAGCGCTTGCATCTTATCCTGCGTACGCTTTCGATCGGTTCGTGACTCGGCCGGGGTCGGATGTTGCTCGGCCCTTTTGCGCACCGCAAACGGCATGTACGATGTAGCAGCGGGTGCTACAGTTGCCTTGTCCTGGCCGGTTGATTCCTGTGCAGTGGCTTTCACTTGCGTTGCTGGCGTTTGTTTGGCGCCTTGGGCCGGCTTGGAAGAGCTCGTAGCAGGATTGCTGGCGGATGCGGCCGTTTCGTTCGTGGACGCTACGGCCGGTTTCGGTTGGGGAGAGCCCTTTAGTTTGGAGCTGCCGGAGCCACCCGCTGTGGCTGATGATCTTGCTCCACTGGTTGTGCCACTGTTTCCGGCGGCAGTGGTGCTTGATTTGTTGAAAAAGTCCAACTCCGGCGGCAGTACCGGCGTGCCGCGGAAGCACAGGAACGTAAGAAAATCGTCCGTGCTGGGGCGCATGTTGGGCAGCAGTTCCGGAACCTGTGCAGTGGCGTCCCCTCCGGTACCGCTGCCGGGACCGGTCGGCGTGGTGCCATTGCCGGCGCCGGAGTGCGTTGCCCGATTCGGCCCGTCTTTGCCGGGCGTTGTTGGTGGGGCAGACGAGTAGCTAAGATAGGACGAGGAGGCCGTCCCTTGGCCCTGGGCAAACTTTCGCTGTGCATGTACCTTCGGACTGAAACAGGAGAACGAAAAACATTAACAACTGGCATGGCGAATGAAGCACAATTGCACCCACCGTTTCGGGATTTCCGGTGGCGAAAGATCCCGCTCGGGCGCTACATTCGGCCCATTGGTGCCGCTGCCGGAGGATGGATTGGAGCTGCCCCCACCGGCTGCTTGTGCGATGGCGGTCACCTTACGCCGGCGCTTGCCTTCCTTCGAAACGACCATCCTCCCGCAGGGGTCGCAATTCCCCCTTCCGCTTACAATCCTACAAACGGTCCCCGGTGCTGCTGCTGCTGCGGAAAATATGCGGCCGGTATTGTGCCGTGTGCTTTCCTTAGCAAATCGCCAACTGACAGCAACGGCAGCAGTGGCACCAACAGTAGCAGCCCGCGCCTAGCTGCCCAATGCGAAGCGCGACCGGAACGATGCGATGCTGGCCGTTTTGCGGCATGTAGGCGTCACAGCAGCGAACGCGCACCGAACAATTGCCACTTCGCAGCGCACTCTTTGATACCGTCGTCAGCGACTGCCGCCGCGACTTCCACCATTGAAAATCGCACTTTTCACAGCGCGCACACACACACACACACAACAGCAGTACACAGGGTGGATGGAGCGGAGAGGAAAAAGAACTAGAAACCTCAAAACCAACAACCAACGCCAGACCAACGCATCATCAACGCTGCTGCGGCACGGTGTTGCGAGTGGGTTCGATTTTCATCACCCTTCTTCCCTTTCGCACGCACGCACGCACACGGTAGCACACCCGGGGCCCGGTTTCCTTATTTTCGCCTCACACTCGGGGCTTCACTTCGCGGCAGAATATCACTTGGCAGGAGGCAAATAGCACAAACAACGAAACTTTTGCGTTCACGGGTATTATTAGCAAATTGTCTAGAACCTCGGAAGAGAGGAAGCATCACAAAAATGATACCCGAAGGGGAAATTCGCTATCGAATTTGGCATGCGAGGCTTAGGGAGCGTTTAGACCGCTGCCGTACGCGATGGTGAAAAGATGCATCGGATGTTATGTCCCGTTCTAGCGCACGGTGCGAGGCAGCGGTAGCGACTGCTTCCAGCCGAGAAGTTGCACAGATTCTCGCGTTGTGCTCGCGTCAGCTCTTGCCGAGGAGTGTAGACGCTGCTGAAGCGGGACAAATTCCCGACGCGCAGAACTTTGACATCTGAAACGAACTGTCAGCGACGCCATTGTTGGCCAGTGTTGCCAGCACAGAGGAAGGAATGTTTATTTTTGCATAAAAAAATGAAAACCCCATCAAGTAATTTATGCAAGTGCTCAATAAATTAAAATTGTATTTATTCGAAGATAGACCGACAGCAGTTTTACTTTTCATGATTTTTTTCTAAATTGCGCTGCCGGATGTCCACCTCGTCGATGAATTCCAGCGATCGACCATGGTGCGCAGGGATTGTCATGTGTCAAAAAATGGCAAATCAGATTGCGTAGCAAAAGCGTCCTTGGTACGGTTTTATTTCTGATCTCAAATAAATTCGCAAGTCCAGCATTACTTTCTGTTTCGATCCGGCAACACCGGCACTCGTTTTAAGCTGCTTAAACACTCCACACAGCTAGCAAATACCGATGGCAGACAGTGCGGGAGAATGGTGCCTGATCGAGAGTGATCCCGGCGTATTCACAGAGCTTATCAAAGAGTTCGGTAGGTAATTAGTGGTTAAACAAAATCCGGCGAAAAAAAAAAACATTGGCAAGATGGTGTTTGATGAATTTTAATGAAACATTTCGTTCCCAACACCCCGCAGGCGTGGACGGTGTTCAGGTGGAAGAGCTGTGGAGTTTGGATGAGAACAGTTTCAAGGATCTCGAGTAAGCGCCCGACCCCTAATTCCGGCTCTGTTTCGGCTTCGTTGAAATTCATTGATAATTTCTCTTTTCGTACCCTTTCTCGCTTATTTACAGACCAGTGCACGGGCTGGTGTTTCTCTTCAAGTGGGTAAAGGACGATGAACCGGCCGGATCGATCGTGCAGGACAGCCGGCTGGAGAAGATCTTCTTCGCGAAGCAGGTCATCAACAACGCGTGCGCTACACAGGCCATCCTGAGCATTCTGCTGAACGCAACCCATCCGGACATTAAGCTCGGTAGCACGCTGACAGATTTTAAGGAGTTTGCCTGCACCTTCGACGCGTACAACAAGGGCCTGGCGCTGAGCAATGCCAGCCAGATCCGCACGGTGCACAACTCGTTCGCCCGGCAAACGCTGTTCGAGCTGGACAACAAGAGCTCGGGCAAGGAGGACGTGTTCCACTTCGTCGGGTACGTGCCGGTGGACGGTCGGCTGTACGAGCTGGACGGGCTGAAGGAGGGTCCGATCGACCACGGTGCGGTCGGGCCGGGACAGGATTGGCTGCAGGTGGTGCGACCCATCATCGAGAAGCGAATGCTGAAGTACAGCAAGGGCGAGATCCATTTCAACCTGATGGCCATCGTGTCGGACCGGCAGCTGATCTACCAGCAGCAGATCGATCAGCTGCTGCAGGGCGACGAGTCCGAGATGGAGACGGACGCGAAGCAGGACAAGATCAATCATCTGCGCGTGCTGATCGAGGACGAGGCGGCGAAACGGAAGCAATACAGGACGGAAAACGTTCGCCGCAAGCACAACTATCTGCCGTTCATCGTGGAGCTGCTGAAGGCGCTGGCCGAGAACGGGCAGCTGATGCCGCTGTACGAGAAGGCGAAGCAGCGGGCACTGGAGCGGGAGGCGGCCAAATCGAAGCAATCATAAAATGGTTCCATTCTTTCCTTCGTAATGCATTTTCATTTCGTAATAAACGATTTGCTACAAACGGTTGTTATAAAGCAAGGCAAGTGTTTCCTTTTTTTGTTTCATTTCTGAAGCGAAATATTCGGCGGCTCATTCCGGGGTTGTGCGGATCCGTCGTTTTTGTCTTTTTGCAGTTGATCGAAGCTAAAAGTCGTGAACTCCCTGCTGTAACCACAAAACGGCTGTCAAAAAGGCAAAACAAACGCAAAAAAAACCTTTCGTGAAAACAAATCCACCACAAAAACACAACTGATACTGATAACGTGTCCTGCAGCGCGTTGGGAAGCGTTGATAATAATCGTTTCTTTTCGGAAATATGAACATTAAACCAAGTGGCAGGGAGAAACACTAAACAGCAACCGAAGATGGCCGAAGAACTGGCCCAGGATTACTCCGGCTACTTTAAAGCTTCCAATCTGGATCAGGAGGTAGCTAGCATGAACACTTCCAGAATTTCCAAGCGAAACGCAATAAACACTCTCGACCCGTTTTCTTTTCAGCTTAAGCCAATCTCTGTCGGCATCGACCGGATGATGCTGCGGCTGGAGGAGTTTGAAAATCTGCTCGAGCTGGTAAAGGCCGAATCGAGCGTGGCGCTCACGCAGAACGTGCCGCAGCTGTTGGCCCTCCGGCCAGAGCTGGACGTGCTGTGCGATCGGATCGACAAGCTCGAGCAGTTCGTCGGAATGGTCGGTCGGAACCTGGACGCGGTCGAGAAGCAGGTGCAGATCGCGGAGGAAGAGCTAGACATTCCGGACAAAACGATCAACGTGCTGCTCAAGTCGCTCAACATTTTCGGCAAACCGAAGCCCTCCGAACGGTTGACGAACCGGAATGCGAACGGACTGTACGAACCGGTCGCCGTGTTTAAGACGGAACAGTACTTTCGACCAAACGGGCCGGAACAGAAGCCGATGGCGGAAAAGGAGGGAAGCAAAGAGGAACCGGTATCCTCCGGTGAAGACTGTGATACTGGTACGCCGGAAAAGTGAAAAAGAAACTTAGCGAGGGGAAGGGATTTCCACTGTACGGACTGAAAATCATGCAAAGAAGACAATGAATGGATTGCAATAAGCCTGGTTTAAGTGTGCGAACAGAATGATGTTCAGAAATTATATTATAAAATATTTAAAACCGCAATGGAATGATTGTGAAGCAAAGGAAAGATGTAATAATGATCTGTGCCCTTTTTAGAAAAAGCAGCAATATATACTCGTATTTATATTTGGGGCCATAATACTACAATAAAACGTTCTTTACTGGATCACTGGAAATCTAATTTGTTGCGCCGAATTTTTTTTTTTGATTTTCTTTCTCCCTCTCTCCTTTTGGTTTTCGCGTTTGACAGTTTGTCAAACGTCAGCACGCGCTGCTGGAGGTTTGCTATTTTCTAACCGTGCGCCGTCGAAGGCCGTGAGGGAAGAGCGGTGGGAAAATTGCTATCACACACCGACGACAACGACACATGCACAGTCGCTCATCCACGCACAACACAACACAACAACATTCCGAGCAGTGCAAACACCAGTTGAAAATCGTTTGTTACTGTAAAGTCGCAGTAAAGAAACGACGAAGCAACGAAGCTGTATTTACCACACATTCCAGCAGCAGCAGCAGTAGTGGTGTTGTGGTGGTACAAATTGTTGCGCAGGCTGGTGGTGTGTTCCGTACCCCGAAACCCCGTACACTAGCGAATGCGTTGTCGTCGTCGAACCTTGAGCGAGTGGAGTGAGGTGGTGGCAATCCAGATGGGTAATTAGTGTGCAGGGGTGTGAGCGGTGCATGCGATAGGCGCGATAAGACCGTGATAAGACAGGTTGAACGGAACGGGATTAGAATTCAACACACAACCAGCGAGTGGTGCGCGCGCGGTTCGCTATCGTGTATATATCGTCGCCGTGCTTCCGGTATGAACAACTGCCCAACAACATCCAGCACACTTGCCCAAGCGCTACCATATGTTGCAAATTGCCGATAGATACCGGGGGGTGAAAAGACCGCTGCATGCTGCCCGGTGAACGTTGAGGCAAACGTGGCAAGTATTACGTACGTACCCCGATTTCGCGAGGCTGCGTGTGTGGGGACGAATGCTAACCGAGTTGACCTTTTTCCTTCGTTTCCATAGGAACGTTCAAACAAGAACAACACACGCACAGTACGCTTTGGAACACGGCACAATCATCTTACCCCTCGCGCAGACTTATGTGATAGCTTTCTGCAAGCTTTCGAATGCATTTAATGCCAGTGAATTGGATTTACCTTCTACGCCCGAGGCGCGTGCAGATTCCAGGTAGATTCCTATAGGGTTAGTACAGCTTTCAGCAGCAAAATCCAGTTTGGAGTATTTTCTGTGCCATCGGACGAGTCACATTCTGCCCTTAAAAGTTAGCAAACGCGTCCCAGTACCAGGCGTACTAGAACCATAGCAAGAAAACATGGTCAACATCAAGTATGAACGAGTGAAGCAAACGACGGATCAGGAAGGAGCCGGTGGCGGGCTGGAGGAAGAAATAGAGCTCGAAACCAACAGACGATCGGACCACGGTCAGTACCACCAAAGCAACAACAGTCTGCACGCCAGCTATGGCCACCACAACCAGTACATCGTCACCACGACCGCCGGGGGCAGTAAAAGTTACGCGGACGGTGGCGGGGGCGATACGCGCAAGAAGCACGCCTTCACGAACCGGATCGTCGTAACGCTCGTGCTGATCGTTTGCTACTTTTCCCTCTCGATCGGGCTCACCTTTTACCAGCGGCATCTGCTGCAGCACTTTAAGCTACCGCTGTTCGTGGTACTGTACCATCTGGTAATCAAGCTGCTGCTGGCGGCGGCCGTGCGCGCCGTGCTGCGTTGTGTGACGCGCAAACCGCGCATCCTGCTCGACTGGCGGACGTCGGTGCGCAAGATACTGCCCACCGGGTTGGCCAGCGGGATCGATATTAGCTTCTCGAACTGGGGTCTCGAGCTGGTCAAAATATCACTGTAAGTTTGGGGGAGTTGGATGGAAGTGGCAATGGGTCATGAAGGTAAGAAATTCATTTGCTTTGTTTTTTTCATTCCCTATCAAGGTACACAATGACCAAATCCACAACGATCGTCTTCATATTGATATTTGCCATACTGCTGAAGTTGGAGAAGAAGGTAAGACAAAAAATAGATACTCCCTTCCCCTTGATATATTAATCGATTGCATTTTTTTGCACATTATCAAATAGAGCTGGTCGCTTGGGGCCATTGTCGTCATGATCTCCGGCGGACTGTTCATGTTCACCTACAAATCGACCCAGTTCGATGCGCTCGGCTTTTCCTTCCTGCTGTTTGCCTCCCTTTCGAGTGGCATCCGTTGGACGTTTGCGCAGCTGATCATGCAAAAGTCGAAGCTCGGTCTGCACAACCCGATCGATATGATATTCCACATGCAGCCATGGATGATACTGTCCGTACTGCCGTTTACCATCGGATTTGAAGGTATGGCTCAACCGGGCTTTAGAGTGGCTTAGCAGGGTTTTTGAATTTTCCCGTCCTTTTTTTTCGCAGGACGAAAGCTTCTCGAAGGTTACGACCTGGTGCAGCAGCTACCGTCGGCCGTTGTGGTCGATATGTGGGCGAAAATTTCCATCGGAGCGTTCATAGCGTTCGCGATGGAGGTGAGCGAGTTTATGGTCCTCACCAACACCTCTAGTCTGACCCTGTCCGTTGCGGGCATATTTAAGGTAGGTACCCAAATCTTTTCTATTATATTATTGTAGAAAAATCCATTTATTTCATAAGGTAAATCCGGTTAGTACAGTGCCAACAAAAACTCAAATGCAAAGGAACTGTTGGAAATGGTGAAAAAATTCATCGCGTTGCCTCCAAAGGAAACGCGCGCTAATTGTGTCCCTTTAAGCTTGTTTTTCCTCCGCTGCCGCTGGTTCGGCTATGGGAGCGGATGGTGCTTCTGCTGCTGTGGTACCACCACCAACAGCAGCAGCAGCACCAGTCGCTTCGGTCCGCAAACCCCGTATGCTGATGTCGTACACGATTTCCTCTATCTTCTTCACATCGTACTTCAGTGCGTCGAAGCGTTTGCGCAGCGAATCGTTCTTGAGATTCAGCAGCCGGAAGCCCGAGTTGAGATCGGCGACAAACTTGGAAATCGTCAGCGGCTTTTCGTAGTCACCCAGTATAACCGAGTTGACGGCATAGCGGCTCTGAAAGCGGATGGAAGTTCGTTCGTTGTACTTGTAAAGCCAATCTAGGGTACGAAAACGGTTTTTTTATGGGATTACTTACCAACTCCGAGGCGAGCTGCAAAATGCCAACCAGATAGTCTTCGATGTCCAGATGGAATCCTTGCTGCTGACTGACGGACACTGGAACAAGAGAGCACATACATAACCGATTTAACAACAGTGTCTAAATTTGCTTCTATAAGATTGGTTAGACCACACTTACAGCCCAAAATGTCTGCCGCCGTATCGCGCGTGACGAGGAATCCTTTCTCGAGATAAATCGTCAGGGCGATCAGAAACACAATGCGCTGCGTCATGTAGTGCCAGTGGTCATGGTACCGGTAGTACTGTCCGGCTGGGATGAGTGCGGCCAGCTTTGCGTACCCTTCGCGACAGGTATCGAAGAAGGTGCGCGCCTTCGCGCAGGCCGCCGACACGTCGGCGATGCTGCTGTGGATGACTTGCAGCGCGATGGCCGCTTCCTTCGCTGCCTGATCTATGTCCCGGACGATGTCACGTATTTCCTGGCATTTGAAGAGGGAGGGTTAAGAGTTGTCTGCTGACTGGCCGGTTGTTGGCAGCTGTTTCCCCCCGCATTCCACACTTACCGTACGCAGCTCCTGCTCCTTCACGAGATAATCGTTGAAGCTGTCGAATATGTTCTTTACGTTGTTCTGCATTGTGTTGGGTGGGTTTTTGTTTTGCTTGCAAGGAAAACAATGCGTTGTAAACTGCGTTTGAGCGCAAAACAGACGTGTTTTGTTGGTTGGCGGTGTGTTTTGCGTGTGTATGTTCGTACGCCGGTGCAGCGTTGTTATTTTGACAGTGCGCTACAAACCCAAGGTGACTTGACACAAGGTGTGAGCGAAGCGGTATTTACAGTGAGTCTCACAAAAGTGTGCACTGCATTCTAGCAATTGCCAAATATTGGGGTATAATTTATATTTTTTTTGTTTAATTGCCGGAACTAGCATATTTGGTGTCCAACCTTCTTATTATTTGTTCTTCTATTCTATTTTGCTTTCATTGCAAACCCGATTTTCCGGAGTAAAGTTTCCCTAATCTTGCCTGAATCGCTCGTCTCTCTCTTTTTACGCGACGACACACGTTGGAAACCGTTCGCTTTTGCCTGCCCTTATTTTGCCCTTATTAAAATTTGATTTAATCTTTAAAATTCTTTTAGCGTAACTGTATTCGTATTGGGCAGGTTAGTGCAGCAGTTTCACAAAAAAAAAAAAAAAAATGCTGGTAAACTTACAATTTTTATTATTGTTCATGATAGTGACATTATTTTGGACGATAAACCATCGTTTCATGTTGTGCTATGTTTTATTTGCCGATTTAATTGTATTTTTTGGGAGATATTCCTGAAAATTCAAACACTGTTTTTGTTCCTATTTACGGCAGGCTGTTCTCCTATTTTCGGCAACGCGAATACGGGTCGGAAAATGGTTTAATCAATGGAAATAGGTAGACAAAACTGTTTAAAACAGTTCTAAACTCTCACTATCGTAAGATTGGTGTTGAAAAGCACTTAAATTATTGATTTTATGTTGCCCATGTTGGTAATTTTGCTGGCAGTTTTTACAGTCTCTTTGATGTGAGTTGCAAACATACAATCAATCCAAAAAGTATTCGTCTAGCTGAATATTTTGCAGGAGCAGGCGAATTATGGCCGCAATAGGCAAGGGGTGGTAAAAGTAATCATGGGGTTTGATAAAGGGACTATCAATGCACACGTACTGCTAAAAATAAGCATTAAAATAGTGCAATAGCAACTAAATTATTTGAAAAATTAAAAAAAGTTATTTGATTGGTGCGCAAAAAGTATTCGTCTATCAGGCTTTTGGCGTAATATGCGTATGAAAACAAACGTTATGGAATCAAAAAATGTCCTGATCTTGTTTCTTATTGCATTTATGACTATTGGTGACTACTTGCACAACGCAAGAACTCATTTGAACCTTTAAAAAGGCGTATTTTTGATACAATCATCCTACAAGACTTGTTTCCATTATTCTCTGGTAGAAATATTGCATTTCCGGACTGCGTGGCCAAGTTCCATTGAAAATGGCAACTGATATCATATTGAGAGTCTACTAAATCATTTTCATCAGTTTGGTTTCAGCTGGTTTGGCGTTTTGGGCAAATGACAATGCCCTGTATGTTCTCCAGCTCGACTGTTCTTGAAACATGTGATACATTTTAAGTAAAATTTCTCAGAACTGGGACTCAAAGTACTTAAAAACTGCATTAATATGTTTCACCATCTCGTCTCCTATCATTTTGAATAATTTTTCTAGCTTACCTTACCTCACTGAGCCCTAGTATCATGACTTCATGATGCTACCGTTACACGAGTTTTTGATGTTGCATCTTAGTAGACTGTTTTCGCTATGGTAGACGTCGGCCGTATGACCTTGGCGATTTAAACATGTTTTAATATGTTAGTAGAGCCTAATTTGAAATAAATTCCTGAATTATTTGATGCACCTTAACAGATTTGGTCCCTTTTTGTGTATGATATTATTCAAACAAAACATGATTGTAACAACTCACTCATTCAAGCTATTACATGACCAAATACGATGAAATGCAGCATGACCCATCAACTAAATGTGACCGATCTCTTTTCCTGATCTTATTGGCCATCACAAAATGCACTTATTCCTGGGTAAAGTTTGATTTTTTGGACATTAAACCGCTTCTATCGTTAGATTAACCGCCAAATATGGCTGCTTACATGGCAGTTTGTCACACAATTAGTATCAGAAAAATGGCCAAACTCTGATCAAATGAAGGAACGAGGCCTACCACATATTTTGTAACCTTTAAAAATGGGTAGGATAGGTTATGCATAAATTAAAGATACGATTTTCGTCATCAAGCTTCAATCATTTAACTCCCCCGCCTTTAGTGCCTCTCTGACCGCTTGAAGTGCAATTGAAACAACAGAAATGCATTAATTTAGAAGGAAGTCACCAGCAGATTGATAATAATAAATTTAATTCACGTCTACGTAGTGTTTGTCCAGTGTAGATAATTAAAAAGCTAGATGGACGAATACTTTTTGCGCGCCCATCAAACGACTTTTTTTTTAGTTTTTTATGTACTTTGGTTGCTATTGCACTATTTAAATGCTTATTTTTTAGCAAAACGTGTATATTGATGGTCCCTTTATCAAACCTCATCATTACTTTTATCGCCCCATACGTATTGCGGCCATAATTCGCCTTTTTCTGTGAAATATTCAGCTAGACGAATACTTTTTGGACTGACTGTAGTAGGCATTGAAGAAAAGAGACAGTCTGATGGCTATGGAGTACGGCTACCACTGACTTACAAATTATTATTTTTCTCTCAAGTTATTGGATTGTTTATAGTTAAATTAGTGTTATTTGATACAAGAAATGTTGTTTTATGTGTCGACGATTTAAATCAATATTCAGCAAAATCAAAAGTGTGTTATTATTCCAAGTTTCGGCAGGAGCCCAAAGCATTCATCTGTCAAAAATCAACATTTATCGTGTACCTATTTTCGGCAGCATTTAAAGTGAATAATTACTTGTTTTTCATGATTTTTTAATTCTAAACGGGTTAGAATAAATTCTGCAACCATAGAATCTCTCATAAAAACCACACTTTAATTGGTTTACTTTTCTGGTTCTCTTAATATCGAAAACAGCCGAAATTGGCCGATAACAAATCAACCGAAAATGTCAAACTCTGCACATTTTGTTTAATATTTTGAAAAATGTGCAAGGAAATTATTTAAAACCTCGCATATGAATACCGATAAGATAGTGATGAATACCGGATAAGATATTGAGTATCTTCTTCTTCTTTGGCACAACAACCGCTGTCGGTCAAGGCCTGCCAGTACCCACTAGTGGAGTGAGCTTGGCTTTCAGTGACTTTGTGTTACCATAACAGGATAGTCAGTCCTACGTATGGGGGCACGGTCTATTCTGGGCTGGCCCATGACGGGCATGTTGTTACGTCGTACGAGTTGACGACTGTACCACCAGACCGGCGAGTATATCTCTATTTAAAAAATATGTGTTGGGACAATTTTCAACGCGTTTTTGCATGATTACACGTTTTTAGTTACCTTGCCGAAACCAGGTACAATTACCCTATTTGAAATTAAAACTTCAAAATGTCGCGTTTTTCTAAAATGCCAATCTCGTGTCCAAATGACTTATTCGTAGCATAATAGGCAATTATCTGGTCCACAATTGGAATGAAAGGAGGTCCTGTTAGTAAAGCCAAAACAAATAATTAAATTGTTTTTTTTTTTGCATTTTTTTTAATTCCAAGGAAATTTGCCAACTGATACTCGCGGTGGAGTTGAACGACGAACATCTCAGCACGGTCAATGTACTCGGGCTGGTCATGTGTCTGGGCGGTATCTGCTGCCACGTGGTGCATAAATTCCTAACCTACCGGGATGAAACGACCAAATCGGCGCTCTCCTCGCTAGACAAATCCACCGGTGGCTACCTCGAGGACCACGACGACGAGGACGACGACATGCGCCCATCCGCTGGTGGATTGGTAGGCAAAAACGGTAGCCTCAAGTTCGGCAATGGTGGCACCGGGGGCAGTGTTGGTGGTGGTGGTGGTGGTGGTGGTAGTGCAGCTGGAGTACGGTTCAAGGGTGGTCAGTACCGACCGCTGCTGGTGAACGAGGCACGCGACGCGGACGACTCGGACCATCTGGTGGTGGAGAACCGGAACTACCTGTCGGACGACAGCGAGCAGGAGGAGAACGGTACGCAGGACGTGCTGTTCGACATACTTAAGCGCCGCGAGCGATAGTCATTCCAAGGAAGGGAAAAGAAGGGGTTGGGGGTGTAAGGGTATGATTGTTGGATAGAGCATTTTTTAAGTTGTTATTTGTTGTAGTTTTGCGTAAGCGTAATGCTGCTTCAGGGCGCTCTGCTGCTTTCCGTGTAGCAGGCATTATTCCAGTCACTTGAATTGTATAGTGTACCATTATTACTTAATTTTGAAGCTACCATGCATTTCCGCAAAAACAAGTATTCACATTTCCATGCCATATACATGTCGATGTGTGTAGGAAGCCGATTTTAAACAGGTTGTTTTATTATTATTATTATTGGGGGTTTGTTTTATTATCAACGCTTAAGCGGGGCGTGGGCACTATTTTGTGGATTAAGCAAATGTATGTGATGTATGTTTTTTTGGTCCTTTTCTTTGTTTGTGTTTAAATTAGACTGAATTTAAAATTAGCAAAGCTTAGTTAGTATAAGGAGTGTGTGAGTTAGCACAGAAGCGGCTTATTGAATGACTGATGTGCATTGTGGGGGAAAGGGTTTGCCGCTTACGGTATAGTTTGTGTACTACTACTACTACTACTACTACTTACCCCTTTACACTCTGATACCTACGTGAGGTCTGTGTGAGACGATCGACTAGCAAATTCAAACACTATTCCAAGCCAGTTATCAATTCCCTTTCAACCTTTTACCAGAAGTACCGAGAACCTCCAGTGAGGGCACCTGAGTGAGTGGAACATAGTCAGCGGTCAACGCAGTCAATCCCCCGCCGGATTTTTATTACTGTATAGAAGGAATTAACTAATAAAACTGGTTTGCTGGTACGAAAAATAAAACGTACCTTATTTTTTTACGTACACCACTTACCTCCTACTGGTGGTCGAAACTGATGCAGAAAAAAACACAAAGATAATTAAACACTTAACAAGCAATCAATAGGAGGGAACTCAACAAAATGGGGGAACATTTTCCAAAAAAAAAAACGGTTTTATCAGAGCTTATTGCATTTGTTGATTTTTGTTTTAAACGAATACTAAATACAAGGAATTATAACCACACGCCACACAGAGGTGGTCGAGAAAGAGCTAATCTAATTTACCACCAGTAGAGCAAATCATAAAACTTATATCCTTGTGTCTGTGTGTGTGTGTGTCTACACCAATGTGAAGTGAAAAGAAAAATAATAAAAAAAAATCATTCACAACAATAACGGTTTTTTTTGTTATACTTTTATTGCGTCCGATACATCCATTTGTTCGGAGTTAGATTCATTTGTTTTTCTGTTTTATTCCATTTTCTTTCTTTCTTTCTTTTTTTTTGGTTTTGTTTTTCGCTTTTTGCATAACACTCATCCGGATTGGTTTTGTTTTGTTTTGTTTTGCTCTTACTTGGATTTATATACCTATATATGTGTATGTCTAGTTTTTTCCCCAGTATTTCCATTTACTCCGTTACTTCATGAAAGTTTCTTTTCACCGCGTTTCATATTTATGATGATATTCATTTAGCTTGATTCAGTGTTTCCCCCCTCTAATCACTACTACCTTCTTCATCACTTCACCATCTGTTTGATTTTGCTTGTTCTCATGCTTTTTATTCCATTCCAACACTTGCATGTTTTTCTCCATTCTTTTCTTTGCGCTTCATTAGTGTTAGAAGGGTTTGATCATCTTGTCAACAGTCTGAATTGGTCTGTTGTTTCACTTTCCTTCCCTTTTATTACCTTTCTGTTTTCGGGGTGTGACATTAACATTTTTGCTATCCGTCGTATATTGGTTGGGGGGAAAGTGGAAGGGAATGGGAACGAACTGGCCAGGGGGAGGGGGGCAGGGAAGGCGCGATAAACACTCATTTCACACACCTCTTACACACAACATACCACATATGGGCGATATATAACCTACCAATGGTAACAGATACACACGTTGCTCCAGCCCAAACTACTACTCTTTAAAGCTAGGTTTCGCTTTTCCCCTAGTCTTTGCATGCTTTTGTCGTAACAAGACGATTCTTGCCAATGTTTTTTGTTCCTTTCCATTTTCATATTTTTGTGTGATGTTTTTTTTTATTTTTCTATTCTTATTACAACTTTTTTCTTGTGTGATTCGTTTCACGTTTTCCGATCGTTTCTAATGCTTTGTTTTCTTTCTCTTTCCTTTTCATTGGTACAGTCGATTCGATAATGTTTTCGCTTTTTTTCCTCACATCGTATTAATTTGTGTGTGTGTGTGTGTTTTTAATTTCTTCTACGCTTATGACTACAACACTTATCTGGCATGCAAATGGGAGTTCAACGACTATTAGATTCCAACTCCGAGTGGTGGAGTGGGTTTTTATTTTTGCCATTTTCCCCTTCTGACACAGCAACTGTCTTCTTATTGGTGTGGTAACATTTGTTCAAACCATGGACGGAGGGAAAGTAGTTCAACGTTTCCCTCTCCCATTTTCCACCTCATTATAGACTTCAATCGTCCTTATTTAGGTGAAAAAAAAAACAAAACGTATGGAGTTGATGAAAGAAAGGGTGCAAAAAATGACCAAAGGACAGCCATAGTGCGATTATCATTCTCTAGCCAGACCGGCTGGCTTTAGTTTAGTTTGAGAGCTCGTATGAGTAGCTCGTGACACAAGAAGAAGAAGAAGCATGGTGAGAAGATTTGAAAACCGATCCAAGCAAACAGCGCAAAATTCGTGATTTCGTTCCCCCTTTTTCTAGCCTGTTTTAGTGTGCTGCAAATATGTTTGTGTTTCAGTCCTTTTGTTCATAAATTATCGCCACGTTCTTCTTACCTTTTTCATGCTGCTAATGTTTTGTTTTTGTTTTTTTTTTCATTTTCTAATTAGCTTTTAACACATCGAAGGATTTGTTTTTTTCTTTTGTATCGTGGAAAGACGTACGATCAATGTGATTTAATGCACAGCTTTTTTCTGTTAAGTTGTGACCTTTCTCTTTCATTTGCTTGTTCTATTTTATGTCATTGTATTTTTTTTTCTCTCTCTGTTTTGCATTATATTCGAATGCACACAGTAAGAAGGGAAATTCGTTTCCTTTGCTTAATGTGTAAATTACATAAAACACACACATACATACACACCCGGGATATTTTGCTACACAAGTAGTTTTGTTGCTTTTTCTTCTCTTCTACTTCTTCTTCTTCTTCTTCTTCTTCTTCTTCTTCTTCTTCTTCTTCTTCTTTTTCTTCTTCTTCTTCTTCTTCTTCTTCTTCTTCTTCTTCTTCTTCTTTTTCTTCTTCTTCTTCTTCTTCTTCTTCTTCTTCTTCTTCTTTTTCTTCTTCTTCTTTTGCGGCGAATTTGATTAGACTCTTTTGCTTTCAGTTTTGTTTTCTTCTGCTAATGCTTATCCATTTAATTACCACTTATTGTAAAGTTTTTTGTTTTGTTTTTTTTTTGTCGTAAACCTTTCTGTGTTCATATTCGATTTGTTTCGCTCGTTTCGCACTAATATCGTCCTATCGGACACATTTCTCCGATCCTTGATCTTAGCTGATATATTGAATGTGTTTTTGTTTAATGTAATGATTTGTTTATTGAATATGATTTCAACAAAAAAAAAACAAAATTAAAGAGCACAAGTTAGTGTTGGAAAGAATAATATATAGTTGATTTAAAAAAAATATGAAAATTTTCTATGACATAATATCGGATGGATTTGGAAAACTGTCGATTTGATGCCTACACAACTAGTGCATATATTTTCCATCGATTTTGATTTAGTTTGCGAGAGTCTTGTTCCTCTTCGTTGCAAACAAAATGGCGACAACACTAAAATCATCTTTAACAAATGTTGTGAAATTGATCAAGATATATTGAATGTTTAAGATGTTTTGCAATGTTCAGTCGTTCGAATGGAAGGTTTTGGTAAAGTGACAGCTGTTCGAGCTTACGAATAAATTGAGCTACATTCTATGTACAGTACAAAGTAGTGTTATTAGTAGTAGTTGTAGTAGTAGTAGTAGTAATAGCATTGTATAGAATAGTGAAGAATTGGTCCATAGTGTGTGTGGGTGTGTGTGTGTATGAGTGTTTTTTCCTCTTTTCCTTCGCATTATGGTCGGAGATTTGTTTTATAGCGAATGTGATCGAACTTTGCTATTTAAGAAGAGAAAAAAAACTTTAAAACGTTAACAAAGCTGAAAGGAAGCAGATAAGTGTTGAAAATAATCTCTAAAAGGAGAAAATAAGATAAAAACATAGATAGAAATAGAAGGATTTCAATAGATTGCAATGAAAGGTTACACTAACAAGAATAAACTTATTACTGAAAAGAAGATAACGAGAAATATCAAAACATTAAAAAATAAAAAAGCAAACGAGAGAGAAGAAAGTACGAAGTACGAGCAAACTAGAAAACATACAAAAACAAGACACAAGAAAAAAAAGACATCATAAAGAAACTGTTCTTCTCATTTTGTTCTCTATTTGTTTTGTTCATTTGTTCTCCTACTACACTTTTCACAGCAAGTTTCGTCCGATTCGATCCGATTGTGTTTTTGATTCCAGCTGCAATGCAATGTTGTGTTTCCGTTTTGTTTACATTGTTTTACCAGTTTCTCATTGTTTGATGGACGTTAGAGGGGGGGATATTCGGGTTTTGTTCCATTTGTTGTTGTTTTTTTTTGGTTTATTTAACACACTTAATTTAATGCTTATTCGTGTTGTTGCGCTCGTAAAAGGAGTTGAAGATAGACGTAGTAAAGGTTGATTTTCCAATGGTTTATTCACTGTGATGATGGTAAATTAAAGTATGTAGTACGTAATATGAGACACAACATACACAAAAGTGTAAAGTATGGAAAATTAGGATTTTCATCTTTAATGTTGCTGCTTTTTAGTAGCTGCTACTACTAGTTGTAGAATGGTTCAATTTGGATTCTTTTGTTTGTTGCTTTGTTTGGTCAACATTCTTTTTAATTCTTTTGCTGTTCCTGCTTTGTGACTGTTTGCTGTTCTGTTTGATATTCTATTTTCACCTTTTCACACCATTTTGCATCTTTCTCGTGCCAGACGCGAGTATGCAGTTGGTTTTTTATATGTTTTGCTTTGTAATGTTTAGAATGGCTGGTTCCAAAAAGGGTTTACATGTATGCTTGCTCATTGCTATTGTAGGTTCCTCTGCCACAATGTTAACCACACGTTGTTAACGTTCTGTTTGTGAAGTTCGCTTCCGTATGTTTGATGGATGATTTCAATTTAATCTGTTTGTATTTTATTTTATTATATTTGCTTAGAAAATTTTGTCCGTTTCCAAGCTCCTGCTCCAAATATTCTTGCGTAGTTGAGTGCTCGTTTTTCCCCATACACCTTTACACACATCGGATAAATGGGGGAAGTGAGGGGAGAGGACCGGCTTTACACAAAACACGCTCCAACACCGACTGCGATTGAAGTGGCGTGTACACTTAGATATTAATTTCCGTTTCATTAAAGTTCGTTCAAGTAAGTTTGACGATCGCCACCGCCGAAGGACACCGGAGTGCGTGTGTGTGTGTGTGTGTGAGTGAATATAATAAGTAGGAAAGACTGACTCTACCACGTCGCAAACACTTGCGTTGCAGAAAATGCGTCTAAAGGACAAAGTTACAAATGGGTAAAGAGTGCGGGCTGTGAGTGCTACACTTGGACCAAATTCCTCCTTTTCCCATCCTTGCATCGATTCCAGACCGACCAGTGGAGGAGGGAGGTGGTGAGGTTACGGTCCCAGGATGAAGAGTCGAAAAATACATCTAAAAACAGTTACCAGGATAATTTGCGTTACGTCTGTGTCTGTGTTATGCGTTACGCTTAAACTGTAACGCCAACAGGAAAACGCTCACTGCTACTATTATGTTTCTATTTTACTGTTATGTTGTTGTGTAAAGTTCCAGTTTGTTTGTTTGTTTTTCTCTTTCCTTTCAACGCACTGCACTGTTTGTTACGTCTATTTTGTTGTGTTCTATGGTTGAGACATTTACGCTACAGCAATACACATCTCTCATTTGTTTTTCTATTACACATTTTGTTTACTATTTTGACGTAAAAGTCAGAGAAGGAACGACGAGAGGGAAAGGGGGAGGCTTCTTAGCCGCGTTTAACGCTATTGTACGTCGGCTACACGGCTGTTTGCTCGTACACATACACACATCACACAGGCACACTGAAACGTGCGCACAAAACACGCCCCAAAAGCCAACTATTTATGCGATATTTTCTATTGTTTTTGTTTGTTTTGTTTTGGTAATTGTTGATTTCTAAGCTGTGCTAAGATGGGAGTATCATGTTTCCGTTCCATTCGATTATTGGAGGAAAGTGAAGCCAAAAAGGGAGGGGGGACCGGTTTTAAAAAGAGTTTGTTTCAAATCACAAAAACCAAAAGAGCAATAAAATAGAAAAGATATGGGAGTTATCGATGAAACTAAAGCAGGTGAAAGGTAACAAATATTTAATATATTATTGCTCAACTTAAACATACTAAACATATAATAAATAACACTTTTTTGCCAAAGTGTGGCATTGTTTTGATTCGTTTTGTTTTTTTCTTCTTTTGCGCTAGTTAATTCGAATTTTGCTTCTGTTTCGCTTCCGCTATTATGTGCTTACCTTTGTTTCTTTATTGTTCTAATTTGTTGTCTTTTTTTACTATTTGTTGTTGCTCGTTTCTTGTTTGATTGGATCGAAATAGCTACACTAAAACGGAAGAGAGTTTCCTATTTTCTTCACGCACCACTTTTCACAGTCAATTCACATTACAAAACTTTTTTTTTTATGGAAAAGTATTGTGTTTTTGTGTGGAAGTTTATCTGTTTGCTTAGCTCCAATGGGTTTCTAATGTTCGCTTTTTTCTTTTTTTCTTTCTTTCTTTCTCTCTTTCCTTCTTTTTCTCTCTATTGTGCTATGCGCCCTACAAACCAAGGTTATATGTATTGTTCATGTCGTTTACTATTTCTTGTTGGTTTTGCATGGTTTTTGGCTGGAAGAGTTGCTTCACACCTTTGCTCATGCCGTTGCCTACTGTTTACTTCTACTGCTTATGTTTCTGTTTCTTTTCCTTAGGCTGGAACCAGCCAGCGTTCAGGTTCTACTGTCTAGCATATTCATTTGTTTATTCCCCGTTTTCTTCTTCTTTTCTCTTTCTCTTTCTCTTAACACAAAACTTTCCCCTTTTTGTGTTTCTTTTTTTTTTTGGAAAGAGTTCTTGTGTGCTGTTTTCTTCCACATTAAATTATATGCATTTGAAGTAGGGGCAAAAACGATTTCTATTCCCGCACATTCCGAGTGCAGACGAATATGGGAAGGCATAATTTGTTAATGTCAAACAGAAAGAAAATTAGACACACACACATACGTGCGCATACACTTACATTCGAGGAATACCAGCTCCTTATAGTATAGTAAAAAGGGACGAATGTGACGTGTTTAGTAAGTGCAATGATTTAAATGATTGATATAGACTCGATAGAACGATGGTGCGATGTAGAATGGCGAGAGATAAATTGATCGTGGTGTATGCAAAGTGAAGAGTTGATCTTGAGAGATGTAGAGATGTATGTGTGTGTGTGTGTGTTTACATAAGCTCTCCAGTTGTGTGTGTGTGTGTCGGATGGTGTGGGGTTTTCCCCCATTTCGGGCGTTTTTTTATTTTCATTTTCCATTAACTTTTGTTCACTTTTTATCTTTTACATGCATTCCAAATCGCGTGCCCACAAACGTTGCCCTGACTTGTGGTCTTTATCTTCTTCTTTACACCGATTTTAAGCACCGTTTTCTAACTAAAGGAGCGAAGAGGGGACGGGGACGGCGGGGGATGGTGGTGTGTTTTTAGTAGTTTGCCTATCGTTAACCGGGTGTTTTTTTATTAATGTTTTTTCTCTCTCTCTTTCCTTTTATGTCGCTTACGCTCTCTTTCTTAACATTACGTTCTACAATTGCTACAACACCAATGCACACACTTACGCACACTTATCAACGATTGTTGTTTAGTCAATTTAAATATGCTACCACTCACAGATTTATTTGGATTTTTTTTCCGATCTTTCTAGTGTGTTTCGATATAGCTTTGATTATTTTTTCTTCTGATTCTCTTATACCCCCTCCACAGAAAACACACAACAAATCGGGACAAAGATGGGATTTCTTCTCCTTTCTTTTTTCCAAGTGTTTTTTTCTTCTTCTTATTCTTCTTCTTCGATTTCCTAATGATACGCACACACATTGCTAAGGTTTATTCAATTTTGTTTTGTTCTCATTGAAACTGATCAGTTCTTGTATTCTTATCCATAATGCATGATTTTTGTTTGTGTGTGTTTTTGTTGTTGTTGTTGTCTTGTCTACTTTTTGCTTCTCTCTTTTCATTCATCTTGCTTTGTGTAGTTGTTCAGTTCCGTGTACACTCTATAACTCGACTATAGGCGGGAAGCATCGGTGGTAGGAATGAGCAAAAAGGGTTGTTTTTTGTTGTTTTTGTTGTTATTTCTGTTTTCCATTTTTTCTACATCTTCTTCTCTTTTCCAATGTTTCTTCCCCCAAGAAATTTTCACCACTGGAGAATGATATTTTGACCTTTCCCCTGTGCCGGGACAGCCTTATCGTAGCGTCGTTTTCGTTTGCTTTAAATCGCTACGGTTTAGCGCCGCGATTGCCGGGTTTGCATTGACGGTTGGACATGATTGGAATGATGGAAATGGCAAACGACAATGTGATGGTTTGTGGGGTTGAAATTCCAACATTCCTCTACACTCTTCTAGTGACGCAGAGTACCTGAAATGAGATTTTAACAGAGGGGAATAGAGAGAAGAAATTTAGAAGCTGCCATTAATTTATTCACATTTAGCGAGAATAATTTAGCAATACTTTAAGTTTCATTTTCGCATCTATTAATTAAAATAAATCGCTTTGATAGAAAATGGCGTTTCTGAGAAGATTTGCACAGAGTAGTAGCATTAAGGAATTTCGTTGAGAGAACGAGAGACGAAAATTAATGTGCAAAAATAAACGATCGTTAGAGAAAACTTGTATCTCCGTCCCCTTTGCAACGGCGGCTAATCCGTTCTGATGAGACGATGTTTGAAGTGGGGCGGTGGAGGCACTTCGTGCCTCTCCCATTTTGCCCATTTATGCTTCGCTGCAATTCATTCAAACACTTCAACCATAAAGCTTTTTAATTGGTGTGCTGGGGATATCTCACTCTCTGGCTCGTACTTTTGCACAGTAATGTTTGCTGCAGACGAGCAGACTGCATATGGAACACACTTGGCTTTTTATCCTTGCGAGCAGTAGTACAGCGCGTATGTGTGTGTGTGTTTTTCAGCTTAACACAGGGAGGGAAATTAAACAATAAATCAACTCGTCTATATGGTCGTCTTCGCTTGCACGGTGCAGCTAATACGTACCGGAGAAAAAAAAACCAGCAGCAAAAAGTGGACCACTTTTCCCTTTTTACTCTCGAGATGTGTGTGTGCGGTCGCTGTAGTTGGTAGAAAAAGATTTCTCTCCATGTGTGTTTTTCTCTTCGCCCCCAATTGGTTTGCGGTTGTTTTTAGTACATTTTGTTTTGTAGTTTTAGTTTTAGTTCGTTCTACTTCGAGCGCAATTTCTTGTACCACCACCACCACGACCGATGGAAAATCCATCTATCAAAGTTTCCCTGCACAGTTGGTGCGCACTTCGATTGGGGCATTGGGGCCGAGCTAAGGGATTGAAAAATCTATGCGCACCTTTCCGAGGGTGGCTCGAGGTGTCCTACACCTACATTGCTGGTCGTATATCTCTGTCGTTCGAATTCGCTGCTGGAATTCATCGTCATGTGTGTATGGTTTCATCGTCGTTGGTCAATATATGGTACGGGGTAATATTTTCGCAATCGTACTGCATGTTTAGTTCAGGCAAAAAAAAAGCACGGAAAACAAAAACAATATGGACAACTTTATCCCTTTATCGTGTTCTGGAGGTGCAGGGTTTGACTGCCGGTTGGTAAGTTTGCTTCAGAGTTAAATTTGGCTATAAAAATGCTAAATGCCCCTAAAGGTATGCAAAATGCCAAAGCTGTTCAATTGTCATTATACAAGCTGAACGCCTGAAAGTATGCAATGACTATTTTTCCCAATTTAGTAACCCAAGTGACATTTGCTCGAAATGGTTTTCCTATATCTGCTCGATTAGTACTCGATACGCTTGAAATTGTGGATTTTTGTGTGATAAAGTTTGTTGAAAGAGTCAAGATTTGGTGTGTTCGTAAATTAGACGTTCCTCTATCAATTTTTGATTTTTCATTCATAGTCATGGTTTTTCGATGAAAAACAAAAGCTAATTATGTGTGACGTTATTTCATGAAAAATGGATATTATTTAAGTATAAAATAGGAACATGGCCAACTAAAACGATAGGAAACATCATTTCCGAGCGAATGTAGAAGAAAGTAACGAAAAAGCCGCATCACAGTTGATTTTAAAGGACTTTAAGGAACAGTTTAAGGGAAGTTTAAGGCTTCAGATTAAGGGAATTTGCTCGAATTCCCGATTATTCGTGCTCAAAAATGTCAATTGGGAAGTGAATCATTATAAACGTACAAAAAACAACTTCATGCCTCTATTAAACTACACCTTCAGTTGTACCCCTTTTAATAACTAAGATATTGTTTGATAGTTTATCTGCAACACTTTAGGTAAACATAATTTAAAAAAAAACTAAAAACTGAACAAATGTGTTTGCAAAATACCCTGTAAAGCTGATGCAGTAAACTATACACCACCAGCAAACCAACCAACAAACAGACTCGGACATACAGCGCCAGCTTGAGGAAGCCACAGAAATTAACCCACTGAGAGGAAAACCTGAGGAGGAAGGAAAGAACATACATAGCCGGACCGTACTTTGAAGTGCCCACTGGTTCGGGCAAGGCAAAATATAGACATCCTTCTCGTATGGAGCTTCCTGCAACATGGGTACACCGAATGATAAACTACCTGGCCCCGGTGCTGCTCTACATTGCCGAGTGTATGTGTGGCCCAGTGGGGCAACGGGAATAAACTTCCCATTCCGAACTACACCACTCTGTGTGTGGGTGTGGTACGGTGCCCTAGCATATCTACACAGCACAGGTGTACCAGTCGAACAAGGGGGCGGAAAGTCGAGCAGATTCCAGTACGAACCACACATCCGAAGTACCATAAATCAAAACCGGACGTTCACCCTACCCGCCCTCTTTGCATTCCGCCATGGGTTCGGAGGGAAATGTGGGTGCATGCTGGAGAGACTGGTTCGCGATTGGCTCGGGTGATCCCGGTGGCTTATGCGAAACTAATGGCACTTTCGTGCACGACGGTGTGTACGAGAAGCAGAAGAACACTAATCGGAGGTCAATCGGTTTATCACTGGTATGCATCGGTTGGCATTTGCTGCAGGGGTTTCGCGGGCGGGCAGGAGGGTGCAGCAGACGGTGCGGGGACGGGGTTCGAGAGTAAGTTTTTCGGTTCGGTAAGCTTCCGTGACGCTTTTGATGCATCGATTAGGTTTGTTTAAGGTTCGGTAGATGGTTGATGTAATTTTGATAAGAGATATGGGAAATATCTTCATGGATAGCTTCATACATTGCTCAAATCTGATGAATTGAGATATAAAACAAGATTGTCATTTGCTAGCATTCAAGCTGAGCATTTCTTTTGTGAAGAATTTCTATTCAATCTAGTTTTAATTCAGCTTCCGTTAAACCAATTTATTATTAAATTATTAAATTTGTTGTTCGAATTGCACAACTTCTGGCGTTTTGTTCTACTTACGATAGGTAGATATCGCCTTCATGTATGCAATCCGCAATACACAAAGTAACATACTATTGCATTTCAGCTGTGTAGCAACAAAGCATGAATTATGCTGTCTTAATTTTCATATCCGCGAAGGATACATTTTTTTACGCTACGTCAATTAATTACGACTCTCACAAATCTTAAGTTTATTTAGGACCCATTGCTATGAACTGCATTATTTTTTATGTTCATTTAATCAACTCTAAAAAAGCCCATAAACCACGGACACAGCTTAACCGACAGCTATCGGACTACCCGTCTGCTGCTAACATTTCGAATCCAGAATGGACGATTGAAGCGAAAACTCCGCACCAAAGCCCCACCTAATTTCCTTAATAGCGTGTAGTAATGAAAATAACGCACGCAGCATAACAATGCCCCATTAAAAAGGCATAAACAGAGGAGCAGCACCTATTGCAGTGAGCTGGAAAAAGGATCGATCTGCCGCACCGTTCCGATGATCTCGTTCCGGCACGGCATCTTAAACCCTGTTCAAACAATAAAAACGTGCACGGCGAGATTTCTCCGCTGCTGGAATTACCCCAAAATCGAATAAAGAGGGGGCCACGGGTGGATGGTTACTAACTGCAGCAGCAGCAGCAGCAGCATCGGCAGCATAACTAAGAGCGTATGCAAAGCGGTGAAAAAGGGATCGGGCCACGGAAAGGTGCGCTTGATGTGCACATAAATAAGACTGATGGCTCTATTTCGTGCGGCTCCATTCTTCGCTCGAGTTCGGTGCCTTGTCGGGTTTGGAGCTAACCGATCCATCGCTCAACCGAGCGCACGAGTACTTTCGGCATATTGATCCCTGTGTGCCATCTTTTATCCTAGAAGAACGGGCTGTACATACATATATATTTGCCAGTGCTGCAATCGCGCAGCAGCAGCAGAAAAAAATCCCCTCGGTTTTCTACACTCGTTTTGTTCGTGCTTGTGTACCATCGTCACATGACAGAAGAGGGGTTTTTGCTCCAATCGCTATCGTATAGAGGCGGCAACGGGGAGCGGGCAAGCTTTACGGCGCGTAATCGAATTCTTTACCCCGGTGTGGCTTTTTCCTGTATCCGGAAAGGTACGGCCGACCAACACGGGTGGAAGAGAAGCATAAATTCAACCACCCAATTCATATACTATACACACACCGACACACACATTGAGTGCCACTGAGCGGGCTTGTAAACAGATGGTGCGTACAGTCTGTGGGGCACACACACCCACACGGTAAAGGCAAAATCTCGGTACCCGTTCAGCCGCAACCAATGAATATCCTTGTTCGACTTTGCCGACAACAAACGTTCTCCGTCCTTTCGCGTTTCGCTTGCTCCGCGCTGATGGATTATTGGATTGGATTATTTGCCAAGGTGCGAATAGTGATTTCCTTCTCGGTGGGAACGCACACTCGCACACATGCGCTACTCCTTGCATTCCTCTCCTATATCTTTGGTAGCAAAATATGCTCGGACCAAAAAAACCTCTTTCAAGAGCAAGTTCAAAGGAGTTACGGAGTAGAGAGCCAGCAAAAGAAAACAGAAAATATACCCCTCATCCCTTTACTCCCCCCAATCCTACCCACCCAAAAGCACAGCAGCACACACTGGCCATAAAAAGATATGATCAAGCTCGTGAAACGACAGCTTTATCACCGCAATGGGGATGGCGGTGGCTGTGGTGGGTAGGGAGTTTTGTAGGCTACCGCTACCGTGGAGGATAACAAACGACTGCCTCGACTGCTGGAGCGTTGGAAAAGCTGCTGCTGCTGCTGCTGGTGCTGTTCGGCGCAACCCGCAAACAGCCAAAATCAGGTGCTGATACTTATTATTGGTAATCTGGGACCCGAATGTCTGCAGCAGGCAGGTTTAAACGGGTAGCAGCGAAAGGGGCGCAAACGCTGGAGGTTACATTAATTTTACGAAGCTTCGATGGGATAAGGTGTGCGAAAGCGTATTTTTTGTTTGCTGTTTGGGTACGCAAAGACAGCTGCGTAGTATTGGAAAAGGAACCGAGCAATCAGCTTAGAAGCTCGTACTATCGATAAGGATATGGCTTGAATGTAACTAGAAGCACATTTATGTTTTGGCATTTTATGTCGCAATTTAAGCATTTGAAATGGTTTCATTCGAATAGCCTTTTGAAAGCTGCGTAAAAACTGCTCCGCAGGCCTTAAAATCCTTGTAATGCCTATCGGATTGCATACTTTACGGCGTTTACAATTCCAATCAGCGCCTGCAGGGTATGCAATTTGCTCTTGGTTTGCTTATTGAACGAGCAGCTCACGCACACTTACCGGAGTAACCGATCGCGAGGACCTCGACCGGCAGGGAACCTCGCCGCCGGGACAGCAGACTCTCGTTGTCGCCCGCACGCCGGTGGCCCGAATCGCGCTTGATCCGGTACCACGCGTTGGACGACGACGACGACGAACCCGCACCGTTACTGCCACCACCGGCCGCATCCTCCGACAGAATGGGGCTGAGAATTTCCGCCCCGCCGGACGACCGCCGGCGGATCGCTTTCTTCGTGCTGCGCCGCTTGATGCTGAAGCTGCTCCGGAGCGCCACATTGTTGGTGCTTTCGCACGGCACGGACCCACGCCGCTGCATGCCGGGGTACGGTGGTGCCACGAGACTGTTCGGTAGCTGTGCTGCGTTGGAAGGTACGGCACCGGCCGCACCGGCGGTGGCACTACCAGCCGCACTGTGCGACGCGGGAAGATCCTTGGAGTCTGTAACGATGGGGGAAAAAATTGAATTAAGGACATTATCCGTAGATGCAAAGCATCCTACAGCAACACTTACGCATGAGAGCGTCAACCGGCATCGAACCTCGCCGCATCAGATCGCACGTTTTGATGATGAATGATTTGCCAATCTCGCCGACGATGCCAACGCCGCTCGCAGCTCCGCCCGCCGTGTCGCTAGCCTTCGTGGGCAGCGCCACCGTGACTGGGGCGGATCCGCGCCGCCTGCTCAGGCTGCGCTTCAGCATCGATGGGTCGAGGTTCTCCTTCTGGCCGAGCGACAGCTTCGGCACCTTGATCTTGCCCGCCCCGTCCGCCTGGGACGAGCCGGCTCCGTCCGGTTGCTGCTCCCGCTTGATGCTATCCTTTCTGGTCGCCAGTACGCGGCCACGAGATTCGACGTTAGATAGGGCGGCCGACGCCGCTGCTGCGTTCGTCGATCCGCTGCTGTTCGAGCTGGACGAGTGCGATTCGAGCAGTGCCTCCGGGCAGGCGCCCAGCTCGGCCTGCGACGACATGTAGCGCGTCCGGACGTACGGTTGCAGCGGCGGGAAGGTTTGCTGCCGGATCAGATGCTTGGACGTGCCGACCGTGAGCAGGTTGGCCGTGTTGCCCACGCTGACCGCACCGTGCAGCACGAGATTGAGCCGATCGCCGCAGGCACCGTCCGTCATCGAGGCGATGCTGCAGTCGGGCAGCAGATTTTCCGCACTGAGCGGTCGCTCCCGGTCGGCGGTGCTGCCGGTCGAGGAGCCGCGCGCTCCCCGGTGCAAGCTGTCACTGTCGGAGGAGAAGATGGACAGCGAGTCCGCATCGAACCGGTGCTCATCGCTCTCTTGGATCGATTCCGGCGGCTGCAGGGTGAACTCGCCAGTTCCGGAACCACCACCGGAACGGCCACCGCTCGAGGGTTCCTTCGCCGGTAGGATAATCTTCGGGATGCAGTGGGTCGCGGGCACGGAGAGTCGACGCTCGTTGCGCATCCGTCCCGCAAAGCCATGGTTCGCCGAACCGGCCACCTGCAGTGAGCTTCTTCGGCCAAGCTTGACCATCGCCAGCGGTAGCAGCACCTCCGAACTGTCGGACAAATCGAGATGATGCGAATCGTCCGCCTCATCCTCACCGGCACCATCCTCCTCGCCACCGTCAATGTCTTCCTCGTCCAGCAGCTCGGCGTCCGAGATTTCCGTGCGCGTCTCCTCGTTGATCTCCGCCTGCAGCTTGCTCTCCCACTGCGTCTGATTGTACTTCAGATGGTGCATCATCGAGTGGGACAGATCGGTGCGGAGAAACCGGTGCCACTCGTCCATCAGCGGCGTGACGACGAACTTGAAGAACCCGGTCTGTATCTTCGGCACCGTCGTCGACTGCCGGTCGCACAGGGACGTCACCGGCAGGTTGAGCTGCCGCTCGTAGTCGCCCTGCCGGAAGAACTCCTCGCACACCTTGGTGCTCCACTTCTTGCTGATGTCCCACGGGCGGCACGGGTTCGAGATGTCCGCACACTTGAGCGATATCTGCAGGATGAAGTGGCGGTGGGTGGTGTCGCGCATGTCCAGCGCATCCCGGCTCAGGTAGTCCCGGAACCGGCCGATAAACTCCTGCTGCCGCGTAATGTCCGTCGCCAGTATGAGCGAGCTGATCTGCCGCTCCAGCTCGGGCCGTATGTCCTGCACCTGTTCCGCGACGCCGCTCTCCAGCAGGCAGCCGATGGCCGACCGCCAGTGATGGTTCTCCAGCACGGACGTGTTCTCGTACAGCGCCGCCAGATGGTTGGAGGTCGCTATCAGAAACGGCTGGTTCACGCCCGGATGGTCGAGATCGTGCGTGACGGCACCGATCAGCGAGGCCATGATTTCGAGCGGGCTCAGATTCTCTAGGATGCGCTTCTCCTGCAAGAAGCAGTGCATCGCCTGCGTGACGTCCGTCGCGTGTATCGAGTTGTGGTACGGGTTCGTGCTGTGGTAGCCTTCCTCGATTAAGCTAAACAATTTCCATACTCTAACTACGTCTAGGTTGAAGTGGTCCAGCAGCCCGTACCAGTGGAACAGATGAACACATAATACCGGCAGTGAGCGTCCTGTGTGTGGAGAAGGAAACGCATTGGTAAGCTGCTGAATCGTTGAATCAATGCATCAATGCTGATGTTATGGAAGTCTTTCAATTCTACAAGCCAGGGAATGAATTCAGCTTAGCACGAGGAGTTTATATGAATCTTTTCTCGATATTTATGACTGAGGGAATAGAATCCCAAAAGAGTGATCTCAAGTTGGTTTAGTGGGTGAGTAAATTGAATCTGGAAAGAATGAGTCTCCAACTCCAGTTGAGAATGAGTCTTCAAATTCAATTGAGTCCCGAAAGAATGATTCTCACACAAGGAAGTGAATTGAATACAAAAAATTGAGTTTCTAATTGATTCAAAAAGTGAGTGGATTTAATCTGGTAAAAGTGATTCTCAAGGTGGTCTGGTGATTGAGTGAATTGAATCCGAAAAGTGTGAGTCACTAGGAGCTCCTGTGAGTGAGTGATCCAGTTTGGCCATTCCTCTAATTCGTCCTGTGAGTGAGTGCCACTCACTGAGTGGGTAGAATCCGAAAAGAGGGAATCTCCAATCATCACAGAGAGCGAGAAAGTTCAATCCACAACTTCTTCTTCTTCTTCATTGGCACAACAACCGCTGTCGGTCAAGGCCTGCCTGTACCCACTGGTGAAGTGAGCTTGGCTTTCAGTGACTTATTGTTACCATAGCAGGATAGACAGTCCTACGTATGGGAGCACGGTCTATTCGGGACTTGAACCCATGACGGGCATGTTGTTAAGTCATACGAGTTGACGACTGTACCACCAGACCGGCCCAATCAATCCACAACTAGTGATTCTCTAATCCACACAGTGAGTAATTAAATTTAATCTGAAAATAATGAATCTTTAGTCGGCACAGAAGGGAATGAGTTTAAAATGAAAAGAGTGAGATTTTTATCAAATTAGATAGTGAGTGAGTTGAATCGAAAAAGAGTTATTTTCTAGTCAGTCTTGTGAGTAAGAGAATTGCATAAAAAAGAAGGAACCTGTAGTATCTCTTAGTAGTGAGCGAGAGGCGAATGCTAAAAAGCCTCGTAAAAAAATAAAACAACAACAATCTTAGTAGTGAGCGTGATTGAATTAATTCTCCAAAAAGAGTGAAGAGTGAGTCTTTTATCGACTCAGAAAATGAGTAAGTTTAATTCGAAAAGATCTGACTCTCTGCCCGATCCAGTGAGTGAGTGAATTGAATCCGAAATGAGTGAGTGATATAAATCTGAAAAGAGTTAGTCGGTAGTAGCTCTACTAAGTGAGTTGAATTAAAAAAGAGTTAGTCTATAGTGAGTTGAATCCGAAAAGAGTGAGTCTCTAGTCAGAACTGAACCTAGATGAACTCGAAACGAGTGAGTATCTAATCGACAAAGAGAGTGAATAAATCGAAATCAATAAAAGTAGGGCTCTAGTAGGGACTGAGAGTGAGTGAGTTGAACCCGAAAAGAGTTAGTATCTAGTCAATTCATTGAGTCAATGATGCAAACTCCCAAAGGAGTAGTAAAAGGATTTATGTTATTCATTATTTGTATTAATGTTTTAAGAGTTCATTCAAAGATTCCATTTCCTAAACCCACTCTGCTGCTTTGATTAAAAGCACTGAAAAAAGGTGATTTGTATTCCCATCCCTAGCACGAAATACCTACCACCAGTGACCGTCTCGAGCGTAAACGCATTGAAGCGCCAGTGGTTGACGCGATCGAGAATGCACTGCACCTGACCGTGCAGCACGTCGTCCAGGATGGCCTGATCGAGGGCGAGGCTGCGCGTCAGCAGCTTCTTCCTGCGGCGCTTGTGCATGGTGAGGAAGCGGCCGGTACAGGCGTGCCGCCGCCGGGGCAGCTCGCCGCGCTCCTCCGCCATCAGTGCCTCGAACAGGGGCCGGTCCTGTTCGGAGATTCGTCGCACGGCCGCACCGTTCAGTGCCCGCCGCGCATCGTCCTCCTCCATCTCGTCGTCACCGTGCAGCAGCATTACGGTTGGGGTGGTCGCGGTGGGCGTCTGCAGTGCCACGATCGTCGTCGTAGCCGCTGCCGTTGGGGCGTTACTGGATGTGGTTGCTGCAATGGAAAAAGAAGGGAAAGCAGTTGTAAGATACAATTCAACTGTTTCAATGGTATGTTTGCGTGTTTTCTAATGTATTTGTATGTTTGCTTTTGTTTGGCATATTAGTCAATATGTCTTCTTTTTTCATTTCTTCAATATGTTTCTTTTTTGTTTTGTATGAATGTCTTTGTAATTAGCGAAAAATTCACGTTCTATCTGTTTGAACATGTTTTTGTTTTCTTTCATATTCCTGTTGCCAAATCTATTCTTTGTTTTTCTTTTTTCGTTATTTTTTGTTCTTTCTTTTTTCTTTCTTACTCTTATTGTTGCTTAGTTATTGTGTATGTTTATTTGCGCTTATTATGATATTTTTCAGATTCCTATTTTGCCGATTTTACATTATTTTATTTCCATATTTTAAAATTTCCTGAAACTAAGCAAACTTTTTTTTTGCATATCTTTCAAAATGTGTCGAACAAGAAATCTCCATCTAAAAACCAAATTACACTCTTCCGTTCGGTCGTTAAAAAACTGTCCACCGAAAAAGAGATTTTTATAACCCCAGCCACACCAAAACTTCTCCTCCTTCTCCCGTGGCTCCTCTCATACAATGCCAGTGACGCTTCTACACACAAACACGCACGCACGCAAACATATCCTCCGTACAGCGGGCAGCGGGGTACGTAAACTCGTCAAGAAGAAAGTTTGTTTTATCGCTTTAGTAACTTCATAACCTTTGGGCGTTCGTCAAATGCTTCGACACGGCGTCGCTTGCGCATTGTGCCATTGTGGAGGCGCTTTCTTAGCATTTTCTCCCTCCCGTTTTCTCTCCTTCCCTTGCCTGCAGCGACGATTGTGTATGCGTTCGATGTTGGTCTAAATTTTTAATGATGTTTTCTTACATACCCCCGGTGTGGTACGATTTCCCCAAAATTAACAAGACTTACCCTCCGCACCGGCCGTGATGCGAGCTGCAATGCTTGGCTTTTGGAACGGAGGCGGTTCCTGAACGGTAGGCTTTTTTTTAAATAGCACCGCCCGAACACACAGGAGACAGGAAAAATGGAAAGCAACATAGCTTCGGTAAACGTTAAACCTTGATAAAAACTCACATGATTAAGGGTACCATAGTGGTAGAAGAGGAAAGGAAATAACAATTCCTAACGTTCTGCGTGCTGCAGAGCTGCAGCGCCAAAACAGAAGAACCTCCAAACTAGTGATGGGTAAAGTTGGAAAAAATCCGGAGTCGACTTCGATCCGACTCCGATGAATTCGGGATGCCTCCGGAAGGTAGGTCCGCCCTGCATCATCCGGAGTCGTTCGTAGTCGTCCGGAATCGTCCAAAGTCGTCAGAGTCGTTCCGAGTCGGAGTCGTTCGGAGTCGTTGTGAGTCGTTCGGAGTCGTTCGGAGTCGTTCGGAGTCGGAGTCATACTGAGTCGTTAGGAGTCGTTCGGAGTCGTTCGGAGTCGTCCGGAGTCGTTCCGAGTCGTTCGGAGTCATTCGGAATCGTTCGGAGTCGGAGTCATCTGGAGTCGTTCGGAGTCGTTCGGAGTCGTTCAAAGTCATTCGGAGGTGTCCAGAGTCGTCTGGATTCATCTGCGAGTCGTCTGGATTCATCCGGAATCGGATACAGACGGAGTCATCCGGAATCGTCTGGAGTCGGCCTTCGAAACAAAGGCCTGTATAAGAAATGCACGCGCAAAGCGAAAGACAAAAAAACACAATGAAAAGAATTGTCTGATCACAAGCACAAAGGCTCCTGTTGACTCCGACCAATTCCTATTCCGCTCGACTTCGTCGAATGTCGAATCGGAATTGGACGTCGGAGTCGAATGACTCCGGACGACTCCGACTCCGATCGACTCCGAACGATTCCGAACGACTCCGAACGACTCCGACGACTTCTGACGACTCCGGACGACTCCGAACGACTCCGAACGACTCCGAACGACTTCGGACGACTTCGGACGACTCCGACTCCAGGTGGATCTAGTGGTTCCATTTTGCCGGGGTCGGAATCGGACTAACAATAGTTGGAGTAGGATCGGAGTCGTGGGTGCGCTCCAGAGACCACATCACTACTACAAACGCTCGTGTTTTGTTTCCTTCCACCCAAAGCTTGCCCATCCTCCGCAAGAACTCCAGGGCATGTTTTTTCAGGGAGGGTGCATACAGGGTGAGGGTGGAGTGCACAGGTAGCACGTAAAAAAAAACATTAAACTTTTGGGACATTTTTTTTGGCATTGAAAGCGTGGAAAACTTTTCACTTCTTCACTTCAGAAACAAAACCTCCATGGCGCGTTTTGTGTTATCGCAGCCACACAAGAAAAGCATCCAGGCCGTCCCGAACGTCAATGCGCTTTGTCACTGGTTGCGTTTTCTTTTTCACTCTCTCTCTCTCTCTCTCTCCCTCTCTCTCTCCCTCTTGCGAGAACGACATAGAACAACGACACTCCGCTGTTCGCTGTTGATGCGATTTGAAGTGAAGTGTTTATTTTGCCGTGAGAATGCGCGAGCGGACAGCAACCGGGGAGTAATGAAAACGCGAACAAAGCACACTTGTTGGTTGCAATATCGTTTGTTTGTTGATGTTGCTGGTGTCGTTTTTTTTTATTTGTTTGGAATGGTTCCAAAATGGACCGGAATGGAATATTGTGTTCTAGCAAGGAGCAAGGAAGAGTTCCTTGGAGGGGTTTTTCGTTTGTTAGCTCTTGCTGTACAGTATGGCGGGACATAAAATGATCGCCACATGATGATGATGGGCAGGCAGGTGGCAATTGTGGTGTGGAAAGTAGTTGTTAAGCGGTTTTCCATTTTGATGACCTGCCACCATGTGTGCTGGTCAGTGCCGAGAAGTGTTGAGTGTTAAATATGGCTCTAAAAAAACCAAAACCACTCGAGAGTGTTAAAGCATAAAGTCACATCATTTTCTCCTAGTTCTCTAGGATTTTGCATCCTGATCCATTTTGAATTTGCAAATATGAAAATGTAACCATGCGTACACAGGAACTTACAATTTAATCTAATATTTCAGTTTAAAACGACAATTCAATGTGAAACAAAGAGTAGTCTCTCGTCTAACCTAAAATCTATTTAGACCCACAAGAAAGAATCCCCAAAAACTGAGCTCGGTTTGGCGTTTTGCACTGCCCGTTTAGATACTTTCACTGTGTGTGACCGTCCCCGGGAGCGATGGGAGCGCCCCATTAATGGGGCATCACTTTTATACCTGCTGGGACCGCATCCCCGGCGCCCGGCAGTTGTGGCCAGTGGCAACAACGCGCACTCGACATCAAGCTGTGACACATTACGACAGTAGCATCCAGCTGACACCGGGCCCATTTCCCCAACACCCTACAATGCTCCCAGCCCACCCCATTTGCGGCGCAAATCAACCGAAAGCTTTAATCTAGTAGCTCGTTTTTCTAGGGAAGGTGGGGAGAGAAAATCGAATCCATGATGGAAAATAACCACAGCGAAGTAACCCCTTGGTAGTGGTGGTGATGGTGATGATCGAAGTAGTCGAAAAATCCCAACTCCCACTGAAACGCTAAAACGGAGCGGAGTAAGCGTGTGTGTATGTTTGTGGGGTGCTACAGGGAACGGTTTGAACGATTTGAAGCTATGATGTGATCCAAATTTATGGATATGGCATATGGAGTGTCCCCGGGACAGGGGACAGAAACGTGCGTGTGTGTGTGATTTAGCGAGAGCCGAGGAGGCTTTTTGGTTTGGGTGTTTTTTTTGTTGTAGCTGCCTGTTGTAGGCAACCCGTGCCCATGCCGTGTGTGGGGTGAGAGATGGCTTTTTTTATTACGAGCATCATGCGGCGCGAACACGAAATTGCAACCCGGGCCGGCCGAAAGCTTTCAGGGACCTCCTGTGCCTGCTGGGCATGGATAATCGTGACGAGTTTTGGGAGTTTGTTTAAAAGGCGCGTTGCTTAAAGGGCGAAAACAAGGCGAAAACATTTGTTTGTGATAAATAGAAGGAGCTTTAATGAAGTTAGATTGTTGTTTAAAGGATTGGAATAAAATATGTTTTTCTATTACTGTAAAGAACGGGTTTCTGGTGTACAGATCTGGAACAGTTTTCAGGATTGATAATCCTCAAACGTCTAAGATCTAATCTAGGCAAGGTGATAGCAATGTCATTTCACTTTTTCTCCTTATCTCTCTAGATATAAAGCTAGATAGAGGGTTCTGATACGATTATAAGTGTTCCCTGTTGTTGTTGAAGTGTTTTTTTTTAAATGTATAAGTGTATATAAGAAAATACCTGAGATCCACAGCGTATAAAACAATTTAATACTATGCTTGATAACCCAACAGTAAGTTGTAGTGTACAATTTAAAAGATCAATTACTATTTAAGCCATTAAAAGACTTAGCGCCTAAAGATATGCAATGAATTTAATTTTCAAACAATTCATTAGCTTTTGCCTACATTTAGGGGCTTACTAAGAATCAAAGTCTATATAATACAGAGGTCGATGCATCGCTGGATTTTGGTCCACCATTTTGAAAGCTTGTTTTTGACAGTTAGATGAAAAAGCATTCACAAACGATTACAAACAACCAAACACTTTTCAGGGCTAATTGTGCATTTTGTGCACAAAACTTAGTGTAACTGTACATTTCTTTCTCATGAACGTGGCATGGAGTAGTTTTTTCAGTAATCCATCACTTAAAAACGTCCACAATCAGGAATTTAGCCTCTTAGCTTTTGTCCTCTTGAGCTGCTCACAATTTCGTCCTAAATTTGGGCACTGATCTTGTTATGATCAATAATTGTATTAAAATCCTATCTTTTTTATCAATGAACTTTTTAAGTATAATATTACGAACAAACGATGTAAAAATGACCGAAAATGCATCCAGACCACTGAATGCACCACAACTAAAACCTCAATGCATGCTACGATGAAACTATTGAAGCTTTTTCATCCAGCTGTCAAAACTTTCCCACGCTTTTTGATCAAATGTTCTGGACGGCTCGACCTCTGTATTATATGGACTTTGCTAAGAATGGACAAAGAAAACTGGTAAAATATTATCTAAGCAACTGTTATTCACATCAAAGATTATTCATAATGCTTAAAACACGTAAGAGCTTTGAGTTTTTTAACTCTCCGTTTCTATGTTTTTATTTATATTACACCATCGATATCATTCATAAATGTTTTTTTCTTCAATATTGTATGATTGGAGCCTATGATATTCACATGTTTTGCAAGAAAACTAAAAAGAAAAACGCTCTTTTTAGCTATTTACTTCCCAGTTTTTTTTAAATGGTAGCACTAAGATAACATAATCGTACAATGATCTAGTACAGGGTTAGGTTCTTCGTATGAAAATTATATTTGGACCTTCCGAGAAATACGCTTTCGAGAAATACGCTACCTCACAAGCAAACATCCCATGAATTAAGTGGAAAATTCTTCTACCGGGATCCAAAAAAAAGGAAAAAAACAATCACACATGAACACATTCACAATTTCTTCGAATGAATCACAAATTTGCTACCGAAAGAGAAGGTGATGAGAAAAAAAGAACCAGAAACCCGACCGACCGGCATGAAACGTTGACAATGAAAAAGAGGATAAAATCTGACAGTAAAATTTATTCTTCCCCAAAACTTGTTAACCCACATAAAACATGATTGTGCGCATGATGGGAAAGCGAGCGGGGAAGGTTTGAGACTGGTAAATGGGATTGATCCCAGAAAAAAAACCAGCCGCTGGGCTGGTTCTCTCCATTTGTTCGCGGTAACTTTTGGACACGAGTTTTCGCCCCAAAAAGATTTTTGTTTTTTTTTCTCTTCTTCCTCCACTTGTCGCTTTCTCAAGACATCCAAAACGGATAGAGAAGATCTATCTGCACTACGTTTCCAGTTCAGGGGGGTGGGGTGTTGGGAACTAACAGTGGCTCAAAAGTTGAGCTTAACTTTCTCCCATTTTCCTTTTGAAAGCTAAGGATAAGGCTTGCCAGACGGAAGGAAACTGCATCCACGTCCATCGTGGCAAGGGAGCCCGCCCGGCTAAGGAATCAATCTCGCCTCGGTAAAAATTAAAGGTCACCATAATCCTGTTAAGTTCCGTCTTTTTCGTGTTCTCGCATTCATAACGTCAGCCGAATAATCGTCCCCCGTTAGCGGTGTGCCAATAATAAAAAAGAAGGACGACTAAAACCGGGACATTCGCACCGGGGTCACCGTAACTGAAGTCGATGGGTCGAAGGGCGAGTCTGGCCACCGATGATGGTGGCGTAAATCTAATCCGGAGAAATTGGATTCGGTAAAAGGTGAGCTTCCATGGCGGTGGAAGCGTTTTGATCGGGCCCGCGTGTGGTGTTGGTAGAAAGCGCGGAATGGAATTTCGCACATCAACGCGCGTTGGTTGGACACCCTCCTGGCTTAATGTCGCGATTGAAGCCATTCTGCGGGGGTAAGCTCTCCTCCCCTCGGTCGCTACCATCAAATTGCTTCGTTATCATCGGAAATAAATTCCTGCACTAACTGTGAGCCACTTTCGGGCACACACACACACGTTTCGAGCGCACGCTTATGCATGATTGCCGTTGTCACCTGGTACACCCGGGAAGCGAACAGTAAGAGCAAAATTTATTGCTTTGGGCAGTCGCTTCCTGGTAGTTCGTCGTCGGTGCCTCCGGCATCGGATCCGCCAGAGTGTCCAGTATTTTTCCCGGGAAAAGCTAAAGGGGATTTCTGTACACCGTGATTCGTCATCACGGTCGTGGATCGATTCTGCACGGCCATCGATGACAAACCACTGACAGGGCAACATTCCCCATTGCTCATCCCTCGTTCGATGCTAAGGGCAGTTCCGGTGAAATGGTAAAAGATTTAGTTTTATTTCTTCGATAACTGCGAAAGCTTCAGCACAATTTGAAGGAAGATGGATGGATGGATGGATGGATGAAGTTGTGCTTTAGGGCGCCCGGGTTGTTTTGTTGCTTTTGTGTGCGCTTTTCGCACGAAACGAACTCCAACCAATCAAAAGCAGCCGTAAAGATTAATTAGATTTATAATAAGATCCAGATTTGGCTTTGCTTTTCTGGCCGGGCTAAAGGTTGTTGTTTTAATTTCGGTCTTTAATTGGATGCTTTTAAAGGCACGCTCCAGGCACAGAGAGATGGAGAGAAAGAGATGCACTCACAAACACACACTAAAATTGTTATCTGCTTGTTATTGTCTCCGAGGCACCAAAGGTTCGGTTGCGTTCGTTTGCTAATCTATAAATTGGGTTCGGAAAGCGGATCAAAACGGGGGGAAAAAGCGTGTTGGGCAAATCGGAGTGTGTTTAAATGATTGCTACAAGGCTACAAGGCATTATGGTTGAGGAGCAAAACACACACACAATGATATTGTATTGAACCATTTATTTTAATGCCGTAGGATCGAAATCTGTACCGAGTTAATCAGCTTTATGCAATATGATGTTGTTTTTTTAGGAAAGACATGTTATATTTACATCATTATCATTATTTAGATGGCTGAAAGTAAAATTACTCCCCAAAATATTTGATTTCAAATATAAAGGGTTTTCCAAGCCACTTTCGAATGTGAACATTGTTATTCACCGCACCCTACATGTTAATCCAAATCGATCTGATATTTCATCTACATCACAATGTTTTTTTAATTTCTTCAGCATGATTTTCAACACGCCTCAAGCTGGATTGAGTTAAACAGTTCTTTGTGATGTGTTGAAAATCATGTGTAAAAACTGAAATTTAATTTTGAAGCAAATACACCATTTGAAAGCTGTTGAAAAACATCTTGGGTGCGGTGAATAATTATAATGCGAATTCGAAAGTGACTTGGAAAACCCTGTAATTTCTTTTTAAACTTTCAGAGCAATATACAAATTGATGTTCTCCTAAGTTTCCTCTTGTTAGTTGTTTAGTGTAAGGCTGATTTTCATCTTCGAAATTTTCATCTCCATAAATTGATATGTTTGACAATGTTACATGTTTTTTCAAACCTATTATTTAAAAAAATAGCTAACAACGAAACAAAACCTAGTAACAAAACCATGAAAGGATCTCCCACTTGAACTCTACGCGACATAATTTCAATCAATGAACAGATATTTTCGAAAGCTCCACAAAATGCCGGCTTCGGCGTAGCCTGCTGAATGGAAAATGACAGACCGAGTAGGTGTGCATGTGTACTGTCCGTGCGTATTTTTACGTCCTATTTCCATTCATTTTCGATCTCACCATAGTGCGAAGAGGTGCAGCAAGAAGAAGGACAAAAGCTCATACACGGGACCGGCATTTGTAATATCTAATCCAATTGTCCCGGCTCGACGATGGTGACAATGGTGGGTATTTGATTTGTTTTTTTGTATTTGTGTTGTAAAGGAAACCGTAAATACAAACCAGCAGCGCGTATGTGTTTGTAGTGCTGTGGTGTTTCGAGGCAGCGGCATTCCGTTCCTGTGCCCAAGCATTAGTCTTTATTAGTGCAATATTGTTACGGTGGCATCATATGTAACGAGACTATAGGGTTTTTTTTCAGGCATTAGTTGAAATACAAGCCGCAATAACGCACTACACCCTGTACACACACATACACATGGTAATGGTTTCGGTCCAGCCGATTTTTTTAAGGCTTAAGCCGAGTGATTATTATTAATATTTTGGTGGCGTTACAACGATAGCAATGGTGCTGCGACTGGTGGCACTGGTAGGTGGCCAAAGGAATAAAAATAGGCCTCGCTAATCTTACCTTTTTTGCGTAAAAATGTATGCAACACATGCTTGCCGATTCCGCCGTACAGACAAATGCGATGAAATATGGCAAACGGAGGCGAGCTTAATGACAAATTAATATAAATGTTTGGGATTAACATAAAATATCTTCTCTGTACGTGACTCATACCGAAAGGTCATTACAGATGGACTGTTTTACGATTGCTGAGGGTATGAAGGAAGTATTTCACCATTTAATTATAAAAGAAAACAACAAAAAAACTCAGCTTTTCACATTTAATGTACGGCGTTTTTTCCTTTTCCGGGGTTCAACGGAAGCAGACACCAAATTAGTGTTGATTAAAGAAAATTATCCAGCCAAAAGGTCCGTTCCATTCTTCCATTCCAATAACTTCCCACCAGTCGCACAGGGGTCAGTGGGGTTCGCTTTCATGTATGATGCAGAAAGAGAATGGTATAAAAAAACAACCCTTACAGCAGCTTAATAAAGTACTCTATTTGGTTCACTCATGCAATGGCCGGAAATTACAGTCGCCAACACAAAACGGGCACAGACCCCCACGCTGCCCAGACTACATACGCTGCCATATTTGCCATTTCTCCCACTCTTCCTCGCACTACAAAACCATGTTAACACCGGAATCCAATAAAGGACTGGCAATATAAAAACACACCTCTCAGCATACACACACACCCTCAAAACCACTACTTCAGGCACAAACGAGGGACAGACAAAAGAAAAAAATGCATTCATACTGCATCGAGCACAGGCAGCAAGCAGGATCGTGTTTTATGTGCCACCAGCTTTTTTTGTTGTTGCTCCCAGCTAGACTGCAGCAACGAGAAGCTTTGTGGCTGTTGATTTGCTGTTGATTAATAATTGTACGATTGCCATAATTCTTGCCCCCCCCCCCCCCCCTTTTTGCATGCATGCTGTAGCACCAAACAGCACTGTGTAGCAACGGTATGTCGGGGTGTCTAGTTTGTGGTTTTTCTGTGGGAAAGTTTGATATATGCCGCTTTACATTTCTGCGCTACGAACGAGTCGGGAAAGGAATAATATACAGCAAAAAAAAAGAAGCTCACTTTGAAAACCAAATTCAAAACCAACGGAAGCTTGAATGTGTGTGTGTGTGTGTGCGTGCGCGTGTGTGTGTGTGTGTGTCTGATGTGCAACACCACCTCGAGGGTGCTTAATTTTTAATTAATCTCACCATCACCAGCACCACCACCACCACCATCACAGTAGCAGCAGTATCGCACCACCGGAAAGCGCCCGGACGTTCCGGCACACTGCGCCTGCTACCATTCCGGAAGCTCCGGTCACATTTCACGAAGTGTTGATACACCTGTCTCGTTGTTTGCGTGTGTGTGCGCGTGTTTGTGTCGGTTGTGGTACTTTAAGAACGGGTTCTTTACGGTTAGGAAAAGCACAAGGCTTACTTTGATGGTTTAACGAGACACGTTTTATGGTTTCCATCAAGCGCCACGTGGGTGCTTACACAATGTAACAAGTGGGATTAAAAGTGGGCTGCAGCATTAAGCTATGCATAATTCATATTTTTCCATTTATTCTATGCTCTGTTAAGGTTGAAAGCGGCCTTAAACTATTTTAAAAGTTATGTTTATCGGCTTCAAAATGCAGTGCAAAAACTATACTGAAACCAGAAAAAAACTGTTTCTTTTCATGCGAACACAAACACAACATGTGAAAAAAAATGATCCATCGCTGCCATATCAAATCGTCAAGCGATTGAACTGTCCCACAATAGTTTGTATAGATCGATTTCGGTGAAAAAGGATTACGTACAATAATCTGATTCACTAGCCGTGGTGGTGGTCCCGTTCGCCCGCGCCCGCAAAAGGTAGCCATTGCCAAATGCCCGATTATTCCGATGCCGTATGCCGGCTTACTGGGCCGGGTACGATGATGGGTGGGCTCGGCCATCTGCCATCCACCTTCAGTTCTTGGAAAATTCTGCGTATTAGCGGCGTTGGTGCGCATCAGTGAGCCGGGCTCGTCGTCGCTGAACGCATTCCGAAATCCCGGCACTCATTCCGCACTCGAACCAATCACGGCAGAACCATCACCGGCCACCATTCACACGCCATTCTAGCGATGGGCTTTCCGTTTTATTGCGCAGGAAGGGGCGGCCCCGTGAAAAGAAGAGAAAAATTGCTCCCATCATTAAACTAGCAGCACCGGGAATGGAAATGAATTCGTATGAAAATCTCATCAAATCTCTATCATCGCGTCGCGTTCGGTCCGGAACCATCCAGCACAGCGAGTGGTCGCCAGTGGTCGCACTGCGTTACGCCACTCTCCAGCTTCCCCCCTGAGGGTATGTTTGGAATTAAATTCCCATGAATGTAATTGTGTTATCTGTGCAATGGTATTATGGGTCGAACTGTTCCTATTCCTGTTCTTTTTCGCGCGCGCTCTCTGTCTCTCCACCGCACACACTGGCTCTCTTGATCCCTCTCGGTTGCACGGCAACGGCAATGACAATGAATTGGATAGTTAATTTTGCGCCCATTTTGACGCCTCTCCTCTGCGCGACGGTTTGTGCATGAGTTGAGCAGTGTAGTAGTTGGCCATTTAATTGCTGGTGTATGTGTGTTGAGCAGTTACCCCCGCTAAACCAATTCATACTTCCTGGAATTTGAATAGTCGGTGATAGGGAAGTTTGCAGCCAAAGAAAGGCCTGAGAAATGTAACAAATTTGGAAGAATTACCAAGAATTGATAAAATTCATTAAACACTCCATTTAGCTTCTATTTTGTTACTGCCACAAAGGCTCAATGCCACTCAACTCACTCTGAACAATTAGCGTTGACTTTGCAGCAACTCTCTGCCAACGCTTGAAATGCATAAATTGTGCACACTTTCATCGCTCATCGCTCGTGAATGCAAACTGCCTCTCAAACTTTGTTTCCTGTGTTACCATTTCATCACAGTTTTATTAAGTGTTTTCTTTGCAATTCCCACCAAACCAAACCAACTCGACAAACACAGTTTTCAATTCAACCGGGTTGGTTGCTTTTGTTGTTTTTGCTTCACTCCGCCTCATTCTCTCTACACAACGTTTCCCTGCACCGAACTGCAACGTTCCTCCCTCCCTTCCTAATTGACATTAACATTCAGGAAGTGCAAAACGCTCCTCAAGTGGTTACAGCGAAACTTTCCCATCCTATTTTTTCCACGCCACTATCCGGTGGAAGTGCAGCAAAGCTCTCGCCTTCGGAAAGAGTTTAGCAACGGAAACAGCGGAGCGAAATTTTGCATCCCCTGACAATCCCATCCCATCGCGCGCGCGGCGTGCGAATGCTTTACGGCGTTTTAAACATTTCTTTAACAAACACAGAGCGAGGAAAAAATCAAGCTTTCAACTTCCAAAGGTACGCACACTCACCCAGTTTCGGAAGGGTAAAGTTTGCTACTTTTCGCTCAACAACTTTGCTTGCTTGCGAGGGGGAAATCTCTTGTTGCTGCCCGCCCTGGAGGCTGATTCTTGCTGTGGCTTCTGGCGCTTTCGAGTTCATTTTCAATGTCGGCTTGCTCATCCTTTTCCCTCTCTATCTCTCTCTTTCCTTCGATGTGTTTTAGACCCACTAAAGCTTCCAGTTGGAAATTTTGCAAACAAAAGTCCTTCATTAGAAGGCAGTTCGTTTTGCCCCGCTCTCGTGGCCTTTCGAGGACTGAGCAAACCCCGGAACACAATTGCACACTGACACACAGCACAATACCCGGTACAATTTTGTTGTTTAAACCTGACGCAAGATGGTTGCTTTTTCTTTTTGTAACTTCGACAGAGGCAGGGCAGTAGGACGAAGGAGGACTCATCTTTTTGTGTGTGTGTGTGTTTCCAGTGTTTTTGGCGTCCTGCAGCCGACAGCTCGAGAGATACTGAAATCCACTTAAGCTAATTTAATTTCTACTCCCAAGTAGCGGCAGTCTGCGGGTGCGTAAGTCTGCCGGGCGAAACCACAATCTTTACCTTGTGCCTTTCTGGATGGTGCGGGAGCGAGCGAGCGGGAACTATACCTCCATCTTGCCAATACCCCGGACCTGGTTGTCATTGTAGCGCCTGTACAGTCGGTACACGGTCGTTTAGTTACTTCTGGCAGACATGGACGGCAACGGCAACATACATACATACATACATACAGACTGGTGTGACTGTTTTGTTTCGCATCTCAATGCTCTCTTGTTATTTGCTGGCGACTACTCCACGGTTGAAGCATGATGGCACGGAAAAGCCAAAAACTGTCAGAAACCTGCACCTGACAATTGCTAAATGGAAAACTCTGTGCAACAAAGTATTTTTGCAACAATTTCCTTCCAAACGTGCAGATGAGCATGAAGGTGGGGTAAACAAAACCACAAATGAGAGTTGCAGGAGATGCGGGGGGGGGGGGGGGGCTCTCTGTTAATACTATCGTTCCACCTGCCACCCGACCCAAAGTGATATTTCTTTATGCACAAACGTAACCGAAAATAATGCATCTCGGGTGTGCCATTTGCTTGCCTGGCTGCCTGCCGAAGGGATTGGTGCCACCATTGCACATTGGGCAAACGCCTGTATAAAAATCGAAAAACCAACTTCATCGCAGGTTCACACCATAATCATTTTCTTAAAAAAGATACTTAAACTTAGTTGAAACCAAAATATTTCACGTTTTTATCTTAAACTTACTGAGATATAGGCCATCAAAGTGTAAACTTTGTGATTTTTGTCCCAAATTTGAGCTATTTTTCGACCGAACATAAACCATCATATTTTAGTATATGAGGGTTAGATTTTGATAATTAATGTGTCATTGGAAAGGTTTTTTGTCATACTTTGATGTGATGTCTAAATATTTTGCAAACACTTGTTGTTAAAGTTCATTAATGATTGAAAACCAAACATCACTTCCGAATTTTTGGATATTTTCATTTTGGAGAGTGAATTTTTTTATGATTCGACTCGATTTCACTCGTGTGTCGTATATCATAGGAAAGATCAACATTTTTCCTACGTTTTGACGTTGAAATTAGCTGCGACCATCTGCGACCCCGAAAATTATTAAACTTTTTCTTGAAAATAGCGCGAGCGATTTTGACGTGTTGTTGTATGAGCCATTAACCACCAGTATCCAACTACCTGTCATAAACGGGCATTTGAAACAAACAGGCAAAAACAAAACTGAAGAGAGGAAAAACCGTTTAAAAAAGGTCGTAAGATAGGAATCAGTTCTTTTCCAAACAAACCATAAAAAAACACAACTTTTTTAGTGCGTAATACTTTAAAAATTCATGTTCAGTCAGAAACTTATTGCACCTTCGTTTTAATTCCTAATACTTACTGTTGATGCTGTTAACTCATACGCAAGAATGCAATGTTGTGAGCGATAATTATTAAGTTTTATTCGCTGTCTTGACGATTTTAGTGTAGGACTACCCTGTATAGTAAGAACAATTGTATTAAATGAAGAAAAACTGCAATAGCACGAGGAATTGATTTTCATCCCGGCGTTTGTATGGCCGTTGCCCACTGTGCATTGGTTGAAGAGCAAGAGGTGGCAGTTTTGTGTGGCGGGTCCCACGAGCCAAACCGCTCCCAGGTGGCACTCACCTGTTTCATCCTGCCAGTTGTGCGGCTGCAGTTTTGCAAACTTCCAGCAGAAAGAAAGTTACAGTGCGGAGGCAAATCTCATTACCTGCTACTACTGGGTTTCGTGTGCAGCAGACGGCTTGTGGCTCTGCTCTGTTGTGGCGGTGTGTATTGGTGCGGCGAGGTCGAAGGTGTATTGCGTTGATGGGAGAAATTTTTAATTGGCTCTAGATTAGTTTGGATCAGCTAGTAAGCTCTGATCTACTCGGGAAAGTAAGGGAGCGAACTTGCTTTTTATCCAGCAGTGGGAGAAATTGCAAGTGGCAGTTGCCGGGGAGAAGGATGGAATGCAAATTTAATTCCAGTTAGGTACGGCAATTTCTCCAATGGATTTGGATTGCTGCTGCGTAGTGTAGTGCGGAAATGTTTAGTGACTGTTTGTAGGGGAAAAAAACTGTGCAGTTTGAAGGATGTGCGAATCATTTCAACTGTGCAATATCGATGTTTTACCCAATTACTACATGGGTATGTATGTAAGTGATTTAAATAATTTTCTATTGCATGAGGAAAACTAACGCCTAAATGTATGCTGTAGTATGATGTTTATTTAATTTTAAATTATTTATTTAATTAATTTTTTATTTATTTTTCTAGAGACTTCGAGCCCATTGGCATCATGCGCCTCTTATGATTTTAAGATTATTAATTATAGGGTTAATTAATCATAAATAAAATGGTAATAACAAATTTAAGATGTGCGATACACATCAGTCAGAAGACATACAAATATTTCATAATTTCAGTTTGAAATTAAAAACAAGTAATGTAGCCTGCTACTAACGGTTTAGCGTACTGCGCCTGAAGGTATGCATTTTTTTGTATATTTGCTCAAGTGATACTCAAGTATTATGTGTATGTGTTTTGCATATCTACAGGCGCTTTGCCAGCATCGCCACAACCACAATCTGAATGAATTTAGAGCTTGGAGTACCTTTAAGCCTTTATTTGTACATTGAAAAAAAACTCGAATCAAAACTATTGAGGCGCTTTAACGAATTGTTTACACATGCAAAGCCTTTGCGTTCGAAAAAAGCGGAGCAGCTCATCAGTCGCAAACCCAAATGGGCGAACCAGTGTAAACGGTGATGGTGGGTGGTAGTGATTTATTTACTTATCTAACCACCGGTTTTGCTCCGGGAACGGCCATAAAAACGGTACAACAATCAAACGCAGACGATACACCTCGTAATCGGAGCCAGCACACGTACATAAACACATACACACATACCGAAACACATTAAGCACGGCTGGTAGGACGGAAACGGAACGAAAACGGTTCCGCCTGAATGAAGGGATATTTATGGAGTCCTGCTTTACCCGATGCCCCACGCCATTCGCCATTTGCCGTCCGTTGTTGCAATGGCTACCCTAGCTACCTTTGCTCCAATCTCGTAACCGATCAGTCTCCATGGAAGGGACATTTTTTGGTTTGTACCGAGGAGGGAAGGGAGAGGATCTCCACTCTCCCTTTTCCAAATGCACACCGATACATCCTGACGGGGCCAATTAATTGCCCGGTCGTGCCGATTGTGTGTATTGCTGCTGTTTCGTGGCCCTTTTTTCCTTTACGGTTCGTTGGAATAATAATTGAACGGTCGCTTTTTATGACGATAACGACCACGGACAACCGAGGACGATGGCCAAGAAACGATTGTTCCATGAACAGACGCTATTGTGCGTAGATTTCCTTGGGAAGTCTTGCATTGTTTAGTCCTTTTTTGTGACGGGTCCAAAGTGAGCTTGTGCCAACTCGATTCTCTCTCTCTTTCTCTCTCTCTCTCTATCTTTTTTCTCTCTCTTTCTGTCTGTGGATTGTTGTCGTTGATCCTTGAGCCGAAACACTTGATCGGTCGGTTCGATTGGAGCACAAGGTTCCTTTAACCCAGTGCAACTAAATGCCCCGAAAACACTTGGCTCAGGTTTATTTTTTTCCGACGGATCGAGAGCAGACACGGTCACGGGTGTGGCAAGAGGCCAAAGCTTCCCGAGCAGCAAACAATTTGAATCAAATTATCATCTAATTATGCATCACCCCCTCGAGTAAAACCTCTAACAAATCCCAGATCTCTTTCGCTTTTTTTTATAAAAACAGGACACAGAGTAAGCACTATCATCCCAACACTCCCTATGATAATGGATTTCTGCTTTGTTGTCGATTTTTTTTTTGCTTTGTTGCCCTCCGTACTCTTTGATGTGGTTTTGGAGGTTGGTGAACGGTATGATAGGTTTTTATACGAGCTTTTGTACAAAAAAGCAAATACGAGAATCCTTACCATACCGACCCCGGTAGTGGTTGCAAGCAGTGAGCGTATACATATTTAGTACACTGCAGATGCCCAATTGTGTGAGTACTGCGGCCGGTCGGATAAGAGCCCACGACGAACGCGAGCGACGAACTACAACAACAACAACAACAACAACAACAACGACAACAGTGAATTAATTAGACAACAAAATAGCTAAGAGTACAAGCGGTTGATAATTGAACTGTACACGCTAATTGACGCTAATGGGTTTTGTGGTGGCCTTCGAGAACTGCAACGTGGAATGTGGAACGTGGGCCCGTACCTTCATGGGAACTATTTTCGGTTAATTGGTGCTATCAGCCGTGTTGTTTCCTTTCGGGCACGGGCTCCACACGGCGGAAGCTGCACTAAAGTAGTTTGTATCGGAACATTTTAAAGCAAATTAAATCAACGTACAGTGCGCGGTTGCAACGAGCAAGCGCATGGTACTGTGGTGCGTTACAGGGCATATGGGTGAAAGGGAAAGAAAATTAAATTACGCCGATGTGAAGATAAAGTTTGCTACATTGTAATGCGATTGGTTGGAAAGTAATGGAGCTTTTAATGGGAAATTTATGCAATGATTGATACTGATGAGAAAGGTATACAACATTCGAGTTGCTGCTTCTCAAGCATTCCTGAAATGAATTGACAATTCATTAATCTAGGATCTGGACGTAGTGGCTCTTTAATATGAGCGCCTACATGTATGCAAGAATATATTTTATCATACCAACTTTGAATTTTACTTTTGCGCCTAAATGTATACAATAAAATACATATTGATCGGTACAAAAGCATGATTAAACCTTTCAAATGTAATATTTAGCATATCCTTCGGCGCATCTAATCTCATAACACTTTTACCGAGGGAAGATAAACAATTATGTCTCCAAATTAAAATTAGGTTTATAGGGTTTGGTCATTGATGAAGGTTATCAAGAGTACGTACTAAAATCGTCCGACTCACTATGTTTTCTCAAACAATGCAATTGTTCTGCTCACTACATTTAAAATGCAATTTAAGCTGGATTTCTACCAAGCAACATATTTCACCACCTATTTAAAGATCAATTAAACTTGTTACGCTCCGGCAAACAGGACTGCTTGCTTGCTGAAAGCGACTTTCTTGCTAGTGACACAAACCATGAAACCCATCCCGACACCGAACTCACCTCAAACCGCAAACACCACACGTGACGTCTGTCCACAATCGTACCACGTTCGGAGAATGCATAAATGAATTCCAAAAACCGAATGGATCCACATACGAATCTACCCGCTCCGGCCAGGTCCGGAGCAAACAACTTCATCATCACCGGTCCGGCCCGAAACCGTACCGTCGTGCGCATCCCTTTGATCATGCGGCTCCAGTTTCCAGGCGGTGCGAGCTGCCAAAAAGGCATCACACCGTGGGTTCCTCCCCTCCCCCCTTTTTGCTCAGGCGTGATCTACATAGGTACGGCATTTTCATTGGGATCGGGCCGAGGCCCATTTTGCATTATTCCGGGCTTGGGATGGTGCAGGATTGTCGTCACGAAAATACCGTCCCGTGCGACGGTCTGCGGACATTGGTTCGAGCTATCTCCTTTTGTTGGGGACGAGCCTAGAGGGTAAAGATTCTTGCCCATCCGCTTGCAACCGGGCTAGCTAAACTGCAAGAATGAACCTGCCTGCCTGTGTTTAGGAGTGTCGTTTTTTGTTATTTCTTTACTACAACCGGATACACATTCGCATCCCTCATCTTGTCAACATTCCAAAAGTAGTCCCTTGGCTTCACTTGCCTCAATCCGTCTTGTCAGCTTGTTCGTTGGGACAAAACTAACCTAATGTGGGATGGGAAGACGATGAAATCCTATGAACGAGAAGGTCCGATTCGGATGTACTCACAACATTCTCTGAAAAGGAACAGGAAGGTACAGGAACGGCCAACACTGGACCATTATGTGGCACGGTGCACGGGGGTCTATTAAATCCCTTTTCGGCGAAAGCTTCCTGCAAGGGTAGCAAGGGTTGGAATGTTCGTATACTTCCCCTTTTTCCAGTTTCATTCTCACCGTTTATTAACCCATTGAAGGGCCATACGGTGTGTCTGTGTGTTGGTGTAGCTAAAGCAATGTAAAATTTATGAAAACAAAACTAAAACCAACGAAGAAAATGTGGCACCAATGGGATGCTAGGTCTGGGCGAGGGCTACATTATGGATATCTTTAGCAATTTTATCAATTTCGCGTGAAGAAAGGCAGAATGTGAAGGCTGGACACATCTTCGTTGCCGTCGTTGCTGTGATACGATAATTTCACCTTCCGAGAGAGAGAGAGTTGCCGTAGGGATAGCGGAACAGTTTTAAAAGCCAGGCAATATCCTGCTCTGGCCTCCTGGCTTAAGAATAAACATTAAAAATTATTCGCGCATAAAATCCTATCCTATTCGTCTTGTGCACTCACACATGCACACAAGACCACCACTACTGTCACAGTGCAAGTAATTGATGGAATGTTTATGGCTTTTCTGTGGCAGTTTCTTCCCAACCCGGATCCCCCTTTTTATCGCTACTGTTGCCGCCCTAATCCAGGAAGGAGCGACGGGCCGCAGTCGCAATCAAGAGTAATGTTTTTATGATACCAGTAAGCCTTTTTAATGAGGGCTTTCTGCAAAGGCTTAACCGGACGGTAAACGGTGTTTATGTTTGTAGCAAACGGCTCATTATCCCTGTGCTTTTTTTTCTTCACTCAGTTTCTCTTTCTCTCCTCCCTGAACCTTCTGTGACTACGGGGAAAAAAGGATGTTTTGATGACTCAGTCAAGCAAAAGATCCCGTGTCATTGGAACGTGAAAGAAGCTGTGAGAAAGTTAATCACTCCATTGTGCAACGGAGTTGGACGAAAACCAACACACACACACACACACACACACACGCAATGGAGCTGACCGGATCAAATCTCGTTTCTAGTCGCTCGGTTTAAATCCACGTGTCACCAGCGTGTCCCCCGTCCCGGTCGGAAGCGGTCGGAAGAGCTGCGTAATCCTTTCGGATACGGACATTACGTGCTGGGACTTTGGAATGATTCCCCAAAGTGTGAAAAATGACTAGCAGTGTTCAGTGCACAATTCCCAACGTTAATTTACGGGAAGCTTCGTGTGGTTTTCTCTTTTGCCGCCACCGGTACTGTTGCACCTCCAGGTACGTTCGATTATTATGGCACGGGGGTTTCCTTGATGCTGTCCGTGCTTTGGGCAAATATGATGGGAAGTTGTGCAAGTGCCCAATGTGCACCGACATTCCATCAAAAAATGATTGGAAGGAAGCGAGGAACACCTGTTGCATGGTTTGCAATATATTGCAATATATATATTACATTAACGTAACTGTTTTAGCTAGATGTGATTATTTTACATGATCGGTTATGTAAAACTCAATATTTATAAAGAATCAAATAGCTTTTAGGTGAGTAAATTTAGGTTATAGCTGTATTTAAAGCAGTTAATTTGCTTATTAATCACACAAACCACGTTTTGCATACCTTTAGGCGCAATAGACATTGGAATTACACTTTAGTAAATGTAATTGGTTCAAGATTATGTCGTGACATTTTTAATTTCCGTTATCTACATGATATAAAGCCACATAGATTTGGTATATCAGACTAACATTAACTTACTTACAAATATTAATATTACTGTTGTTGTTGAAATCAATGTTTTGGAAGTTTTGGCTAGTAGCAATGTTTGACAATTTATTGCATTTAAATGAGTAATCTATCTTCACTTTCCACATCCAATCACAACTTTCAAACCAATGTTTATGTCAGCCAACGAACCAATATATCATTATTTATTATCAGCTTCCATTAAAAGGTTACTTAGAATCGCCGAGTTCACGGACGACGACTGCGCGCTGACGCTAATTGTGATTTACTGTACATCCAATCAATTCGTTCCATAATTGACGCCGTCGAAAAAAAACGCTGCACTAAAGTGTAAAACAGACAACGAACCCTCTTCCCTTCCTTCTCAACCTCTTCAACCGGCGGAGTTCCCCCCCCCCCCTCACCCGCCCTATTTAAACTCGCGATCTTGTGCAATCGATTCACACCCAGCGTCGACAGGTTGCATATTTAATCCATCCGCCATCACTTCAGCCTCTCACGCCGGCGCCAGCGCCATAAATTTCGATTCGAGCGCGTACCGCACAATTAGCGAGCTGATAGATATTTCGCACAAATGGGTGTTTGATGTACTTTGCCAGAAGCATTATCGTGCTGCGGATAAAATATTCAGCCCCGTCTGTGTAGCCGGCCCCTTTTTTCGGTGTTGTCTTTTGTTTTTTTTGTTGCTTTAAGTGTTATTCACAATACTTTGCTGTGGGTCGCCGAGGGAAAATGGTAAGCGATTTTTTGGCCCCCAGATTAGTGCCTCTTCCCAGATTAAAGAGCAGAAGCGGATAAAGATATTACAGTGTCAAACTTTGGCATTAGTGTGAGCGCTGCCGGCGTGGGAATCGAACGATTGACGAAAAGTGAAATGATCCAAAGCCCGCAGCTAACGGAGGTCTTCATTGCAGGATAGACTTTTCTGATGATTATCCTAAAATAGCGACTTTTTTATATTCTTCTTCTACTTCTTCTTCCCAAGTATTAAACTATACAATTTATTTACGCTCGAAGGAATCAACAGTACTTCAAAAAGCAATATTTCTTGTTTTGCGATTGATTAAAAGTTTCACGCTCGCATATAAAATAACTTTAAAAGTTCACTTAGATTGCCGTTCCCGGGCCAGCAGACCAGAGATGGATCAAAGATATGCCCGATATATTGAGCGGTTGTGGTTCAGCTCGGTTCGGCACAAGCCTCCAGCCACCAAACGGGCCGCGATGCTTGCTGAAAGTTTGATCACCAAGAGCAGCAAAAATAGCGCTCAGGCACGGAAAGGTAGAGCTGGAACAGCTGGAGAGGAAAACCGGCCGAACAAAATACATACCAGAAATGGTACGGAAACTTTTTAATTGTCAAAGTCCGTCATTGATTCGTCCGATTTGGCCTTACCTTTCCAGTTTGCTTCGTGCGGCCATTTTAGGTTAAATTTATCTCAATACGCTCAGTACTGTCCGGACAAGGCGTGGGTCTCGCAAGCAAGGAACACTGTACACAACAGCATTTGCTTTAATCAAACACATTAAATTAAACTCCGATTTTGTATTTGAGCGTAAAGCTTTCACTGTAAGTGTGTGTGTGTGTGTTTGTGGGACTTTTTTCAACTTCCAAGTTGGCGTTGAAAATAGGAAATTAGTTTCCTCCTCGGTCAAACGATTACGTTTCCACGGAAACGTTGCTGCGCAGAGTTTTTCGATTGGCTGCCGGCAAGCAACAGTGCCGTCGAAGCCAGTAGGAATGGATGAAATCGATTTCCTTTTCATCTTAAACTAATAACGGCACGTACACATACACACACAGTGCTTCCTGACGGCCGATGGTTGAAATCAAATTTAAAAATAAGGTTGAAACATAAATAGCATAATACTTTTTCTTGCTGGGTGTGGAACGAAATAGAATAGCAAATTTTGTCAAAGCAAGATAATATAGTTTATCAAATATTTCAAGAGTGTCTGTAGTTGCTGCTCATCTTATTAGGTTAATATGAAATTTTGTATACTTTAACTTCGTTTGATAAATCGAATCAATATTTCAACTCTTCCTTTGATGCTGAACCATCGTACCAGCTCGATTGCATCGCTACTAAAGCACTTGATTACACCTACCCCCATCGCTACATTTACACTGTTTTCCACCAGTAGGTTTACAGGCGCTACCGGTTCCACCCAGCTAGCCAGCGTTGGCCGAGCAGCCAATTAATTAGCTTAACATTTATTTTGAAACGCTCGCAGGCTCCGGTAGCCTTGGTGCGAGGTCGTGTAGCAACGGTCGTGTAGTAGAGCTGCTGTGATCGTGCCAGCAGCCAGTTGACAACGGAAGCGTATACACGTAGACACACACATGGACGCGCGTCGGAAGCAGCCGGCCGTACCAAAACGCTGCGTGCAAACATGTTTACATGGTCTCACCGGTTCATCCGGATCGGTTCCCGAAGCATCCGATTGGATGGAGCAGCATCGGTACCGGTCCCTTGGGGGCATTTTCGGACCGAGATGGAGACATCGCAGCAAACGTACGATCTACATGTGTATGTATGTGTTTATGTGTGTGTATGCAAACACAGAAACACTCGCTCTGGGTATTGGCCGGTTTGAATCCGATTTAATTGAAGTGGAAAAACATAACATTAATCACTTAATACTGTTCCGAGCTGCCGTTCCTTCTTCGTGTGTGTCTGTTTCTTCTGTGAGTTTATGCCCGATCCACAACATGGAAAGAGGAAGGATACAAACTGGTCGGTTTGTGTGTGTGTGTGTGTGTGATACTCGGAAAGGATCCGGATGATGTGTTCGGCGAAATCGAACCTACACTAGCCTTCTTTACATTGCTACCCCCTTCTTCTTGCGTACTGAAGCACTGAAGCAACGGAAGTATGCAAATATTTGTCCACATCTCACACGTACCGGGGAATGGGGCGGAACCTCCGCTGGACTTGGTTCATCCGGCAGACAACGGAATGTGCCGTTGTGGGAAGAAAATCCAATCGAAATAAAGTTTTCCATTAAAGCTCTAGAGAACAGAGGCGAATGGTGGGGGTTTATCGTTCCACCTGCCACGTGTAGGTCAGTGCGTGGGGATCTTCCCAATCCCCAAGACAGAACGGTTTGCATTAAGGTAAGCTTACGGTAGAATTAAGCTAAAGGAGTGCCCTGTTCGTTGAGCGCACCTTAATTGGTGGTCAAGAAGGTGCTACTGTAAGTGTTGAAAATTGAGGACATTATGCGCTGATTGTCTCCGCCAGTGTGAGGAATAAGCTGGGTGATGATTAGCAAAATAAATTAACAATGTAACTCACCTTTTGCTGCTGAATGATTAGGAAATCATCTGTTACTTTGAAATGAGCTTTCAATTAATGATTGGTTGTATTTTAATCCGACGAGTTTATCAAATTGGTCCTTCGAACCGGATGCAGTGAATTTCAAGGTTTTCCATGGTTATTTGGTTCTATCTAAAGGATTTGTGGATGATTCTCGAATGTGGTTAAATTCGTCGCACGAAAAAAAATGTATCTATTTTTTTATAATTCATCAAATTCAATTTATCAACCCTTTTAAACCCTTTTAATAATTCAACCCTTTTAAACATATTTTTGAATCGTTTCCACAAATTATTGTCATCGTCCCAACATCTGTCAAACAAACGATTCAACACATTTTGTGGATATAATCAATAACAGTTTGAGGGATAGATTCAAAAATATGCTAGGAACAGCCTATTAATCGAGGCACAAATTCCAACGAAATCGGAAAACATCCAAAAATCCTTGGAAAACCCCCGTATCAGCCACGCTAGCTAGCGGTAGGCTTCTAGCATTTTCCAACGCTTGCCCAATTTCCAAAGCCCCAAACCCAAACCTCGGTGGGACGAGGGCAACGCGAGCTAAAGTTCATTCCAATGCACCAGTTATTTACCGTTCTCCTACGCAAACATTTACCCCCAGATAAGGTTATGAAAATGGCGACAGAACCATCCGGTGCGTATCTGCTGACCATCTTTCTCGTTTTATTTGTGGAAAAGCGCTTTACCCTAGCCACCTCTCGTTGCTTCTTCCTTTTTTTTTTTTGAGGGGATGGAAAACACTCGTACCGTATCGATGATGGTGTCGTGTTAGGTGTCGCGCGTTATCGCGTGACTCTACCTTTGTCTGAACAAAGCCAAGCAAGACACATACAAACAAAAAACGCAGGCGGGCACGTTTAGCAATATGGTGCGAAACACCGTGCACGCTGGCGCTTTGTTTATCATTCGAAACGGAAATTGGTGTTTGATTGTAAGGCGAGTGTGTGTGTATGAAGTGTGCCGGGAGACAGAATGAGCATGAGACAGGGCAGAAAAAAGAAACTCCCGGGGTGCTTTGTTACGTTTCCGTCCAATCGACTTTGCAAGCCGGAAGTTGGAAAAGCTTCTACATTGACGTCCCCGGGGAAAAGGGGGACTTGTCTGAGCCAAATCGGGGGGGGGGGGGGGGGGGGGTGTAGAAAGGTGGAGAGAAACACAACCCAACAGAACCTCATCGACAGTTCAATGATGAGCTAGTTGGCAGTGGCGAAAGCGCCCAAGGTCGATCCAAAATCAAACAAAGCAGGCGCAACATACACACAAAAACCGCTCGCTGCTGGGATAGAGGGGAGAGGGAGGGGCTGGAAGGACGGTGGAGGAAATAGTGCATACACACATTCTCTACCGTTTCGATTAGCACTTGTTTAGCAGCGGTGTATGCTTAGCGGGTGGTTCGCTGATAAAGACTGTCCTTCCCACACATGCCTTCCACCCTGCTCCAGACACGTGCTCCAACAAAGTTATTCTAGCTTCATGTTCGAAATGGGCGCTGTTTTGCAATTGGCTGTGGAATGGAAAGCGCGGGAAAAGCGAGACGGAAGGTGTGTCTGTGTGTGTGGGTCGATTGGTCCAATAGATCGATTTTCCGATAGCGAGGCAAAAGGTTGTGCTTTGCACCGTTAACTAGCGCTCTAGTGTGTGCTGAAGGTGATAACGGATGGGTGATAGTGCGCAACAATTGCGCAATACAGCGAGCTGTTCGGGGGAGAGCGATAAATTGGTTGGGATTTGCTTCCATCTGATTTATGAAGCCATGGGTTTTGTCAGAGCTAGTTGGGTTGGAACTATGAAAAAGGCCAATATTAAGTTAAATGTTAGGTGAGTTTTTAGCATATCAGAATAAGCTTTTTTTTAACTTTAACTTTAAATAAATCTTTTTTGCTGGATCATTTTGGACTACCTAATCCTCAGTACTCGTGACAGCTAGAGTTATCTAAAGTTAAATCAATGAGTTCACTTCTTTGCATAACTCAACCTCAAACCTTAAAAAAACTATCGAAACATCGAAATTAAATATTAATTTCGCACTACTTTACCCATGCCGCATGGTCTAATGACCTTTCTTCACATTACAGTGCCACGTCGTTGCTGTGGTCGCTGCAAACGGTTCCGTTTGCGTCTCTTTTGAGACGGTTTGATGAAAGTGTTTCTTTTGCTGTTGTGCTTCATAATTTTGATTAATTGCCGTGCTCTTGGTCCGTTTTGGAGTACAGGGCGCAGTAGTGGTGCAAAAACTGATCCACCGACACCTACAGAAACCACGACACTTTGCTGCACGCCGTCAGACAGGACTAGCAGTATGACCTACATCACTGCATCTTAATGACATCTAACTAAATGGACCGTTGAAAGATGCACCGTGAAGGTTTTGCCTCGAATGGGACGATTTATCAAACCGCGTATTGGCACGACTCCAGAGCTGAAAAAGGATGTGACATAATGTTTCATGCACTTCGTTTTCTGTCTCGTTGTCTTGCTCTGTGTTGCTGCATAATTAGTTTGAATGTTCATAGTGCTTCGCAGTATTTGATTGCACAGATTCAGCGCTGTAACAGTTGCAGCCGAATGGGATGAGTGTTTTAAAATTTACATCCAATTGCAAATGGAACTGTTTCGCCAATTTAAACGGTTTACCGAACGGCATTCCTGTCCGTTGGTTGAAGTTGTACATAAATCTCCTCGCTCGTGGAACCGGGCACGAAATCGTAATTCCAAAATCCGACCACTACGACCGCACAGCCGCACAACAGGGTGGCCGTGTGTATTCCCGTTTGTGGATCGGGAGCTGTAGAGCTGCGAATGCAACACAAGGACTTTGCGCAAATACAGACACACAACGAAACAGTTGGACCAATTTGGTCACGCCGTACACCGTTGCCCGGTATAGGCACAAGTGGGGCGTGGTACAAGCACTGGAATTTTGCTCGGAAAATAGCGACTGGACTGTGCGAAGGCTTTTGCCATCCATCTGGCTGGAATGGAAGATTGGCACTATTGGGAGTGGGAGGAAGCGTGGGAGCTAAACGCACGCAAATGGGAGCGGTTTCCGTTTGTCCCGTGTCGCCAAGGACTCTACCAGCTCCTTGCTCTACGTTTGGGGATGGATTCGAATTCGGTTGCTCGCTTCGTCAAAATCGGCAAGACTGGATGGTAAAGTAACACACTGAACCGAGGCAACAAACGACGCCAGATGCTGGATGCTGACAGTCCTACCACTACTACAGCTACTGCTACAACCGTGCACCGAGCACTGAGAAACGCCATTGTGCCGCTTTCATCCTTTCCGGCTTCGAACTGCATACATGTAGTAAACTCAATTAAACTGCTTTCGTAAAGTGGCAATCAAAGTATCGAACGCACCACTGGATTGGTTAATTTCCTGCTCGGAGTTTGTCCGGCCCGAACCGGCAGCCTTGTTTTGCTTGGGTCTCAAGAGGAGAGTGTTGCACACGTTGGACTTGCCAGTGTTACGCCACTAGTTTCCTCCTTTCGGCAAGCAAGGTTAGACATGCGTACCGTGTAATTATCTGCTCATAACGATGGTCCTACCCGAACAAGGAGGGTTAGATGGGTCAAAAACCGTACCCCCGTTGATGATGAAGATCTGGTAGGAGCTGTTTCTTTTATGTTTAAATTGCTTGTGTAATTGTGTAATGATTGAAAAAAGGTTCCTTTGCTTATATTTATTGACAAATACTGCCCCCGAAGGAAATATGGGGAAATTGATAATTAAGATCACTTGTTTCTCGTTAATTGAATACGTAATAGCAGTTAATGAAAAGAGTAAGAGCAATTCTGTCTATTTTCAGGGCAGCCATTTCCAGCTATACTTAAACAAGACAAAAAAAGCTTTTACGAAAACCATGCAATCGCTGGCCAAAGCTGTTCCAGCGATTAGCCTAGAATTAGAAGCAAATTAAATCGATCGTCGTGCTGCAGCTAGAATTAAAAACGGTTGCCCGTCGCCCTTGGCCGTTTTCAATGCTGTTTCGCTCAATTTCCCACTCGGAAATCGCTCCACGTCCACAGAACACAGACCGCCCTACATCACCTTTCCCCGCCATCGTCACTTTGTCACCGGGGATTGTTATGCACTTTTACGGTCGCGTCAGTACCGGGGACTGGCGCAGTTCCTTCCTAGCAATCAACTCCAGCAAGCGATACTTTGCATAAGCGGAAGGCAAGATCGTGTGTGCGTGTGATCGTTGTCTGACGGAGCTGCTTGTGCTGCTGCTACTGCTGCTGTTGCTGGTGTCCTGCAACGGCTAACCTTGCTGTGATGCGCGACGGTCGTGTCGAGAGTGTGTGCGGCGAGTAATTAAAATAATTACGCTACAGATTAACAAATTACCGATGCAACAGTCGAACAGCAGTTCGTGCCAGGGCTATCTGTGTTTTATATGGCTGACCATTTTGCCCACCGTCACCGAGCGTGTCACACGAGCGACACGAGATGCCCAGTGGGTGATTTAAGGTACAAAAAAGAGGTCAGAGTCCAATGGCAGATTTGATTGTTGGTAGTCAAGAACAAACATTTCCAAAACTGCTTAATTTTCTTTGAATGTTTTTTTGTTATTGATTGTCGTGATAAATCACGCTAACGCTAGCGAAGCTTTAAGCAACAAGCACAACCAGGGCCATATTTGAAATCGCAACAACTTTTGCCGCTTTAATTGAGCGACCAACGACCACAAACAGGGCCTCAGGCTCGAACCACAATTTCCCGGAAGATCTATTTCTAATTAGCGGGGATTAAATGTCCCTGCCCTGCGGTGTGTTTCGAACGAGAGTGTTTCGTGCAAAACGTGCAGACACAGCCGTCGAGATGTGGAAAATGAATGTAACAACAATCAAACACCAAGCCTTTTACTTTCCGTTTTTCCCCTCTAAAGATGATATTGCATCGAGCTGGGTCGGAAAGTGCTGGAGAGAAGTAGCAGCACCAGCAGCAGCAGGTTGGTTTTCTCGAGCCCATGGTGACAGCCCTGCGGCAGTTTGCCTCGTACCTTTGACTGCTGTTGCAAAAATTCATTAAAGTTGCAAGTGTTAATTAAAGAGTGATTTTTCTTCGTCTGTTTTTTCCTTGGCTTACAACTTGAAACTGTACCCCCTTTAGTAGAAAGTTTGCATTACAAGCGTTTTACATCCTTCGCTCTGTGTGTGCGTACTGTGAAGTGTACGATGACGATTGTATCACGGCACTTGCTTCAAAAACAGCACACACCCGACCGGTTCCGGGAAGTGGATCGATCGGAAAGCTCCATCCAAACGCACGAGGGTGCTCTATTACACCGACGGTTCGCCGGAAAAGTACAGGACGCACCCAACAATACCCGGTGGGCATTATTAGACGGTGTTTGGTTGGCCGCTGGCAGGGTGGAAAGCTGGCAGCCGCCAGTGCAGATCGACTTCCAGGCACGGGCTGGGCCGATCCAGCTCTGGTGGGCATACGGTGCTGGTTGGCTGGGGCTAAAGAAATGCTCGAAGCAGGAGCGCGTCGAAGGTATAAGCTGTGCTTCCAGGAAAAGTGATGAGAGGCTGACAATGCCAAGGTTGGCACTGTTTATTGTTACTAGCAGAAATAATATTACTTCGGTGTACTGTTCGCGATAATCATTTGGGCCTGAGCTTCATCGATGGAAGCCAACATGGAACATGGTGCGAATTAGCGCTGATTGTAAGATCAAATTAGTTCTCTTTTATGGTTTAAATATAATCACGTCTGATTGTGTGTGTGAGCGCGGGGCGAGTGGGCTATGAATAGGCTAGCTAATTACAGCTGGAAAATATTTTGGTAATGCACGTTATGATTTAAATAAAGAAAACTTGTCCATATTGAGGCAGGAAATTACTTTTTTTCGTGCAATTAATTCATCATATTGATTCTAATTATAGAAGGAAAATCTTATTCGTTTCTGTTTCTTTAAAATCAGATATAGATTAGGAAAACCATTGATTTCTATGGGTAATAAATACATTAAATGAATGTGGGTAACGCTTTCCGGGAAATGTTTGCCAACATTTGACAGTTATTTAAAAAAAATGTAATTTTCTGTTACAAAACAATAAGGCACGAGTTTTTTTCGTGTCTTGCAAGTTTCAATCTCTGTTTTTGATAGTAATAGTTTAGTAGTGGCGTATTTTACATTTTAAGCCAGAAAGCTTAAATTTAAGCCTGTCAGTGGAACAATCTTCTTCTTATTTTTATGACCGTAAAACCTTGCATTAATCGTATTTTTTCCATGTTACCTAACACACTGGAATATCTAATTGAATGGAAAAAATATGCTTCATTTAAGTAAAGAATTTCATCTCATTTCTTTTTTATTGTTTATTTGTTTGTAAATTCTTGGAGCGATATATCCAAAAGTTCAACGGAATAATTTGCTGCAAAAATGGAAAAATAAAGCTCAAGAAAAGCTAGTAATAGAAAAAAATACATACAATCGTTTTGTGCAATCGAATACCGTGCACATGCATCTTGTTACAACCCCGACGGTCGTTTTGAGCATGAATTATTACCAATTACATCACCGCCCAATACCATTGACGGTGATGTGATTGTCACTGTAACACCGCCAACTATATTAGCTTGTGTCTTGTATGTCTTGTCCCTCTCTAAATCTGCTCTCCATCGCTCTGTCTCACTCCGTTATCTTCATTGCCCTTTTCCCATGTTAATGCATTGGCGCGAAACGAATCGTAATTGTAACCGTGACGGCAAAAATGACAATAAACCATTCCCTTTCCCCTTGCGTGTCTCTCACGCTCGTGCAGTGCCTGCTCGTGCTTCGAACGGAAGCGAGACAGATCAAGGGAAACCCCTAATGCATGCAACGCTGCAACGATAGTGCACCGTGCCAAAGCGAGAGTGTCACTGCACGCACTAAATCATCGGATCGGTCAACGGGTGCACAATACATGATACATCCACTCACACTCTAAACCACTAATACACAAATACACGCACACACTTTGAGAGGCGGGTTGTATGTAGGTTCACCCCAAGGGTAAAGCGCATAATCACAAGAAATGACTGCATCTCCATTGCACTGGTCAATCATTATGACATTTATCGGCGTGGCACTGGCGCTGAACTGATCATTGCATAACTGTCACTGATTCACTCACGGTGGCACGAATTGGAACGATTTTCGCTTGCGCCCTCCCGGCCGTTCGACCAATTAGTTCGACCGACCGAATCTGTCAAAAATCCGTAAACGCGGGTTTGCTGAATCGTGTAAATTCATGTGACTTGTGGCTTGTGATTAAAGATTGAAAACGTACGGCTGAGAAAAAGGGTGTACTTACATATCAGTCGTTTGTAGCTCGAGCTGTCCGTCGTTTCCACCGTGGCGACGTCCGCGATCTGCAACGAGACAACGATACCGCATTACTGAACCAGGCGCACTACTCGGGCTGCATTTTGCACATGCACTGTTTGCCTCCCACTGGGGGCGAGCGGGTTGCGAGAGCGCAAAAGGGAGGATGGAGAATGGCAGTAAATGAAACTGAAACCGAAGCGTGTAAGTGTTCGCGTGCCGCTGTGAAACTAAAACGGACATAGTGCGGCGGGCGACGCGCTGGGTGTCAATTTACTGAGCAAGGAATGGGGAAATATTGATTCGTTTTTTTTTGCATGCATGCAACCGGGAATATAAACACACTTACAGACACACACACACATACGCACACTTGTGCTGAAAGCAACGCTAAATGGTCGGGTGCATTTGCTTCCGTTTACTATTGAATCATCGAAGAATAAAAGTGGGAAACAAACTTTCTCACTTTCTCTCCCCACTTTGACTTGACATGATCTTGAACTGTGAGGATCGTGCATCGATCGTTGCATTCCTTTACGACGCAAAATGTGTGTGATGTGTGTGTGTGTGCGCTTGTGCCAACGGGAGTGGGAAATGTAGGTGTGGTGAGAGCATGTGCGTTGGATCGCATCGTGTGCCAATGAGAGGGCATGCTAGTGGAAGCGTCCATTGCTTGCTGAGATTTTACGAGGCAAACGATCGTACAAACGCCAAGAGTGGGGTGCATCACTGACACAAATGCACGAGACAGGAGGTTGTTATTCATTTGGTTTGAAGGTTGGAAGGAGGGAGGGTTGAGGGGTTTGCCTAGAAAGTACAGTCAACAAAATCGGCAGGAAAAAACCCCATTTGTCAGGATGTTTGAATAACACGTCGTGACTGTGAGTGTTTTCCGCAGTCCATCGTTTGCCTTCTCAACTGCACAAGACGATACATATTGTTTGAATAAAATTTTGCTTATATTTTGCTCGCAGTGTTTTCAATTTCATTTGAACGTAATGTGTAGTCTACACCATAAGACATTTTTATCAATAACGGGAAAACAAAAAAAGCAGATTGTTACGAAAAAATATGAATAAGAATTAACTATTATTTTTTTGTGCAACTCTTCACTCTCTCGGTCTCTATCTTTATTCAAATCTATTAATTTGTTCTGTGTGTTTTCCGGAAAAATGATAATCAATGTATTCCATTGCTATCCACAATTTGGTTATTCTTCCTGATGTCTAAAAAAACCCAAAAAGTAAATGCGAAGCTACTCAATTTAATGTCCTCCTCCGCTGGTTGAAATGGATCTTTCTTTCCAGCTCGTTTCATCGTAACGTGGTAATTGGTTCTACACTCGATTGCATTCCCGGAAATGTCTTGTGCCGATTGGGAGACGACAAATGGCTTTAACTTCATCCCACCCTTTTCCAGCACATCACATCCACCCTTCGCCCCATGTCTCCGCCACTGTATGTGTCTTCTACCGGATCACGAGCTTGGAACACAATTTCCCGCTTCGGGATCATTTTAGGTATGGGAACCATTTACGGACGATTCGTTGGGTGTGTCACGGAACGACTGCTGCATAGCATCTCGACCGAACCAATAATCGATCGGTAATTGACCCTGGCTGTATCGTTTGCCTGGCGTTGGGTGGTTTTGATCTAATCTAATTGACACCTCGTGTGGACTAGTTTCGTAGTCTGCTGGATGATTGGATGGTTGAGAACAATTCAGTAGAGGATCAACTTTTTCACTGATTTGATCAATCAAAGAGGAATGCATTACTTTCATTTATGTTTGATCGGTACCAAATGCATATAAAGGCAATTTCACATATTTAAGTACATCAGACGATATCTGAAAACTGTAACATGATATAATAAGCCTTTTTGTGTAACAATTTTATCAAATCAACTGCAATCAATTTGCCATGTTACGTGCATCTCTGCCTGATTGCATTACGATATCGTGTACTTCGAGCAAACAGAAAATAATCGTTTCACTTTAACCACCAGACTGACATGTTGCTGCTACATTCAAAATCTAATTTCTGGTTTGTCGCTATTTCCCCTTGCAGTGGGGCACGGAACTTGATTCAATTGGAAACGATTTTCCAAACATCCACCCTCGCTTCTAGCTCATGCCCCACACAGTACGCTCGCATGTACAACTATTTTTTGTCCAATCATCCCCTAAGCGTGATCGTGATCCTGTTTTGGTGGTCAAAATCCCTCATCCTTTCATCCCAAACTTCCCTCGCCATTGATCACCCGAGGTGGCCGAGCGATGATTCGCTGTAGGCAGCCCGCCTGTTCGTTGCACTCGGTGTCTCGTCTACCAGACCCGGGCCGGTTTGATGTAAACGACCCCATCATCATCAGTCAATGGCTGTCCCGGGCAGTGGCACCATATAATCCTACCATGTCGGCAGTAGCCTCCCCCCACGCTTGGTGTTGTTTGCTGTTGTGGCGTGGCGTACACAATTTTACGACTACCGGCCACGCAAAACCGGATATTCATACGCCCGTGTGCGTGTGTGCGCGTGTGTGTGTGGGTGCAAACCTACCCTCATGGGACGAAGGGAAACGAACTTTAACTTTCCAACCAAAGGCAGGCAACAAACACAGATCTAGCTGCGGGGGCTGGAGGTGAGGCCAAACAGTGCACACGAAGTTGTTTAATCGTGGCCGCACACAATTGCGATCGAACGTCATCGAGTGCTGCACTTCAGCTGCAGTTTGGGCAATCGAGTGGACAGAGTGAGAGAAGCTAGGTTGAAGAGAATGGTTCGATTGCGGAGAGGGAACGGAGATGATAGAGTGTGCTATGATAGAGTGACAAATGATAGCAAAGCAAAAAGGAAATGTAATAAAAATTAAGCATTATATTAATGCCATTTTTGAAATTCTCTTGCCATTGCCCAGCACACTGCGGTTTTCGTAACGATTGTTTAAGCGAGAGAACAGCACCAAACGATGGAATGGGGTTCGTTTTCAATGAATCGTTTAATCTTAATGAGCACCAAACATGAACGATGACAATACATTTCATTGGACCGGTTTACATGTGTTTGTTACAGCCCATTTTGTGCTCCGAACACAATAAAGTGATTGCAGTGAAATCAATCGAACCGTAATCGATTAAAAACGGGCAAACAAAGGGCACAAATATTGTACAAATTTCGTGGAATTGGTGAAATGGTTAAATATTTCGATGTAGCATTTGTTTGCTACATTGATGTCATTGTTCTACCAAAAGTGGTGAAATTATTAAGGTGAGAAAATTTGAGAATGAAAAACAATTCCAACAACTAGAACAAACGAACTCAACACATCATGCCAAACTTTTTTTTAAATCATTCTCACGCTGTTCAATAATAATTGTATTTCACGAGTTTGAACAAATTTATTTGGCTCACCTTTTTCGCTTGGGATGGAAATTGAGCGTCGAAAAGGAACACACTGCCACCCTTCTAAACACTCAAAAACTTCCTCTCTCTCTCACACACACACAAACAAACACACTCTAGCCTGTGATGCGAACAACTCGCATCCGCAAAAGTCAATGATTGATTAAATTATCATAAATTCTCCTATCTATCACTGTCGACATCAGCCATTTTTCACACTCGTGAGCCGCGGGCAAATTCCAACCGCCAAAGTCCAAACCTGCTGGTGGTGGTAGCGGCGCTGGTCGTACGAGCATCGCGCCCGGCAGCGACAGCGACCAAGCGTCTCCATTTACCGTGTGAGGTACCAAGCGTCTCCATCGATGGAGACCACCCTAATAGCCCGAGCTGCTCATGTGATACGAGCGTCCCGCAAGCGAAACAGGGACAGCCACACTTGGTGCCACACTGCCTGGGTGCGCTTACTGCTCGGACATCGTTTTCCGGTCACGGGCAGGATAATCTCGTTACGTGAACTTTGCTTCGCTCTTTCACTCAGTGATTTGAATATGAACTCACCTCTTGGAAGCATTACAAGCGTTTTTTGTGTGTGTGTTCCTCTCTCCACCGGCGTGCCCTGTTTGCCTGCTAGATCTAAACCATTGCCTGCTTTACCTCTTACAGGTCACGTTCGGTTGTGCGATTTGTACTTCGTGGAAGTTGTGAAGAAGCAAATGGATGGAAAAAACGGCAAAAAAGGACGTTATTTTTCAGCTGCCATCCCATGCTATGGCTTCTTGTTCTCTTTTTTTTTGTTTCCTTCTTCCCCTCATCTGCAGCGTTCGAGAAACAGCATTCCAATCATTTTTTCTGCATCGCTGCATTTCTGGGATGCTGCTGGTATTGCATTCCTTGATTTTATTCCTACTGTTTGGTGTGTGTGTGTGCGTACACAAACAAACAAATACATGCACACACCCACCCACAAATACGTGCACATTCCACGGATGTTTTGTAAATGAGGATGCGATTTCCCGTTGCACAGAGCGTCCGGAAGGAAAGAAGAACGTTCGTCTATTTTCAACTCTCGTGTACCGTGCGCTGTAGCGTTGCATGCGTAAGGAAATCCTGCACCACAGTTGCCATTTTAAAGTTTACCAAAAAAAAAAATCGCAAAATGAGTTTTTTCACTCTATCACATTCTCTCACTCTACGCTTCTCTCCCTTCGTCCCATTGCTCACTTGAATTAAACGTCTACTCAAAAGGTAATGAAGAGGATGGCTTCAACCTATCCTGCTATGTCGTGAGTGCAATCTAATATAATCCTGCTGATTGCATTTTACACTGCAGCAGCGGTGCATTTTCACACGACTTGCGCGACATTAATTTTATCGCTGATGAAACAGGACCTGTCAACCAGTGGGGATTTTAACCAGGACGAGATGCTTGATAAACTATATGGTGGAAATAAAAAATTGAAAGTTTTACAATATGAAGGGAAAGTTCTGCTCAGTTTGTTGAAGGTTTAGCCATGTTTTGAAATTATTATAAATATATACGATAAGTGTGAATAATTTTAACGACGAACGTTCGTCTTTTTCCACTATTTTTCCAATACGGTTTGTTTTCAAACTGCAACTCCAACTGGAACAGCCCACACAAAAAAAGTTTAATTTTACTAATGAGTGTGAAGCAACGTGCATCACTCTAGCCTGGTTTTGGTTGAAAAACAACATTAAACAAACTGGCCATGAGAAATGTACCACATTTGTGTGATTTTAATTTCGCTAATTAAAACTACTTCCCAACCGCAAACCGTGCCAATGTGCACCGTTTGACGCAAGCATGCCGGGTGAAACGGTACTATACAAAAAAGCCAACCAACAAATAACACCACCTCCCCGGAAAGTAGCAGAGTTACACCATCAAATATGCTGCCCGCCCTTGTCTTGCAACAGCACTGCCAGCGAACTGAGCCGGTGCTGAGTTGCATCCTTCGCCAGACGCAAACAAACGGACGGACCCGACGTGAAGCATAGTTCTTGGAAATTTGGCAAATTACCTTGGCGAAAAGAGTTTTCTAAAATAGGGAAGTGATTCGAGCAGATGGAAAAACAAACACGCTGAACACACACACACACACACACACACACACACACACACAAACACAAGTGACAGTTTGTGGTACCGGTTGGTGCAGTTCGGGCAATGAGGGAACCGTTGCCAAAGCAACCGCAATGTGAACATCGCAGCTTTGAGCTCCGCGCAGCTGCTTGAAAAGTCTGATTGGATGGGAAACCGAAACTGCGGAACGCAAAGCTCATTTGCAATGCACCCGAAATCTCTGTCGGTGGTAGCAATTAAAAGCACAATACGGATGGGCGTGGGGATGGGGATGAGAGGAATGAGAAAGGCCGGTACGGAGGCGAAATATGTTTGAAAGCGAAATGAAAAGCGAATTAACTTTCCGCTCAAAGGGTTACATCGGTTGATGGTAAAGTTTCCACAGCAAAACCGCTTCTGGTACGCTGCAAGTGGTAGTTTATGGGTTTTGGGGTTGGTGCGCAAAACTTAAAGTAATAGCAGCCCAACCTCTGCAGCAGCATTAGAAGGTGTAGGTTTTTTTGGGTTGCAAGAAACTTTTAATTTGCTTCTGCTTTGATCTTCATTAGGTTGCAAGCTCTATGGGAATAAAATTGAAAATTTGAAAAATAATTAAAGATGTTTCTAAATGTGAGGTTCATGTCGTACGTGTAAGTGCTGTTTTTGTTAGTAATAAAGCACTTTAAAATATTGCTTTAATTAAGTTGAAAAAAGGATATCATGATTTTTTTAAATAATAGTTTACTTTTCAGCTGTTGATTTAACAATTAAATTACCTAACGCAAAACCTGCTTAAATAATGTTTAAATATGTTAAGTTATTTTTTTCTAAAAAAATCTTCTGCTTTCATCCAACACAAATTGCTTTATTTGTAACATTCTAGGAATGCCCTTCAAATTTTCCAAATGCTTGCCTCTATTAAAGAAAAATTTCTAACATTCGCAAGAAACCTTTCGTTTGCCGACATCGATTCTTGTCTCACTTTAGTAGAATCCTCCACCCTGCCTACCTTCTCTGCCTAACCTGTTCCGTGAATTGCGCAAAAAGATGCCAGCATGCCGTAAGCTCCTTTTTATCGTAAAGAATCTCGTAGCCCCACCTAGGGCACAAAAGAATGTCTTCTTGTCTTCATTCATTCATCAGCTCGCAGGGTACAAAACCCCATCCCAGCCCAGCCCAGGCTCGTGTGCCATGGACCGCCATGGACGGGACGGACACGCCAGCCCGGACCGGATTAAGATCGATAATCATAATCGAGTCCGCTTTTCATCTCGCCGTCCAACGACGGACGGGTTTCACGAAACATGCCATCTCGATAGCTCGATACACCTTTAAAGGCAACGGCACGTTGCGACGCCTTTTGGGCTTGGGGCAGGCACAGTTTACAATCACTTTTACCGACGAAAGCTTACCCATTGCCCAAGAGCCGAAGCCCGGGTGCAAAAGGAATCTCTTTTAGATCCGGGACGGGTTCACACACACACACACACAAGCAAACATACAATCCATCACTGGGTAGTTTGTCATGCGAACGATGTGGGAGTGACGGCGGAAGAGAGCTATTTTGCTCTCCGCCGACAGCAGAGCCCGGAAGTACACAAAGTAATTGATATTTCTGTGCTCCTTCACGTGGTGCACGCTTTGCTGAGTATGTGTGCTTTTCTTCAGCGCTTCTCCCTGCCACTTTTACTTACAAGTGTACGGGGAACACGGCCACAGGACTCAGAGGTTACGTAGCCTGCTCGAAGAAGGGTGCACAGCATTGCATTGCTCACCTTGCATAGCATTAGCTGCCGGCATACGGTTCCGCCCTGTACGGGTGGCAGAAGCTTGACCTGAAAGGTCGGTAAAGGATATCTTCCCGGAATGGTCTTGTGGCCCGGTTCTCGTTAGTACCAATAATTCATCGTTCAGGGCAGGCAAGGGAAGCGGGACGACGTAAAAACAAACTCACGCCCGGTATGACGCCCTCCCCGGGTTGCCCGGATGGTCCGTTCTGTTCACCTTGAGTCAGCTCGAATAGAACGCGGGTGATGACGCTTTTAAAATTCATAGCAAGAAACATAACTTGCCATTCAACACTTAGCCCACACATGCGTTCCGTCCGCCCTGCAGCAGATATAGCTCGCTTGTAAGACAACGATACGGGATGGGATGATCTCGATGATTCACAGACTGTTCCACAGGCTAAGACGGCCAGTGCAAGAGTGGGAGCGGACAGGAGGATAAAAGATCTTGGACCATTTGTAGAAACGACATCGTAATCGTCAGCTCCGAGAGCTTGGCAGCATCCGTACGGTGTGGTGCAATCTGCTGGAAAACGGTTTCCCCTTCCCATGCTTTCCTCGGGACGGCGGGTGGTGCACGGCAGGCACGATGTGCAAACATTTGTGCAGCCACATTATCGATGGAAAGTCAAGCACCGGGTGTCAATCATGACAGCATCAGCAGACGTCATTGATTTCATATTAATCGAAAAAGTGTAGCTTGTGAATTGGAACCAGCCCCGCGCTGCTCCGCGACGATCGACGTGCATACATAGCGTGAAAACGAATAATGTTGAGCTGCAAAAAAGCCACACACAAAAAAGTGTGATGTTACGCCGTTTGCCCCGCCTTTCGCGACTCGTTTTGCCCCGCGTTTGCTTTTGATAGAGATTGATGAAAGTGATGCTGCTCTGTGGAGTGTCATGGATGATGATAGATAAAGGAAAAAAAAAAATCTTCCCTCTGCTGGTTGCGATTTTGAAGCGTATTTTTACTCGTTCGGCGTGTCGAAAGTGTCTTCTTTATCTAATCGTGTTGCTGTTCTGGTGTTACTCTTTTTTTGTTTCACTGGTGTCAATCAAACACGGAAAAATGTCTATATTGCGTGAATCTATTTTCGATGCAAATAATGTGAAGATTAAAGCGAGGGGTTTTGTACAAGCAAGAAATGAACCTGTTCGGATCAACAGCTCTATCTGCACGTGGCGTATGATTGAACGAAGCTAATAAACGGTTGGCTAAAGGGTACATCGTCTCGATGGCTTCCGTTGCCCCGGGAGAAGCAATCCCGTTTATTTTAGGCGAAGAAAAAGGAACCGATTGAGTGGAAATTGTAAAGGTGGAGCATCCAATTTGAATGGTTGAAAAATCTAGATGGTACAAATTATGTCCTATAAAGTAGTTAAAAAAAATAAAAAATAGAAAATTAAATAAAATATTTAAAGAGTCCAGAAACTGCAAGAGCTTGGTGGTCGTAAAAAAAACCCAGAATGTACGTAAAGTACTGCAAATATCTCACTAGCAGTGTGACAATGTCATACGCGTGGACCATGCAAGTGATGAATAAATGTGAAAAAACCAGATGCAATATTCCCAATGACTCATCTTGTGGGCCCATATTGTACTCATCCCCTACAATTAAAAACAAATTCCCTTTCACCAAGAGCGTGTTTTGTTGTGAATGGAAACGTTCCCACCTCTCTTCTCACCATGCTGGACTTACTCACCATTACTCACCCAACAACGAATGGACGTTCGAGTTTGTACAACATTTTCACACCCAACCCAACAGTCCGGGCGGACGCAGCCGGGCCGACGAACTCAGCCAAGGCGACGATTATAAAAGGTTTATTAAAAAGAATGGAATGCCCGCCCCGGCAGAAGCCGGACCAACTGTCTTCTGTGCGACGAAGCAGGCAGCTCATCAATGAAAAATAAAGAAGAACGCAAGGACGAATATTAAGACGTTTTTGTGATGGTACCCGCTCTTGAGTGATACACTTGGGGGTGAAAGTAAACTAGGGGCTTTCCCGTCGCTTCTTGATCACACCGAGTTAAACCGACGGCCAGTACAACGACTTTAGGGGCGCAAGCGGACGCGGAGGTCAAATGCGAAACAATAAACGAGATTTTTCTGCAAACTCAAAGGTCATGTGTAATTTACCACTTGTGCTCGGAACCAACCACGACCCAATGCACCGGGTCATTGTAAGCATAAAGGGGAAACAATCATCTCAAGCACTTTGAGGTTCTTTATGTCTCACAGCGGTGTTACTTGAGGTTAGCCGTTTACAATGAATTGCAGTAGAGTTTTTAATGCGTAAGGATTAACCTCAGCAAACTATTCATAATTGAAAAAGGTTAAGGAGGCCTAGTTTTGAACTAGAAAAAGCATAGTTACCTCTATATAAACATTTCACTTTCACAGATCCCTCCATCTCAACCAAGGCGACCAGCTTGTAATCCGGAAAGCACAAACTTATTTTCTTCAATTTCAAGAAGGTTCCAAACAACATCCAAATAGGCCATGAACTATGGAACCTTGTCCCAAAACAAATTTGCTTCAGCAAAGGCCGTTATCATCTTCCAAGTACTCTCTTGTTCTGCTTGCGATGGCTTTGCCGCCCTCTCCCACGATGGCAATTTTGTGGCGAACGTATACGTATCCGTACTGTTTTTCATCATCCAAACAGCTTCAATCTTGGCCCATCGTATCGCGGTGTGTTCGCAGGTGTTCGCGTACCGGCAGAAAGGTAAAAAGTCACCACCACCAGGCACGGTCTGACCACACGGGCCTGATGGTTGACACGAGACCTAGCCGAGACATGACATAATAGCAAACGCTACAAAGCCCAATTGGCTATTTAGCAAATATTGTTTCATCGGTAGCAGGGAAGTAACACAGCCAGACACGCACACGCAACCACTGGGCGGGTTTGTTGCCCACCCCGTTCCGCGTCCGGCGTACGGAAGCAGAACCGTTCTGGCATGATTGCATACCGCGCCACCTCAGGGCACCTAAGCGGCATTGACGTCATCGTGGGAGCGATCGAAGCGAATCGAAAGAAGCGCAAGACAAAACGCCGGCAAGACTCAAAAGCAATTCCAACGGCAATCCCTCCTTACGCGGTCTCTTTCCGTTCTTACCTCCCATTCTGCTTCGCTGTTCACTTTTGTACTCGAACCGTCCAACGCGTCCAGTACGAAACGTGACTGAAGTACGTACACTTTTTTGTTGGCGTCTCTTCTTCGCCCTTTTTTCGCATAAACAGCTGTGAAGGGTGCTGTGGGCGGCAGAAGCGAGAAATATTTGTTCAGGCGCACTGTACGCACACACACACACACGCAGCCACACACACTCACTGCCCGAAATCAGACTCGTCAGAAGTGCGTTTCAACATACCGCCACACGTTCACACCGTGGCCGTGTCACTGACCATCGTCACACTGCCGGCAATGGCAAACAGCGAAGACCGAGCGAGGCAAAAGCCGAAGACAAGGCCTGCCGGAGCCGATGCTGTAATAGTTGTGTGTAATGTGTGTGTGTTTCTGTGGCTGTGAGTTGTGTGTGCGTGGCTGTGTGTGGGTGCTGCGATATTTGCGTTTTCACTCAAGGGGGGCGGGGATGTCACGGCACATGACGCCGACGAGTGACGATTTCTGCCTGTGACTGTGTGTGTGTGTGTGGATTTGTCTTGTGCTTTTGTTTTCCATCCGCTTGCCGGTGACGTGTGGAAATGTGGAGAATGCGAAGAACTTACTGTCAACGGCAACACAGGGTGATGCATCGCAAGAACGCTTGTTTGAAGAGATTTATATGCAAACTATTAAATAATTTATCTTCTTTAATTATTATTCAAAATCTCAATATGTTTATGTACATGTTTCTAGATGCTCGAGCGTCACTTTAAACAATGTTTTAAACATCCACACAATCGGTAATAATCCGGCATCAAGTTCAAGTGCTGAATGATCTGTTTTTAATTGCGACAAATCAATTCCATTCATCAACATCAATAAGTAGCAGTACGATAACCAGCTGCCGGAAAGCGGTTTGCAATATTTTATTCTCGTTTGTCATCCCTCCTTCCTCACACCTTGGCTCGATCTAAGAAGATCAGCAACAATTGGTGTCGTTGGCTCTGTGTACGCCTCCATCTACTTTCGTGCGGTTTGCAAGACAAATCACAGCTTCGTGCCGGAAGTCGATATTGATGAATTTGCTCTTAATCCCCTCGATAAACACACGCCGGGCCTTGGGGGGGCTGTTCGGAGCAGACTGGCCCCGGCTGTGGTTTACGTACACTTTTCATGGCTCGCCCTCCCTCCCCACAACCTAGCGACCCGACCAGAACCACCCTGTATAGCAGTGTTGGGATCTGGCGTCACACGCCCAGGCACGGACAGGCAAAGACGCTCTATTTGTCTTGCAATCATCCAACCAGCAACGGCATTTGCCGTCTGCTGAAGACATCAGCAGTGAGTTGATGAAAATGATGGACAAAAAGGGGAAGGGGAAGGGGATGGAAAAAGAAAACGATCAATGGGAGCTAAACAAAGGAGAGCGCGGCAAGGCGGGGTACGGTGGCGAAGAACAACCCTCGGTGAGGGTGAGAAACACTTTAACAAATAGCGAAGTGATCCGTTATGCCACCGTAAACGTAAATCACCAACGAACACTGACTGACGCCATTTCGACCCCACCTCCCCCCTCCCCCGAACATGCTGCTACCGTCGCCGTCGAAGGGAGGGGGTGGTTTTGTTTTCTTGCTCCTGCCTTTCCCATTGTTTCCGTTTTGCACGGATGCAATTTTGTTTGGTTGAGTGTTGTTTTTTTTTTATTTCTTCACTTTTGCTCTGCTTTCTTCCATAATGTTATTATGTTTTCGCCTTTTGCGCTTACGCTGTGGCATATCGGTGTGTAGTGGCTTAAAATTGTTCGGTAATTGCACTGCCGCTTTCGAGGTGGTGTAGCAGAGCGCTTGATGAACGTGTGCAAAAAATTGGAAAGTGCTGTAGTGGGGGAAAAGGAAGCTAAAGTAATACGAACGTACGTGAAATCAATAACCGTCTATATGAACAGAGAGGGTACGTTAACACGGTTACCACCTAAATGGAAAGTGTGGTGATGCACATACCGTTCGATTGCAGTTACGGTGCACGAAACGTATGTGAAATGAACTCAATGACGTCATATTATGTGCCAACACTCCTGGATAAGTATCACAAAACGATTGTTACACTCGTTAAAAAGCCTTTTTTAGTTTTAGCTTAGATTTTCTTATTAAAAAGGCTGCATTGTACTTAAAAGATAAATGGAAAATGTATTCTATTTTTGCTTTTATAACCCTAAACTATTTTGGTAGAGATGCCTGATGATTCATGCTTTAGTTAAAGGAGACGCCTGGTGCTTTGTAAATATTGTTAACACTTTAAGCGCCGCGTCATATGAAATCGCACGACGGCTTTGTTCACCGCTCAGCTCTGTATCTGACGCTCACCAATTCTCTTGATAACGAATGAGGTAGGAAAGAGAGAACGAGAACGACATGTGCTACGCCGTTATCGAAATGAAACAAAAGAGTGATAATAGTCGCACGAACAATTGTCGCTCTCATCGCTCTCTTGTCATGCGCTACGTGCTCACTCGCAAACTGTGACGTCAGGCCGGCGGTCAAAGTGTTAAGGAGATGTCTTCTAATTTAGAAAAGGAGACGCCCAGTAGTTTTCAAAAATAAATCAACTCTAATATGAATAAATTCTTAATATAAATCAATTCAGTCAAGCTAAGTCTAAAAACCATTATCCCCACGGTTACAAACTGCACGTTTCGCGCAAAGTATGCGACGTCAAATACGTGCATCTCCAACTCGACAATGTTGCAACCGTCCGATTTCGAAAGCTAGCGTGGAAAGATTAAGTTTCGCAGTCTACCACAGCTCCTCTTGCAGCGCCAGTGTGAGACAGGCAATAAATCTAACGACTCGCACAACCAACCGTTTCCGGTATTAGCGATTCACTGCGTCACGCGCCGGGCACTTACACGCTGACAGTATGCTTTCCCTTAGCTCGTAATGGGACCAAAGTTCATAAGTAAAATAAGCACAATCCGTACAAAGTTGAGGCAGGTATAGCGCGATGGGATGGGGTTTTTGTTCGAGTGAAAAGACACACGCCAGAACAAAAACGAAGCATGTTTTGTGTTGCGAAAAGCAACACGCGCGTGTAAGAGCACCAGGATGAATTACACTAGATTATAATTGTGAGTGTATACAGATAAAAAATGGAGTACCGAAAGCTGTCGAGTTGGCTTTTTTATGCTATCCGGTATGGGGGAGACATGGAACCTCACAATTCGTCGGTAAGAGATTTAGAATCTCACGCAGTACCTGAAGAGGGTTGCTCATCCTGGGTGCAACGCAATCCCATTTCTGTACGAATGCTGGTCGTTGTGTAATCCGCATAATTAATGATATACAGAGCAGGTACGTGATGTGTGTATGGAGATGGGAATGATACAAAAAACACTCTTTTGCAATTCTGGGACAATAAAAACGTCCGGATGTGCATCAGAATCTGGTTTTGCTGGTGGGAATGGGATGTTTTTTTCTTCATAACTTCTACACGACCCCCTCCGTTACACGCTCCCCTTTCCGTCAAGTACAAAAATATACTCGTGTTTAAATTATGCCCCGCGTGGCACCCACCATGCACGAACCGCACAAACACGCACATGCACCGTCTCTCAACCACGGGCATTAGAGCCAACCGCAGCCTCAGTGTGCATTTGGTGCACACAAAAAGGGGGTGACGATGGGGTTGTTGGTTGGGCCCTTTTCCGTTGCTCACCGTTTTACCCCATGCCGTGTGCTACATTTATTGTTGAGGTTGCACCGGGCCTGTCGGGGTGCTGCATTTAGAGAGCTGTTACATTACTTTTGCCATGCTGCTATGAATCATATACGATTTAATTACTCTTTTTCACCCTCCCGTTGCCACACGCCTCCCCCATCTGCCTGTGCTTGTGGGTCATAAAAATCCCATCAGTGAGGTATTCAAAAAGGTGACGACCACTCAGAGTGCATGTAGCGCGCGGACCCACCACCCGCACAAACGCGCGCGGACTTCATGTGGTTTGATTTCACCCACACTCTAATCGAAGGTTTAGCCGTGAGTGAAGGGTAGATGGAGAGGGGGTGCACCGCGCGGAAAGTGTGGCAAAACGTGTGTTAACGGGATTTGTGGTATTCGTGGATACAGGGGGCCGGCTAAATTTAGCACGCGGCCCCGGCGTGCGGTGGCGTGTTAGTTTCTGCAAGTGTGTTCCGGTAGGTCTGCCGAGAGCCGATTATTATTGTGTCCAAAACTAATTAAACTCTTCGCATGCATGCACGCACACACACACACACACACACACACACACACACGCGCAGGGTGAATGGTCGCGCGTCATCGAAGCGTCCAAGTGTCGGGAATTAAATTGCTAACCGGGGTACTTTTAGCGCGGTCTTTTTAAATTAAAATAAAAGTATACCGTAAACGCAACTGGCTGGAGCGTACAACACGCCTCTTACCGCTGGAGCCACTGTACGGAGGTATGGGTGTGGTTGGGAGTTTTGTGAAACAGAACGGAAGGGGGTTAGTTTTCCATATTCATTAGTTACTTTTCTGATCTGGGTTAAATGAAGTGCTAACTGAATGGTGCTGTTACAGTGGAGCAATTGCTCCAAGCAGTCAGGTTTCCCTTTCTGTGCAATGTTTGCATCCACTGCTGGTAGGGGAAGTGTAAAAACGTATCTTGTAGGCAAATCAGTACTATTGTGGTTATGGTATGAACATAATTTGAAGTCATGTAAAATTGAAATCAAAAGCATACCGATTGCCAGACTGATGATTGAAAACAATCATAAAAAAGACATGTCAATACTTGGATTCAGTGGTAATAACATAAATAGTATTTACAGAAAAAAAAATCAGCAACGCCACACTTTTTTTGCCTTCCAAGAGATCCTTATCGTCAATTTAATTCCTGGAGCTACCAAACCGTGAAGACGAAAAAAACTCGATCGATTCATCTGGGTCGGATTCGATGCGCTAATCTTGTTTCGGTTGATTCCGTGTCCTCTTCCGTTCGCCAAAAGGTTCGACGGTTCATTAATCTAATTTCGAGCTCCCCGGGCACAGATCTCTGGCAGCCATCGTGGACATACAGAAATGGAAGGAGAGCCGAGCGCCGAGCCGAACAGAAAGCCGAACTGACATTTGATCGATCGAGTGACGTAGAGGCGACGCGTTCGCGTTAGTTTAATGAAATTTGAATGGCGAAGGAAAATGGCGCTCCGAAACCGAGCGTTTTGCATTTGGTCGCGCGGTGGACGCCGCTGTCCTGCAGGAGGGGCTGGATTGTGTGTGTTGTGTGTTCCGCCCAACGGAAGTGACAAACGGACGGCCCCGTGGAGTGATAACCGGTAAGCGGAGGGAAAAAGAACAGTGGGGATAATGCCGCAAATTCTCCACTTGTCACTGCGCGTTGTTCAGGGCCGGCGCGTTCTCCATTAACATTATTTAAGGGATGTTTTTTACGCTTTCTGCTGTGCTCTTTCTTTTGCGCTTCTTTAAACGAACGAAGCGCTGATTCCATTGCGATGTACGGAAACGGAGTGAATGGTTGGCAAAACGCTGACTTCCTGGAAGCAGCTCCTGTTTGTCACGAACCGAGCGACATATCACTTCCGGTACAAAACAAAAAATCTAAATATTTTTTTTGCATGCAGGATTTATGCTCTTATGCTGTCACGACGGATTTGAATTATCAATCTATGGTACATCAAACTGTACTAGCAACATCAATAGATCCATAGCGATGGTGGTAATAAATAATTCATCCGAAATGTTTCGTCATCAGCCCCAAAACCTTCTTACATTTCTAAATAAAACCAAGGAAAACATTCCTTCGCATCTTCGCCACTAACCGCACCAGTCTCGGCGCGACGAAAGCGGACTATTTAATCACCTCCAATCGTGCTGTTTGATGTTCAATTTTTGTCCTAATCTCACAATCCCTCGACCCCGAAAGGTCAAACGTTAATGTGATGGATAAATGTCAGCCAGCCTAGCCTAGCCAGCCGCTGCTGCTGCGGCCTACAGCATCAACCGACCGGTATCAAAGCAAGAGCGACCTGCCCGAATCACTTCGGCCGCAGTGCTGCTGAGTGTCCCAGGCTCCAGCATTCAAGGACGAGGGCCACTGGTGTCGCAATTTGACGAGGGCCAAAACAAAGTGATGCCCACCACCATTCGGAGCTCGCGCTGGCCGGAGGGGCTTTGGCCTATTTTTAGGTACATTTTTCATTGACAAACATCTGGTGCGAGATGGTTTGAAAATGAATATTGACGGTTGGGCGGTACCGAGCGTGGACGATGGTTGGCTGTGTTCTTTTTTTTAGCTCTGTTTCTGGTTGACACTCTCAAACGAGAACATCAAATGGACGTGGGCTGAATGTGTGATTGTGTGGAGAAAGCAAAATGGAAAAATGGAGAAAGCGCATTTGTATGTGTGTCGATGTGTTGTATATTATGTTGTGTTTATGATTTACATTCAGGCTTTACAGGTACGCGTGGCACATGTTTTACGATGTGAATGGAATTCCCATACTTGTTGATGGGAATGTACAACAAATATTAAACATATGTCACAATTAAAGTTCGAGGACAAAAGAACCATAATGATCATAGAGGACAGCTTTTACACGACATCAAGATGGTTTCTTGTTGAAAAGTTAATATCCATAGTGTATACTCACGGTTGAAGATTCATTGTATTTAACACATTGACGTACCTGGGAGAGATAGAGAGAGGAAATAATAAAAAAAATGCAAATTAATATTGTTTGTGATTGGAAGATAATATTGTCTTCTAATTGGCGTAAACATCCTACGCGGACATGCTGGCCTATACAGGCTCTCGATACTATATTCAGCACAATGCAGCCGGACAGTCCTTACAACGGGGGGATGTTCCATTCTAGCCTTAAACACATTACGAGCATGTTATTAAGTTGTTCGAGTTAACGACTGTACCACGGGACTGCCCTTGTTCGTGAAATTGACTACAAACAAATCAATTAGTCAATTACGTAGATTTTATTGCATGTTTTGTATTGTAGTGAAACACTAGGGGAAAGTAGGTAAAGACGGACACGTTAAGGGAAATGGTAAAAATCTAGGAATATATAAGTGTAACGAACATGAAAATGTGCATATATTATCTTTCACTCATGTTAAATCAGAAAATATATTGAAACTTTTGAGTTTCCATCGTTTTTTGCGTTTTTTTTTCATAAATGAAAATCATGTTTTTTTTTCGTGCGGTTTTGAACTGTTCGGGTAAGACGGACACCTGATATGGGAAAGATGGACACCATGAAGGGTAGAAAACGCTGGAAAGTGAAGAGTTTTACAGTATTTTCCACGTCCTAGTACGTTTATAAATTAATTCTTGGCCTATTGCAACGACGATTCATTTAGTCATGGTTTAGGAATTGTAAGCACCGCTTCTAATATATCGTAGAATGCAGCATCTAAAGCATCTACAGCAAATCGCGCATTTACAGCTGACGTTGCTCCAGCTTACAGAACAACAGTCTAGAATTTCCTTTAAGGAAATTTCTCCGCGAAAAGAACACGACCCCAGTATTTTTTGAAGGACTTGCTAATAGTTTAATCCATTTTCCACTATGTCAAAATTCAACATTTGATATTTGTAATCCCATAGAATTTCTCATCTATTCCTGAATGATGTCGTATCAACACCTCATCGTTTTAGTGCTTGAAGTTGTCCAAGTCGTAAAAAAATATTGGATTTCGTGAAGCGCCTCATTAGCGTCGAGCGAGTAATAGCATAACGAATGGCTACTATTTTGACCGGTGTTTCAATTATCGCTTATTTCAATACTTTCTCTTGTTGCTTGTTGGTTTATAGCTTCGGAATACCCTTATTTAAGGTATTTGAAGAAATACTTTCATCACCAATTGATATAAGAAGTAAAATAAATCAATAAATTCGGTGTCCATCTTTCCCTACAACAAAGTGTCCGTCTTTCCCGCTTTGGTGTCAGGATATTTAAACCATCAGAAAACAATAGTTTGTATTACTTTCACTTTCGTTCTTTCGCCAGTTTTTTCATTAATGATCACGACAACTCATTTAACTCTATGCCAAAAATGTTCTCAAGTGTGTTGTTTAACTTTAAGGTAGGATGTTGCATTGTTGATTTTTTCGAAAATTACCATTTTGATGCATTTATTAGAAGCGTCCATTATACCCGCAGTGTCCGTCTTTACCTTCCGTCCCCTACTATAAATGATTTTGTACACATAATTTCGATGATCAGTTTTTTTATAAAAAAAATCAGTTTACCCTCCACTTGAAAATGAATAAAATAATAATTAAAAGGAATGCAGCGATGATAAAGTGATAAAAGAAAATTACGTGTCTCAAACTGCTTCTAACATTAGAAGAAAGCGTCAAAAAATTCGAGCAAAAAGAAAGTTTAAATCGACAAGAAACATGAATTAAGAGGAGAATAAAATGATGAAATTTTCTGGTCAAATGGTAAAACAAGTTTCGTTTTTAATGTTAGTTCAACCATCCACTTTGTCCTAATACTTTGTACTTTTCCAAATCCCCATTGCACAAGCTAACAGGCACAGAAACGACAACAACAAAAAAAACAATCCCACCCACAGCTGGAAACGTGAACACGTAACAAAGCATTGAAATAATTTCCCGCTGCAATGGGGTGCTGTGTTTTCTCCCACGTGCTTTTTTTGCTGTTGCAATTGTTGGTTCCGTTGTGACAGCGTTCATTCATTATATGAATGTTCCTTGGGGTGTTTTTTTACACTGTTACACGCGATCGTTCGAGGACACGAGCAGTTTTCGAAAATGTAACAAGAAAAAGGTTAATATACATGTACTCCTAGATAAAAAGCACCCGCACACACACACACACACGTGTGCACGCCGCCACCCTTCCGTACCATAAAACCCATTCCCGCGGTAAGCCTTCGTGCTAAGTATGCTAAATTGATTTGGCAACATTATTATGCTGGCTTCGTCGCGCAGGCAAGCATAATGGATTGTGGTGGGCGTGCGTGTATGTGCACGATTCGGCGCTTGATCGAACTAGGCGCTCGGTGTTCGGCGTTGCGGTTGATTGTTTACTGATTGGCTTTCCGGAGGGAGCGAACCAGACCCGCCCGCCAGGCCGGGCCAGGCCTAGGCGAAGAAATACAATTATATTTTTCAAATCAATTTTAATGAACCCAACCCCACCGTCCGTACAGATCGAAACACCCACCTCCCATTTCCCAACCCATCGAGGTGCAGCCCGGTTGCGGAGTGTTCAACGGAAAACACAACCTCAAAAAAGTGGAAACCATTTGCAAGAAGATGGAAACGGTGGCTTGCATTAAACAACCTCCGCCGCCTCAGCCCGACAGGCTTGGTTGGTTCGCTTCTTCGCGGGGAGGTGTCAGGGCGGGAAGGGGGATGGGTCAGAGGGTGAGATGAAAAGTTGAAAGCACGTCCGTTTGTTTGACTGATGCATTTCCCGTTCCCTGGCCACTCCGCTTTCAATGCTATTTTATTTCGTGCACAACGGTCGTCGTTGCGGCTGGTCCGGGCAGTACCAGCAGCAGCAGTTCGTTTGCTCGAAAATTGGATCATTTGTCAGCGTTCGGGTGCAAGCGTAAAGGGAGCAAGAGTGCTGAGCGGGAGGGCCGTGAGAATGTTTACGAATGCAGCAGTGGCCAAAGAACGCCAGCTCGGATGCACTTTTTTCCGGGGTGGGATGCAGCTTGCACCGTCAAAGCGCTCACCAGCTGTGTGCGCGCTGATGTGAAAGGTGTTTTTGCTTTACCTTCTTCTGCTCGATCATCGCTTGGGCGCGCGCCCGCACTCACAGTAACGCAATGTTTGGGCAAGCTGAGGAGGGAGAGGAGGGAGAGACGATTGCATTTTCACGTGGGTGATAAATTGCTTTAAAAGTGCACCCTGTCACGAAAGGAAAATGATTCATTTGGTGCTATTTTTCTGAATTCTCCGAGCCGCTCCGAGGTTCCGCCGGAGGTGTTGGTGTACAAATCGGATGATGCAGCCTCCTGCACGATGCGGCGCGGTGGTAGCGGTGGTGTTGGTGGTCATCGGTCAAGTCGGATCATCGTTCACAGTCACGCCCGGCGAACCCTCCCCCCACACTGCTGGACAGCAAGTGGGAAAATGGACGGCGCGCGTCGTGTTGGTCGTGGGTCGAAATCAAACAGAATGAAAAATTACATCGCGGCACCGATCCATTAGCGGATCAGTTGACACTTTGCGAACAATTTTTGAAAGCATTTAGCCACCTTCTCCCCACTGCCCTTTTGTTGGAACGGGGTAGGAACGGGGCAAACAAGGAGCCAGCCTGTTTTTGCATTAAAGATTTGTCATGTTTGTCGGAGTGAATGTTAGTAGCTCCATTAAAAACACTTCCAAATTTTCGTGTTAAACATATTGCTATTGATGAACTGGATTTGTTTTGGGTGCTGTTGAAAAAACAATCAAATTTTCCTGCTTCTCACCGAAATGTACATTCAACGCATACACCACACAATCACGCTCACGTCAAACAATGTGAAATTCAACAAACAAACATGCTCTCTGTTCGTTGCAATCCCCCCAAACGTCGTGCTGCTGCATTGCAATGACAATTAATCGATATTTTCAATATTACACACATATATATTGTGGTCACATCAACACCATCCAAAACGAAAAACGAAGCACAGGTGTGCTGCTTCGAGAGCGCACGTACGATTGCCGCAAGCAGAAAACTATTAGTCGAACTTGTGCATCGGCTGGTCCACGAACCAAAGAGCCGTTTGACAGGCTCTTCCCATCTGGTTACAGTTATGGTGCCCCCCGTATCTCATCCCACCCTTATCACCCAACACTACAACAGGAGGAAGCCGTTCAGTGTGCTCTGTGTAACAAATCGATACAACATTGTTTTTACCTCAGCCTCCCTCCATGTTTTGACTTCTCTTTTCACCCCGCCATTCGCTCATACACACTGACTGCCGACGACTGACACACGTCGGCAGTGAAATGAATCGTCAAAGTCAAAGGAGCAAAACGGAGCATGAAACGGAAAAGAATACACACAACCAACGGTGTACTACAGTGGGAAAGCTTTGGCGTTGGAATGCTGGTGTTTGATTTGTTTGGTTTTTCACACCACCACCACCACCACCACCACTTCCCGCTCGCACCGGGACTTCTCCTTACACTGGTTGTTTCTTCACCTTTCCGGCCGCACACGCTAGCACTGACGGCGATGGACATTGATGAAGACATCTATTTCGGCTTTATGGCAAACAAGGCCGAGGTCGTAAAACAATTGCACGGATTCTCTCCCCCATCCGCCCTCCCTTTACACGACGAGCGAAGACAAGGACGAGGTTTTGCATACGATTTTGGTGTGACAGGTAACGGTACGGTACGCATAGATCATTTGTCTCGATGAGCTTGTGTTCTTTGTTTTTACGGTTACGGTTGATGGTTGGGGGATATCCACATAGAAACAAATACATACACGCAGGCCCAAATTAATGGGATGGCGTGTAACACTTGACTTGCCCAGTGGCACAGCAGCGCGCCAACGCTCTGCCAAAGGAAAAGCCAACAAGTTTTGTGACAGGAAATTGAAATGTCAACCGTGTGGACGTGGAATTATTACCCCGAACAGAAACAAACCATCAAACATGAAATATGATCCACGGAATGGAATTGATTTCAATGTTTTGGATACATATTTTCGATTTCGGACAAACGTTCAATGAGAAATGCAAATTTACGTTGACCGATATGGTTGTTTTAGCCTTTCAGCTTGCTAGAAAAGGATGTTTGAAATGTTGTGAAAAGTTATAATGATTTTTTTTTCAACACAGACACATCATTTCATTTAACCTTGCCCGTTCCATTGCCGTCAGCCAGCCGTCACCATTCTCTGTTATTTTCCGGCATAATTTCCCCGCCCTTGCAAGAAAATGCAAAATCGGAACGGAACGGAATGCAAAATCCGTTCCGGTCGGTTGCACCCGACATCCGGATTAAATCAGGGAACACGGGAGGTCTGCATAGTGAAATGGAAAGAAGCAGAAGGGGGAGCAAAATCCCATCCCAGCACTACTTCCACGACGTCCATCAAACGTCTTACCGCCTGAGTCCTGACATCGTAATGTGATGCATTCACAATTAACCGTGTCGGATTTCCTCATCCGTGCAAGCTGGCTGGTAAAACTGCAGCTCAATGTCGGCGCCGAGATTGCTGCACCCCGGTATGGCCGCCGGTATGGCTTGTGTCATGGGTACAGATTTGAAGCAAATGCGCCCGAAAGGTCGGATTGCCAAACGCCATTCGTAATGAATCGTTTAAAGGTAGAAGTCGCAAGTCGTGCACCTCTTGTGACGATTGTGACGCCCCGAACACAGGTGCCGAAAATAAAACACCTTTCTGTGGGCGATATGTTTCGCGTCGTACACTAAGGTGAGCAAATGAGTAATGATTAAATGGGCGAGAAAAAATGATCATTCGATCAACTACGACCAAGCGTCACTAGTATCTAAAATAAACGTAATCCGTACAAAACGCATCTCTCAATCGACTGGCTTGCGGGGACTTATTCTGTCATATGACCGTATGTGACCGTGATCGTACGCACTTAAAAGGTAAGATAAGATATATTGAAGCTCACGTATTAGATAATAACAGAAACTAATCACGGCAGTACGGGGCACAGTTTTGCTATCTTTATCTTACCAATTAAATTAAACTTTACGTTAAGCCATCCGGGATCGTTTTAAGCCTCGAAACGAACGCAGCATTGGTTTGTTGTGTGATAATATTTTCGTTTATAAAGGTTAAAAACATGTTAATCCATCTTATCGCTTGATCGATTTTATATCTGTTTCGGTGTGCTGTACGAAAATGCTTGTTGTTATCTAAAAATACCTCAACGGTTATGGATTTAAAGTTCTTCCCATTGCTTTTATAGAAGGAATAAGCATTTTTTTTTGCAGTAAAATAAGGTACTAGGAAACGAAGCACAAGTTGGCATAATGGTTCTTAGACTTCCATTTAATTTCCTATGATACATAATCAACACAGTATTGATTTATAAAAATAAAACATAACAAATCTTCCTTTTGCGTGATTATAATTGCTTCATCTACCAAATCATACAAAATGATTGAAACCCTTCACACCTACTAAAGGTCAACGACCAATGTTTACTGCCACTACAACGATATTTATAATTAGCTTCGAACCCTGCTCCGCTCTACGTTTTTCGCCAACGCCAACAGTGTACTTTTATTATCGGCCCCATTGAAACTGCCTGCTGCTCCGCCAAGTGATCATATTACAATGATTGGTGGTCATGGGATCACTGTTTTTATTTCCCAACCATCCTGGCCGTGCTGCCGATAAACTGAGTCTCATATACTCGCTTCACTCACTGTCGAGCGGTTGCCCGAACAACTGACCGACCGACCGACCGACACCATAAGCCATATGATACATTTCCCGATTAGGTTCCAGCTGCCGCTTCCCACTTGAAGCGGGCTGGGAAAAGCTCATTCTCAGATTTAACAACGATGATACAACCACCACCCATTGCCCCATCCACCCACCCAAAATGTTGCCCATTTTTCGGTTTCCTTTTTCATATGCTGTTGCGAGTTGTTGTTTTTTTTTTGTACACACATTCTTGGCTGTTGATTCTTGCGGTAGTTGCGATGTGGTAGAGAATTTACCACAGTGTATATTCGCGTGCACACACACACACACGCATGTATATGTACACGGACCATCCGTGACCATGGTTGTGATACGCTGTCAAAGTTTATGATGTGGCTAATGCCCTAATTACCCAAAGCAGCACCACTCAAACTTTATGATGAGAATGTTTTATGGCCCAAACCTATAGAGCCGTGCGGGATGGGTTGCGCCCTAATTGGAAGTGATCTGCTGAAGTATTGCTCCCCCCCCCCCCCCCTTCGGCCAATGTGAGAAAAAACGAGAGACCGACAGCAACAAAAAGCATTGGTTTCCATCCTTCCTGCTTCCCATCCCGGGGATGGGATGGCGCTTGTTTTGATTTTTTTTTCTCTCTCTCTCTCTCTCTCTCTCTCTCTCTCTCTCTTTCTCTCTGTTGTTCTGTTTTCGGATAATCTTCGCGTCGAGATTTCTGGGGTCGTGCAACTCTTTTTCAAACCACGCGCAACATGCCCCGTTTCCCCCCGGGGAGGGAAATATGATGCTTGAGAACTGGCCCTCGACCGACCGAAAAAAAAAAATGAGGCATGAAGCAGGGATGGCGGCGAATGCGTGCAGCGGTGTTGGGATTTGTTTTCATACGCACGGTTTTCCCATTCATTAGGCGAGTTAGCTCAAGTTAGCCGAGCGAGATGGAAACCATTTGGCCCTTTACAGTGGGGGAATAAAGAGGGAAAGCGAACGGGGGGTTTGGTTTCGCGGAAAGATTAGAGAAAAACTTATCAAATCTGGCTGTCGGAAGTGTGTTTTAGGGGCTTTCGTTGGGTTGGGTTTAGATTGTTTTTTGTATGTGTGGTGTGGCAAGGTTATATTTTGAACCTTCAAATCGTTTGAGCGCGAAATTACAGGAATTGAATTAATTGGAGCAGCCTGAGATCACTTGTCTTGGAAGGAGTGATACGCTGTTGATGGACAAAGGATGAACAATATTTTGAATCTGACGAATAACATAACATTGATTAGCAATATTGCCTGCAGAAGAGCATGTATAGTCTTGATATAGCTTTTCCTCCAACATTTTTAGCATTCTGTCCAACAAGGTAATGAAAGTAAAAGTTCTATTGAACAGCGTAGAGGCTGCCATATTACAGAAATTGTTTAACTGATTATCTAAATGTTTCTGTAAACATATAAAGAGGAAACGTGTAAAACCTAAATTTCATAACAACAATAAAATTATTAAAAAAAGAGCAATTTGTCCCACGAACCAAGCATCGCCAAGCTTTAAGCTAAAAGCCACCCCTGAATGCGATGTCCTTTGAGCCTTTAAAAGTGTAGTTCTTCTAGCTACAGAGAATTCCTCTTATCATCGCCCGTTAAGCTGCACAGCGGCACAAAAGCACAAAAGAAGCCCTTTCCTCACCCAGGGCCAGGGCGAAGAAACCTCCCAACTTAAAGGCCAATCGTCTATTAAACTCCTGTTAGTGGCAGCATGAAACCGCAAACCGCACGGCAGGAGTTTTCCGTAAATTATCGACTCATTTACGATTACGATCAATGAATATTTCATCACCCATCCAGGTCCCAAAGTTCTTTCTCTCTTTCTCCCTCCTTCGCCCCTAACCCCAACTAAGCGCCGGTCACTTCATCATACAATCGAAATCATATCGAAACGAGCGACACACACAAAAACAGCGGTGAGGGAGAATGACGGAAAATAAAAATAATTGCGGCGTCCCGAGAACATCCGAGCGTGTGGGCGCGCCGCGCTTTCATCCCTTAAGAAGCCTTTTTTTCCTTTTTGCGCAAGCACTTTATCCCTCCAGTGGGGCTATTACCCATTGTCGCACGATCACAGGGAGATTTTTTTTTGGTGTTTTACGCTCTCCCGAAAGCAAAAAAACGAATATAAATGCAAGCGAACAGAAGCCCTTTGCAGTCCATCCGAGGGCGGTGAGACCCCGTGCTAGAGAGCCAGTTTGCCGGGAAAAACGCGCACACCCACCCACCCACACCCACACATACACAAACACAAAAAAGCAAGATCTTAAACCACTCGGGGGATATTAGAAAAGGAAGAAAGTGGGCGGTTTGTGTTCGTTAATGGTGTAAGGTTATTGGGTTAGAGAGACGGACCAAAGCATGGCCGCATGGCCCGCACTGCCGTTATCAACCCCACTCGAGAGGTTGATTTTTATCGAGGATTTTGCTCGCTTGGCGACGACGACAAGAATCGAATGGCCAGGGCCAGGGTTGTGGATGAGTTTTCCTTTGCTCTCGATTCGCCCGGAACGACGTACCGGAATCGTGCCGGGTGTGACGAACATGGTTTGGCGACGCAATTTGAAGTTTCATTAACCGTGATTGTGACGTGCCAATCGTGCTGAAGTAAGGGTGTTTTGGGGAGCGTGGATTATTTTCGCTTTTTTTGTATGTTGGTATAACACATTTGCTGCCGAGTGCAGTAAGTCTTCATAATCCTGAGAGCGTTTGCCAAGCATATAGTAAACGCACATCAAAGGATTCAAGTGGAGCAAGTGGTGTCAATGACGGCAATAAAAAGTTTACAATTCTTGTAAAACATACGTGAAATGATCTAATCTGCTTGACTGTTTTATATGGCCATTTTTATTTTACTGTTATGGTCGTAAGTACATTGAAGATCAACATGCGATGTGTCCTTCTGACTGCCTTTTTCGTAAAAAAAACTATTCTCGTGTCATTGAAGATACAAAAGCCATTCTGAAATGGTGTTTTCATTCCCTCATAAATTAAGATACATTAACAAGAAACGATTGTATGATTGCTAAACAAATTCCTGGAATGGAAAAAGTGTAACACCAAAAAATCGTAAAACATAACTTAAAAAACAAGAACCCTGGGAAAATACACTTTTGTACGATTTCGAGAGTCAGTAAGCAGGTGAGTAACAAATGTTACAATTTAAATCTTTCAGAAGATTTTAGCTCATTACTGACACCTCCATTAATTTACCCTAATCCATACAAAGTCCAACGAAGACAGCTCAGCTCATTGTACGGAATCTACATTAACACGTGCCCATTACCGCACACTGTTCGTGCTGAAAAGTGGCGCAAAACCGAGGCTCATTCGAGCGGCGGCCACGATCCACCCACAGCACTAGCAATGATCATTTAATTGCCACATTAACCGTGCACACTGCCCGCACGGAAAAACTGTTTCCACCTCATAAATCAACCCATTCTCCGCCCGCACGAACGAACGATCTTAGCGAGCGAATAAACCCCGGTACAGTGCGACACCAGCACCGGCACCGTCGTCGTGAAGGAATGCTGGAAGGAAACCAGCACAACGCAACCGTCATAAAAATGACCAACATCGACCAGCGCCGCGAGCACCCGCCGACCATTAAGACAACTTTGTTAAGCCATTTCGATATCGGTGGGGTCGCGAAAAACGCAACGCTACTCTCGTCTCTTCCATGCTGCTGCTAAAGGCCCCTACGACACATCGGGAGTACGAGGATCGGGGGAAGGTTTTCAGCAGACATTCACGTCACCGACCAGCGTCGTGTGCGGTGGCATTGCAGGTGACACAGCACACAGCAGCACTTTGCCGTGGAAAAAACACCCGAACGCGCGCGCTCGTAAAGCGTTTGAAATATTGCATTTCGAGCAAGTTGTGTGTGTGTGTGTGAGTGTTGGTTTTTTTATTGCTTTCTCTTTGGCTGGGTTTTGCACCAACAACTAGTAAGCGGTTTTATTTTCTACCCACAACCCTAACGAAGAGGCCTACACGACGCTGGGACGTTTTCCGATGCTGATTACGGTGTTGGCGTTGCAAGGAAAAAAACCTCCTCCATTGAGACGACAAGTTGTGTGTGTGTGTGTGTGTTTCTGACCGATTGGAATTTGTTGTGCATTTGGTGCGGTCTTGTACATCCAAAAACCACAAAATAAAGCTAGCTAATGCTGTTACAACCTTCGCCCGGAGCGAACGGCAAAGTAGAAGTAATGATTTATCGTTCAGCATGTCGGAGTAAAAATCGAACATTAAAATCCTGGAAGGGAGGAGGAGAAGGAGCGACCATAAAATCAAAAGCCTTTTAAACAACAACAAGTTGTTACAAAGTGTATGAGAGTATGTGTGTGTGTGGTAGAGACTGTTAAATAAACATAAACATGACTTGTTTCTGCTTAAAAACACATTATTGTTGTACACAACACTACAACTTCACAAACAAAGCGATTCATCTTTGACAAGACTTTTAACTATTCGATCATGTCTACATATGCTCACTATCTACATCTAGATTTCTACGTTTATGTTAGTAAACATCTACTTTTGCTGTATTATTATTTCTCGTTTACTCTTCCATCAATCAACAGGGGAATACTTTTCAATTGAATTAATTCCCCCCCTTTTAATACAAACCGTTGTTCCACCTGAACTGAAAAGTAATTTATTATTTGTTCACTCTCTATTTATTGCAATTTAATTTTCTTCCGTTTCCCAGGACGTGCATCCCAAACCCAAGTCTGTCGGCTGAAAACTTTTAGGACTTCTTTACCCGAAACTTCTCTCCGATCCGAACTAAAGGAAAGGATAATCCTTGCCGACCCAAAAAAAAAAGAAACAAAGTTTGCACACAGTGTTCCCCACAGGTGACAAGAGCGTCGATTTAAAATGTCCTTCCGCCCCCCAGGATCACCAGGAAAAGCTTGAAGAAGGTCAACTAAATTAAATTCAACCATCAACACCAGACTCTCGGCGGTCTCGGTTGATTGGTCGGACCCCGGTCCGAAAGGTGACGAAATGTCTTTTAACACCGATTTTCATCACCACACTGGGACACGTTTTCAACATGTTGATGAGTGTGTGTGTGTGTGTGTGGTTCAGAGAGACAGGGAGCTTCGTCCTCGATGCCGAACGACGCAAACGTTCAACGATGATCAGTTGCGACGTTTCGGCTAATGAGCCGTTGTTCCGTATGCTGATGGGTCGCCGAGCGCCGAACGAGAACGAAGATACCAATCAGTGAGCGATTGGAAAATTGGACAGAATTGTATCACTCAAACGAATCTCAGCTCGTGCTGTGCCGGAAATCAATACACAAACGGAGCTGGGTGGGGGTGGGGGGGAGGCCGGTGAATTTCTTCTTTAATTTACAAAATATCAAATCCCACCCCACCATTCCAAGCTTTACGACGCAAAAGCGACCTAGATGATGCTTCTCGCATCTTAAATACCGTTCCACCGTTTGCTAATCTTCAGCTGCGAATGGAAATTTCCTAAACGTCGTGTTCGCGCGTTCGGGGAATCCGACCGGTTTCTGATTTCACTTCACTGGCGAAACAGGGCCGGTGACAAAATTTCAAACCACACAAAGCAGCACCTGATACTACACGTGCCCAGCGCGCGGTGTCTCGCTCATCATTCGGGAGTGGATGGAAATTATGGCGGAAATTGAATATGGCGTTAATAATTGAGTTTTCATTTGACAGTGCACAGTCTGACAGGCAGGCAGGCAGGCAGGCAGGCACGGCAGACGGGTAGGCAGACCAGACCATTTGAAACTGATGCGTGATGGGGCGGAAAAATGAGACTACACAGACCGGGGGACGAAGAGTTAGATAAGTGTGCGTGTGTGCGTATGTTGGCAATATTGTTGAGCGTATCCACTGTGTTGGTTAGACAATGTTGGTAGCAGTAAAAATTAAAGTAGCAATTTAAAGTAGCAAAATACACATTAATTGATGTCGATATGTTTTAACGCTCTGAAACGTGCATTGGAATCAAGCACACCTAAAAACCTTCATTGAAATACATTATAATGAAATATGTGTATGCAGCATATCAGCTGCAAAAAAGAAGAGTAAAACCATAATCAGACAAAACAAAACCCAACACCATAATAAGCACTGTGGGTGGTAAATTAATTGAGCCATGATGCACACGGGCAGCCAGAGGTTTCACGTTGCTCGTTAGCAGATGAAATATGACGAGCGATCAATTATTTTAAAACGCATGTTTCACGAAACCTCATGAAACTAATCAATCAATGAGTCATTTCGCATTTTAATATACATTAATACGCTGCGATAATGGGGGATTGGCCACCCAGGAGAATGCAGGAGGTTGCTGTGCTAATGCGTGTTGTAGTTTAAAATTATTTTTTTTAAATTTGAATCTCCTTTTTTTTCTTGCAAATTAGCCATTAAATTTGAGCTTAACTTTGCGTGCGGCGTTTAATACGGCTCCACTGGGCATGCCGACTGGGAGTGTACCTGCTGCCCCAAGGTAAACCATCTGGCGTTGCAGACACTGGCGGGAAGCGAACATGGGCTCAGGGGAGGGCGAAAATAGGCAGACGAATCTATGTGCCAAATGCCGTGCCCTCGAGACACCCTTCTGGTTCAATTCTCGATGATCAGATAACGCTCTTCACTGCGCTGGGTAGCATACTCTGGGCGCGCATGGTGTGCGAATCGGTCGTCAAAGTACGCGACTGATAAGCGAATCGATCGGTTTTTCTGCTCATCTTTTGATGAGTCACGGCAAGTGCTGCAGAGTTCAACAACTTCGTCGGATCGTGCATAAAGTGCATTCGTAGGGCGCAAGTGGCAGCGAAAGTAGGTGAATTATGAGTAATTGTGTTGAGAATCTGTTTCAATGGTGTTTATATGTATTTTATTTGGAAATCTACATAGTGAAGAAATCCCTTTGGATAGCAAATTATCATTGTGTAATCATTTTTAACATCATATTTAAATAAATCATTCTTATATGGATTTAGTCCTATGTGGAAACGAGTACAAAATAGAACCACATGATAAAATCACCATTTTCAAATTAAATGTAAAAATTAGAGAGCAAAATATACACAATTGTCCCATCAGACGTAGTTTTTTCAATTTAACTAAACTATATTCATCAATGTTTTCGCACGTTAAACAGTGTAATTATGATTAGGACACGTAATATAGCTTAACGGTACTTTATTTTCTGCGCAAGCAACACAAAGCGATACCCTCCCCAAAACACAATTTCTCCAACTTTCCACACCATGATCTTAATCACCACTTGGCGCACAGCGTTGTTTGCGTTAAAATCTCGCCTGCGTCATAAAATTTTATTATTCCATTGACACGATTGCTAATCGTGTCGAACCGAATTGACAGACTCATCCAAAATCGATCCCCCATCCCCAATTGGATGCCTATCCGAACGGTACTGTCCGACCGTGCTCGGAATGGCATAAATACGTCATAAACACGTCACACGCACGTATGTAGGACACGGCAAGCAAGCAGCAGTCGCTGCATCAGTTCAGCGAAACCCGAATGCAACCAAGCAAACAGCGCTTCCGGTGACACACAATCGGTTCCCAATTTGCACGCTACCCTCTCTGTGTCTTTCTCTGTCTTTCTCTGTCTCTATATCTCTAGTCTCGCTAATTCCAATTGAAAATGGTGCACGATTTATGACGCAGTCTTTTACCGCGTGCTTATCGACACGGATGAAGAAAGTTTGCGCTGCATAATTCTGCACAACAGCATGATCGGGAGCAAAGCATCGAAACGAAGGCCAACCACACCCGCAGCACGCTTCCACAGAGCGAATCATACATCATACCGAAGGGGTGTGATTTGTTTTCGTTTTTTTTTTGTTTTGTTTACCGGTGAGCTGTAAATGCAGCACCATTAATCATGGTAGTCCAGATATTATAACTACTCGCGCACGACACGGAGCGGCGATAAAAGTTTATTTTTAGAAAGTTCAATCATCACTATCGCCAAATGCCTTTGACACAGGCACAATCGTGGCAGAGCCGGTCGCGATAACCGTTACTCATCCTAGGGCGGGGGGAATATGTTGCTCTGCCGAATACGTCTTGCTCCCCTGCCGGTGGAGAAAGAGCGGCCGACATGATAATTTGTGCGATAACACCCGATATCGCTACCGTAGCGAAACTGGTGTAAACTAATTTATGGACTTCCGTACGCACGACACAAGATCGAACGTTTTGATTACTGTGCCTGATAGTATCCTCTCGTGAGCGAATCGATTCGAAGTGTTGATTGAGAGTGGGAAGTTAAGATAGCAAAGTTTGATTCGAAGAGACAAGTGTTTGATGTAAGTTTTCGTTAAATGAACATCTCTACCGCACTAAAGGTCTGAGCTGATGTATGATTTCAAACGATTTGAATCGACGTTTTAACTTGTTTTCAAACAGTATAACTCAATTGAAACAAAAAAAGGATTTTGTAATTTCATTTCATGCTTATTGGATCTTTCTACACAATTGGCGAGATGCTATAAGGTGGAACGCAACCGTAAAATGAGTATGAAAAATATATCCCAGATGGTGACTATTGTTCCACTAACAAGGATGAAATTTTAATTTTCTAGTTTAAAATAGAGAATGGGTCATTGGGGTCCTTTGCGTTTTAAGTTCGTAGGCTGAAATTTCAGCCTGTCAGCTGTTTGCATTGTATAGCAGTTTTCGAGTAGCTATCAAAGCGGGTATAATATACAGGTGGGCTTATCCCAAGGTGTATGAATTTAGAAGGCTGATTTTTATCGCTTCTGTTTCTGAATGAAGATTTTAAGAGTGATTTGTGTATTCGTCAAACCTCCAGAAAGCTTGTTTGAACAAAAGTTTTCTGCCATCCTGTCAAAAAGTGATATTCAAATTTGGTTATAAAAAAACATGCTATGAGGCCACCTGAACTACATACACTTTGAGTCTAGATTCCATCACCTGATCTCTTTAATACACCTTGAGAAAAATGTAAACAACACCGTGTTTTCGAGTAGGTACTCGAATCTAATTCTAGTTTAAAGCTAGAATAATCTAGGCTGAAAAATGCAGGCTAGTTTTGTGAGTGGTTTTGTATGGAGTGTTTACATGATTTCAGCCTCCAACCACCGACAAACCGACGTGACACTTCGAACAAAAAGAGCTTCAAAAGTTGTCTCCTTATTTCAAATGAAAATACGTTAAACACTAGCGCCATCTCTATAATGATTCGCTTAGTACACTGACACAGAGAAGAAACTGCTAAATCCCCTTTTTGTTTTTCTTCCCAAATTCCAATGCGTATTGTTTTATGTACTTCTCACATCTTTTGCATTGATTTGGAAACTTATAAAATGATTTTCCGGGGTTTTTTGTCCAATAATTCTCATAAAATCGTGCCTCACACTTCCTTCGCAATTTGTATTTAGAAAAGTTGTTTACATCGAAGCAGCAGTGAACAGAGCTTACTTTGACAGAAGTGATCGCCTCACTGGTAAATGACAGTACTTTCGTGTGGGACGCTTTTGTAACGCCCGTGTCACGTGGGTTTGTCGGTGCTCCAACTGTCAAACTCCATACAAAAAGCTGACTAGAATCGTGAAGGGCCCCATTGTTAGAATAATCGGGATTAGCAACTAATTTTGCCTAAAACGTTTTGCCAGGGGTATTCATCAGATTTGACAATATCGAGAGCAAACAACAAAGTTGTCGTTGGGCGTGCTACTAATGAAAAAGAGAAGCCTAATGTTATTTGTTTACGTGAAAAACGCTACGACACACTACTTTGATCGCGGAATACTACAATTAGGTAGTAGAATAAAAGCATGTCACTGAACACATGAATTGGTAATGAAAGGACCTTAATAGAAATAACGTACCCAATTCGATTTCGTTTGAGGTTTACTATTTCGAGCGATTTAGTACACTAATATGTGTACATCAAGTGACCAAAGACCAATCTCAAGCTCTAGTTCGGAGTTGAACTTGAACTCATTATTCAAATTGATTCCGGGGAAAATACATAATTGTATCATAATAATGTGACTAATTTGAAACCGTCTCACCACCACACTACTACACACTTCCACGCACACACATGTCAATTCCCCATCGAACCCGCCTTTACTAAAGTCAACCAGCGTGTAAATGGCATGTAATTTGGCGTGTAGCTAATAATTGGAACAAAATGAGCAGCCAAAACCAGTTTTGCTGAATCACGTGCCGGAGCAATATTCCACCGCGAAGCAAATTAACCTTATCCCGATGTGTGTTGCCCTTTGTTTGTGGCTTTCGTACCGCATCCCCTTCCGTTCCGGTTGTTTCTTGGAGAAAGTATCGTCAGTATCGTAACTTACCTGTGAGGGAAGAGAAAAGAGAAGAACAAAAACGGTGTTAGATCGTAAAAAGGGAACTGAGACGAAGACATGGTGCGCATTACAATGTACATTTCCTATAAAACCATTCCTGAACCGGTTGGTCAAGGAGATGTAATCAACCTTCAAATCAAAGGAGCAACAGCAGCATCATCGGCTGCTTACCTGTTGACGTGTCACTTGGCCGACATGAGGAACATTGCCACACCACACACACACATACAATGACAAAACCTGCTGACAGCAAAAATTGTCCCACGATGGAAACGTTCTTTAATTGGTTTTCACGGTAAAATGGATGATGGTCCTCTCTACCCGCGCTACTACACCGCACCGCTTCTGCGAGTGGTGGAGGGTTCGATGGCATGACATGACTCCTTCCAAGTCATCGTACCGCCGCTACCATCTCTGGAATGCTGAAAAAACCGATCGCTGCCAGCAATACAGGGTGGAAATGCAATGAAATGAGCCGGAAAATGTAATTACAACAGGTATCGCCAGATGCACGGATGGATGCCGTTCGATGATTTATTGATTCATTTCCCTTCGTTCCATCCGTGATGATGCGCTTGTGTGGGCTCTCGCCATGCTTCTCGCCAGGGAAAATTGGTACATCAGCAAAACTATTCTTCCCCGACGGTGGGTTTGATGTGGTTGTAAATAATGTAAGAAATTATGGCACGAAGAAAGAGGCGGAGAGATGCAAATGCTGTCTCCTCGACTGTCTCACTCTTACACAGCATATCATTTCGCTACCATTGAGTACATGATTTATGCTTCAACGAGTGCTGATTTTTTTTTGTATGTGGAGGATGCTCAAGTCTCATCAGAGCAGGGAATTGTTAATTTATTTTCACAACTCATTTTTCATTGTCATACTGCCATGGATGCCGTTCCTGGATGCTCGGATGCTGACATTTTTTTTGTTTTGCTTAAAACCTAGCAAATGCAAAAAAGCCACAGACAAGCACATTCAGTGTTTTATAGCACCGTCCTCTTTCTCTCTTACTCTCATAAGTACTTGTTTTACATTTTCCATTATCCATTATTCAATATTAAACGCACACAACGCACAGCAGTGCGAAACGATTCGGCATTACGGCGGATGCAAAGGCACTGCCAGGGCACTGTTCGGCTTCATTTCCATCTTGCATTGAATTGTCTCGCTAACAAGTGGAAATTATTTCCATTGCGACATCGCCTAGCGTAATGATCGCCAAAAAAAAAAAAAACAGAAAGAGAGTGTTTCTGTGTGTGTTCTTGGTTATCAAGTGTCCCTATGGAAAATGCTGTCTGCTTTTCCATTGGCTTAAACACATCACCGCTCCATAACACACGGATGATTAACTCGCGGCTCGCGGGATGCGAATATAAATTAGCGACATTTGTTATTTTAATGGGCACTCTCCCCCCAAGTGGCTTCCTTCGCGGCGAGGCGAACGAGGCTTTCGTCAAGCAGCGTTCGTCGTCGAATATCGTGGCGACTGTGGCGCCGCACAAATTAAACGAAGTAAAGAAATGTGTCGCGTTACGCGATCGCGCAAGCTAATTAGTGCGTGCATTGTTCTTGGTGTGGTAATTTTCGAGCGCGTTGTTTCCCTTCCCGCGCACTGAGGAACAATACAGGATCTACGCCGCCTTGCAATGAACCTATCGGTTACGTGGTACCATTTTTGTGACGATAGGGAACGGGAGAGGGTAAGTGAAAGTCGCTAGACAATGCGTCACATTAAGGTGACAAATATGGCAGATTATCAACGCGATATGGCGAGTCGGGCGGGACAGTCGAACGGCATTTCGCTCGCCTTATTTCAGATCGAAGTTTTCGAAACGCTCGCTGTACTCTATTTTGGATGGTATTTATTTTGATGGATTGGCGTTGATGGTAATCGGTGGAAAAGTCTCAACAGAACAACTGAAAGCGGACGTTCCGCTCGAGATCCACGCATTTAAATAATCTTCATAAATCAACACATAATAAACACTCGTTTGTTTGCATTTGCAGAGCACAGAAGCGCCAATACTTATTGTGATCAATAAGAGAAATTATTCGAAGAGCTGGTTTCGGAAAAAGATTTTAATTCTTGAGATTATTGATGAAGCTCTGAGGATTCATTCCAAAATGTAAGCTTGATTAATTAATATGAATATAAAGCAATAACTCGATACACCTTCTTAGCGCAAACTTTCCACATGATTGATTGTGAATAAAAAGCTGTGAGAAAATGCAAAAACGTACTTCCACATGCGAGTTGTTGCGTGTCAAAATATAAAAATACTGCAGAGAAGCACAAACTTGACGATCACCTAGATTGTAGGAAAAATTAATTAACATCAATTTGCTTTAATTGATTGTTCCACTCCACGCCAGTGCAGCCCATTGGCAAGAAGCAAAGCGATTAATCTGGAAAGACAGCACCAAGTGCAATCAATTCCACAGACAATAATCACACGGCGCCCACGACGGTTTCACTCTCCAGAATGGATTTGCCCCAACACTCCCGGGCGGAGGGTTTCCAAATGCATACCAAACACACACACACACATACACACGCATACGCATACTCTAAGGTCATACTCTCTAGCAGCAGATTTTCTCGCCCCAGCCACAGCACCGTCGCCGCCAAGCACGAGATGCATGTTGTACGCTCACTTATGAACTCGACGTCGTCGGGTGCTATTTTCGGTCACATGTCAAGTGGCACCGGAGGATGTTAAAAATAGCACCCGGCTGCTGCTGCTGCTGCTGCTGCCACTGCTGCTATTGATTGTACAACACTCGAGTACGGGACGAGAAGACGACTTTCTCCCGGAGAGTTTCCCCGGAGGAAAAACAGAGATCGGGCAAGAAAAAATAGCATCCCATCTCCTCCGATTTTCACCGCCCCCATTCACGGATACAAAAGCCCGTACAGCGTTACCTCAACAACCATCTCGTTTCGACACGATAAAGCATCCTTCCGCCCCGCCGTTTCGTATCTGCTCGCCCTTGTGCGGCTCAGTCCCACACTACTGCCAGAACGTACACGTACGGAACACGAAACTGGATCGATCCCGTGTGAACTGGTTCGAGTTCGAGTCCTACGTCTCTGCTGATGGTTTCTGCTAGCCGGCCTGCCCTGCTGGCACCTGGCACTCCAGCCAGTGAGGAAGCAACACACACACACACACATACCGGCGGTTTTCGATCGCCTCTCGCCTGTCATGTCGATGGCACTCGATTCATTGCCGGACATTTTGTACGGATTATATAATGAGATTTATCGCTTGTTCGAATTTGTCACCGATATGGATATGGAGAGTCTGGGCCGAATATTTTCACGCACCATCACGGACCAGCCATGATTGGGTTTCGTATGACGTCATTTGGTTTTGACGTTTCATGCTTGAGCTGGTGAAGTACTGGGCTTCTCCATTAAAGGTGATTGAAAGGGCGTGCGGACGGAAATTGCTTCTGCTACACCATCGTATGCGAATATTTTGTTTAGCATAAATTGATTTAAACATATCATGATTAATATTGAAGAATACAGTTTATACAAAGATGCCATTTCTCCCAATAACGAGCAGAAACAAAGGAAATAATGCGAAATTTCCGCACCAAACAACACAAACGGTCGATCACTGCCTTTCCACTTCTTTAACCCATCTTCTCAACCAAGCGAAGATCCAGCACGGGGTGAAAACTCAACATTTGCCATCGGCTTTGACTCCCGGCTTTGACTACGGCGTGTGAACATTTGCCTCCATCTAGCAGGTTTGTTTGTTTGTTTGTTTGAACAATTTTCGGAAGCCAGGGCTGTGACGAACCGCCCGCGTTACAGCCGGCACGCACTCGCTCAGCGGAACCGCCAAACCGACCCGAACCGACTGGAGGGCAACAACAGGCGGGTTTTCCCCCAACGGCGAAACACGCTTGCAATTTCCGCACAAAGAATGCGGGCCCGAATTATTTAGAACATTCTGTCGAATTTTCTGCCTTCATTATGGTTCGGCCGGAAAATGGAAGCAAATTGCACGAGACACAAACGTACACATACACACACATAGACAAACACAACGGGATGGAGCGGCTTCTTTGCAAGACGGTCGGTTTGATCTTTTCGTGGGATGTGACCCGCAAACAGCATCACGCATTAAGTGTGTTTTGTTCCGAGAGCACCACCCTTTATGAGGGAACAAGAGGAAGAATTTTAATCTTTCAACTGTAAGTGTTATTTGAAATTAAAAGCGCTACCGCTTGGCCGAAACGGGGCGAGTAATGCCTTTAAGAAAGACATTTTAGAGAGAAAAAAAACGAGTTATGTTGAAATTGCTGAATTTTTAAAGGTTGAAAATGATGACTTTAATGTGAATCTTGAAGAAGTTTGGTACAGTGCGGCAATCAAAATAGTCGTTGCCGCAACATTTTGCCTCAATTTTTGACAGTGTGCATCCATTTTTGACTGTAGGTCATCAATTTTTGTACTCATTTTTGTCTGCAAGTTTCTAGAAGAAATCATGATAAAAAGAGGCGAATGAGGCCAATTGGCTTAAATTTTCTACGAAAATAAACAAACGAAAGCATCATGATAAATAAACGCATTTGAGCAGATTTATGAGCAGATCTACACATAAGTTGTTTATTCACATCAGCATTAAAAAAAGTGTGTAATTTCAAGGTATTTAATGAAAACACTTTTGTAATTTTATCCTTTTTAGGTATTAACAATAGTGCATATCTAAGAATACAAGCCTCCACCAAAACTTAAAAAAGTTGCAGAACAAGGGAAATTGTTTTAATTTCTATTCATTTTATTATTAATGACGTAGATTGAATTCACCAAATTTTTAATCAAACAGTTTGGAAAATGTATAAATAAACCAAACGTCAAAAACAGATGCATTACAGGTCAAAATTGAGTTGCCTTAGAAACAAAAGTTAATCACTTAAAGGTATAATTTAGCGATAACGACCTGTAGAAGAATGAGAAAATTACAAAAAAAAACAATAAACAAACAAAAACAAAACACGAAACAAAAACCCATCACCATTCCGTTAACATTTAAACAACGTTTTAAGATGTTAGGAATACATTACCCTCAGCAAATGCAAATAAACATGACATGGTAATTCAGTTGCACATTGGGGCGCAAAGGGATGAAATGAATAAACAAAAACCTCATCCAAACGTGTGCCCTAATTACCAGTTATATGGGCGGTACTTCTCCGATCGCACCGAAACAAACGTCATCATTGGGCGCATAAACACCCCCCCCCCCCTCTGTTTTCTCTCTATCCCCCGGTTGGTGCTTACGTTTTCTTTTCCTTTTTGTCCATTCCGTGCTGATTAATGCGCGAACGTTACGTCAGAGCGTTCGAAGCCTCAAGCCGTCGCCGCCATTTCGACCCAGTTGCCCGATTTTTCTTTTACGACCGTCCCAAATTTGATCAGGACAAAGTCTCGTCCGTTCGTCGACGCACGTAGTCTGCCAGGGGAGTCTTGTACGAAGCCCTGGGAAAGGGGGAGACTATTTTTTCGGGCACCGGGCACGGCGACTGACCTCCTTTCCGGGGAGAAGGATGGCGAGCTGAAATCAAATCTACCCAGCCCGACGGCAAAAAAGATGCGCGATGCGGGGCAGACAACGAGCGAAGAAACTTCCGGCGAAACTCCCCGCAGCCACAGATGCAATTTCCAGCTGGGATAGTGAAGCATCCCAAGTGTAGGGCATAAAGCATAAAACCAGCATTAAACCGTGAGGGAGAGAGAAAGCGTGTGCGTGCCGGAGAGGCTAGTGGCGAGCGGTACCATAAGGAAAAACCACAAACTAACGACGAGTTGTCTAAGCCTTTCCTTGGGTTTCCCATTTATGGGTGTTTGCTTCTTTCCGCGGACCCTGTTCGTCCGTTGCCGCGCAGCGATTGGATCGGTCGCACTAGCAGACCGGAAGTCTGGAAAAGCAATCGATACTTGGCACCGTACGGCACCAGCAGCAGCAGCAGCACGACCAGCACCAGAGAGCTGTACGAATCATGCCGGGCAGAGCTCTGGTTCATTTTCCCCGGGTATCGGGTTCGGTGTAGTTCCAAACGGGTCATTAGCCTATTTTCCTCTCCCGAGCCGGGCCCTGGGGCAGGGAGGGCTGGCTAGGGAAGCGGTAGATTACGTCGAAGTGGCGGTTTTCGGTTGCAAGCGCATTCGGGAGTACGTTTCGTTCTGTTTTCAGTCCCTCGCACCCGGTACGGAGTGCGCCATGTTGACCTGATTCGGTACCGAAACCGTTTCCGTGCCCAGGCTGGCTGTCGGTTCGCCTTTTTCGTAGTGCTTCTCGTACTGAACATCGTTGTTGCTTTGCGTCGGCTTTTTCTTGTTTTTTTTTTTTGTTTGGAGACGGCGTCTGAGATTCAAACTTTGCCACAAACGATGACTGGGAGGGGGAGTTGCGTTGCTATCTTTCGTCAATATTTACTCTCTTTTCGTGCACAGATGTTGAGACAAATTGCAGCAAAGTTTTAATTATCTAGTGACATAAAAGTGCCATTAACTTAACGTCAATATTGATATGCTGAATCAATTGCTTCATTATATAATGTATAACGATTGAATAGCGTATTTAAAAAAAATCCAAATGAAGACAAAATACAATTTTAATTTCAAAACTAATATTTGAATAAGTATGGAACATACTACAGTGCATTTATTCAGTAAAAAGATACGAATATTAAAGAAAAAAGAAAGCTATATAAGGAATACATCTTCCTTGCTAGTTCAGCAAAACCAAAATATTTATTAACGAAGTCATCGATCCTGTTCCCGTGGCACGATAAGAAAATGAAATTCATCCCGCTTCCCAACGTCTCTTCCAAGCGTGCGCTAGAAAAAAAAAGCTCCATGCTTACCGGCAGCGCCTGCTATGCTGCACATTGTGCACATGGTTCCCCACTTCGCACCCCGAAGTTTGCCCATGCCTCATACATCGGGCGGTTCGCGGGGTCGATTGCTGGGCTAGGTCGCGGGTACACCGAGAAACGCCAGAAATAAAAGCTTTTTAACGTCCGCAAAGCTACCAACACAGAAGCCTCTGTACGTGTGTCTGTGTGTGTGTGTTTGTGTTTGTGTGGTAGGACATGCTTTCACCATGCCATGGTCATGCGTCGCTATTTTTGAACAAAACTGAATCCTTCACCATGATCACCACCACCACCTCCACTCGTAAGGTTCACTACCGGCTCCCGTGCAAGAAATAAAACGCACACGAGGACTCACGGTTGGCCATTACGGTTGGCACCCCCTGCTGTATTTACGAGATGATTCATTTCTCTAGAAGACATCACGCCCGAGACGACGCAAACATACACAACCACACACACACATACACCCACATTCAATTGTGCTTGATTGTGCAACCGGAAGTAAAACGGTCTGGCAAGGTGCCATGGACTTCTTTGCTGCATTTTTTTCTTCTTTATTTCCTATCACAGCACAATCACTCCCATCACAAACCCCTTTTTGACCAGTTGACCCCAGCTGTCCCCGGCTGCTCTCGCGCACCAACCTTTCACAAACACTGCTGGGTTCAACGTTTGCAGTGGTTTGGAATTGTCGGCGCTCAGTTGCGTCACTGCAGAGGATGCCAGCGTGTGGTTTTGTTTTTTGCTGCTGTGTTTAAATATATGTGCCCTGGAAAGGGTGCACTAGATGATGCTGTTGCTTTTCAATTGTTCGATGGACAGTTGGTTTTTGCGGTGGTTTGTTTTTCGTACCGAAAAGAAGGATTGATTATTTTGTGTAATATGGCATCCATTATTTGCAATGGATGGATCGGAATTGATGGCCTGGAGAGATATGCTGGATGGTTCGATTGTGTAACACTTAATTGTTTTTCTTCAGCCATGAATCACGATGACAAACAGCTTTTTGATCATTCGATGCTGTTTTCATAATGCTGGAAAATCCAATAAAACCGTCATGTCTTGCTTCTAGTGATAAATAAAATATATTTAAAGTAAAGCTTAAAGTTTAAAGTAAAATAACTAATAACAATTGAAATTACAACTTCTTCAAAGAATTAATAAATGGAATTTCACCCGAAAAGACACAACCTCCACCCTCCTCGGAAAGCAATCAATCTCCCATCGAACCGATTTGCCGAATCGATCCGGTTCGGTGCCACCGAAGTTCATTTTCATATTTCAACAGCAGGTGTCAAAAGTGCACCAAGCTTGTCGCGAAAGGACAAATTGGTTTTGGGGGATTTCGTGAGAAAAAATGAACACTCACTCTTGTCACAAAAGGGGGAAGGGGGCGGAAAACGCCCAGCTTTCACCACCGCAACCATGTACGAGGCGTTGCGTGGCGTTGAAGTTAATCAGTGTGATTGCATTGATTTTCCCTGGCGCACTCGCCCCACTCCGCAGCCCCTGCCGAAATGAAACTCACGCCAACCCTCTCCCGCGAAGTGAGGGCAAAGTTTGGATTTTTTTTAATGTAGAGAGAGGAAAAAACCAGTTACCAAATAAGTAAAACTTTCACCCCAGCAAGAAAGTTGTGGCAATTTTTCATGGAAAATGAGCATGTGCGCTGAACAACAAAAAAAACACAGAACCACAGGGGAATTTTGCCAAGTTTCACTAATCGAAAAGGAGATGGCTGAAGAGAACAGAAGTAAGAAAGAAGCAAACGAAAAATCCTACCCCCAAAAAGGGCTTGCGGCTGTAGGAAAGTGAAAGTTTGTTGCTTATTTGTATCGACAATTGAACGAGTGAGACGGACTGGGGAGCTGCTACGGGCAAGCAAACCACAGCCACCACCAGCAGCACTGTGACAACTTCAAAGCTTCTACGGCGTTCGGGAAAACGGCATCCGAACCGGCGCACTCCCTGAAATGAAATGCACGAGTGAAGAAAGCAGCCGGCAAAGCAAAGATCAATCTCGACGCTACCCACAACCACACAGGCCCCCTCGAACGTGAACTAATCAGTTCCAGTGACATCGAAGTTGAAGACTCTAATTGGAAAGGTACACACCGCTACGCACACATACACAAAGATACATCGTCACACACGAAGGCACACGCACCAGCAGTAGCAGCAGCAGCAGTGCCAGTGCCGCAGGATAAAGTTTTGCCACCGTGAGAAAAGCACCAAGTTCGATCGCTATGTAAACCTTCTGCTGTGTGTCATAACATGCCGCCTTTTGTTGGGTGGTTGCCATTTTCTTTCTTTTTCCCATGCAAGAGGGAACGAGGCAGTTGAAGGGTGGAAGCACGGTGGAAAAATGGCGAACTTTTTGGATGAAACGCTTACGACAAACCTTCGACAGCAGAACGTCACCACCTATCGGGTTTTGAGAAGTTGAAAAGGGGGCGTGTGTCGCTGGATTTTCCTTATTAGCTAACGTCAGCGTGGCACAGCGTGGTGTGAAGTTGCGGCGTGTGTGAGTGTAGATTGATTGAAGAATGATCAAACTCATCGAGCGTGGTGCAGCTGTGGCCAAAGCCAAAGCAAGGAACATTGCTGAAGGAGTAAAAAAAGGAGCGGGGAGGGCAAACCCAATCACCATGCCAATGTTTAAATATCGATTATGAAGTGAAAACAGGGTACAACGCTGAAAACGCATATAATATTGTGAAACTCACTAAAATACAGGGTTTTGCAAGTCACTTTCGCATGTGCGCATAATTATTCACCGCATCCAAGATATTTTTCATCAGTCAAAATTTCTCTACATCAGTTAGCTATGTGTAAGACAAAAGGAGGGCTAAATATTCTAATACTGGAGGAAAAATTAAAAGCTTATTACCAGGCATTTAAAGGAAATAGAATACATTAAACATGTAGCATATCAGCTATACAGAACTTCTTATAATACACACTATCAGCTATAGACACATTGTAACACACTTCGGTAAGCCATATCACACCATTGCAACACATTCATTTTAAAAAAATCAGCAAATCAGATCATACCACAACAATGCAAACGGAAGAATTCATGCCACACCGTTCATATAAAAACAATTGTTCAACACACTTATCAGAACCAACCGAAACGTACAACATAAGCAGAAACAGTTTATGCATTATAACCAAAAGCAGTACTGCTCCTGCATTAAACCCAAAACAGGAACTTAGTGACAAAAACCATTGTTTTTGTCAACAAAAGACAAACATAACTAGCTTAGTGAAAACAATAACTTTCCAACATACAACCCGGAACCAAAGGTGCGAAACCCTTAACTTTTTTTGAGTATAAATATAACCAACTCCGATCACGGCAGATTCGTTCGGACTGTCAGGATAGGACTATGCCCATCCAACATCTATCGACTTCTGATTTAAAGAGTTTAGTTATGTCCCCCTACCCAAGGTTCGGACTCTAAACTCCAACGTTTCCAGTAAGAGAAACCTCCAAAAGGTTTCTATGATCGCTTGGACGATCAAGTGTCAAAAGTCCTCTTCGAAACAGTATCCACCTCAGTTCTGCTTAGTTCGGCAAACGATGACCTCCCTTAACGATGTTTGAAGGCCACCCTGGCCGACGCGAGTTCAAAGCTACTACATGGCAACCGTCCCAAAATCGAACATACCGTGACTATCTCAAAACATACGACAAACATCTTAAGAATTTTATCACTGTCAATCACTATCCACCGGATATTTTAGACATTCCACCATCATTCTTCTATTTTGCGTAACGTCCTACACGGACATGCCGGCCTATACAGGCTTTCGAGACTTAATTCATTACCGCGCAGCCGGATAGTCAATCCTTGCTACGGGGAGACGGTTCTTTCTAGGCTTGAACCCATGACGGGCATGTTATTGAGTCGTTCGAGTTGGCGACTGTACCACGGGACCGCCCCGATCATCCCAGCATCATATCCATGCATGAAAACAATAAGAAAATGGCTTATCTATCAACTGCAATAATACAAAAACCAACAGCAAGCACAATTCACAAATCAATAGTCAGTTCCTATAGCACACTACATACACATGGTTTTCTAAGTCACTTTCAAATGTGCACATAATTATTCACCGCATCCAAGATGTTTTTTACAGTTTTCGAATTTTGTATTTGCTTCAATATGAAAGTTCAGTTTCAACACATGATTTTCAACACAAAACAAAGAACTGTCAAACTCAATGCAGCTTGAGTCGTGTTGAAAATCATGAAGAAGTAATTAAAAATAATTTTGATGAAAATGAAATGTCAGATCTATGTGGAATAACATTATGCACGCGGTGAATAACAATGGTTACATTCGAAACTGACTTGGAAAACCCTGAAGCCTGCCCGAATCTTTCACACACAAAATCGGAAAGCTCATGTCCTCCTTCTTCCCTGCATAAACTAGAAATAAACTCCAATCGATTGATTTTATGTTTTCATCTTCTTCTTTTTTTTTTTTTGAAGGCTCAATAATAATGGTCAACCCTAAAACGATTGCTGAAAGCGGCATCCCTCCTTTGCAGCATGAAAAACTAAATCGGATTTCTCAGGACAATCATCCTTTCCGTCCCCCCAAAAACAGCCCAAAGCCGCTTACTGTCCCACACAAAACACACACACACACACACACACCGCAGGATGATGGAATTGTTGATGAATTGTTACCCGCCACCGGTCAGTGTATAGATGCTCCCAGCTGGCCTGCGCCGACAGTGCGTCCACAATGCCAACGCAATCGAATTCCGCTGGGAGGGCGAGTAAGAAATATAACCTATAATAGCAAACACCACAGGCAACACCGGGGGAATGCTATATAATTTTGGCTAGCTTTCGATGGTCAGCCGGTGCCTGTGCCTGCCCTTTCCAGTGGACTCGAGCGCCTGACAGGGAGCATGCGAAAGAACCACACGCTGACAGGCGAACAATGCTGACTTCACAATGGGGCTGTAGTGAAGAATGTATGATTATCGGTTTTCATCGGCACAGCTTCACGATCCTGAGCACGATGCTGCACTACCGCCACCACTGCTGCCCACCACGGCCATCCAATCTGGCCGGTACGTGGCTGTGTACATAAATAATTCTATTATAGGTTATAAGTAGCGTTGCCCCGTGTCGGTTCCATTTCATCCGGCCCGGATAGCTCCTTTGGTATGGTTTGGTGCCTGGGCAGGGCAAGCGTGGAGCCTTCACAGTGATGGCACAGCGACCGATGGCATTCTTGCTAGAATGACTGAACCTCAACGCTCGCTCGGGGTTTCAACGCTCTCTTCCACCCGCCTGAAGGGATTGTACGATAGACAGCACGTACTCGCTCGAAATGAGGATTGCCGCGGACGAAGCAAGAGGACGCCATGAGCCGAGCGCATCAAGGAGGACAGCGCGCGCACACACACACATACAGGTTTTTTGCTCCGATCCGATAAGATAAATCAATAAATTTTTACGTCGATGTATGGTTTATGCGACCCTTGGGGGACTGGGCACAACAGGACAAAATAAAACGGAAAAGCAACCAAGACGGACACTATTTCCACAGTGTCCTTAAGTGAACTCCGTCTTACACTACGCAGCACGTACACAAATCGAACCCCAACACTGTGTACCCGGGGTGGCACGAACGGGAGCAGAACCAACCTAGTCGCAGTCACTTCCATTCATTTGACCATTTCTCTCGCTCATCACATATCCTTATTATCTGCCGAGCGTAACACGGCCGGACAGCGGCCCCCTGAAACGTGTACGCCCCATGTACCAAACGAAGTCCTTGAACGGTTCCCACAGTCCAGAGCACTGTACGAAGACGAATGTCTACAACACCCTACAAGAAGCTTGTGCTCTATGGGCAATGACGAGCAAAGCTGCTCTTCCATCCCTTTGGTGATGGGGGCCAAAGAGGGGTGGAGTGGGACGGTCGTAGCGAGCGGTAACATTCATCACTGCCATGTCCGTGCGAACCTTTCGAAGGCACTACACTCGGCAGCACCCTCGCTACGGGTTCGTCGTTCACTGCTTTCCTCCAGGGGTTTCTTGACACGCGGACAACCCAGCACAATGTATGGACGCGCGCGCACGCCTTTGTGTGTGTGTGTGTGTGTGTGGGAGGGGGGGGGGAGAGTTAGTTTCTAAGTGTATACATTTTTTCTTCCGCTGCCGAGCAGCATCCGGATGCAGCATCATCAGGTTCGCATTTACGACGGTTGCACCAATCCAGTAATAAAGGGCGCCCGCACGTGAGCGTCCCGTGACGGATCGATGTGACTGGCACTAAGGATTCTTAATTTAAGGAAGCGTTTTAAAAATAATGCCCGCTTAAGGGTGCAATTCACCGGCAGGGCATCTTCATTATTCGTAAATTACTTAAGTGGTAGCTGTTAAGCTTTTATTCAGCTTTTAATTATCCTGTTTATTACATGAAAGTTTGGTAGTTCAGTTAGAGAGTTTAATTTTCAAGGCTATAACACACGATTACTGCTTTGCAACAAGACCAACGATTGGGCGCTTATATTGAACATCGTTTCACAAACAGTTACTAAAGTAATGATCATCATTACCAAGAAGATATCTTCCCAATAATTCTGACTTTGACGTTGAGTGCCGCACACTTCTGTACAATAGCGTATAAGCCTCTTCGCCACAACAAAAGCCAATTCCCGAAAAGAAAGAAACGAACAATAACACTCTCCCGCCAAGAACGTGGTGGTGTTATTAACGTCAAAAGCTAGGCATTCCACCACACTGCTACGCCTTCACTCAATAACCATACTCATCTTATCATTAGCTCAGAGGTTCGTCTTCTGCTGGCGTCTTCGCCATCTTCCCTCTTCACCCGCACCGCGGTGGTCGTTACGGAATCAGCAAAAGTGCGCGTACAGTTGCGCGTGTAAGCACACGCGTCATCCAACGCGGAGGGGCACGGTGTCGCATCGCACCCACCCCCTACGTCAGCGAGTATTCGCGCATTCCCAGTGCGCGCTACACGCTACGCGTCCAACGTCATTTTGTCGCAGCCCCAGCCGCGCGGAGTGACTATCGGGTGGACAATGAACCTGCCCATTGTACGTCAGGATTGCACCTGATAGCGTTCCGGCTGGATGGATGATTACAGGTTGATTTGCTGCAGATAGAGCCGGTTTGCGCAATGGGGTCGTAGTAAACTATTTGCTCAAGTTTTTTGCAAGAAACTTATGTATTTCGATACATGAAAATATGGATTGATGAGTTTTGTTCTCTAATTGGAACACAGAGGGTATTGATGTTTGGAGACTGATTGCCCTCCTCGAAAGCGTATTAATACGTTGACAGGCAATGCACTACACAATTATTCATTGTGCTCTGAACGGTAAAATGCATGCAAACACGTGCCACCGCAAATGCAAACCAAATCAGAACACTTGAATACACTTCCCTCAAAATGCCGAAAAAACACAACACTCGCGGCACAATGCCGATAAATTGAGCCAGCTGCGTTAAAACCGATGCTAACGATCGCGTTACGATATGAATATGGCACGCAAGCAGTCACTCCAACAACCTACACCCCCCCCCCCCCCCCACTCCCCCTCCCACTCTGTTTTTGTTTTCGCAAATTCGCTACGTATTCATGAGCTTTCAATATTTGATATGGAAACCATGGCGATTAAAATGGCTCCATCACAACGGAATTCGCATGAATTCGCTACAGAGAGAGAGAGAGAGAGAGCGCGCGCACTGCATTGAAAACGAACCGTCAAAGGCATTAAAAAAAAGCATACCGGCGGTTCCGCGTCGAATCCTTTCGCGCGCGCCTCGTGCTTCACGCTCGCGGAAAGAGTTTTGGCAAGAAAATAAGGTCCATATTTTCTGTGCGAAACCGTACCCAAAAGCCGCCCGCTTGAAAGCATAGAGCATAGAGCACAGAGAGGAGTAAAAATTCCGCAAACGCAGTATGTGAAATGATGCTTGCGTTTGGCGAAAAATACGCAAAAGAAAATGGCTTGCATAATAAATTACTCGATCATGCATCTGCGGATAAAGTTTTGCAAACTCGTTTAAAATTCTACCCCCAAATAGAGTTTTCCCATCCGCTTCATCCGCTCAAGAATTATGCTTTCTTTTTTCTGGGTTTTTTTTTTTTTGTTGCAAAAAGCGTACCATGCAAAAATGCACATCGCATCGAGCTAAAGCCTCTTCAAAGAAGCCTTGTTTGGGAGGAGAGAATGGGAGGTTTGGGAAAAACCATCTTAATCTGCAATAAAAATGGAGAGGCAAAAGCTTTCGCAAGCGCAATCGCAACGACTAGCTTCGCTTCTGTTGCAATTTTTACGCATTTTCTCGTGGTGTGTTTTTTTTTTTTTCGTGCAAACGTGCACAAATGAACATTCTGTGTCTTATGCGCACAAATGGCGCAAGGGTGAAATGGGCGGTAGGTAGGCGGGAAAGGTAGAAGAGTTCGATGCATTCTACAGTCACGTATGCACGTTTGCGATAGTGAAAACTCTCCGCACGTGCATCTGCTCGATCACGTTTGGTTGGCCTACAGAATTCTTTTACAGTGTCGAGCAGATAACAAAAAAAAAAACAATCGAACACATAATATCATCCATTCGTGATGCTATTGGGCCGTTGTTTTTGCTGTCACAAAACAATCAGAACCTTCTTATCTACTGGTGCAGCTCGCAACGGTTGCACCGTGTCGCAGAGCTGGGAAGGAATAATTCAACCATAATACCCTTTTTTGCATTAATAGTTCATCATTTTCTTCAAGCCATAGTGTGTACAGCTTTCGAAAGCAACCATTCCTGTACCGTAACCGCAGCGCACTATTGGCGTCATTAGCTGAAAGCTACATTTTTGCAGAAATAATTTTCACAATACAGCGATTTTCCAACAAGCTCTTCTAGTAGTCAAGTTGTAGCAATCAAAAATAAAGGAAAAAAAAAACATCTTTCAAAGCGTACTGCAACGACCAATGCAGCAATGCTGTTGTAAGCCATGCCTACGCAAGTGGTGACATTGTTAGTACGAGGGCTCAACATTTGCGGTAAAATTGATTCGGAAGATACTTGGTTGCTTGCTGTTCACAGAACAATGGCACAGTGAAATTGTACGGTAAGAATAGCAAATGCCGTAATACGAAAAATTGGCTATTGTGTAATGAAAAAGGCTTTACTTAATTTTGATTTGGATTGACAGATAGATGGAGACGCACTTGGTGGTTTATAAAACGAACATCTTTTTAATAAGGTCTTAGAAAATACTTGTGTGCATAATATACTTTTAATTGGGCCTCCAAATTCGACACATTTTGTCCATAGCTCACGCCCCGGGTAGCCTTGTGTGATGAGCTTCGTTGGCCTGGTTTCGATTTTCGATCTCTAGCAGGCTACGGCACCACCACCCAATCGAAAATGTGGAAAACTATAAAACTCACCTTTCACCGACCTCATCGCCGAACAAACCCACATTTTGCCCTCTCCAGCACATCCAGCCAACAGTCTTCAGCTTTTCCCGGAACAGGCTCTTGCGTCTCTGCGACAGCACAGGAACTCACACGACTGTGCCACGAGCACGAGCATTTCGCTGCTCAAGTACGGCTGAGGGCGCCATTGGACGTGGGTGGGTAGAGCTTTTCGTACGAAGCATACCTCCACACGAGCAGGCGAACGGTATGCTTGTGGTTAATGCTTCTAGAATTTCGCCCCAGTAAGAAGATCTCACCGTCTTCGCGACCTTGTTAGCATCGACGTGAAAATGCTTGTCGCGTGGGTGTGGGTGTGTGTGTGTGGTGGACCCATCCAACTAGTTCCCACCCACCTGCATACCATCGGGGAGGGGGAACCATCATGCTATTAATGCTGTACCCGTGACTGGCACGACTTCTCCGCCTTGATGATGTGCCCGATCTCGATGTGTGTGTCGCTCGCACGCCAAAAGGCACCGTCGTCTCCGATTGGTGCTTAATTGCTGGAGTGATAATGAAATTTAAGTTAGCCGTTTTTGCTCCCATGCTTTCGTGCTTGTACCGTGCTCTAGTTTTCCATCATAGATCGTTCTAGGGCGGTGGAGTCTGAGTAGCGGGCGCGGGAAAAGCGAAGCAGCAAATAATCATGAAGCACCAGGCGCATCCACCCACCACGTGCAGATGGCGATGGACCGGGGGTAATGATGGTTTGATGATGCAGTGAAGCACCATGGACACACGAGCTTATTCGCTTGATTTATGATTCGGTATACGGTATTGTGCCGTGACTCTATCCATCCATTGACCCGGGTGAGCGTTTGGTGATCGTTAACAACCGCACATCGATGGTGGGGTAAGGTTCCTGTTGATTCTGGCAAAACTGCGCCGCTTGGTAGTAGCAGTACACGGTGGTGGGTGTACGCGAGGCCATGCAGGTAATTGCTCACTGGACCATCGTCTTGAAATGTACGTCTTTCTCGCGCAGAAGATGTATTACGTTTACGCGCGATACGCTCTGCCGCAACAGCGGTTTTGGTTTTTCGCTGGAAAATAGACTCCTGGAAAATCGATTGCAATAGCTACAATTTAGTTAAACATGCACGGTAACTAAATTACTGCCTGCCCGCTTCGCTGTGCGCACAGTTTAGGGTCGTTGCTGCTTCTCAACTTACGACCGACACGCTGAATTAACGCTGCGGTTAGATAACTGCGCTCCCGCGGTAAGCAAACACTTCCGTTTTCAGCTGTACCGGGCGTTTGTGTGTGTGTGTGCGTCTGTGTTAATGTTTAACTTCATCTCGAGTGAAAATCGCATATTATCGCTGTCTTACGCGCACTCCCCTCTTCACCCCAAGTCATCATGCCAACGACCACGTGGGAGCATATTTGGAATTAATTATTATCACCGTCGCCTCGAGGCTGTGTCCCGGGGGACCGGCTGCCCCGTGCGGAGTGCGCGAAAACTTTCCACCAGAAACAGTTACCTTCACACCGTCCTGCCCTCTCCACAGGAACGCCCACAGGAGCGCACAACGCTTAACTCACAAAACAAGGATCTGCTTTATCTTGTGATTATTACCTTATCCAGCCCGGTCGCTTCATCATTCCTTCCCTCCCACCATTTTCCACCAGCCCAATGCGATCACGGAGCAGATTCTTGTGGTTTTTGCACCGTCTTCGCTAGAGCTTCACTAGACGCGAACGAAATGCTAACATTCCTCGCGCAAAACTTTTCGCCAACCATCGTTCGCGCAGAGAACGCGCGGGCGCACCATAAATTCCTCTGCCAATCGAGAAAATCGATACTATCGAAAAGTTTCACCAGCAGCACTACACGTGCCCTCCTACCGATTGCCGATGACTGACGGTGGTTTGGTGTGGCTGTGTATGCTAGGGTCGAAGTGCCATGGCCCGTTTGGATGCTCACTTTGCGCGAACCGTACACAGCTTTCGGGTCATACGGGCACAGACGGGATCGATAAGACACCGTGATCGAGGGTGGGACGAGCCCGTGTGGGTGTCGAGGGAAATAATTTAAAATGTAAAACTATTAATTTTCCTCTTAATCCGTTATGCTGTAAGCGATGAGCACGTTAGGCGATACACCACCGTCACCGTCAAGCGCAATGGTGTGTCATTAATATGCAATTATTCCTCCCCCGAACGGCTCACCAGCGTCGATACGGCGAAAAACAGTGCTTATCATGGCCAGCTTTTTTTGTTACTCGAAAGCTCATGGAAAAAATGTTGTAATCAATATCGGCTCGGTACCGCAAACGGTATATCGTTAATTAAATTTCGATTCAAAATTCGAACCATCCTTCAGGGCAAATTGAAAACGTCACTCCATTTTGTGATGCTTGCGCTAGGAATGGAAAATTTAATAATTGTATTATTGCAGCTAATAGTAATTAAAATCGCCACACTAGAAGCTACTGTACAATAGTTGTGTTTGCTCATCAGTTTTCAAATGGCTAGACATGCTATCAATTATGCTTGCGTAGGATGAATTCTAATTAAACCATCAGAACTCAAGCCTTTTCCAGGTGAACCGGCACAAATTGCTGCACCGAACCAGAAACAGGCTACACCATTCCCATAAATTAACACCCACGTTCGGTTCACTGCAAATAGTTGCACTCTTATCCAGCAGGAAGCTCAAAAGCCACCACAAAGCATGACAACGTCTTCGGCAGTGGAAATAACTCGACTAAAACTTTTACCTCCCCCTACAGGATGGGTTATTATATCACGTGACAAAAGAGTTGAAACTGGATTAGCATGAAATTGTTCATAAATCCTTCAACGTACGCGCGCTTCTGTACCTCCCCCCAACGATAGATACACGCTAGCGGTGTGTGGGACGCATTGGAGAGACATTCAATATGCTCTTCCCACGCTACATCACACGCACGGGACGTTATTATATGACGCGAAAATAACGCACTGTCGTGTGTGCCATCGCCAAGCGTGTTTTGATACGAGCTTTGCTAGTCTCAAATCACACCCAAACGATTTCTTCACCTTTTTTCCTTATCGCGCTTTTATCACACCTGTAACTAGATCTGCAGCCGTTTACGTTGCTCTTGCGTACATCTAGCGGCTATTTTTTAGCAAGAAACTTCAAAGATATCATATCCTGACAGGGTAATAGGTTTGATTTTCATGAAACAGAAGATGGTGTGGGCTGTGTGATTTAATGTTGTAGTATGCGTTATTTGTAAAGGCCGGGGGACACTGTCCGTACTCGCTAGTGTAATTTTGATTTTCACAAGCGCATCTGGCGGCGGCTGACTGAAGCATTTTGCTAAACAATTCGGGGCCGCTTCAGAAAATATGTTATTTTTCCATGATTTGTATTTAATTCGGTAGAGAAAAGTTTTGTAAAAGGTAGATGCACATGTTCGGCACGTATTGCATCCATTTTCATGACAAAAAACGATGAAAAACTACTTAATTTTGAGATTCGGCATGAGCATTCCCTCGATGGTAAAAAAAGCTTCCACCAGCCGCCGCCAGATGCGCTAGTGAAAATCTAAATTACACTAAATGTTGTCCACACTTTTGCAATAATATATAAATTTCAATTATATCTAACGTACAATTTGAACTTTGAGGAATTTCAGCGATTTTTACAGCATAATAAAATGTATTATAATTTAAATTTTAACGTTTTTAGCAAACCAATAAAACAAATTCCCGTACCTTTTCAATTCGCTCCCCAGTCGGGCGAAACACACACACAACCCACGGCACGTTCACGGAAGGTAAACGAAGCCGCTTTGATGCGCGAATTAATTTGCTCTTTCATTACTTGTACGGCCACCCCATCCACCCGGCGCACCCCGATGTCACCCCGATCAATGGCGTCAATTATTCAATCGCCTCTCGTTGAGAGCGTCTTTACCCTATAGCCTAGCTATCTACGGTGCAGCCAGCCGAGATGCACCGCCACCACCTCGACACACTCGACTCGAACTGGTCGCTCGACCGCTCGCCAATATGGTCATCGCGCGTAAAGGTCGCGTGCGTCGCAGCTTTTGCGCTGATACGATCACGGATGACGACGACGACGCCGACAGAAATGGCGACAGAAATCCATCCATCCAGCGTTTCATCAATGCGGCTGCCGACCAGGTCCTGGGAGGCGAAAGGAGGGGGGTTCGAAAATTATATGCAATTGTGGTGCAGTCATTACTGGCTGCTGCAGCTGCTGGCTCGCGAACGGGATCGTCAATCGGTTTTAATTTTTCCTCGCACTTTTTGTTTTGCCAACGTCTCACCCGTTCATGTAATAGTGCAAACCGAGTAGCGCAAGCTTGCCGTTTGTATGCAACCATTGCGTCGCCTACTAGTTGCCTTTTTTGCGCACCGATGCACACTGGTGCACCACTCGGCCGTTCGTATGAATAATGAGCCAAAGACGATCGGCGATCATTGGTCGTGGTGGTCGTGGGGGATCGGCGGGATGTGCTCTGTGTTTCAGCGGTAAATCTTGTTTGTTTTGCCAAAACCCGCCCACACAACACTGTGGACGTATGGGGAGCGGGGAGCGGTGGTTCATGGCTGAAAGGCAATTGTTTGTACAAATGCATCTGCCGTAGCTTCTAAAAGTGATGCGCAGTTGGAATAATATGAAATGGATATTTATGGCCCACAGCGGAGAGTACCGCGCTGACCACTTAACACCGCTTGCCATGGAAAAAACGTGACTGAACATAAACGTTGTGCTAGAGATGCTTTATTTATCATTAAATGAGCTTTACTTTTAAAACATCACGATATCAATAGCACGGCGTGCATCGCTGATAGCTTATTTGTGTTTATTTAATTTGTTCTACATTTTAAAAGAAAGAAGTCCTGAGAACTAAATCCGCCCATGTATGATGGATTGAAAATACGATCAAGGCCGTAAGGTTGTTAATTTAAATAAAAGGCATAAATAGTGAGAAAGTACTTGTTTTCATCCTCTGGACACGCAATATAATGAAAATATCACGTCGAATTTGTTGCCGTACGCATAACTCAACCCAAGTACGATGACTTACCTGCGAATATAAAGGAAAGAGAAAAGAAACATTAGTAAAATGGCTACAGAAAATGGTAATAAAACAACATTTTCAACATTCGAAAGTGACTAGGAATCAAAATACGACATGTTTTGTACATGATGGACACCGAAACAAACACCCCCTCCACCCCCCCATTTCACACATGTCATTAGAACAGACCGAACACGCGAGCGGTAAATGTTAAACAGCAACTGTTTTACAAATATCAACAACTGGTAACGGCTGGTGTGCCGAGCCTGTAAGATGTTTTCGAAACGCAAACTCCTCCAAAAATGCGAGAAGCTGGCCGTCACATCCCCTCCTCACGCCAAACAAACATTGCCCGATGCGCGATAAATGCCAAAACTACGGAAACGTATTCATTTTGTCGCGCTTATACAGTGAAAGAATTCCAAACATTCCTACTACTTGCGGTTATCCGAAACGGGCATCGCCATCGCATTGAACACTGGATGTTTTACGAATGTCATCATCGTGCGGGGAACTGAACCGGCCCCATTCGGATGTGCTTGTGAGTGGTTCAGCTGACAGGTAACAGGTGTTTTCCTGACATTAACAATTGTCGGAATTTTGTTTTTTTTTCTTTTTTTCTCCCCCTTTTCCCATAACCGACCCATAATCATCCGGTCGGCTCCGGTGTCAAAGATTTCCGGCCGGCTATTGTGGCGGTGATTTGAATAGATTACGTTGAAATAATAACCAAGACGAGTGACAGATGAGTGTTGTTTGCGTCCATCTATTTACTGTTCCTTAATAACAGCCGGAGTGAGCAGTTTTACTAGCGCAAGCTATTTGCGACACGTTGTTTTGAATTTGGAGTTGTTAGAAGGCTTATTTCAATGATACAAAACATGGATTTAAGGTTACTTGATTCCTTACAGATCCACTTTTAGCAGGTATATCGCAATTCTCGTGCAAAGGTATGTTCTTTACATTGATCTTCTATTTGCTGATGGAACTCAGTTCATTCGCATTATGAACCTTGAACTGGTACGTAACTAAACAAAGCCTTTGATGCGTATTGTAAAAAAAAAACTACTTCCGTACTACTGCGTACAGCCAGTTTTATAAACCCTAACCCACCTAAAAGCCTTCCAACCATATGGCAAATATAACTCGCTCCCTTTTACAGCCACACACACACACACACACACTGTCAACAGGTTCGCAAAGTCCAACAGTTACGATCCGAGACGCACACCAACGACACCACCATCCACGGAGCGACCATCAAAACCAAAAGAACAACAAGCCCAACGAATTGAGGAAGCTATAATCTTCGGTCGTAATGGCAACCCCTTAAGAGCCAACCCTTACCGGAGGCCGCAAGGACACGGAACGGCAAGGTGCACCAGCTTCACGAACGAACCCGCCACAAATCGTAATAAAAACGAGTTGCTTAAGCCCCCTGGTGTCTTGCCAAGGTGCGCACCAGGTGTGGTTCAATTTCACACCAAAGCCCACCAAAAGCATGCATATGGCATATGCCGATAACCGCACACACCACGGCCAAAGATAATGGTACCATCGGCTGGTGTGTAAAACTTTGGCTGGAGGTCGCCCTAGCCCGGCAGCACCGGTGGTAGCCCTGTCCCGCCCGTCCCGTACCATAATCGCACCCGGTTGGCGTTTCGTTGGCGTGAACAAACATGGATTCACAGGTTGAGTGTCAACCGGGGCCTGAAGCCACCCTGAACAAAGGCGTACGAGAACGTACGAGAAGAGTTGTACAAAAGTTTTCTAATGATTCATCAGAAAATTTAGTTTAATAACCAACCCTTTATGCCCTTTTGTGTTTGCTCGCTTCGCTCTAACCCACACATGCTCACTCGCTCTCGATGCCGCATCCCGTGGTGGTTGGTTTTTCGCACCACCCAGGAGAAGAAAGAGAAGGTTGCCTCCATTATGAACTGCAATCATCCGGGCTCTTGGCTTAGCGTTAAGTGCAGTTTATGACATTCATCCCGTCGTCTCGACGCTTCCGCAGGTGCAGCTGATCGTGGGCCAGCTGCTGCACCAGTATGCCACCATCTTAGATGCAGGTTTCTTCGAAAGTACGGTTACACACGAACACAGACGCGCGCTCAAACGCTCCAGCGGGCTTTTATTTTTAATGCCGCCATTATTCGTACGGGGACGGTGGTGGTTTGTGGTTATTGCTCGGATGCATTTTGAATAAAGGCGGAAGTTTTTTTAACCACGGGATTAATGTATTTCTAGAGAGATACGTTTCTATTTTTATTGCGGATAAATGATATTCACCTACAACATAAAATACCAAACTTGATAATACAAAATAAAAAAAATAAGCAACAAGAAAGCACACGAACTGGGTGCAACACTTTACCGAAAAATGAAACTAAACAAAGCAGTTCGATGCAACCTACTGCACACTATCAAACGCACATAATCAACCCACTTCTAACTTGGTTTCACCCGTTCGTTATCGTCATTGTCGTCACTGGCCCTGGCGTGCCCGCCGAGCTCACTACTGTATCAATCATGCTCAACTAAGCAAATTGCCACACGATCACACGACGATCGCAATGTGCTGATCAACATTGCTTGCAGTTGTTTTCTTGTTTCTCGCGTGCACTTGCCTTCACCAAGCCGACGGCTTCAAGAGCTCTCGTGGGGAGGGCACGGGCAAGAGCAGCACCGGATCAAGTGAACGTTTGCATAAAACTATGATCAACATCAAATCCCTTTCCAACCCCCTACCGGCCCAACGACCTACCGGCCATTAGGCGACAGCGCGCACCCGCGCGGGGGTTGCAAAAACCCGTCTATCTTCATCAAGCACACAATAAACACTTATCAATTGCATTCCTCAATCAACCTGTCCTACTTTATCACGATTTATCTTGACACACAGCCCTGGCACAGGGGCGGGGTTTGTGCCCTTCACCAGTAGTAGTAGTAGTAGTAGATAGTATAGTTTGGTGGACGGGTTTGGTGGTTTCTCGTTGGTTTTTTCTCTCTCTTACAACTCCACATACGCTGCTGGACGGATTGAGCGAGACGGGGGTTTTAATGCGAAGATGCCACCGCCTCCAGCAAACACTACAAATGGACGTTGGATGGAAGCTTGGAGCGCTTGCGATACGGTGAAGCGGTATGGAATTGGAAAATTAGGAACGATCGTTCGGATCGTGTGTGTGTGTGTGCTTTAAGGGCCCCCGGGGGATAATTTTATCGTTGCGTCGCGGTTGCGCAACGGGCAGCTTAATAAAGTGCTGCAGGTTGTTTATTGGCGCGTTACGCTTTGTGCTTAATTGTGCTGTTTACGCTTGAGGTTATATTTACTAAGCTATTTGCGCGTCTGTGAATCTTCCAGCATGCTAGAATGCTCCCACTATACCCAAAGAGCTAGTACTTCACCCTTTGAATACTCAACAACAAAAACATGATTTTTATTTATATTATTTTATTTTATTGATATTATTTATATATTTATAAATTTTATTGACAATATCACAGCAAAAGTCATTTATTTTGAAACACGCTTGATGAAGCATTAGTCAATTACGCTATATATCGTCGTCAGTATGCAATCAACATTAGACACCGGCACACACTGTATCGTGCACAACTATGTCACACGTATGCTCTAGACATGTTTTACGTAATGTGGCATCGCGTACCATGGTCTAAACTGTAGACTAGTATTCGATGCAAATGCACTGCTGCCCTGTGACAGCATCTTCGCATTCACATACAGGCTTCATATTGTTACATTATTTCTTCTCTAGCTCTTTGTGGCTATCGGAATCTATTTTGAGACACACTCAATCATTGAGAATTAAACGATTGTCAGTTCAATTCAGAGCATAGTGCGTGAATGCAATTGACCTGCTTGCTTTTGTGATGCTTCAATGCCGACAATCTTACCGCATAGTAGGGCAACTATTTATGACAAGTCAAGCGAGATGTCCAATGGGAGCAGACTCCTTTTTTCATTAATCTTAAGGTAAGGATGCTTTGTCGGTTGATTTCACAATCATTCAATCGCATTGTACCACAATAGAGTTGGGTAAATCTGATTCAGATTCATTAATCCGAATGAAGCTTTAAAAATATTCAATGAATCTGAATCTTGGTTGAAAATTTTCAAGAATCTAAAAGATTCATGAATCTCGAAAAATTCATGAATCTCGAAAAATATCTTTAAAAAATCAACATTCTTTAGGGATTCATGCATCTCAAGAGATTCATATATCTTTAAACTTTTAAAGAGATTGAGCTACATATTATTCTTCTTCTTGACGTAAGAGCCCACGTGGTATGCAGACTTTCGTGACTTCATGGCAAGTGCCACGCAGCCGGATGGTTTGTTTTGCTACAGGGAGACGGATGCTAAACGACGGGTATGTTGTTAAGTCGTGCGAGTTAATCACTGTATCGTAGGATCGAGAGAATTCAATATTTTGAAAATCATACATGTCCAAAGATTCATGAATCCCTGAAAATTTATGAATCTAAATAGATACATGAATCTTTGAAGATGGATGAATCTTTTGATGTTCATGAATCCTTGGAGATTCATGAATCTTTATAGATTCATAAATCATCAGAGATTCATTAGTCTTTGGAGATTCGATTTGAGATTTGAATCACTCATTGCTGAAGAGTCATATGAATGAAGCTTAACGAAAGATTCATGAAACCCAACACTATATCACAATCCCAGTATTATGGCAACAAGAAAACAAGTAAACGAGTCTCTCAAATAGCACCAGCCTCATCATCAAAACTTCATAATTTGTAAACAAATCAGTACCGCACAGAAACACCCATCGAACCAACACTCATACTATCGCCGCCATTCAACAATCGCATCAATAAACTTCGATTTGGGGTGTGTCTTCAGCTGCTTTTCGTAGACGTGCCTCCAGCAGTGCGGCCTGAGCGCGTTACTGCGCAGTGACATAGCGTTGCACGCAACGCTCATGCTAATCTAACCCCCCCTACCTTCCGGGGCGGAAAGAAAGAGTCGGAAGAATTCCACGCCAACCACGGCGTACCGTGCCGTGGAATGTCTTGCTCGCGTTGCAAAATCCCAGCGTAAACTGGATTGCGGAATTAAAATTGACACAGAAACCGAAACCGACAGCCAACGCCAACGATGATAGCAGTCGCAAGCACTAATAGAACCATAACGTCTGCCCGGAGCAGGAAGCCGCATGCGTTCCGTAATTGAGCCACCACCAGCCTTTGCTTTGTGTCTCCACGTCCCCTTTCCGATCGCTGTAGGGCGGCAATGTGGACGCGGAACGGAAGGACAGGAGCACCACCACATTGTGTTCCAGTTCGCCCATTGTCCCCCCTTGGGGCACGTGAAGCGGCAAGGGTAACAACGGCGGCACATATCTTTATTGGTCCTGCGGCCATCCTCCCGCGGCGGTCGGCGGCAGCTGCCTGCCTGAGTGCCTGCCTGCCGACTTTTTATGGGATACACGCATACGACACTGGGTGTCGTAAAATCAACAATTTAATTTGAATCGCATACCGTGGTGGACAGGCGGCATAAAGAACGTGCTGCCTGCCTGGTTGCGACATACTCGGCCCGAGCGTTTGTGGAGCGAGCGGGCCGTGCGCGCTGGTAAAAGTTGTTGATAGTGGTACGGTGTAAAGTGGCCATACATGAGCAAATAAAAGAAGCTTATTAACCAAGATTGAAAAGGACCCAAACTTTACACCGCAAAACAAAACAAAAAATACATATTTTGTGTTAACTTAAAACGGTTGAAGAATATGTCGCAACAAAACGAATAATATCTTGACATGCATCAAGAAGCTGTCCACTTGAATTTCGTTGACTCGGTAAATAAACACAGCATTTACAATGTTCCTCGGCTCAAGAGCGATAAAACGTGGCAATATTGGTTTGTTTAATTTGATTTCAAGGGCAATGCAGCGCCAATTCACACACACTCATCGGAAAGGCTCCACCAATCACGCTCGGCTAAACATAACACCTTCGAATGAGGGGAATTATTTTTAAACATCCCGATCGGACGATCGAACCAGTTCGTGATTGATAAGAAGTTATAGGAAGAGCCCGACGAGATAGCAATCACAACTATCGTACAGCAAAATTGGAAACAAATCTTATGAATTTAGATGGTTCTACACGTAAATACACATTTTTTCTGTCCTGCAACGTCTTTACATTTCCTCACGGACGTTCTCCATTGAACGTAAGCGCGACCGTAATCGAATGATTGTGGCAAGCTGATTTGATGACGAGGTACGACCAAATCTTCAAAGCAATCCCACATAAACCGTGGTGAAGCATTGGCGCACATAGCGTTCTTCCTCTCCGATAACGAATCTCACCCTGTCTTTCCTCCAGTCCGGTTGTAGTCCCGATTTCAATGGGCGTAATATATCGCTCAGTATCAATCAGAAGTTAAATTGAATGGATCCCACGCGCATTAGCTTCAATTGCTGATGGGAAACCTTCCTGCCAACAAATGCAGGAGCTTTTCTAGTTATGTAATACACACCTCAAAAGTGGCAAAGAATTCATCAGCACTCTCCAGCCATACTCCCGAAAATAAATTAGGTCACGTTTGAAACACGTGCCCGCCGGACAGGCCCCACACTGGCCTTGACGGGGTGTATTCTTTAAGGGGACACATAACTGCTGCCGCAGCTTCACCGACCGCCGCAGCACACCTCCACGGGCTGAGCGTACTGACATCGATCGACATACATTTCGACCGAAACTGTGTTTCTTGTTTGCTGCACTACATTCGTGGTTGGGATTGGGAAATCTTATCAGAGAGACAGCATAATTGAAAACCGAGCCATAACAGCGAACACAACAAAATGCTAGACAGAGGGAGAAACACATAAGGCACAGGCTTTTGCCTCGTTCACCTATACCGTCTGGGTCTTGTTGTGGTCCGTGTGTAATAAGGTCTGTCCAGGTTCGTCTCCACGCCTCCAACCTCTCCCATTGCCCAACCGTCCCGCGCTCGCAACGGATTTCATCAACTGGCAGTAATTAACACCGGACCAGCGCTTGATAACGGGATGATAAGTTTGGCGTTTGGAGACAGCGGCGAAGGAAACCGGCTTCCACACACCGGCTGCGAATGGATGGATGGTAGTAAACTGGACTGGCTGGAAAGTTTGTTTAGTTCAGGTGTGTGTGTGTGTGTTTGTGGCGTTTAATTTATCAATTAAATTTTACTACGCGTTTTGTTTTTGGTCGCGCTCAATTCATTTCATGACGCACATAGTTTGAAATGAGGCTCGCGATAAAGTGGTTCCATGGTTTACCGAGCAAAAATCGAACCCCGAGCGCTGTTCGAATTAAAAGAAATGCTCATGTGCCCGTCTATGGCAACAAAACGTCACCTACAAGACACTGCGCGAACGTTTTGCGATTGTGACCCGAACTTCCAATCCGATAAGCCATCCACCATCTATCTGGAGACCTTGCTTATCTGGGCCGCTTTGTGTAGGCATGCTTAATGATTTCCCCCCCCCCCCCCCCCCCCCCCCGCTGGGAATGGTTGAAATTGTGTTCGATTGCACGAAAAACCGACCATCGATTCCATTAGCGTACAAACAAAAGTTAAGCTGTTGCTCATCCTTTAGTAACCAAGCTTACGAAACGCAGAGATAAAAAAGAGAGAAAAGAAAGAACAGCAGCAACGTGTTAAAGGCGCAAGATAAACGTACCTACGTAACACCACATTCTTATCGTACACACCTCGTACTGCCCTGCGTACAGCCCCATTATCTACACGAGCAGACGCAAAGTTAATGGGAGTTTTTGTCGTGGCTGTTGCTTTGCTATTTCGACGGCAATCAATTTCGACTCGAAGCCCAGACTTATCAAACATCTTGTCCCAGACGTTATGTCTGTTGTTTCACAGAAGGAAAAAACATAAACCCAAAAGCAGAGGGAACGCACACCTGTTCGTTTTCGTTTAAATACTTTGCAGTTATTTTATAGATGAAATTTAGCATTCTTATGTACTTTGAGTTTTCCAATTTCCACCCATATCTTAACGAACTGATCCCAAAAGCCACAAATCAAAGTGCCACAGCTCATAAGCCACACGAGCACACACTTGAACCGCCACTGCCACAGCACACCTGCCGGCTAACTCTGCACCCGAACTTGCCACTAAATGCACCACTTGAGCTGCACCACCACCCACCCACATCGCGCCATTGGCTATTGGTAGCAAAACTGAACAATCTCTGATGGATGTTTACTGCCGGCAAACATCGTTTCCGCCATCCGCAGCTGCTGCATCGGGCTTGACCAGCAGTAGGCGACCCTTGCTGCTCGTTCCCTTAAGTGCGTCCCCAGCGAACCGGGAGCCACTGCTACCAGTTTGTACGTCCCAGGCACATGGTGGGGAAGGGCAAAAGGGCTGGCATCCTAACACACAACTCGAGCTGAAGAGTTGGAAGTGGAAGGCTAGTCAATGTTTGAATCATTTATTAGACTTTCTTATCGCCTTCTCGCCGGTCCACACCGGGTGAACCACAATCACTTTGGCTGGAGTTGCCGAACCCATCTGCGGTCCGGTGCGGTGCGGTGTGTGCATGCATCGTCGGCGTCGTCGTCATTCGTCTCACTTGTCAACCCTCTTCACACTATCAATTCTTCCACCCCCAGGCAAAAGCGTGTGCGTGCAGTGAGAGATTATCAAAAACGCCACGACCGCGACCAGTGTTCGTTTGGTGAGGACGTTAGAAGTGTGTGTGTGTCATTTGGACAATCCCTCGCGAGAAAGAAGAGGGCGGGCGGGAAAGGGAGGGAGAATGCTAACAAAACGACTCAACAGGTGCAGCTTGCATCATGTGTGCCGTAAACACACATAGAAAAACACACATACACGCACAGTACTACATAAACACAAACAAAAACAAACAAGTCCTCACGCAAACGGTTCGCCGAGCGGAGGTTTTCCAATCCGTGTGGAGGGCGCGCTAAAAACCAGGGAGTTACAAAATCAAACCCCCCGTTGTCCACGCTGACGATTCCCCTGCCCCTACCCCATCCCTTGGATCTGTTTTGTTTACGAATTGCTATAAATAATTACACTTCTACGGGATACATTTGCGTACTAGTGGCCGGACGGAACCGGTGTGTAACGATCTTCGGGGCGGGTGGCGATCGCGCCTGGATTTCCAATCCAGCTGTTTGTGTGCGTACGTGTGTCGGTGAAGCAACGTTGGACGGGGGGAATGGGTCGAAAAATGCTAGCAGCTATTTGGCTGCGTGAAATGTGCTATTTTCACACCGAGCTATTGCTCAATGGTTCACCCACTTCGATGGGTGTGAAGGAATGTAAAGTAATTCTCGTTTTGATTAAGTTGAAGGCATCACACCGCTGGGCGGGAAAATTGTACGCACGCTGGTTTGATTGATAGTAGGAGGGGGTATTTTAGTTTTTGTTTAGAGCAATTTAAAGAAAAATAGTTGATAATTTTATGAGACAATTGGCAATAGATTTTGTTTTGCGATATATTGAGTCATTGCCATTGTGATCGATTGATTATTTGATATTATTTAACATGGTTTTCAAATTATCTTTATATTTTTTACAAAAAAGATCCCGGCACAAAGTAAAAAACCAAAATAAAATTAAATGTGACACCTTTAACTGTTATTTACTGTTTACTGTTAATATGATCTCTTCGAAATTGTAGATTTTTTAAACAGATTTTTTCTTAATCTTTTCGCAATCTAAATCAATCCAAATTCAAAAATATCCATTAATAATATTTTCCAAATTGATGTTTCTGCCTATCGCTCGAAAAGCCATGCTAAAGGTTACTGTTCCTTGGCGTTATTGCTAACAGTCTTCCCTTTGGTAACGCAACGAACCCTGCACCCTGAGCACACTTCAATCCATCTCAATCATGAAGACCCATCGTTGGCTCGGGATGATAAATGTCACATTGAAAGTGCTCTAACTGTGGTCAAGCTTCGGTACGTACGTCCGAACAAATGCTACCGGGCCCACGCAATCAAAGAGCTGCTGCTGCTGTAATTTTTCATTTGCCCCGGTTCGGTCACACATCTTCGCGGCGGTTGGGAAAAACTGTCTACCCAGCCCAGCCAGCACGCTATTCATCCATTGAAAGCTCTCGCCAAGTAAGAGCACAAAGTATCCTCCCAGCATCATCGCCATCATCATCATCATCATCGGAGCCTTCAGTGCATCTGGGCTGACGAGTTCAGCAACATCCACGACCCACATCCGAGGAAAAAATTATCGATTTTCACTCGAAGCGTAAAGTGGAAGCCGAACTCCTCATCGCCCGCACACCCACTGTCCCTTTGCGCGTGCTTCAGCTCGACTACACTCATCAGCCCATAACATTCATGCGTCTTTGTAGGAGACACTGTGAGTCGGTAAGGGTGTGTGTGTATGAACACTTGGAGAAACATTGAAAGCGTGTTTTTCTTCTTCTTCTTCGTCTTCTGTACACTACTAGAAAATATGTGAGTTTTTCACTGTATGTGTGCGCTGTGTTTCTTTTTTGTGTTGTCTTTAGTTCGCCTACTCTCGTTGGCCTTTGATATTTTTGTGTTTATTTTTCCTAACGAAGTGTGTGTATGTGTGTGTGTGCGGTACGATGGCATGAGATGGCAAATTTGAGGAAACAAACAGTACGTTTTATTATTTATTTGCTCTTTGGCATTCGAGTACGGGGTTTAGGACGTTTGGCATCAACGTGTTTCCGATGGGTGCGATGAAAGATTTCGCTTATTCAATTTGTTGTATTTCTATGTCGTGGGTTAAATCTGTTACTCTGCTTATTTTTTGAGTTAACACATACCAACTTCTGTTTTTAATTCTTATTTTAAATTAACAAATTAATTAATTAAACAACATTAATTCAACCATAGCTATGACCTTCTCACTCATGATAACACAGCGTTGCATAACCGATAGGGCAAACTGTTTCCTTTTATCGCACCGTCATCATTTACTTTCTTGCGTGTGACAACCCTTACACTTCCCATTACAAGAGTGAGACAGTACAACAACAACAAAAAAAACACACACACGGTAGGTTCAAAGATCTTCATCGGGGGCGGCCGCAGGCAAACTGCACCGCCAAGCTTAAAAGACACACCAGCGTCTTGTGCGGGGCGGAGAGTGTTTACCAGCCCATGCTTAATCGGACGTTATGCATATTTGCACTGTGTAAATAAACATTTCAAACGTCCCCCGTGCACACGCGTACGTTTCCTCCTACAGGGGCAACCCGGCCTAATCCCGTCGTCGCACTATCTGGCTGGGGCGGAGTAGCCAAACGGTATGGTAAGATTTTACCCTCTTCGACGGGCTTCGGTCCTCTACTAGCAGGGGGTTTGCGTGGTTAAACAATCTAATCTTCAGCGCAAAGTAGCGAAAGCCAACAAGCAAAGCCGCCAAAAGCCAACGACTTGCGGAGTTTGTTCTACCCGCGAGATCTACGATCGATGAACCCGGAATGGATTGATATGTTAACACGTTAGGCTTATGTACTTTTATATCCATTGCTAATGCCACTATTTCTTATTAAAGAACAATACATAAACACAATTGGAAGAGTTTATCTAAAAACAAAAGTAAACTAATAAAAGCAATTGATCATTTCACACACTGACAGTCACGCTTCTCGTATTAGGAACTTTTCAATTCGCACTCAAAAGTTGTGCATTTTCGCAGCCGGCGTGGGATTATACCGCGATTGCGTTTCCGCTTCTCCTTGGGGAACGGTGAAGCGCAGGCAGAAAAGCGAAAAACGCAGAAAAGAAACTAACTTGAACATGACCGATGGGAGCAAAATTGATCGATCGGAACAATCCAAATCGATGAACAGCTTGAACCGATTACAGAGGTCAAAGGTGAACAGATGGGTGTAAGAGAAAAAAAGAACCATTTTGTGCGGTTTTTTGTACTGCCGACATACGGGTTTGGAAATCTCCAGTTTGCTGGGGGGTACAACCGTTACGTTAATCCTCTCGCCAATAACCTGTGGCATTTGGGTAATACCTGGGTAAAGGATTCGGGTTGCAAGTTAAAGCATCACAAATATCTCAATCTAACGTAAATTATGAGCTGGCAAAAGTTGGTACTAAAAGGTTGGTGGCACTAGGGGTGGGAGCTCGGAATCGGACTTAACCGATTCCGATACCTTGTTCGGAATCAATTCCGAAGCCGATTCCTATGTTGAAATCGATTCCGATTCCGAGGCTGGTTGCGGAACTGATTCCGGAGTCGATTCTGGAGCTTATTCGGGAGCCGATTCTGGAGCCAACTCCGGAGTTAACTCCAGTGCCGGTTCCGGAGTCGATTCCGAAATCGGAATCCAATTCGTAATCAGAATCGGATCCAGAATCGAAATCGACCTGCAAATCGCAATTTAATCCAGAACAAGAATTGACTCCAGAATTGGAATTTGCTCTTTAATGAAAATTAGTTCTTGAATTGGAAAAAGAAGTTTCAGAAGCGAAATCAGACCGGGAATCTCCATGAGAATGGAGATGCCAAACCCGACTCCGTTGTCGAATCCGTTTTCTGATTTCGGAGCCAATTTCGATTCCGGACCCAAATCCGATTCCGAAACCAATTCCGAATCCGGAACCAATTCCGAATCCGACACTGGTATAATTTCTGGAGCCGATTACAGAGCCAATATTGAAATCGATTCCGGAAACTGATTCCAGACCTACTATCCGGAATCGATTCCAGAAAATTTTGGATGTAGCAGGAATCGATACTGATGAAAACTTTATTTTTCCCATCATCAGTTGGTCAGCATATCAATGCTAGCAGTTCCCCTTTATCTGTCTTATTAACGGAGGCACTTTTCAACACAAAGCATTCTCTCTTTCCAAAGCATTTCTCTCCACTGTTGAACTGCGCCTTGTAAACAACACACCTTTAGCACAACATTCGTCACACCATAACAGCCCTCAGCTGATCAGCTTCCGTTCGGAACTGACCGTCACGTACGCACGGCCACATCATTCCGTGACGACCACATTATCACACCCAGCATCCCAGCATCCCTCCGGCCCAAGCGCAGCTGTGTACGACACTAACGCTTTAAAAACGCACCAAACCGGTCGAGCTTCTGTTTTTTTCGCGCATCCAAAACAAACATCACGCGAGTGGCATTGATGGCGCTCAAAACCGGCCGTACCGTGCGCTGAACTAATAATTTAATCAGCAAAACGACGCAACGGCGCCTCCAATCGGACGCTTCACAATTAGCGACGAAAGACACACCACGCTGCATGACGGAGGTGATGCTGGCAGCCGACCGCACCGTGAAACATCTCTTCATGGTAGTGAGCTTTTTGTTTAACCACCGTTTTGGCACGCCAGCTGATGCCGTTTAAAATAGCTTCCCCCGTGTGTGAGGCTGATGACGTCAGCGGCGACACACACACTCCTTTGAGCATCGTTTGGCAAATTAATCTCGACAAAGTGAGCCACCGAATGTTGTGCAGCGTTCGCTTTGATGTATTTTGAGTGGTTTGGCTTTGGATAGGGTTGTCAAGCAAAAAAAAAAAAAAAACAAGGTGCTGAAGTGGGGGAATTTGAAACGAGTCACTAATTATGTCTAATTCATCGCTGAGCCGGTGTCATATTTGGCGATAAGATGAGTGTTTTCACACAATTGAGATTTATTTTTGGCTCTTCTAAACCGGAATCGTAAACGCGGTTTGTGTTCGCCGAAATAGAAATAGAAAGTAGCATTTTATTGTAAGCTTTTCCTTTCGCAAGACTGAACCATTTTTTTTTTCGCCCAAAAACCACACTGTTCCCATTGAGAAAAGCTCCGCTTTTCCCCCGCCCATGGAGACGCATGGTGCCTCACTGGTGAAAGTGTCCCCACTTTCCCATTACCCGTTGAAAGCCGCTGCTCACTACTTACATTTGTTTCCGCTAGCTCCTGGTAGTAGGACTCGCCGCTACCACGCCGCGACCCGACGCACATGGCGCGCCGCAGCAGGCTCGAGATGATGGAGCAGAGGCCGCATCGTTGCATCACGCCATCGACCGAACCCTGGCGCGAACTGGACGACCGTAGGCTGGCGGTGGAAGGATCGATGGTCGGGCCGCCGGACGAGGACGAGGTGGCAACGGTGGTGGCGGTGGTATTGCTCGTTGCAGCGGTATGCCCACCGCCGACACTGTCCGTCGATGCGGCCGGCGGCGCAAGGCGACCTTCGGACGCCGAGGTCCCGCGGGATCTCTTCGACGCGGCCACCTTGACTGCTTTTGCTAAACCCCGGTGCGTTCGGCTCCGCTCACTCAACGCACAAACACACACACACACACACACCCTCACACGTACACGTGTGGTGGGGACCGTGCAATGGCAAAGTGAATGGTGCGGGTAGAGAAGCAACCGATCTTGCCCGATTGTTAGCAAACGAACATAGCGCACCCGGTTCGCGCGATGCGTGATATGTTTAACCGCGAATCGGTTCGTTCATGGTTAGAAACGACGACTGAAGGGGCAACACATACACACATCAACCCTCTCTAAAGACTCTTTATCCAGCAAAACTCTTTAAACGCCCCGCAAACGCTGATACTGCGGCAGGAACATTTGTTTCAATCTCTTTCTACTGTGCATTGCTTAGCGGTGGCTTTTTTTGTTTATTGCATCGTCAGCACCATTAATAAATTATGCTCCGCGTAATAATGCTCAACACCTCGCCGTTCGGACAGCACCTCTTCTTTTGCACCAGGTTGCTGCTTTCGGGAGCGGACTGAACCAGCGTTGCAAGTTTGCAGTTTGGACACGTGTTAATTTTTCCCGCTTTACATCTGTTCCGCAACAGTTGTATGGCACCGGTTCACCTTTTCATTCATGCTAGCATACCGGAGCGAACGAAGCCCGAGCTTTTAAGCAGCGCACACGAGTTACACACCCTACCACAGTGCAGACACGGAGGCATAGGCGAGATAATTTACACACTTATGCAAATCACCCGGCTTGCTGCAACACACCTGCGCTGCATTTGATACGCACAATATGAAAATGCACCACACATACACACACACACAAACACACTCACTCAAGCTTTTGCACTGTATGTAAAGCACAGGTTTATCATTTATAAAACACTTTCACTTGTGCTCTTTTCTTCTCGTGCAGCACACTTCACTACAATTGCACGACACACTATACTCAGCAACGTGCTTTCGCTCGATGATAATTATGCTTCACGGGGTTATTATGCTTCCACACTCCACAGCACCGGTTCAGCACGGTGTAGCTAAACTATTATAGCACCATTTACATTTTGTTTCCTGAATTGAAGCGAATAGTATAGAGAAAAAGACAAACTATTGTAAAAAGGGAATCACAGGGGACATTTATGGTAAACGGTTCGCGGTTCACTTTCTGTTTAGCGCACATTTCACGGGCCAAATCTTTGCAGTCTTGCACACACTTTGACATATGTGTGCACCAGTCCAAACCAAAACACACATAAGGCACGCACGCACACTCACGACACGATGTAAACGACAGCGAAAAAAAGGGGAACAAAAACAGCCCGAACGAAAGCTGTCACTCAGGCGCATGGCCGGAGGTTACACACCCCATGGGAGGGGGCCACGATACACCCGGTTCACCTTCGAAGATGGCAAACACGACAGACTCAAAATCACACAATCGAACCACCAAGCCAAGTTCCAAGCTGATGTACCCCCGCCTCGGATTGTGCTACTAACCCCTCTTCCCTTGCTCAAAGGCCCACAACAGCAAGGGTACGGGTGGCATTCGCGCGTCAATTTCGTAAAATTAACACGTTCACCTAACGAGCCCGACGGAGGACGGACGAACCGAGCTGCCAGTTAGCGGGTTTTCGGCCGGCAGGGTGACAGCGACAGTAAGTCACCTCCGCAATTGGGTGGAAGGGGGTGATCGGGAGACTTTGCTGATCGTTGGTCGATTCCTTTACGAACCACGATCACTTTACGAGCACGCGAGAGAAAGAGAGAGAGAAAGACACCAAAAGAGCGAGAATGATCGTTTAGGTCGTGTCGACGAGACGTTTACGGAGCACCATCGAGCACCGAAGAGTGGCCGTTACCGATGGTGGCAGATTGAGACGTAAGAGAAATACTGACCATATACGTGCCTGGCTCAAGGTCGCGATCTGTCGAGATCTATCAAAATCGGGTGCGAGTCATCGCTGCTCAGCGTTCTGTGCGCGCGCGAGACTCGCCAGCGGATGGGTTGATGTTGATTGAGATTTATTCAGCGGTGTAGTGTTAAACGGTTGAACCTTCTCTCTCTCTCTCTCTCTCTTTTGAGCCGAACGGACACCGCTGCCGACTGTGAAGCATGCTTGACCGCAGCCAAAAATACTGGAGTCGGATTTTTTTGGATTGAAATCATTCGAGGTTGCTTCAGTAAGATGATATGACGGCAGCTCAAGCAAAACATATGTTTTTCTTTATAGGCATATTTGAGGAATAATCCCACTAAATCCATTTAAAGATGAAGGAAAGCTTATGTAGGAGTTTGTAGCATCTATACTCCATAATGCCATAGTGCTCAATACGCACTGTGACATCCAAAACTGCAGTGTCCAAAAATTGGAATCTAACAATGGTTTTCTTCAAACTTTTGAAAAAATGTTTGACCATTACGAATATCACCTATAAATATGCTCAAAGCAATTTTTTTCTGGTAAAAGCACTTGAACCTTGAACTTGATTTACAATTGAGGTATTGTAATGAGAACAGAACAAAACCGAAGAATCCTGAACTTCTCTCCAAAGCCTAAGCAATTATTATAGGCAAAAAATCACCATCTGCCGCGATACTAGCAGGTCAAAACTTTCCCAATCTTCAACTAAGATCCAATCGTCAACGCAAATCAAATCAACACAATCCAACCACAAGGCACCATCGGAGCGTACCAAAACAACAAAAAAAAGTTTAAATTAGATTCTAAGGACTTGAGTGCGGACACGTCCAACACTTTCACATGACACAGAAACACTAGACACAATCCTTCCGGAGCTGTCGCTTAAATCCCACCAGCCTACCACATCATACCTCACTTCCTCCCCTTCGCCTCGATGACATATCTAAAACTTTGGGAACAAAACAACACGGACACGCTGCAAACAGGACAGCAGGACGGTTCTAATAAACCAAAACGTAGAACCGGCACCAAACATTCACCAGTCCAGTGCCGTTGGAAATCCGTTTTCACATCAGCCCGACACACCCGCGCGGAAGTTGTCGGTGGAGTGGTGGAAAAGGGGCTTGCTGTGCTTAAAGTTTATAATTAAGACCAGTGCCAGTGTGGAAGGGATTTAAACCAAACACCTTATACATGGCCCACCCACGCCCACCCCTCTGGAAAAGCTGACTGGTGTCGGTGACACCACTTGCCCGACGGTCGTCCAAAAGGGACATCTACTACTTCTGGACGGCACAGCCAAAGCAATCGACAATCCTTGGCGGTTAGTGCTGCGTTGTACACAAAATATTGGCAGCCGTGAAATATAAGCCGTTGTGTATACAAATTCCCTGCACTGCTTTGCGATCGGAAGGAAAAAGAGAGATAGAGAGGGGGGGGGGAACCGAACCCTCAACCGTGCTCATCAAAGAACGATACAATCCGTCCTTTGACAAGGGCGGTAACATGAAGCTTAATGGAAAAGAGGGGGAGGGGGCGGGCAGGCTGGTCCGGGAAACGCACACGGATGAGCAGGATTTAGGAAGATGTCGTGCAAACTTCCACGTGCAAACAAAACTTATTGTCACCGGCTCGTCGTGTTGTTCCATCGTCTTGTCCGTAGGTTTTTTTTATATTTGTTTGGGAAGTTCTCTTATCTCTGTGTTTCGTCCGAATTTTCCGAGAAAACAGCTGCTGCTGACGAATGGTGGTGCTGCAGTGATGATTGCGCTTGATGATGAGGAGCATTGCCGGTTGCCGACTGCCGACGTTGATAGCGGACGTGTCCGTGTTGGGTAAGTGTAAACAATGCTCGAAAACAGACGCCACACAAGAAAAAAAAACGCGGCACGGGGACCGTGGGCGTAACTGTCAAAGTTTTGTTTAAAGGATTGCCGCCAGGGAGGGGCGACGATATGACACAATTTGAATTTGTGGTTGTCGTTCCCATCAATTCCCTGCGTCCAAGCGTTGATCGATCGCGTGCGAAACAATTCATCAGTCCCGAACAGGAGTATAAGGGATGTCCCGTACCGTCCCTCGTAACGACCCCACCATTCCAGCCGTGTCATTCTCCCACGCTACGCGGCGAGGGAGAAAGTTTTCAAAATCAATTAAATCTTTTCGAGTCGCGTATACATACACACCCACCCTTCCCGTTTCAGCCCAAAGGTTTGTTCGTTTGCTGCTCATGATTATTAATGTTCTTTTCAATTTCGCACCGCCTGCTGTAAAAAGTGTGTGTGTGTGTGTGTGTGTGTGTGTGTGTGTGTGTGTGTGTGTGTGTGTGTGTGTGTGTGTGTGTGTGTGTGTGTGTGTGTGTGTGTGTGTGTGTGTGTGTGTGTGTGTGTGTGTGTGTGTGTGTGTGTGTGTGTGTGTGTGTGTGTGTGTGTGTGTGTGTGTGTGTGTGTGTGTGTGTGTGTGTGTGTGTGTGTGTGTGTGTGTGTGTGTGTGTGTGTGTTACAGACGGAACGGACAAAAAAGCTCCTACACACACACAAAAACACACACGGGGGTACCCCTTTTTCCAGTGAAACAGGACGAAACGGTGGAATTGGACTAACTGGTCCCATTGCATTAAATAGCTCTGCTGTGGTTAAACTTTCCAACGAGTTCTGGGAAAGAGTGTTGGCGGTTTTTGGATGGTATAAATTAATTTTAATCTAGGCAGCAGCATTCACCGTTGCTAGGTGGGAGAATTCATCCTCAGAACGCCCACACAAAAGGCATTGGCGCATCGTTTCGGTTGAGCATTGATTGTGGAAAAGAGTAGAACACATGCGTTACAGTGCGCACAGAGGGGATTGCAAAAAGGACGAACCTTTTTAAGTATTGCTGTTTTATGTTGTATGCATCAAAATGGTGTGAGTGGACAGAAGAGGAAAAAGTATTGTTTAAATATTTAATTCCTCATCTTTTAGGCCATTCACCAGATATCCATGGTGTGGTCTTTATTCTAAAAATCGACAAAACAACAAATTCCTTCTTATTCAACCCACAGACAGGGATTACACCCTCTTTCTTAACCATGAATTCTACTCCACAATTCACAGCTCTGGGCATTGTTCGCGAGGGTGCAAAACATGCAGCTTAAAACGGCAAAAAAATTCCTCCATTAAAACACATCGATCGCATCACTTCGGCAGTGCCGACCGTACAAGCGACCAAACCGAAAGCATAGCAAGAAGCACCAAGAAACGAAAAACAAATAAACAAACATTAAGCCACATACACATACACCCGTTGGGCACCCGTCCCATCCCAGCAGGGGCAGCTCAGTCTCCGCTTGGGCGATTTTTCACGATGACGTTCTATTAAATTTTCCATAAAAATGCTATAAATTCTTCCCTTTTGGATCCAGCAGCTCGCCTTTCCGCATCACCACTTGTTTCCCTTTAACCTCACCTTAAGCATTGGAACTCCTGCCTCCTTCCTGCTCCCCATTCCAGCGTTGACCCACTTTGGAACCGGGTTTTAAACGTGGAGAAGAAATATAAAACAACAACCTTACGTTCTCATTAGCATTTTGCAGTCGAAATATCGAGCCAGGCCAGGGCGAAGGTGGTGCTATATATCCTGCAGAGCGGAGCGGATTGCCGTCCAAAGAAACACGCCTCTTGGTGCGGGATTGTCTTAAGCGCTGAGCGAAGGAAAATTCGAACGAAAAGTGAGAAAAAAAAAACGACCATTGGTGACGTGTTTTGGAGCTAAAAGCTAAACAAAAACTCACGCTCCAATACCAAGAACATTTTTCTGTCCGCCTTTCGTCATGTATTTCCACCTAGGAAAACAAACATTCCAACAGCCGTTAGAATGGCCCGTTTAAATTCATATTAGGTCCTACCGCTTTTTCTTCTTTTACGCTTTACAGATGTGGTGGTGTGCTCTTTGAAGCGCACCCACGACTCCAATACTACTCCGATACTACTAGTTCCGCTGGGAGTCGAAGTCTTCAGAAGTCGTCCGGAGTCATCCTGAGTCGGAGTCGTCCGGAGTTGGAGTAGTCCGGAATCGTCAAGAGTCATCCAGAGTTGTACGAAGTCAGCTAAAGTCATCCAGAGTCGGAGTCGCCCGGACTTGGAGTCGTCCGGAGATGTCCGGAGTCAACTCGAGTCGGAATCGGCCAGAAGCATTTCGTTTCGAGGGTTTTATTCTCTTTTGCTTTGCGCTTGCACTTAATAAACCGTACTTTCTTTCTAGGAATAGCGGTTTCAGTCGTGTCGGCGGGAATCAGAGATCAAATACCAAATCCAAAAAACATTGCAACGGCCGTCTACAACCAACTCCGGACAGCCCCGATTTTGGTCGACTCTGATTTCCAACAGATTACAGAGGACGATTCCGGATAACTCCGCCTCCGGGCGACTCCGGACGACTCCTGACAACTCCGGACGACTCCGGGCAATTCTTGACGGCTCCAGACGATTCCAGACGGCTCCGGATAGTGCTGGACGGGCCTATTTTCCGAAGTCGGTTTTGAAATTTTCGGAGTCGGGTCGGAATCAATTCTGAATTTTTGCCAACTTTACCCATCACTACTCCACAGCCCATCGGTGTATCGGTGTACCGGTCTGCGTCATCAATTTCCTACGGCATTTTCTCGCTTTCCGCCGCACTCAGTGCCAAGCGCTGGTCACTGCTGGTGTGTGTATGTTGAACTTCTCTGCCTGTTTTACTCTGGCCATATTTTCGGCACAACAAACTCCGAAGACGTTCGGAAACTCCAATACAAGAAAAGGTGGCAAAAAGGACCCTCACCCAATGTCGTCCCCACTCTTAAGGACAGGGCGAGACCATAAAACCAACCTTCCCGCACACAACACTGCCGCTCATAAAGCACAGCCAGCACAACAGTGCCACCGGTCAGAAGGAGCTTGGTGACATTTTAAAAGCCGACCACCAGAGCCTGCTTATCCCTGTTCGTGACGAGCTCAAATGTCATGTCTGACCGGTTTGGACTTTTTCGCAACACTTCCTGCGGCAGAAGAATGTGCGACGTATGCCACTGTGGCAAAGCGCGGTGTGTGGTGGAATTATTTATGCCATTTTATGTCATTCTCATACACTCACACACATACACACCGCACCGAAAGGACAGAATCGTTTGGTGTACTGACTTCGGTTTGCTTTATTGCATCCGGTAAATATGCAGATTGCATATTGAGGCATACCGGCGATGCTAAACTTCCTGCTCCGAGCGGTTGGAAAGGCGAAGCCGAAGAAAAACTGTACAGTGTGTCCTAATTTTAAACCGAACCTGCAATTCGAAAATAGTCAAGCCGCTCCAATGACGTCACTGGCTGAGCACAGGTATCATCATCATTCCCTGTTAATCCGACCGAGGGTGACGCGACGAAAAAGTGACAATGCATTTAAAACGATTACCAAACGACGCTGGGCGCTTCCATAACTGAATCATAAATTAAATTGAAATAAATTCAATTTGTCACCAAAAGTTTCAACCCACCCCCGTCCCCGTCATCGAGGCGAGCGCGAGAGGTGTAATGGACCCATCGCATAAGCTTTGCCCTTTTGGATTCGGCTTTTGAAAGTTCTACGCGCGCACGTATTTCCGCAGCCAGCTTTGATCGTGCGTCATCAGTTTGCGTCGACACATACAGGGGGTACGCGGACCGAAGAGAAAACGCGATTTTCCTTCTCTATCCCCAAAGCTCCAAACCGCCCATTTATGAGGCGCCTCGCAGTACAGTGCGGCCAAACGCGCTTCAAGGGCGCGGACGCGCGCACATACGAATTTAATTTTCTTTAATTAACCCCAACATCGTTCCCTATTTGTTCGACCCACTGGGGAAGGGAGAGGACGCGCTGGCGATGCAGCGCTGCTGGGTAAACGGTTAAAGGTCAGCCCGACTTCCGACGAATGAAATCGAACCGTTTGGGGGGGAAGGATGGGTTGAGCCGGTTTGGTAGGGAACGACGTTAAGCATTTGTCTAACTGATTCATCCTCAACCGTTTCCGAGCAACATTTGCCGTATTTTCCCTGCACAAAACCATTTTTGTGTTGTTGGTTGTGTATGTGTGTATGTGTGGCTGCGTGTATATGCCTCCTATTTCCTTTACGGCTTACCATCTCCCTTCCCAGTCAAGGTTGTGCCCTTCAAGCGACGTTACATCGGTCGCGAGGGAAAAGGATAAATCACGCATTGGGAAATTGTGCTTCTGCTACTTGAGAGGGAAAACTTACATCCCTCATCCCGCCTTTATTTGCAAGGGACTCTTTGTGGCGTCAGCACACGTGTGAAGGAACGAAAAGGAGCTTCACAAAGGGTCGGAATTTAATGGTGCCCATGTTACCTTTAATCTTTAAAATGTAAGTGCAAAATAATACATACACCATCGTTGTTTCATTTTTAAACTATTTCAATACATTATTGGCCTTTAAAAACTCTTCAAAACATAGCAAAAACCATATTCAATCAAATATTAATAAACATGTACTCAATATGTATGATGCTTTCCCTTGGTTTGATCTGGAATCGTGAAAAAAAGCCCCGAGAAGCTTCCCATGTTACATTAAACCCACTGGAAAACAGTTTCCATGGCAACCTATTGACGATAAGTAGCACTCTCTCTCTCTTACTCAGTCGCTTGCTGAGGAGTTTTTTCACAACATATCCACTTTTCCTTTCCCTACTCTCTCTCTCTCTCTCTCACTTCCTATCTCATTCTCACTGTAGTTTTCCCTTTTTCCGTGCGCCTTCTGGCTCTCTTATCAATTGGAGCGTGTTTATTAAGAGCACAACGCGAAGAGGCAAACGCTCACGCTCTACTTTTGGTTCTCTTTCTCTTTCTCTCTATCTCACTGTGTCTCTAGCATGATAAGGCAGAGGGAAAGGTTTTCCAGCGCCCAGTGCTCTCCGGGGGAGGAATCTCTCTCTCCAGCAAACGACGCCAAGCTTATCCTCGGCATATATTCTTAACCAGCCCCGGGGGCTCAGCCAAGCATTCGTGCACTGAAGCCAAAAGGGAGCAGTTTTGATTCCTTTTTTTTCGCTATGCTGTGTTTTCCGTTTCTTTTTCCACTCCTATTTCTAGCGAAACCGTGTGGCTGGCTGGCTCTAGCCCGGCGAAAAAGTACATAACTTTTTTTGTTGCTGTGTTGTTGTGTTTTGCTCGTTTTTCATTTGTAGGTTATCTTCCAACGGTAGGACGGCATGTTACCGACTTTTGAGAGGGAGAGTAGTGGTTGACAAAACGAGAAAGACGGTCAGGGGAAACAAGTCTTTTTTTTACGTTCAACACACAGCTGCTGCATTTGTCGAAGCCTGTCAATTTGGAAGGATGTTCTATTTTCAGTGCACACATTCAGCGAGCATTCAACTCGGGCTGAAATTCATAGAAAATGTGTGTGTGTGTGTTTTTCTTCTTCTATTGCTTATTTTAGCAGGAAAAAATTATTGAAAATGGAACATTGAATCATTTTATAATTGGAACCATTTTTTCAGAGAGTTTAAGTGAAAACATAATCCATTGCCTCATTCTAAAAAACCGTATTTTCCATGAAATTTGCAAATTTTTGATCATTTTGCATACCACAATTATGGCAATGATTTTCCTAAAGCACGCGTGTGCTTTTTGGTCCCCAGAATAAACACACACACACACATTCGCACACCAACTTGCACATAAATAGCTATCAGTCCGGGGAAAATGCACTCTGCTCTGCGATGGTGAAAAACAGCAAACGCTCATTTCACACACAGGCAAAAGCTCATTTTCGCTCCGATTTCGCTCACACAATCATCTCACCCACCGTAATGCTCACTCGCACTCTCTTTCGTTCTCTCTTTCTCTACCGTTTCGTACGCTCCCAAACGTGCGTGTTCACGCTCACCCTTGTTCCACCCCTGAAGACACTCCGCCGTCCCTTCCTTCTCCAGTGGCAAACCATCACCCTGCTAACTAGATTACCGTCCCTCACTGAAGACGGAATACAGACACACACATGTTGTTTCCAATTCACTCCTATCACTCACTATCACCACTTTTTCGTCCATCTCTTTCACACTTGCGCGTGTGTTTGAATGGTGCACAGACCGTGTCACAGCGACGGGGTGTACTTTCTCCAGCTCGGTCTGCCTGTGTTTGTGTATTTGTGTGTGTGTGTACCACTTGATCAATCTCGATCCAAAAGGTTGATTTTTCGCAATAGAAGCCGTCGCGACCGGAAAGAAAGGCAAGGGAAAGACGGTGGAAGCACCTGTGTGGGAAACTTGTTTTCCCTCTTTTGCTGCCGATGGACCGTTATTATGTTGGTACACCCGGGGCCTGGTTTTGCCTGCCGCAAACACAGAGAAACACTTGTGCAGGTTTTGCAGCTTACCACACGCCGACAAGATTCGACTTCATGGAAATATATTAATTCATAGATTTTCACACACATTTTTACGCATTTTGTGGTCAGCAACTGTCAAACTCAAGTCACACGCACAGCCTATCTTCAGTCAGTACAGAGCGCACGCACGAAGACACGGGAAAGTGACGCAGCAAGACACAGACAACGAGCAAAAAAAAAACACCTTTGACATTACCCGTGTTGCCTTTCCCCAATCCCCAAAGGTGCCCCCCTGACAGATCACATGCAGAAAATTAAGCGATCTTCTCGAACGGTGTGTACATGGGGCGCTGAAGGCCACCCGAACACATTAACTTAAAGCTTAAGCACTCATCTCCAGGCCCTCTCCCTCTCGTTTGTAGGTGATTTTTTTTGCTGTTTGGCTTCTTCTACTCAAATCCAGTACAACGAACAATCCCCCCTTAAGGGTGGGTGTTGTTTTATGGGAACCAGCTTTACGGCACTTGCTCTCTTCCTCCGATATTATTTTCTTCATTTTGTGCTATTTTTTCTTTTTTTTGACAAGTTGTGCACGGGGTGTCTTGTTTCTTGAAATCACACTCCACAACACTCTCTGCAGGTTTTGGGGGACACGTACACACACACATACATACACACCGACACACTGCATACCTTCGGTGCGAGAGTCTTGGAATGCTGCGCCCTCCCTCTATCACGACACCCTATCATTCCTGCTCCCCCACCGAGTGTGCCGTTGTGTCTGCGATAGTGAGGGTACAACCTTCTCCGCTGGTGAGTTATGTTCGACTGTTTAGGTTACCAGAGCTGGCACGGCGGCCTACATACTATCTCACGCGACCTGAGATGACTTTTGACACGAGACACTTTTCTGTTCGCCGCAGCTCCTAGCTGCTGCTGCGACGTTGAAGGTGGCGCACGAGCTGCGGCAAACCCACCCACCCTACCCGTTGCCCCTAACTCAATGTAGCCCGATTCAGGGGGGAGAAGGTGGGACAGAGAAACCCCATCACACTCAGAAACAACCCCTCCACACACACACGGCACGCACTGACGGGGTGCGTTCTGCTTCTTCTTTCGTTTCTAGCCTCCAGTACGTTGCGTTGGGTGTTGTTCGCTCTTTTGTTTACTACCGATGACAAGGGGCTGCATTAAACATGGGTGTGTTGTTTTATTTTCGGTTTTTGTTTTTGTTTTGCTTCATATTCTTTCCCCCTTTCCCTCTGCACTGCACACGCACTGTCAGGCCTCAAGCTCTCTCTCGCTCTCTCGCTGCTCTCTGGCTATCGCTATTTCTCTGTGTGTCCCACCAACCCCTACAAACGGAACGACGCTTCTCATTCACCGGAACACACAAACACACACATACACAGGCACACTGGCTCTGGTCTCTTCCCGGCGAAACAGGCACAGAAGAAAGATCAGAGGAAGACAGCAGCGGGCACACACAAACACACAGAGCTGGTGGATGGGCGAAAGAATGGCCAGACCCCCTGTGTAACGCACTTTTGACGTTTCCATGCAACCGTACGCACACGCACACACACACTGGATACACTGGTGTGGTTGCTGGACAACAACAGCAACATTGCAGCCAAACGGGACCAAACCCTCCGCCGCAACAGCAAGCACCAGAGCAACAACACCACCACCAAAGAGCACTTTGCAAAATTCGCAACAAAAACACACACAAAAAAAAACACCCGCAGCAGTGAGGCCCCCGCTTATCTTAGGGCGTCAGGCGTCAAAAACATACTTTTCAGCAAACTATACAGCGCGGTTTTGTGAAAATCCATGCCTACTATCTGGTTTGCAGCATTTGCACGAGCTAACCTCTTACGGTGGACATCTCACGTTTTGTTTTCTCCCTTTTGCTCCGCGGTCCGGGGGTATTTTTTTGTTTTTTTTTTTTTTTGCTTCCCTCAATGCAAGAAGGAAGTGTTCGGTTTCGAAACGCGCACGCACCTCTTCTCGACAGCGAAGAAGAACTTTGAATGTTTGAACAAAATGAACTGTCCGTGTGTGTGCGAATGAATTCCGTTTGCACTCCCGTTTGCGAAGGTTTAGCTGAGCGCGAGAAAGAAAGAGAGCGGAGAGCTAAAGAGCGTTCAAAATGATGCGGGAGAGCGTAGAGGGAGCTCGTGCGAGATAGGTTGTGAATCGGGAATGAACCACCGAGGGACGAGTGAGTTAGGGCCTTTGCTGTCTGAAGTTCGAGTTTCAGTTTGCTAGACAAGGGTTTATTAAGAGGTTGTTGGTTCATCTGAGCCCGAATGCTAGAAAATACTCGAATTATAAATCGAATTTAGTGGAACATGAGCACGCACGAAGTGTCTATAGTGAACTAAGCAAACGCAATAAATGTCATGTGGGTTAGTGTGATTATTCCATATCACTGTGATATTTCAATTCCATCATAAATTTGTTATATTTCTTAAGCATGAATTTCAACACTTCAACGGCCTATTGCCATTGTTTTTTCACGGGGGTTTTAAGGAGGATCTCATCACCCGTTGACCGGCCTAAAACCCTGACATCCCTGTAGTGTACAAGAATTTGGAAAAAATAGCGAAAACAAGCCACAAATTCACGGAATAAGAAATTAGACACAAATAAACTAAAGATTGAAAAGATTCAAAACAAAATTCATATTAAACAAATTTAAAGAGAAATAAGAAAATGAAACCACACATTTGCATGTAATGGAATAGAATAAAAAAGAAGAAAAGAAGAAATAACATGGCCATGTGTATGATTATTCTGCTCAAGACTTAATTGCTGAAAACAAAGAGCCTAGAACTGATAGAACTTCTTCAAAATTATTTAAAGAAAAATTAAATAGCTGTTCTAATGAATTACTTCGGCATTTTTTATTAGAGCCTAAACAAGTGACATATATTTTTTCACAAGAAAAAGGGAAAACAAATATCAAATTCACACGATAAGAGATTAGAAACAGTTCAACAGAAATTTGAAAAAAAAACTCAACGAAATTCGTACTTTGCTTGAGCTTTAGTTGAAATTGTTTGGTATCTTAACCAATATATGAAAAAATGCAATTGATATTACAAATTATGTTAAGAAATAAATTGCACCAAACAAACATAAACTGCCTCGGAAACCCTAACCTGACGATTTATCTCTCATATGTTTGCTTCATTCAAAGCGTCAGATCTCCGGCAAACACTCCCCCGTGCTCTCGTGCTTTTTTCTAACTCTCTTTTTCTCTCTCATCATGAGTTAACGCATCAGAGCCAAACAGCAACAGCACGAGCACAGAATTCATTCCCATACACTGCTACAGTTCATTCTTCCCAGCAATTAAAGAACGTGCGGTTCTTGCAACAACGAGAATTGTCATCTTTAAATGTCCAAAGAAATCTGCACAGTCTAGTAGCAGTAATGTTGCTTACAAGCCATCAAATTGCGTTAAATGGGCTTTGAATAACAGCAACAATAAATTGATGATAAACATAAAAAAGCACCACAAAACAGTTATGCTAATCTGATGGAAAGGATGATCGTTACATTTCAACTGATAAGATATTCCTCGATACAACAAACACAAAAACTCTTAAACTGGATGATTCCACTGTGATTCTAAACTCGCAACCATTCGAACGTCAAACCTAACCATACAACATCAATATTAGATCGATCTTCAGCTTATCTTGCTGCCTTCTTCTCATCCAAGGCGCGCCCACCAAGACAAGGCAATGCCGCACGGTCCATTCTGCGAATTCTGCCACTCCACTGTTCCGTGTAATTAAAAACGCACGTTTTCATCAACCATTTCCTGCGGCCGCACACCAAGTTCAGCTGTTGCCCCGGCTGCGTTTATATCCCATTTTCACGCACACCGCCGAAGCCTGTCCATCCGAGCCCCTTAAACGGAAGGGCTGGCGCAGAATAAAAACGCACCTTCCGGGCGCGTATTAAATCACGAACGACCAATCCTTGCCCGAACGCCCCGGTCTAATCTCACTCTCTCTCTCTACGCGGTACACGCGGCGTAAAAGATTTCTCCTTCGCTGCGGTCCAGTGCGCTCGGTCGCCAAAATATGAATACTTAATCAGCTATAATGTGGCGCTGTTTAGATGCCGATGATTTGCTATGCTAATTTTCGGCAACGGGTCATCGCCCATCGCACAAACGGGAAAGTGTGACTAGCCAACGAACGGGACTCAATGACGGATGAGCAGAGAAACGGCCTGACCGAACCGTCAGAACACCTTCTTCTTCCTGTCCTCTACACATCCTTTTTCGAAAGGGCAAGACAAGGCACGAGGCAAGAGCTGTTAGATGGTCACACAGCGCGCTCCACGCTGCGTACCAGCGGAAAAGGAAGCTTTCGCTGCTACTTAGCTTTGCATCTATTCAAAAGCTCCACTCCACAGGGAGGGTGGTGGAGGCTAATGGCGGCTAAAGCTGAAAATATGTAACGATCTTCATCCACGCTTCACCACGCCGGCTAATTGCAGCCAAATTGCTAAGATTCTTTTAATTAAAATTAAGGAAATTCCCATCCCGCTCGTTGGCGGGGTTAAGTTGGAATTAAAACGAATCACTTCACTTCCGGTCCGAAATCATCAATGGACAAGGGAATGGTTTCGCCCTTTCCAGGAAATGTATGAGCCAGAATCGAGCACGGTGGCCATCGTTGGTAGCAGGGAAGAGGTGTGAAATTTAACCACAATAAGCGATTTTTAGCATCGCTGTTAAAGAAAACGTCTTTGGCGCACGAAGGTTGCGATCGAATTTTCTTCCCAATCCGACCCGACAAAACACGCAACGGGAAGGAAGGAAATTTCGATTTCATTCCGAGTGAAAGTGACAACACACGCACGCGGCAGCACGGCCAAAACTTGGCAGGACGGTTGGTTCATTTCACGGCAACCAACCGGTTCCTCCCGGTACGGTCGCGAACGAACCTCGACACGACAAGACAAGGTAAGGTTTGGTAAATATGTAAATTTGACGTAATAAATTAAATCCCCAAAGTCTGCCAGTGCTCCACACGGCAGAGGAACGGGTTTGATTGCAGGGAGATGTTGGTGTTTGTGTGTGTTTTTCTTTTTTTTTTAATTTGATTTGGGGCTCGATGCTTAACGATAGAAGGTGTGTCTGTAAGACACACATATCGTGACCACCGGTCCGGTCTCGTATCGTGTCACAAAAATCGCAACCTAAGGTTTGATGCCCAAACACCTTGGGAGATGAAACTCAAGTCGTTCGAGATATTAATGTTCTGCGACAAACGAGTCTTGGCATATCAACCTTGTTCAATGTTTGCACTGTGCTACAAATATTTTTTATATTATTTTTGTTGCAAAAGGACCTTAACAAGACATTAAAGTGCAATTGGTAACGCAGAAACACCCATATTCTTTCAATTCACTCGCTTCATCACTCATCCGCTCAGTGAGATGCTGCGGGAGCGTGAGCGAAATCGAACGTGAAAAAAGCTTTCCATCAAACTCTATGCGCTCGTCTAGCGGTTTTCCCGGGTTATGCTTTTCCAGCTTCACTTGGTGGGCTGCACTCGAGCAGCAGCACCAGCAGTGAGCCACCAAACCGTCTCACAGCTGTGATACCATTCGTGTAAGTGAACATAACGTCTCATCAGCTAGCGGCCATGGGGAAAGCGCATACAACGCAGAAAATGCATCCATATAAGCAGTAGGCCTAAAAGTTTATCAGCAAAAAAATGGGTGAGCATGAGAACAACCCGAGCGGTTGGCGTGCGAGGCGCTGGATGGGAGAGATAAAAGCACGACAGTGATCTACACATTTTATTCAATACAGTGTGTGTAAAATGTGTTTTAGGTAGAAAAGTTTTTTGAATGATTCGCTTTACTTTTTTTAAAGATTTAAAAGGGAAAAAGTATGTTTTACCCTCGCCTATATTGCAAAAATGTCTGAAGATAAACATTAAGTTTATTAGCTACAAAATATACTCATTTTGACGATACAAATTATTTGAATATTCAAAATATATTAAAAATAAAAATATATTCAATATAAGTAGTTATTAAATCCAAGAAACATATTACTAAAGGACTTTTGTAGGAGATTATTTTTATTTGGCTCTAGGCATCTCATATTTTAAAAATCTGTGCCAGCTAACAACATCAGATACGCAAAAATAATGGCAAATAACTACCAATGACTAAGTAGGTTGGTTTATTCATAGGGTAAATGTACCAATAGTGGTGCAATTTGTAGTGGTGCCGATGTGTTTTAATGGATTTAAGGTGTCAGGAAGGACAATTTCAGAATATTTTAACACATACCAATTGGAATATGTTTTACCTACGCAATCACAAATTTAATTCAAAATTTCTCAAATTCAAAAATTTTAATCATGAAATACATCAAATTTACGAAAAAATACATATTTTTGTGACTGCTTCGTTGTACCTATAATGGTGATATGGTTCCTATAGTCGTCGTATTGTGTTCCTATAGTGGTGGTAAACAAAGATGCATCAAAAACGGTGTATAATATCAATGAAACTTAGTTTCGAAGCTGTTTTCGTATGAATAGTAAAGATTACTGCCATAATATAGGTTTCTTGCGTAATTTGATCGTAAAAAAATGTATAAATTTGCTTGATGAAACTATTGACAAAAGTACTGCATCACACCTGTCGTCAACCTACACCCGGAAGAGTATGCTTGACTTCAAAGTCAATTTTTCATTCAGCCATATAAGCGAATTTTGGCCTGTTTTTGGTAAATTACCTACATAAAACTCATTTCTGTTGCTTATTTTAGTGAAAACAGTACGACATGTAAAAAATATCCTCGAAAAAATCTAAAACGACCTGTTTTCATTGATTTTATAACTATAACCACTATAGGAACATGCCTGTGTTGTGTACCTATAATGGCACTATGGTAAAAAACACTTAAAAATGCATAAATATGGTCAAAAGGCAAATAACTTTAGTAAAACAATAACATTTCATAACAGTTATGTTGAAAAACTAGTAATTACGTGGTTATGTGGTCATTTAGAACGTTAACAGAAAAATGAGTTTCGTTATGAAATGCTAAGGATTTTGGAAAAATGTTAACACATTTCACAAAATAATGTATTTTTCGGTCACTAAGTAACGGAATGGCCCCATTTAATTTTTAAAACCTTTGTAAAAGGCTAAAGAACATTTCACACTAACGTAAATAACTTAATTACTTGTAATTTGCCGTATGAACCGCATTTTAGTGCAATACCACCACTATTGGTACTACCACCACTATAGGTACATTTACCCTAGCATAATAGTAAATTTTATGTTAATATTGGTGTGACTTTAACTATCAATATGTTTGAGCATGTATTACTTGTGAACAGTATTTACGTAAGTTAGAATCTTTCTTCCTCCCTTTTTATTATGGTGACCAAAATCAGAGCTATAAGCTCACCTGTGGTCTAGTATATAGTCGCCTTGGTGTTGCTTCATGGAAATGCTTAAAATTCTTTGTAACATCCTATCAAAAGTAACACGTGTTTGTGCTGACATTTGATTTCTGATGAATTCTAAACGTTTTACAGAAATATTCTAAGCTGCAACCATGCATAGAAAAGGGGTTTGATTTTATACTTTCTAAAACCAATATGCTAACAAAGATTCAGGGCAGAGCGATCCCTTTGTTATCCCTTTTTGATGAGCGATTTTGCTAGTTATTCGAAGCCTTTTTCTTTAAAAAATTGCTCTTTAGGTTTCTAAACCCTGATTGAGTGCTTAAAATCAAAAGAACAATTGATATTCCATAACCAAACACAGCATGGGTCAGTTAATTACGGCATTTTACGATTGTTTTAAGAGTTTGAAGCTAAAACATCAGTTATTTCATTAAACACTTCAAACCAACAATGGGGGCCTTCACGATTCTAGTTAGTTTTTTGTATGGAGTTTGACAGTTGGAGGCTGAAATCATGTAAACAATCCATACAAAACCACACAAAAAACTAGTCTGCGATTTTCAGTCTAGAAAATTTTAGCCTAAAAGCTAGAATTAGATTCGAGTACCTGCTCGAAAACACGGGTTTGTTTACATTTATCCCAAGGTACATTAAAGAAATCAGGTGATCGAATCTGGAATCAAAGTGTATGTAGTCCAGGTGGTCTCATAGCATTTTTTATAACCAAATTTAAATATCACTTTTTAACAGAACGAGTGAAAACTTTTGCTCCAACGAGCTTTCTGGAGGCTTGACGAATACTCAAAACACTCTTACAATCTTCATTCAGAAGCAGAAGCGATAAAAATCAGCCTTCTAAATTCATACCCCTTGGGATAAGCCCACCTGTATATTATACTCACTTAGATAGCTGCTTGAAAACTGCTATACAATGCAAACAGCTTACAGGCTGAAATTTCAGCCTACGAGCTTCAAACAGAAAGCCCCAATAATAGGATTTTTATTTTTATTATTATAGGAAAAAAATCTTAAATGGAAAGAGATTTTTTTGAGATATGTCCGGAATTGAATGCAAGATTTCAGCAAAATACGCATTTTTGGTTTTTGTTCTATAACTCAAACAGTGTTTCGAAATTATTATATTTTTTAGGCAAACATGCAAAGAGAGAAGACGAAGCAACACCGATAAAGTTTTATGGCGATGGACGATGGTCTGACAATTAGTAATCTGCAAAGTTCAAAATCGGAATTGACTGACTGTAGAAGCAGAAATGCATGATAAATTTTGACTCGAGCGGTCGCGGGCCACACCGAAAGACTTCGAGGGCCAACTGTTCGGCATCTCTGAGCTAGTAAAACATTATTTATTAGTCAGCCAGTGACCCAAACTCAATTGAGACGGAAACGGTTTAAAAACATTTGTTTAAAACCGCCTCAAATGCCATACATTGCCGTTGCGTCTGCGTAACCGAACGTAACTTTAAATAAATTAAAATAATCGCTCGAGAACAGCTACCGGCCATTTTTGGATCAACTATCTGTAACTGGAGTGTATTGGCTGTAGTAATTTTCAATTAGTCAACATTGAAAATAATACAAACATCTAGCTAATTAATTAGACAATTCTTATTTATGCTTTCATTTTTCCTTTCTTCTAGGATTAATTAGCTAACGATTTGCTGTGTTATTCAAATAACACCGAACAGTTTGAAACTATCTACTAGTATCGACAGTCATTGGGTGCATTTTCAATCACCATAAGTATCACACACACACACACACACACACACACACACACACACACACACACACACACACACACACACACACACACACACACACACACACACACACACACACACACACACACACACACACACACACACACACACACACACACACACACACACAAGCGCTCTAAAATGCCCTGCAGGGCAATCGAACAAAAGCTCCTTCTAAACAACTAACCCATCGACCATGACCCGGCCCATCCATCGTCCAACAACGGGCACTCGCCATCGGGTTAGCATTAATCCGTACCCATCTACTGCACACCTGCAACCGGCAGCAGCGCTTTCGAAAGCTAATCGAAACTAAACAAAATCCCCACCGCCATGAAAAATAGCCGCCAGCAGGTCCCGGGAACGCAAAAGCTCCCGATGCCGTAGCAGGCAGACAGGCAGGCAGGCAGGCCGAACGATTAAGCCACCGGTCCAGTCGGGGTGATGTTTTTCGCCTTTTTGTCTTTATGCACACGTTACAGCACCGTATGCTTCGGTCCCGCGTCCCGTTGCAGGGCCGCTATCTCGTGCGCTTTAAAAGACTCCCGCCCTTGCCGCTTCCCTTTACTACCTACCGCCCGCGAAGCTCTTAATGCTGATTGAGTGGTAGGGTAAAGTAAAACGAGCTAGTAAGCTGAGTGGAGCTATAGCAACAACAGAAGACGAAAGATAAAGAGGAAAAACCCCAGAAACCAAACGGACGGAAAACAGAACTTCTACCTGGCCATGGTGATAGTGGTGGTGGTGGTAGTAGTGACGGTGATGGTGGGGGATTCTTTTTTCATCCGGGTTAAAAATCGTCTCCCCTATATCCTGCAAGCGTCCTGTGTGCCATACGATGCGAAGGAAAATAAAAATTGAAAACCCCCATCCCCGGGTATCGCGCTGGCCGAGGATGAAGTTGGGCCGCATGGTTACGACTTCATCACCGGTTTTTTATCCCCGGCTCTCTTAACCCCACCTCCGCGCGGTCGGGGTCACCTTGATTGACCTCCCCCTCCGGTCTTGGTCTTTGCAGGTGAGTGAGACGGGGCGAACCCTTATCTGGGGAGGAAGCAGCAGCGACGGGAGCCTAGCTGACGGTTTTATTAGTAGAAAAATATAGTAGGAGGGTGTTTTTCTTGGAAAACGCATCTCCTTCCTTCCCGAAGGCGGAAAACAGAACCAGACCGAAACAGCCTTACGGTGGAAAAATTGGTAGTGAGTGCGAGAGGAAGAAGACGAATGTTACAATGTAAGTGCGCGTGTGTGTGTGTGCGCTCACTTACTAAAGGTGAGGTGGTTCGCATAAAATTGAGGTTAGTGGGTAATATGTAGATAGCACGCTAGAGAACATAACCTTCGTACGAACTGTGTGCTCGATCTTTGCGCCTCCCTTCCGGGGCCAAATGGAATGGGTTCTGTCAAGGTAGACCCGGGCACGTGCTACCGGGCACAACACATACACACACACACACTGTTGCGCGGTGAAATAGTTTTATTTTTGTTGTTTCGCTATTTAGTTTCAATGTGTTCTAGGAATAATGGTTCACGTTAAGGGTAGGAAATGGTTTACAGCTTTATCGTCCAACTATCGCGTCCCGAGTCCAACTTACCCTTAGGAGGTGTTTAATTAAACTTTTGGGAAGCTATCACAGCCTGTACATTGACTTCAAAAACGTAATAATCAAACATCAAATAACCTTGCCGAGCAAGTAGAAGTATAAATTAATAATAAAATAAAATTAAATTGATTCCATTTTGTTCGTACAATATCGTGCACTCCATGCGGCAGATCTTGGAGAAGATGGCTGAATACAAAAACGACACATACCATCTCTTCATAGACTTCAAAGCCGCATACGATAGCATAGCCAGGGTAAAACTGTACGACGCTATGAGCTCTTTTGGAATCCCGGCCAAACTGATAAGGCTAGTTAGAATGACTATGACCAACGTCACATGCCAGGTTAGGGTGGATGGAAAACTCTCAGGACCTTTTGCCACCACCAAGGGTCTGCGCCAGGGGGACGGGCTTGCCTGTCTCCTATTCAACTTGGCGCTAGAGAGAGCCATCCGTGACTCGAGGGTGGAGACTACGGGAACCATCTTCTATAAGTCAACCCAGATCCTGGCATACGCTGATGATATAGACATCATTGGTCTGCGGCTCTCCTATGTAGCAGAAGCCTACCAAGGGATCGAGCAGGCGGCAGAGAACCTCGGATTGCAGATAAACGAGGCAAAGACCAAACTGATGGTGGCAACATCAGCGGGCCCGCCAACAAATAATCAGAATCTACGTAGGCGTGACGTGCAGATAGGTGAACGCACTTTTGAAGTCGTCCCACAATTCACCTATCTGGGATCAAAGGTCAGCAACGACAATAGCATGGAAGCTGAGTTGCGCGCAAGGATGCTGGCTGCCAACCGGTCATTCTACAGCCTGAAAAAGCAGTTCACCTCAAAGAACCTGTCGCGACGGACGAAGCTGGGACTATATAGTACCTATATAGTACCAGTACTCACATACGCCTCTGAGACATGGACACTGTCCAAATCTGACGAAACCCTCTTAGCCGCGTTCGAGAGGAAGATGCTCAGAAGGATACTTGGCCCCGTATGTGTGGAAGGACAATGGAGGAGCCGCTATAATGACGAGCTATACGAGATGTACGGCGACCTCACTGTCGTACAGCGTATAAAGCTCGCCAGGCTCCGGTGGGCTGGCCATGTTATACGCATGGAAACGGACGACCCAGCCCGTAAAGTCTTTTTAGGCCGTCCACAAGGACAGAGGAGGCGTGGTAGGCCCAAATTGAGGTGGCAAGATGGCGTGGAGGCGTCCGCCATTAAGGCCGGGATAACGGACTGGCAGACGAAGGCGCGAGACCGTGAGCGGTTTCGGACACTCCTGAGGCAGGCCAAGACCGCAAATCGGTTGTAGCGCCGGATAAGTAAGTAAGTAAGTAATGGATTCATGAAAAGTATAGATTCATGAATCTTTGACGATTAATGAATTCTTGGAGATTCATAAATTTTTGAATATTCATGAATTTTTGGAGAATCAAAATCGAGATTTGAATCACACATCGCTGAAGATTCCTATGAATGAATCTCAAAGAAAGAAACAGACGAAAGCCAGAACAGTAAACTGTATTACTATTATATAATAGACACAAAATGGAATAACGAGTTAAATAATAGAATATGTCTTACAGTGTTTCCATAACCAGCTCAACGCTATAAGCTTCATTTCCAATTTGAAAATCCCAATACAACCGAGAAAAAGAGAGAAACCCTGTATATATAAGCAATTATACAATCATTACATCATGTTTTAAAATGAAAACGAGTGTTCGCTGTACAAAATTGCAATAAAACCCCTACAGAAATATTTCATACACAATACTAAACTAAAACAACCTCTGCAATAAATGTCAATTGCGTGCTAGCACGACCGTTAATTAGGTTAATGTTATAACCAGCTAAACTATTCAATTTCCAGCACACATCCTTCGCCGGCACACCGGGGGCACTCTCCTAGCTCCCATCTGCCATGTTAACCCGTTTTAAAAATGGACTTCCTTTTGATTGCAAGGCTACCAAACACAAACCTACTACTACCCAATGCAACGAAAAGAAAAACGGACACAAAAGAAAAAAAAGCGAAAAAGTTCTAAAAGTGTAATGAATGTCGGAAAATCTAAAGAGAAACAAGAGAAATGAGAGCACACACACACAAAAAATGGAAAGAAAGCCAGCAACAGCAGCACGAAAGCTGCTCCCATTCACGGCCCATTCGTGTGGGGGAGGTAGAAGGTGGGCAGAAAAAAGTTGAAGCCAACCGACAGTTTGTTAATGATTTTCACCCGCTGCATCAAAGCAGGCGCCCGTGAGCGCCTGGAAACAGGGCCCAGGGAGGGCTATGAGTGTATGTGTATGTGTCAGAGGGCGAAAGATTTTGAAAGGTGCGCAAAAAATGTACCATTCAACACATACACACACACAAACACATACTGACGCGAGTTCCTGTACATTCAATGCGTTATGCGAAGGAAAGAAGGAGCGGAGTTGGAGTGGAGTGGAAACGAAACTTCAAATATGCGAATCTAGCCGATCCCTGGGTCGGGCAGTGGAATGTGTCTGTATGTGTGTTCTGCCGCCCCCGGAAGGGAGGTGTTTTTTCATTTCCGGTTGCTTCCACTTACGTGGGGAAGGCTTCCGCTGCAAGGGGTGCTGGAAAGAGGTAGCGAAGCAGCAAGGTGCGGAATGATTTGCTAAGCTTCCTAGCGTGGCCATGACCGAGCGTGGCGTTCTAACTGGAAATGAAACAAACATGCAGGAAGGGAAAAAGAAACAAAAAAGCGGCAAATCAAACCCCCATTCTTCTGCCAAACCCACCCCCTCTTGTGTCACCGGGTCATGGTGCAACCGCTCGCTCGCTCTTCAAAGGTTCGGCAGGAAAAATGAATGGATAGATAGTTTCTAGTCCCCCAGGGGTGGAGTGGGACGGTCGAAAGCTTATGCAAACACAGGTCCACTACTCACCACGGGAACAACACTGGGCACGGGCTGCAACGCGGCCTCTGACCTGTACCTGGCACTACTGGGTTTGGAAAAGTGTTAGAGTTTGGAAAATGCATACCATTTTAGGCAGCAGCAACACTTCCGGCGTCGGATCGTTCGGTACGAGTGTGTTGATTTGGATCGACGGAGTGCCAAGGGCGATTTCGTTGCTCTGGTTAGTACTATCTCTCTGTGTGTGTGAGTTAGAGAGTTTGTTCCTGTCGAGGGTCAGTTATGGGTGATGTTACGCTTTCAATTGCTGCACACTGTTTGCACGGTCAGCGTTAATGCGGGAGTCAGCTTAGTGTTTGTTTAGTGTTTCGTACACTGGAGCGCGATGCACTGAAATGTGTTGTTTTTTCTGTACAATTTTGTTGATTGATATAACAAACTCGGACTGAGTTACTTGCTTTTCGTGAAAACATACTTTTTCAATAAAATTATAACCAACAAACTGCATCTAAAAAGATACAATTAAAAGCTCATAGCAGCACAGCATTTAGATAGTATTTAACTTGATTGTTTGTTTGTTTTTTTTATATTACGGCCTGGATAATACGGATTAACCCCTTTCGAGGAAGTGTATTTTGTTAAACTTGGAAAAAAAACCTGCCTATTGTAAGCTGTATTTATTGTGTGGATGTGTGTGAAATGTAATGATTATATGGAAATATTATTATTTTGCTTAAACGTGAGATAAGATAATCTATATCTAACATAGCTAATAGGTCTCGAACTGGGATGAGTGGTGTCTTTTTTAGAGTTTTCACTGATGCAAGGAGTTGATACCTACAGTTTTCCTACGTTTGACACGACCACAGTAAGTGGTCAATGTCATGGTGTCCTATACCACACGGACACTCTTTTGTCTTAGACAAGCCGATGCGCTGGAGATGAGCGTTTAACCCATAGTGATTTGAAATCAGTCTTGACATAGCCCTGATAAAAGGACGTCCAACCTTCAAGCCTCAAAAATATAGGTGTATATTAACATTTGGTAATATGGAATGACAATGGCGACCAAGATCATCTTCACTCCAGTATTGTTGCCACTTTTCTATACAGTAATGCCTTGGTACCATAAGCACTTCTTGCGGATATATAGGCCGACTGAGTATTTCGATCGAGTTCGATCCCGCTTTCGCCAGTCTATCAGCGTGTTCGTTGCCAGCTATTGCACTGTGAGCAGGAATCCAGGCTATGGGTATATATTGAAGCTTCTATCAGAGAGAGAGAGAACGCAAACATATTTTTATCTTCCGATGAAAATAGTTTGAGTCTTCAATTGATTGAGACCTTATGGCTTCGATGGCACTGAGGCTATCTGTGAAAATTGCGTATCTATCTGTTTGTCTAGAAGCGATGTCTTCTAGCGCACAGGAGATAGCAGCAAGTTCCGCAACAAATACAGTGCATGGTGCTTTTGGCTGTAAGGAGATATTTCGATGACACGAAAACACTCCACAGTCTGTTTTGCCATTTATCTTGGAGCCATCCGTGAAGTATGCATTATTCAAGTTTACATTGCCAAAACGCTCTCCGAATAGTTTTGGAGCTATTTCCGGTAGAGTGTCCTTGGTGAATATCTTTCTTGAATATGTCATTGAGATGTCAATTGATAGGAATTCGTCTGGCAAATTTGTCTGATGACTGATCGGAGATGAGGTGTTAGTTAGCAGCGATTTTATGCCCAAAGTCAAGTAATCGTTCCATATTTGTAGTATTTTTGAATTATAATTCAAATATTGCAGTTCAATGAAGTTTTTTATAACCAGGCTGTTTGAGGTGCAGGCGGAGTTCTTAATCAGGATTCTTAGTGATAGCTGTTTAATCCTTCCTAAGTCCAGTGGCATGATCCCAGCCATCACCTCGAGGGACATGGTGTGTGTAGAAAGCATGCATCCCAGCGAGATACGCAAGCATCGATATTGAATTCGCCTGAGCCGGTGGACATGTGTACTAGCTGCCCAGTGAAAACATATGCAGCCATACTCGAGGGAAGATAGGATTGTTGATTTGTAAAGCTGCAGTAAATCTCTGGGATGTGCTGTCCACCACGTACCCGTAAACGTTCTGAGGGAGTTTATCCTTTTGCTACACTTTTTTACTAAGTATTGTATGTGTCTTCTCCAAAGGCATTTGCGATCGAACCAAACTCCAAGATATTTAAATGTGTTAACATTTTCTATTCTCTTATCCTTTAATGATATCCTAGGAGCAGGAGGGTGATGTTTTTTTTTTTTTTTTTTTTGAAAAGACTACAAGTTTTATTTTTTCAGTGGAAAACTTTTTGTATTGTGGAAGTATTTAACTTATTTGCTGTGTAAAATAATAACAATTTCCTATACTTATGCAGTAACTCATAACATAGTTTTTTGGATAAAATTATGCTTCATTTGTAAGCTTAGTTGAACTAAAACTTGATTCAGATGTTTCTATATAAAACGACCTTAACGCTAATACGCCGTTTTGCCTATTCAATCGTTTGTTGGGGCATAATTTTCACAAATCCAATTAGCCATACCACACAAGCACACACAAGGCCAAACATACACAACACATCATCACACGACCATCCAATTAAATCGGAATAAAATATCAACGATTCATAATGCGTTCACACAGTTTGCGGATCACATTCCAGGTTTACCCCGGTGATCGAATCATTTATACATGAGCTTTCAGTTTATTTAATTGCACAATAATCAAAAGCTGTCTGCTTCCGGTTTTTCCACCTCTAATCCCCCCCCCCCTCCCTTCATCCCCTTCATTGCATTGCCCTGCCTACATTGCAAATGCATTCGAGTTGAATAACAACGCACATTTACAATGGGAATCTGATCGGACAGTGTAGCATCTCATCGCAGGGTTAGCCCACGCACAAACGCATTCTAACGAAATCCATAGCATATGAGCCTTTCACCTTTTAGCATTTCCGGCTGCAAACGGTGGTTCCGTTTGCATAGTCGGAACTGCCGGCTGCAATTATATTGTTGGCGCGTTGCTATGCATTCGTGCGCCCACACAGGACAGCTCATGGTCATAATATACAGTGCACAGTACGTACACACACACACACATCAGCAGCTTGTGCAGCAGCATTTGGATGATGGAAAATTGGGAAGAAAAAATTGCATCCCTACAGAAGCAACAAATGCAACAAACAGTGTGTGTGAAAATGGTTTTACACCAACGCACTTTACGCTTTTCGTTCGGCCTGTGTCGGTGGTGGCTGAAGCATCTCTTCCCGGCACCAGCGCCTGTATTTCAGTGGTGGCAGGTGGCTTAATATGCGGCATACCGGGGAGGCTGAGATACTAATACCATCTTAAACGCCTACCATGGAAATCCCGCCCCGATGGATTGCGGGGATTAACGTTGGAGGTTTGCTGCAAAGCCATCGCAACATTGTAGTTTGTTTGCCACCGTGTTTGGCTATCGTGTTTGGGTGAATGCGTGCATGCAGGTTGAGAGGCAATCGGAAAGGCCGCAGGTAGGCAGCACATTGGCACATTGGAAGGATAAACATATTGGTGCATAAGCTTGGGAGCTTATTGTTTTTCGGTTATTTTTGGAGCAAAAATGAAGAGGTAGACCAATGGTTTGAATTGAAAAGAATAATCAATATTTGGATGAGTGTTTGGAACTGTATCCACATCAACGTATGAAAGTATTTGAGCTTTAAGTACAATCTTTTTCACTTGAAATTGATGTTTACGTGCACACTACGGCTTCCTTGCAGATGAACCACAACTCCAGCACGAATAACCCAATCTGGGATGAAGCAGTTTTTGACCACGTTTTCACTCTGGTGCAAAGTTTCGTTCCATCCATTTTAGCCGGTTGGTGCGATAAATCATCGGTGCAGCCGGGACACCATTGGCATCGGATTAGAGCGTGCCCGGTCCAGAGATGGAAATGGAAGAAAGGACTCCACAGAACTAGAAGTAGCCGCTGGATCTACTGCTACCTGTACGGCATGGGACCTGTAAATATGGCGCGTGATCTGGCGAATGTGTGCCAGAGCTCACGAGTCTTTGAAAACGCGCGCGTGTGTGTGTGTGCGAATGATTTCATTGGATAAAGGATGCACGATGGAACGGATTTGATAAATGGTTTCACACCGGAGTACACTAATACGCTTTTACGAGTCCTTTTTTGTTCTACCATTGCATTGGAAAACCGTTGACGTAGGAAAAGCCAACGACGTATTCCACAGGGCACATCGCTTGCATACTGTCACTGCACTGGAATATCACATATTAATTAGGGAGAAAATGCAGCTTCCCGTGGCCAAGGTAGGTACAACGCTGCCTGGCTTTGATAATGGAGAGATAATGAATATTTGTGGTAAGCATCATTTTTTGTCGCTAAAAACTCTTCCGTCTGCAGGAGGACGTTCATATTTGTCAGCGGAAAGGTTGATGATATCACGTCCCAAAAAGGTAAGACGTCATTACAATAATTAGGTAGTGGAGAAACTTACGCGAAGTTTAATTATTTGAAACCCCATTTTGATGACACAGTCCTGCAATAAAATCCTACACTTGAGAAAGGATATTTACAGATAAATTGATGAAGTACATCCAGATTGAAACTCAAATCATTTTATTATCTTGTATTTAAGCATTTCAAGCCAGTTTCAAATGTAAACGTTGTTCTTTACCGCGTGCAAGATGGTAATCCACATCAATTTGATGTTTCATTTCCATTATCATTATTTTTTAAATTTCTTCAGCATGATTTTCAACACGACTTAAGCTGGGTTGAGTTTGAAATTTCTTAGTTGTGTGTTGAAAATTATGCGTACCAATTTAAATTTCATTATGTAGCAAATACACCATTTGGCAGCTGTTGGAAAACATCTTGGAGGCGGTGAATAATTATTTGGACATTTGGAAGTGAATCCACATTAGGAAAGTGTAATTTAGTTTTAGAATTAAAGTACATAGGGTAAGTGTACCAATTGTGGCTATAGCACCAATTATGGCTATAACGAACACTATTTTCGCTCTAAAACAGTCTATTTGCATTCTAAAGCCACGGAAGAATTTTTCATTTCAATTATGAACATTTTAACACATTTGTGCTTCATTAGTTCCTGCTCACTTCCGTTTGTTAAATACCAACCTTTTAAAATGTGTTGCCAAGATTGTTGGTGTCTCTTACCATTTTGCTAAGAGCAGCACTGTAGGATATTAGCGATTTTCAAGCACCTAACCATAATTTTATCTCAAAATCATCATTTTGGTGCAAAATATTAGTTATTTAACGACAACACATCAAAATCTACCAAAATTTCACCGAAAATATGCCTTTTTTCTGTACGTCCATAATTGGTACAACTAACCTTCGGTGTACCAAATATCGCAGTATGCTATGAATGCTTTGTTGACCACTGTTGTTTTGGTCGTAGCGCGTAGTTTATATGTGAACAACTGTCGCCTTATTGCCAAATGCGCCCTGATTGATAGTTAGTGCTAGTCTTGGCCAGAAGTATCTTGGTCAGAAGATGATTGAACTATGGCTACGATTCTTCATTTTAACAAATTCAAACAGACCACCCTGATTTGTGCTCATTTTCGTATCGCGCTGAAACGGTAGCTGGCTTCGGTATAGCTTCCAGATGATATGAAGGATTGCCAGGTGTGTGTCCAAGCACGGTGTCAGCAGAAAGGTGTACGAAAGTATTTTTTTAGGATTAGCCTCACCAATTGTGCGATTAATTGAGCCTGGATATCAATACAACTATTGATAGAAAACGGATATTTAAAAATGTTAATATTACGTATTTTATGGTGATTACATACTTATATTGGTGCAGTGAACTTATTACTAGTTGATTTCAGTTAAAACAATGTCACAAAGTATTTTTTGGTGTAAATATCCACGAGTTTTAGCATACAGCCACAATTGGTACAGCTATGGCGAATTGCTAGGAACACTATAGCCATAATTGGTAACTTGAGATGCAATTTTTAATCGAAATTTTCTATTATTTCGATAAACATTGAGTCAAAATAAAAAATACTCTCGTGTTCTACACATTGTAAGCTACAAGAAAACATGAAGAAGTTTGAAATTTTACCCATTACTTATTTTTACAGGCGTAAAATCGGTATCTTGATGACATATTACATCCACAATTGGTACACTTACCCTACCTTGAAAATCTAGTGCAGCTAGCTTTCTGCATATAATTTGTGATGAAATGAGCATACTTTTAGGCGTTTTTATTAGAAAGGTCTGTTGATGCAAATCGGTTCTGAAATAGAATCTCTGTACAAATTGAAAATCACTTTTCATTCGGAATTTCAACGAAACCGATAACCTGAATGGCATTTATGAATGGAACCATCTTGTGATGCCATTTTTTTCTTCTATTTGGTTGTTCGGAATTATAGCGTCCTACATTTCCCTTCTCAATTTACGTTGCTCGCGGTTAGAAATGTTCAAAGAAACTGCCAGCTACGTTAAACTTCAATCTTGGCCCTCGATCCATCAATTCATATTAGTTCGTCGATCCATCAATTTACCCAAACCTTAACCAAATTCTCAAAATAGAATTCTATTTATTAGAAGAACCCATTCAAAATTCTGCATAGTAATGAACATTTTTGGACAGAAGCTTTCTATAATTGCAACGTAAATTAAAGGAATACTTGAGCAGTGATGAACGATTTAGTCCCGAGGTACTGCCAAAGTCACCGAAAAGACCGAATCGAATGAATCATTTCTCCTGCATTGAGCATCACACGCACTCACACGCGCCTACTCAATAAATAATTCGTTTTCCTGCGAAGCTTACTTTAAATTATTTCAAACACTAACACCACTCTTCACCGGTTTCATAGAACTTCTACTTTTGAGTACCAAATTTTCCTGGACCTGAAGCAGTGAGCGAACCAAATCCAAAAATACTCACAGTACAGGGCGATTTTTCCGAGCAAGTGGCCGGCCTTTTCCGTGGTACATAGTGGTCAAAGATCAAACCCTCCCTACCAAGGGTGACTCGAAAATCGAGTCACTAGCCGCGGTCCTATTCCAAAGAGCCCGAGTGGTTCCGGAATTCAAATAAACTTCAAATGCGAACAAAAAAAACAACAGACACTTCCCTTTGAACGCTCCCGACTAGGGCAAGAACAATCGGAACATCTTTGAGAGAAAACAAGATCTTTTTTTTACGACCCAACTCCCTCCCTCTCCTGTGCGCATCGACCGAATGACCCCGTTGGGTGGATGGAACGAATTGCGTTGTGGCGCTGGATAAAAAGCAAAGGAACGAAAAAAAAGCAAAACAAAATACGCGCACACACACATACACAGACCAATATAAGAACCTGCCGGGAAATAAAACGCTTCCTTTAGCAAGCGGTAAGGATTCGCCTTAATGTTGTCATCCGTTTCATCTCACCGATGAGGAGCTTTTCCGCAGGCACTTTACATCTCGGAAAGAAAGGAGCAGAACAAGAATGGACAAGGATCGAAGCGGTATGGTTAATTTTCCACGGAATGGAAATATTGCTCGTCAAAGCGTAGCCGAGCACGCGTTCATCCTAAAAAGCGTCCGAGGCTTGAGAACGCGCTCTACGGATTCTGCCTCGGCCCTTCGATCCTGCTCTCATCATTCCCGCTTCCGGCCGCCTAATGGCAGTAAAGGTAGGTAAAAAGGCAAGTGGGAGTAAAAGTACCAAGTGCGTACTTGAATTTTCCCGCTCTATGAAGTCCGGTTTGATAAGATTTGACCCCTTATCTAGCCAAGATAGATAAATCTGCAAAGGCGAGGCGAGGAGGTACAAAAAAAAACCCCAACCCCGAGATAAAGGAGCTTTGCGAGAGTGCAAAATTGCCCGTAAGCAATAGAATGGGAGAAAAAGGAAAGCAACCAAAAAGAGAGGACGGCAAAAAAAACATAATACGAATCTTCTTTCACCCGGTCCTGATCTACCGGTTCCTTCACATTTGATTCAAGTTCCGTGCCGTTCGCTGCTTCCATCTTCCTCGCCGTATCCATTGCATTCTCGCTCGAGAAGCACTTCACCAGCAATAGCAGCAGCAGCAGCAACTCTTCAGCCAAGCTTTCGCATCCTTATCACATTTTTATTTGTTATCGCTGTACCACTACCGCTTTGTGTTCGCTTCTTGCTGCCTACCTTCTCCACCAAGCGACCATCAAAGATGTTGATTTTTATTCTTTTTCTTGCGTTGCTGTTGTGGCTACAGCAGGGCAGCTTAAATTGGGATGGCTACTACGGGCAACGCACCACACACACAAACACATTCGAGGGAAGCCAGTGGGAACGCAGCATCAACTATTGAATGGGATAACCTTCAATCTGCTCGGATCCCAGGTTTACATGGGATTGGGTGAGCGTACACTTGCCGCTTCTACATCGACCGACAACCCACAGCACTGATCGGACTTATCTAGCGCATAAATCATGCTAACAATTCAAAACTATTCCTATTGCAAGGCAGCGCAGAAGGCAGAAGCGGAGGAACGGAAACGGGCCGGAAATATGCTTCCCGTTCGTGCGCTTCCCGTTTGTTAGCGCGGAAAACGCTGGAGGGCATCGTTACCCGTCGAACGGAGGGAATGGTGAAGCTGAATGTTTAGCTTTGGTTTGACTATTTCAAGCTCGACCGACCGGAATCCAGCTTTGCTAGTCGCATTCTTCACGGCATGGTGCGTTTGATTTTGGGTTTGAAATAAGGTTAGTTTTTCAAACTATTTGGCACGAAACGAAAGCGCATTTCATAGCTGTGTGCAAATTGTTTCGAGAAACGCAATTCGTATTGTAATCATTATAAAGGATGGTCCTGTGATGTAAACGTGAACAAATGGATTAAAACGAAATATGCAAGTACATTGCATACTTTTCGGCGTATTTCATTTCGTGTTCCGATTCGCCTAAAGGTATGCAATATGTTGCAAAAAGCTGCTTTCATAGCGCAATTCATAGCACTGTTTATTACATTTAAACTAAACGTTTGCAAATATTTTACATTTTCCCCGCAGCTTACCAACAAACAATTTAAACGACTGTTCATCTGAATCCAAAAATAAATAAAATTTCAAAAAATGAAAAGCACTGCAAAATTCTGCCATTTTACAATACTACATCCCCTTTGTCAGCTATTGTGCAAAAAGCAACCAACAGCAACCAACAAATACACAAAAACCGCTACCTGTTGAATGTACGCCGAACCATTATCGATTCAGCGATTCGCCGAATGCGGGCGGAGTGAAATTCGATATTGACGAAGCTTATGTGCATTTTGCTTCATTTAGGGCGCTTTCCAGTGCTTCATGGTTTCGGTGATCTAGCATTTCACGTTGAACGTTGGCATGGAGGATTTTTCAGCCGAAATGGCTGCCAATCGAAGTCTAAAAATGCGATCGATTAAAATAGGACGAAGCCATTTTAACGATTACTAAGTTAAAACGTGGGCTACACTTGAGTGTCTAAAACAAGTGTATATGTTTTATTTTTATATGGAAATGCAATTCTAATTATGAAGCATCAGTTTAACGACAGCCCCAGCCATTTGGCACGATAAAGCAGCCTATATTTTTCATGGTTATGAATGATTTTGCAGTATGTAATCACCCGAAGTGTATGTGGTATCTCAAATTCTCACTTACGATTTTTTGCTTGAACCCTTCAAAAGTGTTTCTCAGGTTGCTTTCATTTTTCGAAGAAGTTTGTCAATACCGATACCGCTACCATCGATAATCATATTCTTTAATGAATTTTCATTCAGTTGCGGAAGCATATTTCTACCCATTCCCATCTCAAGGATGCTATTAGCGCTCTGTCAATCGCTCAAGCACTCAGTTTTCCCTGGGAAAACGGCTACCTTCCCTGTGGCACTCACTGCACCCGGATTATGCGCGCTGTTGCATCGCATCAGCATCCACGATGCACTCATCGTCCCATACGGCTCCGGCCGTGAACTGTGCTGTGGAGCGTACGTGGCGTGTGGTAAAGAGCGCAGAGGCGATGCAAGCAAACGGTTCACGACCTTGAACCGCTAAAGTTGCAAACGGGAGCACCTTCAAGGATCGCCGTGCCATTCTATGCTGCTCCTAGCTAACGAAACGGGCCACCTGTACCCCATTGCATTGCCATTCATAGGCGCGCGCACACACACACACATACGCACGCAAAACATACCCACAGTCAGCCGGATGCGTGAGAACTCTTGGCTCGAGGTCTGGCTCAATCTCGAGCCCAGTGGCAACCGTGCAAGGAGACCGTTTCCGGAAAGCTTTCACACTCGAACGCACCCTCGCTGTTGGTTGGCCGTGTAGGTGTGAGTGTGTGTGTAAAAGGACGTTCGCTCTCATCTGCCGGCTCGAGACATTCGGTAGGAGGGCGATTGAAGGTTAACGCGTACCCATTTTACCCTACTCACATACCGAGACGGTACTAGCCGGTGAGCAGGGCCGGTAGAAGCAACACGTTTTGGAGCGCCCAGTACAACACGCGTGTATTGGCGCAACGAGCAATGCGAGATTCATTTGTGTTTTAATTCATTACAGAGTCTGGACGATATGGGAAAACATGTTGAAACGATCTGTGTGCTATCAATGTGCAAAATTATGTGCATAATTTATGAAAAATTTATCGAATACGAATTTATTCAGCTGTTCTGTGGCTGCACAAGCCATTGCCGCTTTGCCAAACTCTCAACGCCTGAAGGTATGCTATTCAATTATAATGCTACTTTACTACAATTTTGTGATTGGTAAAAATCCTTCTTCGCATACAAAGGAAGCAACCTGTGTCCATAAACGCCTAAAGTTATGCCATCCACATAAGTTTTTAAGAAATATCAACATTTTTTAGTTGTTATTTGGCTTTTTACATCAACACTTCATTCTAGAAATTATATATAGTTTCTAAATAATCAAGCTCATTTAAATTATGAAACTCTGTTTTGTCTGATTTTATTGTACTCTATGTCTATTAAATAATAATTGTGCTGCATCACCATAATCGGCCTCAGCACAATTTTTCGATCGAAAAAATTCGATAGGCGCTCACGTAAAACTGACAGTATAACTATTTCTTTTATACCCCTACATGAAGTTGGCCCCCCAGGTAAACAATTTTTAAAATAATTTATAAATAATTTTTTATCAGCCAAAATATTGAAAAAGAACCAACACATCTACCAACTTGCTTTTACATATCGTTTTTCAAAAATATCAACCTTGATTTACGGAATTTTTCTGATATTCGATAATTTCCGCAGCTCAATGCGTCGCGGATTTTGCCCCATACAAAGCGGAACGATCGAATTTTTGTAGCATAGTTCATTTTGCTCGTGAGTGTCATGGTATACCAGTTTTCAAAAAGACCAGTAAAATGAACACCTTGGCGGCGAAATGAGTGTCAAATGACACCAAAATGACAGCCGGATCTATCGAATTTTTTCGATCGAAAAATTGTGCTGAGGCCGAATATCACAATTAAAACAACACACTCTAACACTGATTCTAACGATTGAAACTGATACGCCAAGAAACAAGAGCTCCATTCCGTGATGTGTATTTGTGTAATGCTCCAATGGTGTATTGTGGCCTATTTTGCAGTATTCAGTATCCTTGCTATAATTAAACTTTCACACATATATTGCAAATCAATTTCAATACAAATGGAAAATGAAATTAAATCAAGGATGTCCTATAATTATTTTACTAAAAAACTTAAAACATTTTACTTAATAAATCTTTACATTTACACAAAATATCATGCTTTTACCGAACATCTTCAACGTTATCACCAATGATCATTTGCATCAAATTTATACCATCACTTTCCGACTACACGGCCTGATGTGGGCCGCACTCACACACAGCAGTAAAGCTGTGACGTCTGACATTCTCTATGCGTAGCTTTTCGCGCAATATAAAAACAAACGCGCTAGGCAAAAAAAAATCATGTTTCCTTTAATCGCTCATCCGTGACAGTGGTGGTGTCGCCCTGTTTTGCTAGCCCCTCTCCCACCACGGTTGAAGTGAACTGGTGGATGGGCGGTAACTTTCCACCTGCCCGCGGGCTATCCGAGCACAGGCAGATCGTGTTTTGATTTGACCTATCGAGCGGCATCGAAGCACAGGAAGCTAGCGCTTCTGCCCCGTGAGCAAGGGGATGATGCTGTGACGATATGTTTATTTTTTACTGCTGCTTGTTTGAGCAAAGCCCCTTCTAGCCTTTCTGCCTAACCGCCCAAACACTGGCCCTACCGAGGCCTTTCCTCGTCTCATTTGCCTGCGCTACGAGTCGGGACTTTTGCCGGAAGGTAGACACCATTTTCAACCCCGCACAGCGCGCAGGTGGAACAAGCAAGAAGCGTTCAAGGGAATAGAGTTGGAGGGGTGAGGAAGAGGGGCTGAGGGCACATCAGTAGACTTTCATCATTGCCGGCAGCAATGTCCCGGTTCGAAATGTCGAAAGGGACAGTTCTGCAAAGGTTAGCATGTTATGTTTTATTCCGGCACGTGATTGGCTACATTTCGAAGCGTTTGCTTATTGCTGCTCTATAATCGCATGCTAATAGAATACTACAAAACATTTGCAGGTCACGCAAACAATAATAGACAATGTTTGTAAATAGGTTAAGAATGGTGATTTTCTCAAACATACACATTTTACGTTTTTATTACATTTCAAGATATACAATGTGTTCGAAAGCTGTAAAACTGTTAATACATTTTTTGTTATTTATTTTATTTATAAAAACTAGATTTGAGTTGTAACGAAAATATACCTAATATAAATAAACATATTCGGCCAACGGAATATCGTCGCCGCAGTCACAGCCATTATAGCTGCACCCAACGGTCATTTCAAAAATATCGACGAAATGGCTGCGTACTTGAACTAACCAAAACGAAGCGGAATCGATAAACGGTGCAGGGTTTTTAGCCAATAGACGTTTGACATATTTTTGTCATAAAGAGAATAATAGCTTATTTTAGATTGTTTTTTAGTCTGACTGTAATAATAAAAACCATTTGATCAATCCATCTCATGTAAATAACAAGAACTTATGCATAACTCGCTCAGAAATCCAACCCGTCATAACATTGTTCAACTAACCCTGCATTCGCAGCCGAAGTTTCCCGAAGTGTTGACAGTTCGTTTGACAGCGTTGAATTAAAAAAAGGAAAACACAATCCGCAAAGTCATCATCTGTCAAGCTGGGAAAACGCACGAATCACTCGCTCGCCGCACGCCAAACATTTTGTGCATAATTTGGTGAAGTTTTATTCTTCCAAAAGACAAACAACATACAGCTAAACGCACTGCGTTTGTGGTTCTGTAGCAGTAGCACCTCAAACGAGTAGTTCTGTTCCCTAACTGTAAGTAGTGTTTGGACGTAAAAACACATCCCAACTACCATTCGCTACAGCGTTTGCTCTGTTTTGCTTTTCCGTCAGCACACACACAGCGCTTACGGGGAGAGCACGAAAGAAGCAAATCCGGCCGCAAAATGGATCAAGCCATGGACATTAACGCGTTCGAGGGCCGCATCGTCAAGATGGAGGTCGACTACAGTGCGACCTGCGACGAAAAGATCCCGCTCTGCAAGGAGATGGCAAAGGATGAGAACAAGTTCAACGAGGCGCTCGAAATTCTGCTCCAGCTCGAGAAGCAAACGCGCATCGGTGCCGATATGGTGTCCAGTGCGCGCGTACTGATCGCAATCGTGCAGATTTGCTTCGAGGCCCGCAACTGGAACTATCTAAACGAGTACGTCACAATCCTGGTGAAGCGTCGGTCCCAGTCCAAGCAGGCGGTGGCCAAGATGATCCAGGAGTGCTGCACCTACGTGGACCAGACGCCGGACAAGGAAACGAAGCTGAAGCTGATCGACACGCTGCGTACGGTGACGGAGGGCAAAATTTACGTCGAGGTCGAGCGTGCCCGGCTCACGAAGATGCTGGCGGACATCCGGGAGGCGGACGGGGACGTCACCGGTGCGGCCACCATCATGGAGGAGCTGCAGGTCGAAACGTACGGCACGATGGACAAGCGCGAGAAGGTGGAGCTTATCCTGGAACAGATGCGCCTCTGCTTGGCCAAGCAGGACTTTGTCCGCACGCAGATCATCGCGAAGAAGATTAACATCAAGTTCTTCAACGATGCCGAGCAGCAGGACCTGAAGCTCAAGTACTACGATCTGATGATCCGGCTGGACAAGGACTCGTCGTTCATCAAGACCTCCCGCCACTATCTGGCCGTGGTGGATTCGGACATGATTGCGCAGGAGACGGAGCGACGGCAGAAAATGATGATTTACGCCGTGCTGTACTGCATCCTTTCGCCCTACGACAACGAGCAGGTCGATATGATGCACAATCTGTCGAAGAACAAGCTGCTGGAGGAGTTGCCGGTGTACAAGTAAGTAGTTCCCATTCCACCATTCTGCGCTATCGCACTGTGCTAACGTAACAAACGCTTCCGTCCGCAGGGAACTGTTGCGCCTGTTCATGTGCAAGGAGCTGATCAATTTCGACGCCCTTTGCACGGTGTACGGGGCGGAGCTGAACACGTTCGACATCTTCAACCAGGAGACTAGCCACGGCAAGAAGTGTTGGGCCGAGCTGAAGAACCGGCTGATCGAGCATAACGTGCGCATCATCTCCAACTACTACACGCGCATCAATCTGAAGCGTATGGCGGAGCTGTTGGATCTGAGCGAGGGCGAGTGCGAAGAGTACCTTTCACGGATGGTCAACGCCGGCACGCTGAAGGTAAAGACGGACCGGCCGGCGGGCATCATCCATTTCTCGCAGAAAAAGTCAGCCTCCGAGGTGCTGAACGATTGGGCATTTGGGTTGAACGAGCTCATGAATCTGGTAAACAAAACCTGCCACCTGATCAACAAGGAGGAGTGCATCAACAACGTGATGCCGATGCCGGTGGCAGCAGCCGCGTCGTCATCATCGTGAGGAGAAGACTGATGAACAATATCTCCAATTAATGAAAAAAAACCTAGAATTTCGTTCCGTCATTCGACTTCGGGTCGGGCAGGCAGTTGATGGGATTTTCTTCTTCCGTCACGGAGGACAACCGATGAAAACATTTATAATTTGTTATAGAGAAGTTTCATAAAAGCTCGTCTGCAGAACAGTATAAAAATGGTAATTTGAAATAAATGCGCGTGAAAACACGAAAACAACCAATACATCTTGGGTTTGGAAGTTTTGCGAGCACACCTGCTGATGGCGCTCAGACGATAAAAGGGCAAACCAACATGACGCAAATCTCGTCTTCTCGGCCTACGTACCGCACACGTATCCAAGGAAAAACAAGCTTATCGATTTCCCAGACCGATAAACGTTGACCTTTTCAGTAGGTGGTGGTGTGGTCGTTGAGTAAGACGTACATAATCGAATCAAAACATTCTCCCGGCGTGGCCGCTTTGCTATATTTATTCAAATGAACGAACGATGCTCATTTTTCAACTACACTTGCTTATTAGTTCAAAACAGCCGTCGGATACGGTAGTGTTTTTTTATTGGTTTATTTTTATTGTACGTAGCCGGTTGCTTTGAGAGATCAATCTTTGATACAACTTTCTAAGATTTGCTGAACTGTTTCTACGTCCACTGAACCTTTCTCGGTGGCAGCTTGTTCTAGCCGGTCAAGTAATTCTATTAAAACATTAAATCGAACTGATGTTTCTTCATCATCCGGCCTGGGTACCAGCTTCGTGGAAATGTCCCTTTCGAGCACGAGCCGCCCACGGTACCAGGCCCGGCATGCCAAGGAACAGTCGACCAAAAGCGAAACCGATTTAACTGTCTCTTCCCCGTCATCGCTCGGGCGCCATTCGAAGCGACTAAATGCGGCAAACTTCCTGTCCGGTTCCCGGTGCACACCCCAAAGCGTACACGGTAGCTCAACCTCATAGATGTTGTCGTACAATTCCTCGAAGATGGACTCTTTTGTCGCGGCATCCGGTTCGGCTTCTACCAGTGCCTTTTCCATACCTTCACCGAGGGCTGCTGGCTGTTTGATCGCTCCATCCAAAGATTCGTCCTTAAACAAAACAACCATGGACGTTTGCTCCACGCCAATTGGTTCGTCCTCCTGCGGGCTGGTGCCGTCAACGACCACCAGCAAGCCACCTTCTTCCGACGGTGGTTCTTTCGCTGGTTCGGCTGTTTTCCGTCGACCTCTGTTCTCTTTATTGTCGACCTTTTCCACGATGTCGAAAACACAGGGAACTGCGTCCGGCAGCAGGACCGGTTTCGCTCGCATCAGCTTCCGCGTTTCGCCCCGTATGTGGTACGTCCAGTCTCGCTGTATGTCTTCCGGCTTGAAGTGCTTCTCACACACCCGGTCGTGTGGCCGCAAGGGTCGATGTAACGGTAGTGCCGCGCGCCATTCCTCAAACTTTTCCGGATCCTACGAAAGCAGGTGAAAACGGTCGTAACGGCCAAGGCCTGCTGACTATCGGAAAGGGGCGTGCTTACCTTTGGTACGTTAAACATTGCCCGCCTTGGGTCATCCTTATGACGCCGATCGCACGAATATACGTAGCAATTTCTCATTGTTACTAATGAGCGACGGGGAATGTGTACATTAACGCTTACGGAATATGTATTCTACGAAGTAATTTAACACTGTTTTGAACTATTTCTACGGGGGCGTACTGGCGGCAAATTACTTGTAAATAAGCTTCGCTTGCTTGTGTTTGTGTTTGTAGAGTTTTTTTTTATTACATCAAATGTCAAACTTAAACGACCTGATGGCGCTCGTCTGTGCTGATCGCAAGGATAATTCAAAATAGCAGTTAAGAAGATTTTGCCTTTTATTTGAAAAAAGGAAAATTCTGTTAAACATTTTGAATAACTCAATTTAAAAATACATTATAAGAACCGGCCTGTTATGCGACCAAGAATTTAGCGACCAAGATTTTTGCCACCAAAACTTTTGCGACCAGCAATTTTGCGACCAAGATTTTTGCGACCAACAATTTTGCGACCAAGATTTTTGCGACCAAGAATTTTGCGATCAGGACTTTTGCCACCAAGGAATTTGCGACCACGAAGTTTGCGACCAAGAATGTTGCGTCCAAGAATTTTGCGGCCAAGATTTTTCCGACGATGAATTTTGCGACCAAGAATTTTGCGATGATGACCACCTAAAATTTACATTTAGGCAGTTTACACTTTGACCGCTAGTCTGACGTCACAGTTTTTCGGGTGAGCACGTAGCGCATGGCAAGAGAGCGATGAGAGCGACAATTTCTCGTGCGACTGTTATCACTCTTTTGTTTCATTGCGGTAAGCGGCGTAGCACATATCGTTTTCATTCTCTCTTTCGTACCTCATTCGTTCTCAAGAGAATTACTGAGCGTCAGATACAAAGAAGTGAGCAGTGAGCAAAGCCGTCATACGAATTCATATGACGCGGCGCTTAAAGTGTTAAACCACCTATCAAAATGGTTCATAAAACGGTTCATGACCGTCCAAATAGACATACAGAATTATCTAGTTTTTTTTAAAAGCCAGATTAATGCCAAACGCAAAAAAATAGATTTGAACACATTTTAACCTATTTTTGTCTGTTTTCAAATAAAAAACAAGTTGGTTGACTGAGTCAAATGAGCTTCTTTGATCTACACCGAGTGAAATTTTGAGCTATTTTTCGTTGTCGCTCTATGTCTATTTGGACGGTGATGCATGGCCTGATGAAGTAAAAACTTTATCAGGCCATGCATCATTATATAGATTTTTGTATATTTTTCGTCCATGAACTATAATACACAGGCGATTTGTTTTTCTTCTCCTTAAACACGCGCTCTTAACGATCTGTAAACTGAAGCTAATTATTTGTTTCAATCGTTACTCTTCATCACAAAAATGGGGAAAAATTGAAGTTTTCACATATACGATGGTTCATTAACTTTTGGTTTAAAAAAAAACTGGACTGTCCCATTACATGCGGAACATCTGGTCAGCCCAATCCGAATCCACAATGCCCAAAACTCAACTGCAATAAGAATTCTTCTCAATTGTTACACGAATAACTTTTGCGAATTCATCATCTGTTTTGCATCAACTTAAAACCCATTTCGCATATGGTCACGGTTCTCATCGTAAAAAAGAAAAACACGCTCAAAAGCCAGTTCATACCGGTCACGAGACTTTCATTGAGCGCTCACTTTAATGCTATCGTACACACGCTATCAACATGTATCGTTCCCGACCAAAAGCCCCACTTCGCTGCTGGGCTATCATCGGGCTGGAATATTGTCCCGCTAGAGAACCGGAACATCTGATGTTTATCTACACATTTCCGACCTTCACGTCCGACTTTTCCCTTCCCACTCGGTAAGGACACATACACACAGAGGGGCCGCACCGATCGGAGCTGATAAACGACCTGGGGCAGGAATGTTCCGGCAGCACATAAATTTTCCCGCCTCATCCTTGGCTCACTTAATCTAGCGCCGATCGCTGTCCTCATTATTGGATAATGACACGTCGTTCTGCCGTGCCACGGGTGCATTATTCCACGCCAACCGGCAGCGCCGTGCCCTCGGGACCCGGCAGCATCGACATTTCGGAGCGGAGCGAACTCTGTTAGTCTCGGGTCGTCTCACCCGGAACCCCCCCCCCCCCCTTCCCGTCCCCACCCATGCACCGGATTGATCGAAGATTCGCCCGAATGGATGATGTGCCCGCAAGGGATGATAAAAAAGAGCTTTTGTGTGCTCTCGCCTTTTTTTTCTATATATTGTTGCTTTTGTTCCTTCGAATCCTTTTATTCTTTTTTCGATCAACCACCGTTCTGAACCACTTTACCCCCAGGGCCGAAATGGTCATGCCGAAGCGGAATGTAAATTTATGGCATTATTAGGTATCGGGGCTCCGATACCAGTCATTGCACAGTACACGGCGGGGAGGAAAGTGTATGGAAATTTTGCTGTCCATAATTTCACGCCTCACCAACTTACTCTCTCTCCTCTTTCTTTGTATTTCTCTTCGCCTGCTAATCGCTCTGCAAACCCTCACTTGTCTGCAGAGTTTCGCCGTCCCCAAAATCGATAGTAGTTTTAGGGGCGACGATTGCCGTGCTTGATTGAGTTGGCGATAAGGCGCGATGAGGGCGATGTGTATATCATGGGCTCGTGAAATGAAGTGGAAAACAACCTCAATACCGGGCGTTCCAGGATTATCGTGCCGCTCTTGGCCTTTTCCGCTAATCGATCGCTAAAGCCGGCTATCAGTGCCCGCCTCATTCGCCCGCCAGGGATGCGGCTCGCCAAACGTTCATGATTAGGTTATTTGATTTGATTTCATGGTTTATCTGCTTTCTCGATTTGTTTTATTTCCATTATTCAAGGAAAAGGTGAGTAAATATATCTCTCGGTCTCCCTGCCCAGACCGATAGCAAATCATCGCAATCCGGTGTGATCCAATTGCGACGTGGGCTGGGTGTGATGCGGCAATCGATAAGTACGACATTGAACGTTGTTATCATTTTGGGATGGGGTGGTGGGTGTTGGTGGACTTTCTTCAAAGGCAGGAAACCTAGCAACTGTTGTCGTCAGTTACTCGTCGATGGTGGTGGCAGTGGTAAGCCGACAATTAGCGGATTGATTCTTGGCTACTACGATGCATGTGTGGTTGTAACGTACGGGCAAATTCTAAGCTCTGTTCGATAATAGAATTAACATGAGATAACTTTGTGTGTAATCGATGTATGTAAGATTTTGTAAACTTTTTGTTCCAGAATGTACTCGGAGTGATTTACGTAAAGTTTAATCCATCTCAAAATCAAAAGAATGAATAGTGAAACAAATGATTTTCTTTTAATGCTTTTTTGTCATTAAAAGGATAAGCACTAGAAATTAAACTTACAAAAACTAATAAACTTCCAACTAAAAATGTATTAAAAAAAACATTGTACAGCTAAACAACACCTCCCTGTGAGCAAAACCATCCTCGGCTGCCTTTGAACACAATGTACAATTTCACAGAAGTCGAACAGCACGGAAAGCGATGGTAAAGACACAAAACATTCGCTCAATCTCGCCTTCGGCCGATCTTAAAAAATGTTTACAGTGTAGCAACAATTCTTCAAGAAAACAACAAACTTTTTTTTTATGTTTTTCTTCAATTATTTTCCCCTTCTTTGTTGCTCGCACTGTTGTGTAATTACGGTAATTAAACACCTGAAGGCTTTCGAAGAACACGGTACGATAATACCGTCATCGTGCACGGATAATCATCCCCGGGCCCATATGTGCCACAAATGCGCGGTGTGCCCGTGTGTCGATTTCTTAAAGCTGTGTTGCCCTTCCAGCTTTTAGCTGAGCAGCATGGGTGCCGATAATAGTCAGACGTCTTAACCTTTTTCCCCTTAACCTAGAAAGTAGCGGACGCTCCTCTTCAAGGTTGGGTGCGTTTCGTGACGATTCGATAATGGTCGCCACACTATCCGCTCCCTGGTTAAAAGGATACCACCCAAAGTTTTGCGTGTTTTCTCCCCACTAACACACACACTCAAACACACTCACACACTCACACGATATGTGCTGCTAGTGCTTGTTATTGTGCACGACGCCAACGAGTAAAGTAGTTAGAGAAGCGCCGTGACCGACTTCCCAACCCCGTACGACACGACTGTCTGTGATGTGGTATTGTAACCCAAACACGCGAAGAAATTTAAGCCCCCGGCCAGCAATAGTTTCGTCTCAAGTGGCTTTTGGATCAACATTTCGTGTATGTGTGTGCGCGCCTGATGGAGACGCCCAGTCGTTTGTACGGAGCCTGGCGTACGCGTAGAAGCAACAGTGTTTATTAAGCGCGTATTTGTTAACAGGTATTTAGTTAATTACTAAGTAACTAATATACTCATTATAAGGTTCGTTTCTGAATACAAACACACTGGATAACTGACGTCAAACGGAAAGTTGAAACTGATCTTAATATAAAACATTAATTAGAGCTCAAAAATAAGCAATCTTAATTTCAATTTGAGACTAACAGAGGTTTCTATTTCACTGCATTAATTACAGTAGCATCAGTTTGGTGTAGGCTTCTCGCTGGGCATTTCGTGGATGTAATGGGAAGCCCATCGATGCCTACTAGACTGAAGGATTTAATTCTCAGTAGGACCATCTATATTTGTATCTAATGACTGTGTCCACCTTGATGTGGGCCAAATAATTCAGAGATAGTCAATCATAAACCACCTTCCATCAGCGCTCTTCTGTATAAGGAATTTAAATGTCTCATACAGTAACTTTATACAGTAAGTAAATAAATAAGTAAAGTTATTGTTTATTTGTTTATTTAATTATTTTTTATTGTTTTTCTATTTGTTTATTATTATTTTTTTAATATGTTAATTGTTATTTTTTATTTATTTATTTATTTCTTGTTTTATTTATAAAATCCCTGTTAAATCAAGATTAAGCCTCATTCCATCTTCTGACATATTATCAACTGAGTAAATTGAAACACTTCACCAAAATCGACTTCCATAATTGCATAAAATCTCTATTGACAGAAGAAAAAAGCAAAATCACGAGAGATTGATTGACAGATTATATTTTTGCGCTGCTTGATTGCAGGATCAATATTATTTCATCATTTATGAATCAAAAGCCCACACACACACACACACGGGCAAAGAAGGAGAGAGAAACAAGCCTCGCGGGCCCGCAAAATTAATCAGTGAAAGCAAAACCACCAAAAATAATCTCCCGAACACACACACGCACACACACTTACCTGGTCTGGTGGGCCGCTTCGTATGCTGCAGTGGATCGCGTCCGTCCCGCCGGTCACGTGTACCCAGCCGCCGGTGTCATCCCGCGCCGATCCACCGGTTCCTCCTCGCCGATTGTTTATGCTCCACAGCAGGCAGGTCGCGTGGGGAAACATTTCCACTAATTCGATTACGAAATTCGATTGCGGCCCCGAAATTGCTTGCGTTCAAGTCACAGATAGGCGCACACGGACACACACACGCGCGCACTTACACTCGGGAAAACACTATTTGGCAAAAAGGGGGAGCGAGTAAAAAAAACTCCCAACCTACGACACACAATTTCCGTTGGCCTATATATTATTATGGGTATGCTTGTTATATATTTCAATATTTTTTTTTCTTGGCAACCCAAACGCGGAATCACGCACGACGGCTGGCGCAGGCGGTAAAAAGCAACGCTCACTTGATGTGTTTGTGTGTATGGAGAGTATGGATTTGGCGTTATTGCCGCTTTTCTGTTTATGGAGTTTAAAAACACTCTTTTGTACCGCAATGAAATATGGACGCGATGAAGCACAAAGCAAGAAAATCGAATTTTTTTTTTATTTCACACCCACAACTTGCATTCACACAATCACGAGCTTTCTATTTTTCTGGCACACTTTTTTCGCAATTCCGCAAAACGATCGACTATTTAAAACGGGCACTTTCATTTGCATTCCGTCTGGCTGCAGTACACTTTCTTTCTGCTTTTTATTGCACCAATTGTAAAAGGATTCACACCACACATACCCTGTTCACTGGTTCACTGATGGAATTCTAAAGTGTAGGGGGGGAAAAACGAAATAAACCCGAATCCTTCCTTTCTCACGTGGCCTTGTATGCGGTCGGAAAATTCGGTACTTGCATCGGTATGCGCCTTGCACTGCGCTGCAATAACAACAAAAACCACTATAAAACACAGCCCACACACACTCGAGAGCTGGTTGGCTATATTGTACGGGTAGAGAAGTGAGTGATACACACGATATCGCTACCTATCGCAACCTTCGCTTTGCTTTCTTCACCAACCCCGGGTAGCGTGAACCGGAAGCCAACAGATAACAACAATTTGTATCGCGCGCGCTTAGGATAACGAGCACCCTCGGGGGAGGAAAGAGAATGCAAAAAGGAACAGGGCGCATCGGCGCTAATGGCGACTGTTTCCTTGCCGTAATGCACGCAGTCACAGGGACCACCACTTAAAGGACTACTGCACACCACATCACTTTGCTGCTACTTCACTGCACTCACCACAAAGAACATGAGAACGTGTCGCCTACTACGATGCGGAGGATGTTTCCAGTCCCTCGCCAAATGCTACCACTCTCTACGTAGGAGGAAGCGCTGTCGTTTGCTGCTGTTGCTGCTGCTGCTGCTGCTGGCTTCGACGCTCTACTGACACTGTTTTGGTGGCTGTTGCTCCACACACACCCAGTACGGTACCGATTCTGCTCGCATCCCGCATGATAAAGCGAACCTTTACGAACCGCAAATGTGCTCTTTTCCCTCTATACTTACACCGGTGTATGTATGGGTGTGTGTGTATGTTTTTTCTCTCCACACTTTAGTAGATTGTTTACATACACGCGCGTACCCGCGAACGCACACACACACACACACACACATAAACAGAGCAGGACGAAAGAGCGCGTCCGTCACAACATATGTTGACAGCTAGATTTTCCCGCGAGCAAAGCTTTTCCACGGGAAATGCGCGGTGATTCGCTCTCAACCTTTCTCTCCGAAGATACGCACTTGTTTTTGCGAAATGTTTGCAGAACCACACAGGTGTGCGTGATCGTTGACAAACATCAACAGGGTGATTGTGAAGCGTGTGAGTGGAGTGGATACAAGATACTAATAAATAGTTTAAATTGCTAAGCCAACACATTAATCTGTAAAATTACAACAAGGAAGTTTCCATTAATTTGATATTTTGTCTTTTGCGATAGTTTTATCACTTTTCCCTTGAAATACTATCGTTACATTTATTTTAATCAACTTTAAATCGCTTTATTATTGTTACTCTATCATAGCATAGGTCATATTTTAAGAAATAATTTACTCAATATGTTTTCTAAAGTGCTGCGTGATTTAAACCAACCGTCATTTCAAATAAAAGCAGTAAAATCAAAACAGTCATCCCGTCAAGAACTCAACCCAATACTCTGTACCAAACTGACAAGCCGACAACTTTGACGCCGATGAAAACGGGTGTGTATGTGTGTGAAAAAAGCGTGGTAAGCAGCGCTGCCTACCGAAAGTTCGTGCAAAACGCTGAAATTACGTTGAAAAAACACACTAATCGTGCTGTAAAGTGAAGCACCTCATTCACCAACAATAGTGCGAAGCCATCGCAATGTTATTTGCATGGTACAACGCGTAGCGACTGTCTGGTAGCGATTGGAAGCATCGCTTGCCCACAAGCGCTTGGTGGTGTGCAAAAAAGAAGGGCGTTTGTTTTGTAGATGTGTGCCGCCGTCGTCGTCGCCACCACCACCACCACCACCACCACCGGCGTCTAACACCACCCTCCCCGATATGGCTGCAAACTATCCGGCAAACACGGCCTCGCAGGCCGGCACGTCCCAATCGCTCGACCCAACGCAGATGGGTCACTTCCGCAGCTTCGTGACGATGCTGGGCGATGCCAGCTCGAAGGATGAGTTTAAGCTAAAGGCGGCGCAGGAGCTGAGCGAAAACTTCGAGCTCATCACCCAGTCCAGCGGCTACCAGAACTTCCTCGAGCTGGCGATGCGCGTCTTCCTGAAGGTGCTCCAGGACGGGGAGTCGATGTTCATTTCCGAGCTAAACATGCAGCAAGTGAGTGCAAATGGGACTTTTTCGCATTGTGCATGGTACAACATTGCTAATCACACACACACACACATACACTTTCACGGTCATATTTGCTAGGTACGAAAACTTATCCTGGAAATGATACACCGACTGCCCCAAAGTGAACTCGTGCGACCATTCGTGAAGCCAATCATCATACTCACGATAAAGCTGCTGCAGACGGAAAATGAGGAAAATGTACTGGTTTGCTTGCGCATCATCGTCGACATACACAAACAGTATCGGCCACCGTACCACGCCGAAATTATGGACTTTCTGGCGTACCTGAAGAAAATCTACACCGACCTGCCGAAGCACATGGGCATCATGTTCGAACCGCGGGCTGCGATCAAGGTGAAGGATCTGAAGGAGCTAAACTTTGAAACACTGCTGCCGGACATTTTTACCATGACAAACATCCAGCTGGAGAAGAAAACGGCCGATGGGAAAACGACCACCGCTTCGGTAAGCCCTTGGCAGGGGAACGGGCATCTCTCAACAGTAATAACTCTTTTGTTCTAAATTCCATCTCTTTTTTCTGTACATTCTCAGTACAATCTCATCCCGAAAGGAATCAACTCGCTGAAAGTGCTGCAAGAGCTGCCGATCATTGTAGTTTTGCTGTATCAAATTTACAAACAAAACCTTCACCAAGAGGTGGCCGAATTTATTCCACTAGTCATGAGCACGATCAGCCTGCAGCCATCCCTCGCTCATAAGTAAGTATTGTTATACTTCCCTTCTTTCCCTGCAAAAGTTTATCTAAATTATTTTCCTTTTTAGGAACTCTCCCGGCTTCAACAAAGAAACGTACGTCGATTTTATGGGTGCGCAAATTAAAACGCTCACGTTTTCCGCTTACATTCTGCGACTGTTCCCGGACGCAGTACATACCCACGCCTCGACGATGGTGAAAGGCATGATAAATCTGCTGGAAAGCTGCCCGAAGGAGGTGGCCAGTTTGCGCAAAGAGTTGCTGGTAGCGTCACGCCACATCCTGCAGACGGAATTTCGAAATCGTAAGACAAATTGGTTGTTAATTGGGTTTCTGGCATATACGTAATACCTTTCCTCACGCGTGCCGTAGATTTTGTGCCAATGATCGAAAAGCTGTTCGATGACGATGTGCTGCTGGGGAAAGGCTGGACGACGCATGAAAATTTGCGACCGCTCGCTTACTCCACGCTGGCCGATCTGGTGCACCACATCCGGCAGCAGTTGAGTTTGCAGGCGCTGTCGAAGGCGGTCCATCTGTTTGCCAAAAACATACACGATGAATCGTTGCCCACCAGCATTCAAACCATGTCCTGCAAGCTGCTGCTCAATTTGGTCGAATGCATTCGGCTGAAGAGCGAGGTAGAGCCCGTGATAGCGCGCGATCTGCTCATCACGATGTTGCGCATTTTTACGATCAAGTTCCAAACCATCTCGAAAGTGCAGCTGCCACAGTTGATGGCGAAATGGTACGTATTTTGCATTAAATTTGATCAAATTATCTTAAATAACGTTTGATTGTTCATTTCCATACCGTAGGAAAGCGAAGCCCGCCGAGACGAGTGGTCCAGTCCCTGGGCAGGGCGATAATTTAGCCCGTGATCTACTGAGCGGACCGGCGGACGGTACCGATGGTTCGGCGCAGAAAGCGACAAGCATTGGACTGCCAGCTCCCAGCACGCTGAACGTGTCGGAGTATCGCAGCCTCATTAAGACGCTCGTGTGCGGTGTCAAGGCAGTGACCTGGAACTGTCCACCGCCCAGAACGGTCAACTCGAACGAACACCAGGGTCCGACAAAAATATTCAACCCAAGCGAAATTCTCATCTTCATCGATCTGTTCCACTGGGCGCTGGAAGCGCTGGACATCTACACGATCAATGTCCCCGCGGCCGGTATGGGCGGTGCGCAGGCCATCCCAGTGCAGAAGCAAACCCTACAGATGCCACGCACCAAGGAGGAGAAAGAGGTTTTGGAGCATTTTAGCGGTGTGGTAAGTCGATAGAGAGAGAAAGTATAATTTAGTCATAATTTAGTTCAATTTCAATTATCGATTTTTTTTTCACTCCCTTTCTTTGCAGTTCCTCACGATGGATCCGCAAAACTTTCAGGAAATCTTCACCGCCACTATCGATTTTATGGTGGATCGGCTGTACAAAAACACCACTCTGCAGGTTATAGCAAACTCGTTCCTGGCCAACCCGAAAACGTCCCCCCTGTTCGCTACCGTGCTGGTGGAGTATCTGCTCGAGCGGATGGACGAAATGGGATCGAACATCGAACGTTCCAACCTGTATTTGCGTCTGTTTAAGCTGGTCTTTGGCAGTGTGAGTCTGTTTGCGGCCGAGAACGAGCACATGCTTCGGCCCCACCTGCACAACATCGTCAACCGGTCGATGGAGCTGGCAATGACGGCCAAGGAACCGTACAACTATTTCCTGCTGCTGCGCGCCCTGTTCCGTTCCATTGGCGGTGGATCGCACGATCTGCTGTACCAGGAGTTTCTGCCACTGCTGCCGAACCTGCTCGAGGGGCTGAATCGGCTCCAGAGCGGATTCCACAAGCAGCACATGAAGGATCTGTTTGTGGAGCTTTGTCTGACCGTTCCGGTGCGGCTGTCCTCGCTGCTGCCGTACCTGCCCATGCTGATGGATCCGCTCGTGTCGGCACTAAATGGATCGCACACACTGATAAGCCAGGTAAATTGGAGAAGCTGGCTGGAAGCTTTCTTTTCTTAACGTCTTTTCTTTTCTTTTAATTTTCTAGGGCTTAAGAACGTTGGAGCTTTGTGTGGATAATCTGCAACCGGACTTCCTGTACGATCACATCCAACCCGTGCGGGCGGATCTGATGCAAGCACTTTGGCGCACGCTCCGCAACCAGGACAGTGCGGCGATCGTTGCCTTCCGTGTGCTGGGCAAGTTCGGTGGCGGCAATCGCAAGATGATGATCGAACCGCAAAAGCTGAAGTACCAGGAAAACGATCCATCCAACCCGGCCGTGGTCGCCTACTTCCAGGACCATCGCAATCCGATCAATTTCGCCGTGGATAAGGTCATCGAAACGGCATTCAACGCGCTAAAGTGTAGCACCACCGATCCGTTCTACTGGCGCCAGAGCTGGGAGGTGATTCGGTGCTATCTGGCCGCCTCGATCACGCTGGACGACGACAAGCACACGCTGCAGAAGCTGTTCATGCATCCGAGCTTCACCGAGAACAACATACAGTGCTCCCCGAACGTGGCAAACTACATCGCGCCGGACAAGCGGGCCCGGCTGACGCACCAAACGGCACTGACGGGAATGTTCGTGGCGGCGGCCACCAAGGAGCTGCGCGGTTCCGTACTGCCCACGATGGTGGCCGTCGTGCGGCATTACACGATGGTGGCGATAGCGCAGCAGGCCGGCCCGTTCCCGCTGCTCAAACACTTCCAGTGGTACAACGTCGGGATGGATCCGCTCGTGCTGATCGACGCGCTGGCCGAAATCATGGGCCACGAGGAGAAGGAACTGTGCAAGCCGGGCAATCTGGCGATGGTGCTGATCCTCGAGACGGCCACCAACATTATGGGCTCGAAGGAGCGTGCCTGCCGACTGCCGCTGATGAACTATCTCGGCGAGAAAATGGCCGCCCTCTGCTACGAGCGACCCTGGTACTCGAAGATGGGTGGCTGCATTGCGCTCAAGTTCCTGTACCAGTACATGGCGATGCGATGGCTGTACCAGCATACGTTCGTCTTTCTGAAAGCGTTCATGTTCATCATCATGGACCTGACGGGGGAGGTGTCGAGCGGTGCGATCGATATGGCGCGCACGTTCCTGGAGAAGATGTTGCGCATCTGCATGACCCCGCTGGAGAAGGACTGCAAGAACGAGGAGCTGCTGGCCACGCAGAAGAAGGCAATGCACGACGTGATCCATGAGCTGGTGCGGCAAGTTACGAGCCCGCACACGCTTGTCCGTGAAACGGTAAGCCAGACAACAACAGGAGCAACGGTTCGAATTGGGGGGTAAAATCACACTGACGTTCCATCCGGTTTCTTTCTTTTGCAGGCGATGTCATCGTTACGATTGATTGCAGAACTGCAGGAGAAAACGGTCACGGAGGTAATGGACCCGCACAGAGAGGTGCTGGTCGACATGATACCACCCAAGAAGCACCTGTTGCGTCATCAACCGGCCAGCGCTCAGATTGGTTTGATGGATGGTAACACCTTCTGTACCACGCTCGAGCCACGGCTGTTTACCATCGGTGAGTGTTGAATTTTTGAAGTTTTACAGTGTTAATTTGTACTAAACTATTAACACTTTCTCTCTCTTTCAGATCTCAACGTGTTGACGCACAAAGTATTTTATCACGAAGTATTGACACTGTCCGATGCCGAGGATGCTACACTGAACAAGCTGGAGTGCTACAAGACGGTCACAAACCTGGTACCGTTGCGCAAGAGCGCCCTGAACGCACTGGCCGCCTGCCACTACATACCGAACGGGTGCCGGGAGAAGATATTCTCCATCCTGTTCAAGGGCTTGGAGAAAAACAATGCCGAACTGCAGGAAGCCGCCTTCCTGTGCATGAAAAACTTCCTGCAGGGCTGTACCGTCACCAAGGAATCGGTAAGGCTGGGTGGTAATGCGGTAAAGGGCCAGAATAATTTCCTTTCCTTTCACACCATCACAGATCCACGCGGTCATACGTCCCCTGCTGCTAATGCTGGGCGATTATCGCAATCTCACGCTCAGCGGTACACGCCGCCTGTCCTACCTGACGCAGCTGTTCCCGGCCATGTTCAACGAGAAGCTGTGCGACTCGCTGCTGCAGATACTGCGCAAAATGCTGGAGCACACGATCGCCAACAATAAGGGCAACTTTTTGGCCACCTCCAAGACGAGCGAGATGGAAAAGAAGATCGTTACCATACTGGGGATCTTTCAGCAGATACCGGCCGCTTCGCCCAAGTTCATCGAAAGCTTGTGCAAGCTTATACTGCAGGCGGAGAAAAGCTTGATGGTGAGTTTCGATGCCCCTTCACTGCCGGGAAAAAGATTTACAGCGAAACCTGCGGTTTCTTTAATTTCGCAGATCGAACCATCGTCACCTTATCGGCCGGCGTTGGTCAAGTTCCTGCTGCGCTACCCGAAGGAAACGATCGACCTGCTGCTGACCGACGTCGTCATGAAGGACGCTCAGTGGAATCGGTTCACAATCTTCCTGCTGCGGCACAAGGACGGTTTACCGTTCCGCAATGCGGCACAGCTGAAGGGATCGCGCCTGACGCAGCTCATTCTGCTCAACTCGGAATCGTCCACCGTGACGAAACCGTTCGAGGAGCGGTACGAAACGCAGCACCAGGCGGTCCTCATCATCCACACGCTGGTCGAGTTCGACGGTCCGTGGATAACGAGCCAAGTAGAGATCATTACCGCACTGAAGAGCATCTGGAAGAACGATCTGTATAAGGTAGTTTGATTGACAAATGATGCTTTTCTTACATTGCGTTAATATGACCCGTTATTTTTGTCTCTTTCTCCCCATCCAGACGTGTCAAGTAGCGGTGGTTTGCGATCTGTGGCATTTGATCGCAAAGATCCTGATCGAATACTTTTCGTACAACACGAACGAGATTCTGCTGCTGTTCCAGCTGCTCCGTGCGCTTTGTCTGCGCTTTGTGCCCGACTTTCAGTTTATGCGCGACTTCCTGCAGAACACCGTCTGCCAGAGCTACACGGTCGAGTGGAAGCGGAAGGCATTTTTCCAGTTTGTCGAAGTGTTCCCCAGCCCGGAACTGGCGCAGGATCTGAAGGCCAAAATTCTGATGATGATCATCATTCCGAGCTTTGCGCTGAGCTTCGAGAAGGGCGAAGGGAACAAACTGGTGGGCGCTCCTCCGGCCCCGTACCAGGAAGATGACAGCAATGTGGTGTCGGTGTTCATCAACAAGGTGATCGATCCGGACAAACCGTTCGCCAACGAGGATTGCGTGCGCATTGCGCTGCTCCAGTTTGCCAGTTTGCTGGTGGAGAAGGCATCGCCGCACATACACGATGGAGATGCCAACAACAAGCGCGAGGGCAACAAGCTGCGCCGGCTGATGACATTCGCGTGGCCCTGTCTGTTGCCGCGCAACTGTGTCGATCCGTCGGCGCGCTATCATGGGCATCTGCTGCTCAGTCACATCATTGCACGGCTTGCCATTCATAAGCGCATCGTGCTGCAGGGTAAGTTGAGTTCGAGAGAAGTAGCGACTAAGGACGTAAATGCTATTTCCGTTTTATTTTCAGTGTTTCACTCACTGCTAAAAGCTCACGCCGTGGAAGCGCGACGCGTGGTACAGCAAGCACTGGAGGTGCTCACCCCAGCCATGCCGCTGCGCATGGAGGACGGCAACACGATGCTAACGCACTGGACGAAGAAGATTATCGTGGAGGAGGGCCACTCGATGCAGCAGCTCTTCCACATCCTGCAGCTGATCGTGCGCCACTACAAGGTGTACTATCCGGTGCGCCATCAGCTCGTGCAGCAGATGATCAACTCGATGCAAAGGCTGGGCAACGTCGGCAACACGTCGACCGAGTACCGCAAGCTAACGATCGATCTGGCGGAAGTCGTCATCAAGTGGGAGATGCAACGCGTAAAGGACGAATCGGACGAGGCGGCAGCGGCAGCAGCGGCGGTAGGCGAGGGAACCGGTGTGCCCGGCGCCGACGAGTCGATGGAAATGGGAGCGACCGGTGGAGCGGATGGAACGGATTGTCCCGATGGGCCGAACAAACTGCAGTCGAGTGGCGCTGTCAAGCGCACCGCTTCCGGTATCGATGACGATGGGGCGGGAGGCATCAAGAAGAAGCAGGCCGTAGGTGACACGGATCCGCAGCCCTCCTCAAGCTCGGGCTCGGGTGGCAAAACGGACGGTGTCAATCGGTCCATCGACCGAGCGCAGCTCGATACGGTTTTAAACTTCCTGTTCCGCATGGCGTGTCAAATCAACGATGTAACGCCCGGCGCACACGGTATCGTGACCCCCGGAGACAATCTTTCCCGCCGCTGCGTGAATCTGCTTAAGCTGGCCATTAAACCGGACACGCCCGTCGACCTGAAGCTGGTCTGGCTGGACAAGGTGCTGCAGAACGTGGACACGCAGCCGGCAAGCATCGGCAACATCTGTACGGCGCTCGAGCTGCTTACCTTCCTGCTGGGGGTGCTGAAGAAGGACCAAATCCTGAACATGCTGCGGCCGCTGCAGCGCGGCCTGTCCGCCTGCGTTACCTGCTCGAACACGCGCGTCATCAAGCTGATGCACGGGCTGCTCTCCCGGCTGATGGCCATCTTCCCGACCGATGCGCACCACAAGTGCGACGAGCTGGAGATACTGTACACCACGATCTCGCGCATGATCTACGACGGGCTGGCGACGTACGAAAAGTCATCCCAGGCGAATCCTTCCTCCCTGTTCGGTACGCTCATGACGCTGAAGGCGGCCTGCTCCAACAATCCCGGCTACATCGATCGGCTCATCTCGCCCTTCATGCGGCTGCTGAACCGCCTCACCAAGGAGCATCTGACCGGGTTCGGTGCGATGGGTGGGCTCGGCGGAGCGGCCGGTCCGGGCGGCATCGTCGGTGGTGGTGCGGGCGGTGCCGGTGCCATCGGTCCCGGTGGGGCCGGCGGGCTCGGTGCGGGTGCGTCGATGAGCGACGTGGCGAACACCAGCTCCATCGCGCTCGAGCTGCTGGTCGTGTCGCTCGATCTGGTAAAGAACCGGGTGGTCGTGATGAGCGTCGAGATGCGCAAAATGTTTATCGGCGCCATACTGGTCGGGCTGATCGAGAAGAGCAGCGACTCGAAGGTGATCAAGGCGATCGTGAAGATCATCGAGGAGTGGATGAAGAACAACAAAAACACCCCCGTGACGGTGCAGCAGGCCCCGACGCTGCGCGAGAAAGCGATCCTGCTGGTGAAGCTGATGCAGTACGTGGAGAAGCGCTTTTCGGACGATCTCGAGCTGAACGGGCAGTTCCTCGAGCTGGTGAACTACATCTACCGCGACGAGGTGCTGAAAGCGACCGAACTGACGTCGAAGCTGGAGGCCGCGTTCGTGGCCGGCTTGCGCTGCCCGGTGCCGCGCATCCGGGCCAAGTTCTTCGAGGTGTTCGACGGGTCGATGCGTCGCCGGCTGCACGATCGGCTGCTGTACATTATCTGCTCACACTCGTGGGACTCGATCGGGCAGCACTACTGGATCAAGCAGTGTATCGAGCTGTTGATACTGACCGCCAATACGACCACGCAGATACAGAACAGCGTGGAAAACCATCTCCTCCCAAGCATATCGTCGGTAAGTGGCAGGCTATTTAGTCGCATGTTAAAAAAAATGCTAACGATTTCCTTGCGATATTCTAGGTGATCAATCTTGCCGATGCGGAAGAGCGCAAAAACTTTGTCATCTACACGACGATCCACAACGATACGACCGATTCGTTCGATCCGATCGAGGACAAGGAGGACGCGTTCGACATGGACATGAGCGTGGATTCGAACATTTCGCGGCACGAGGAAAGCGAACGGCCCGTGGCCAACCGACACGCGGCGCTCGCGAAGCTGATCAGCCGGCAGGCCGAGTTTATGGAAGCGAATCGGAAGGTGCGCACGGAGCAGCTGCTCGTAGCGACGGCCCAGCTCTGCCACATGGACACGCAGCTGGCGGAGAAGGTGTGGCTCGATATGTTCCCGAAGCTGTGGGAAATTCTGGACCCGATCCAGCAGCAGTCGCTCGATCGGGAAATCATTCCGTTCCTTGCGTCCGGCGCCCACATCATCCAGCGGGACTGCAATCCGAGCGCGATGCATACGTTCGTGGAAGCGCTGGCGCAGTGCCAGCCGCCGGTGTACATGCCGCCCAATTTGATGGGCTACCTGGGCCGTGCGCACAACCTGTGGCACCGGATGACGCTGATGCTGGAATCGCTGGCGGACGATTGGGCCAACGTGAAGGATTTGCTGCCTGATTGTGTCGATCAGGACGATCAGGGTATGCGGGACTGCTCGATCGTGCGCGAACCACTGTCGCAGATGTATTCGGCGCTGCACGAGGAAGATCTGTGGGCCGGGCTGTGGCAGAAGTACGCCAAGTATGCGGAAACGAGCCGTGCGATTGCGCACGAGCAGATGGGATACTTCGAGGAGGCGCAGAGCATCTACGATGCGGCCATGATGCGGTTCAAGCAGGACCTGAGCAACGGGCAAACGCCGACCGACATGAACAGCGAGATGCTGCTGTGGGAAAACCACTGGATACGGTGCGCGAAGGAGCTGAACCAGTGGGACATCCTGATGGACTACGGGCAGCTGTGCCGGGACAAGAACACGTACCTGATCATGGACAGTGCGTGGCGCGTGCCGGACTGGAGCTTGATGAAGCAGGCGCTGCTGAAGGTGGAACAGTCCTGCCCGAAGCAGGTCGGCTACAAGATCAACCTGTACCGCGGCTATTTGGCGATTCTGAACCAGGAAGATCCGCAGCACGCGGGCAGTGCCGTGTCGGTCGAGCGGTACGTCGAGATGGCGTCCGCTTACTGTATGCGCGAGTGGCGCCGACTGCCACCGATCGTGTCCCACATCCATCTGCCGATTTTGCAAGCCTCGCAGCAGATCATGGAGCTGCAGGAGGCCAGCCAGATCCACCAGGGGCTGCTGCAGCATCGGACCACGTCGCTGCACGACATGAAAGCGATCGTGAAGACGTGGCGCAACCGGCTGCCCGTCATTGCGGACGATTTGTCGCACTGGAGTGACATTTTCACGTGGCGCCAGCACCACTATCAGATCATCACGTCGGCGCTGGAGCACAACAACGAACCGAACGCACAGTGCATGCTGGGGGCACACGCGTCCGCCCAGACGATCATTCACTTCGGTAAGATAGCGCGGAAGCAAAATCTGACCAGCGTGTGCCAGGATTCGCTGTCCCGCATCTACACCATCCCGTCCGTGCCGGTGGTCGACTGTTTCCAGGTATGTAGGCGTTTTGAGTTTGCATTCGTAACTATGGTACTAATTAAAGCCTACATTGTTTGCAGAAAATAAGACAGCAGGTAAAGTGCTGCCTGCAGATGGCGTCGGTCACGAGCCGGGCCGAGCTGTCGGAAGCGCTGGAGGTGATCGAACCGACCAATCTGGAATACTTCACCAAGGAAATGACGGCCGAGTTCTACGCACTGAAGGGTTTGCTGCTCGCCCAGACCGGTCGCTCCGAGGAGGCGAACAAAGCGTTCAGCGCGGCCACCCAGCTGCACGATACGCTCATCAAGGCGTGGGCCTTCTGGGGCGACTACCTCGAGCACATCTTCACGCGCGACTATCGGCAGATTCATCTGGGCGTGTCGGCGGTAACCTGCTTCCTGCACGCCTGCCGCAGCCAGATCGAGAGCAAATCGCGCAAATACCTCGCCAAGGTGCTTTGGTTGCTGTCGTACGACGACGAAAAGTCATCGCTGCTCGATGCGCTGGACAAGTACGCGGTGGGTGTACCGCCCGGACAGTGGGTACCGTGGATTCCGCAGCTCCTCTGCAGCCTGGTACAGTACGAGGGCAACGTGATCATGAATCTGCTCAGCCAGGTGGGCCGCATGTTCCCGCAAGCCGTTTACTTCCCGATCCGTACGCTCTACCTTACGCTCAAGATCGAGCAGCGCGAGCGGTACAAGAGCCTGGAGCAGCAGCAGGCTTCCATTGTGCAGAAAGCCTCGAAGGAAGGTGCCGCAACGCCCGGTACAGCTGGTGCAACGCCGGGCAGTGCTCCTGGAACGACACCGACCGCTTCCGCGGATGTAACGTCCACCTCCGCCACGGGAGCACCAGCAGCTGCGGTTGCCGCTGGGGCTGCAGCTGGTACGCCAACGGGTGCAGCAACTCCCGGTGGTGCTTCGTCTGCAACACCTGGCGCTGCTCAGCAGGCTGGAGGACCGGCAGCAGGTGCCAGTGCAGCTACTACTACCCCTATCCGGGCCACCCCACCAATGTGGCGCTGCTCGAAGATTATGCATCTGCAGCGCGACATCCACCCGACCGTGCTGAGTTCGCTCGAGGGCATAATCGACCAGATGGTGTGGTTCCGGGAGAACTGGTACGAGGAGGTACTGCGCCAGCTGCGCCAAGGACTTACCAAGTGTTACGCGATCGCGTTCGACAACCGTGGGGCGGTGAATGAGGCGACTATCACGCAGCACACGTTAAACTTCATCAAGAAGCTGGTTTCAACGTTCGGCATCGGAATTGGTAAGTAGAAGGCGTCTGTTTTCTCTAAAAAGGATACGCAGAATGCCCTAATTCTTACTCTCTTTGTTTTGTGGTTTTAGAAAACATTTCCAGCTCCGTCTCGGCAACGTTTGTGTCGGCCGCATCGGAATCGTTGGCAAGGCGTGCCCAGGCCACCGTACAGGATCCCGTCTTCCAGAAGATGAAGGGTCAGTTTACGAGCGATTTTGATTTCTCGCAACCGGGCGCCATCAAGCTGCACAATCTCATCATGAAGCTAAAGATGTGGATCAAAATTCTCGAGGCCAAAACGAAACAGCTGCCGAAGTGAGTGACCTTTTTGCTAGAAGCTTTGTTTTCTTTTTTTTTACTAATTCCCCATCCTTCTCTCTCTCTCTTTTTACAGATCCTTCCTGATTGAGGAAAAGTGTCGCTTCCTGTCCAACTTTAGCCAGAAGACGGCCGAGGTGGAGCTGCCGGGCGAGCTGCTGCTGCCGAAGAATTCGCACTATCACATTCGCATCGCCCGCTTCATGCCGCGCGTCGACATCGTCCAGAAGCACAATACGGCCGCCCGGCGTCTGTACATCCGCGGCACGAATGGTAAAATCTATCCGTACCTCGTGGTGAACGATACCGGCATTGCCGATGCGCGGCGCGAAGAGCGCTTGCTGCAGCTGCTGCGCATGCTCAACTCCTACCTGGTAAAGCGCAAGGAAACGTCCCGTCGCTTCCTCTACCTAACCGTACCGCGCGTCGTTGCCGTCTCGCCCCAGATGCGGCTGGTCGAGGACAATCCGGCCAGCGTGTCCCTGCTCGAGGTGTACAAATCGTGCTGCACGAAGCTCAACATCGAGCACGACGCACCAATCACCCGGTACTACGACCGACTGGCCAAAATACAGGCACGCGGTTCGCCCACGAATCACGTCATTCTGCGCGACATTTTCAAGGAAACGCAGGCGCAGATGGTGCCGAAAACGCTGCTCAAGGACTGGGCCGTGCGGACGTTCCCGTGCGCCACCGATTACTGGCAGTTCCGGAAGATGTTTACCCTGCAGCTGGCCCTGTCCTGTCTGCTCGAGTACGCGCTCTGCCTGACCCGGCTCAACCCGGACATGATCTATCTGCACCAGGACTCGGGGCTGATGAACGTGTCGTACTTCCGCTTCGAGATGGACGACAGTACGGGCTTTCTGGACGTGAACCGGGCGGTACCTTTCCGCCTGACGCCCAACATTACCGAGTTTGTGTCGTCGATCGGTGTGGCTGGGCCGCTGACGGCGTCCGCCGTCGCGACGGCACGCTGCTTCATCCAGCCCAGCTTCAAGCTGACGACGATACTGAAGGCGATACTGAAGGACGAAATCATTGCCTTCCACAAGAAGCGGCTGAACGATGAGAAGGTACTGGTCGATCAGTCGGCTGGTGGTGCTGGTGGTGGTGCTGGTGGTGGCGCATCTACCCTCATTTCGTCCACAACACCGGTCACTTCGAGCACGGCTGGAGCGGCGGGGCAGGCTGGTACAGCGACGATACCGACCGATCAGGACAACGCGTCGATCGATATCGACGCGGAAACGATCATCACGACGGTGAACAAGGCGGTCGGTACGATTATGGGCCGGTTGAACAATCTGTCCCGCATCGACAGCGGGGAATCGAACCGCATGAGCACGTTCGTACATTTGGCTACCAATCCGGAGAACCTGTGTCTGATGGATCCGGCGTGGCATCCATGGTTGTAAATGCTGATCCCTTTCAGTAGCGTTAAGAAGCTAATTTAAGAAAGCAAAATGAAGAAGTAAGTTTGAAAGTGTAATATGATTGTGCTAATAATAAGGACGAAAGAAAACGATCTTAAATAGAAATAAAGAGAGTGAACGAAATGGAAAGGAAACTGTGAGTGTGTTGTTTTGTATCACATAAGAGAAGATTCATTGACAATCGGGACTAGTGATGGGTGAGGTTGGCAAACATTCGGAATCGACTCCGGAAGATAGGTCCGCCCTGCATTATTCGGTGTCGTTTGGTGTCGTTTGGAGACAAACTGGAACCACTAGATCCGCCCCGAGTCGGAGTCGTCCGGAGTCGTTGTGTTTTTTTGTCTTTTTCTTTGCGCGTGCACTTCCTATACCGACCTTGGCCGACTCCAGACGACTCCGACTCCGGGCGACTCCTGACGATTCCGGACGTCTCCGGACGACTCCGGGCTATTTCGGTCGATTCTGAACGACTCCGGATATTGCAGCGCGGACCTACCTTCCGGAGTCGATTCCGAATTTATCGGAGTCGGATCGGAGTCGACTCCGGATTTTTGCCAACTTTACCCATCACTAGTCCAGAATCATTCGGAGTCATATGAAGTCGGAGTCGTCGGAGTCGCCCGGAGTCGTTCGGAGTCATCCGGAGTCGTTTGGAGTCGTCCGTTGTTATTGGGAGTCGGAGTAACCCGGAGTCATTCGGAGACGGCCTTCGAAACCTTAGCCTTCGAGGCTTGTAAGTGCACGTGCAAAGTGAAAGACAAAAAACATAACAAAAGAAAATGCCTTATCGCAAACAAATTAAACCACACGGCTCAACTCCAATCGACTCTAGACGACTCCGAATAACTGCGATTCCGATTGACTCTGGACGACTCCGATGACCCCGACGACTCCTACGACTCTGACGACTCTGAACGACTCCGAATGACTCCGACCAACTCCGGACAAATCCGGACGACTCCGGACGACTGCGGCCGACTCCGACTCCGACTCCGAACGACTCCGACTCCGAACGACTTCGAATGACTTCAAACAACTCCGAATGACTCCTAACTACTCCGATGACATCGACGACTCCTACTACTCCGAATGACTCCGGACAACTCCGGACGACTCCGACGAATTCGACGACTCCGGACGACTCCGGGCGGCTCCGGGAGACTCCGGACGACTCCGGACGACTCCGACTCCGAACGTCTCTGACTCCGAACGTCTCCGAACGACTCCGAACAACTCCGAATGACTCCGGGCGACTCCGGACGACTCTGATGACTCCGACAATTCCAACTCCGGATCACTTCGAATGACTCCGACGACTCCGATGACTCCGAGAGGCTCCGGACGACTCCGGACGACTCCGACTCCGGGCGGATCTAGTGGTTCTATCTTGCCGGAGTTGGAATCGGACTTACAATAGTCGGATCGGAGTCGTGGGTGCGCTCCAAAAAGCACATCACTAATCGGGACACATTAAATGCGCAAAACGCGACAAGAGCAGCACGTGCACGTGTCTCTGGGCGCGACACCACTACACTATTAAGGGTCATTAGCCGAACCCGGACTGATGATGATGTTCTTTATCCGTCTCCGGGTAGTTAATGAGCACTGACCTTGAAATGGCAGACGTTCTTCAAGAGCTTTTCAGTGCCAGAAGCAGATGAAAAACGAGTGGAAATGGCGCCGTTTCAGGCTACCGTGACGTGGTATAAAGCAAATATGATCATTAAGCGAGACCCATTAAAAAAGCACCAGCAGCCGTCGACCTTTAATCCGGTAGACGAATCATTAAAACGTCTTATCTTAACACCACACCACCTCTGGGGTAGGTTATTTCGGTAGACAATTGATTGCTTATCACACATAGAAAAGAAAACAAACGATATTTTGTTCATATACAAACATGACCTTATCGCTTTAATTGATTTTATAATTGCAAAAAAAAAAATACAACAAGCTATTGCTCTGCTATTGGTTTTATGTTTGGGGCGTTATACATTTTCCTGCCGTTGGTTAATTAGTCAAGTGGCGTACTACTCTAGCGACTTGCGTTCTTTGATATCGGGTAACGAGTGTGTGTGTGTGTTGTTGCTTCACTATTAAATAATTAATGCCCATCCACTAGAAGCTAACGATGGGAGGAGAGGAAAGGTTGAATGGGGTTCGGGGTGGTAAACGTATAGTTTTAAATAGCTACCAATAATTGTAAACTAACAATAAAAAACATATAATGCGCCCTGCCATGGTCACACACCCGTTGTCGATTGAAATGAAAGGAACTAGAAAGAATGTGTAGGTTTGTCGTTCTTTGGTGTTTGTTTACGTGAAGTTTAGTTTTTCCGCCCGCTTCTTCATTATCCAGAAGTAAACGGAAGGCATCAGGTGGCGCAACCAGTAGGCTGCGCGCGGAGCAATCGGCGCCAGCATAATATCCTTTTCGTCCCGCGCGATCGCCTTCAGTATGCTGGACGCTGTGTCCTGGGGCGATGCGCCTCCCGCCGTTGCGGCGTCCATTTCTACAACATCATTTTTTTTAATTTTCTTACATAAACCCAAATAAAAACAGAAAAAAATGCAATACTCACTGCCATACGATGCACCGGTCCCGGTAAGCGCGTTCAGCGACAGCGCCGTATTGATGTAACCGGGCGATATCAGCGTCACCTTGATGTTATCCTTCGCCACCTCGGCCCGCAAGCTGTCGCAGAACGCTTGCATCGCATGCTTCGATGCACTGTACGCGGAACGGTGCGGGATGGCAAACTTGCCCTGCACGCTGGAAATGCTCACGATGCGCCCCTCCTTGCGTGCCATCATCGACGGTAGGCAAGCTTTCGTGAGCGCGACCGAGCCGAAGTAGTTGACCAGCATTATCCGTATGTCCACATCGATTGCCGTCGAGAGGGCATCGCCCCGCACACTGATACCGCCGTTGTTGACCAGTATGTCGATGGCGCCGTGTATTTCCAGCACGCTCTGCACCTTGCCGCCGATGCTGTTCAGATCGGAAAGGTCGAGCGGCAAAATAATCGGCGGATGGGTCGGCACGGTCTAGCGGGAGAGGGTGGGGGACAAAGGGGGGACACATTAAATAAAGTGATGGGTTTGAGCAGGGTTGAAAAGCGCATTACCGCATGCAGCTCAAGCAGATCCTTTCGCACCCGTTCCAGCTCGTCCTTACGCCGGGCGGCCAGCACTACCTTGCACCCGGCCAGAAAGAAGCTGTGCGCTAACGCTTCCCCCAAGCCGGAGCTAGCGCCAGTAATGAGAACGACCTGTAAAAAATCAAACAGAATACGGTTTACGCCTTCCCAACTGCTTTATGGACCGGATTTCTCTTACCTTCCCGTTTAAATGGCGCGCGTTCCGTTGTTCCTTCATCATCGTCAGCAGCTTCAGCACTAGACCGGGAATGGCTATCGGTAGGAATAGTGTGGCCAGCAGCCACCAGTAAAGTGACCCAGCGGAACGCTCTGCAAGGTTCTTCATTTTGTTTTCCAGCCGATTCCACTGTTTGCCTTTACTGGTGGTTTCGATTGCCCTGTCTAATCTGCTACTGACGACGAACTGGCCACAATCGTTATCTGGCGCTGGGGTGGGATTTTGTAGTTTTAGTCCGCTTGTTTACCTGGCCCGTTGTTTGCCCGTCAGCTGACAGCTAAAGTTCCCTTTTTTTGAAAACTTCAAAACGGCTCCATGTTTGTTGATCCATGGGGCAACAGTGGGAGGAAAAAAAGGGAATATCCATTGTTTTGCGGTGTACAGCTGAAAGTAAATCATTTTTACTGCTTAAATTACTGAAAAACAAAAAAAAAGAGCGTTACCACGGTATTCTCACTTCACATCCCTCATTTAATGTCGTTTTTGGCCCATTTATCGAAGCAAAAAGATCGTAACGGCTGCCTGCTTGTTTTGTCACCTGTCAAAACGGCGGCCCGCATGAAAAAAAGGGGAAAAGTTTCGTATGATTCATACCCCAGCATTACTAATAAAAGCATCGGGTGTGCGAGCGAGCGAGTTTGGGGTGAATAATTCCGCTAACCCGGAACGGAGAGTGCATTCCAGAACACGAGCATTGGGCGTTTTTGTGTGCGTGCGTGTGTGTGTTGCGTTTTTCATTGTGGCTGGTGGTCGAAGGAATCGAAAAGAGGAAAAGAATACAGCCTCCCCGTATCGTGGTGTCGTATCACCTCCCATCCCAAACCCCCTGTACCTGTTTAATCCTGTAAAGAACGATTCACCATGGGGCTCCTGTCCGTGCCTATGAAGAAACCGTCCGAGGTGGACTTTGCCAAGCCGCTGAAAACGCTCGTCCAAAGCAACTACCGCAACCTGGAGCCGGACCAGCTGAACGTCATCAACGAGGCCATAGCGGAGCTGAATACGCTACGCAACACCGCCGTCTGGAAGGTGTTCGATAAGCAGGAGTCTGGCCTGGAGGTCAACTATCGCTACTACGATCAGCTGTCGGCGCTGGAGTCGAAGATTCCCGTGCAGGAGCTGCAGGTACCGTTCAAGTGGAAGGATGCATTCGACAAGGGATCCATTTTCGGCGGCCGTATAAGCTTGAGTAAGTAACCGTGCGGGGGAGAGATGTGGGGCGTTATGTGGATGAATTAATAAATTGAATGCTTACGTGTGCGTTGCTCTCTTCTCTTGTGTCGCAGCACTTACATCGATCGCGTACGAACGGACGTGCGTGCTGTTCAACCTGGCCGCCCTGCAGAGCGCCGTCGCCAGCAGCCAAAGCACCGACACGGACGAAGGGCTCAAGCAGGCGGCGAAACTGTTCCAGCAAAGTGCGTCCATCTTTACCTTCCTGCGAACGCTCGCCTCCGCCACGATACAGGGCGAACCGACGCCCGACCTTTCGCAGGACAGCCTGACCGCGCTCGGCAATCTGATGCTCGCCCAGGCGCAGGAAATGTTCGTCATCAAAGCGATCAAGGACAGCATGAAGGACCTGGTCGTGGCCAAGCTGTGCGCCCAGTGCGAGGAGCTGTACTCGGAGGCGCTGCGCTCGATGCAGCGGGACGGCGTGCGGGCCCTGTGGGACAAGGAGTGGATACCGCAGGTGGCGGGCAGGCAGGCGGCCATGCACGCGCTCACCATGCTGTACCACAGCAAGGTGTCCAAGGCGAACAAAGCGTTCGGCGAGGAGATTAGCCGGCTGCAGAAGGCGGTCGAGCTGTTCAAGACGGCCCAATCGCGCTCCTCCAATCCGACCCTCTTCCAGGAGTACGCGAACCGGGCCCAGAAGAGCCTGGCCGAGGCGAAGAAGGACAACGACTTCATCTACAACGAAGTCATCCCGGACGTGAACAATCTGCCGAGCCCGGGCAAGGCGCAGCTGGCGAAGGTGCTCCCGCTGGCGACGCCCCTGAGCGAAGACTTTCACGATCTGTTCGGTGCGCTTGTGCCGGTCGCGGTCAATCAGGCGCTGGCAGCGTGCGAAGGTCGCAAGTCGGAGATGGTCAACGGGGAAATCATGCGGCTGCGGGAAGCGACCTCCGCACTGAATGGGCTGCTGTCGAGCCTGAACCTGCCCGCAATTGTGGAGGTGACCGCTTCGGGCGACAGTTTGCCCCCGTCGCTGCAGGAGAAAGCGAGCGCGGTGCGCGAGAAGGGCGGTATTGCGCAGTTGAAGGAGCTGATCGAACGGCTGCCGGAGCTGTTTACGCGCAACAAGGAGATTCTGGACGAGGTAAGGGTGGCTCCATTGTTTCGGTGTTAGAACACAGTAAAAGTATTCCCCCCCTTTTTTTCTTTTTCTTTCAGGCCTTCCGCATGATGGACGAGGAGCGCGACTCGGACAATCAGCTGAGGGCACAGTTTAAGGACCGCTGGACGCGCACCTCCTCCGACAAGCTGGCCGCAACGTTCCGTGCCAACGGGGAAAAGTACCGCACGATCATCAACAACGCGACCGCCGCGGACAAGGTGATCCGCGAGAAGTTTGCCACCCACAAGCACGGCCTGGAGCTGCTGTCGATGACGGCCGACCAGCTGGCGAAGGAAATTCCCTCGGCGGGCGCCGGCAGCAACAGCCAGGCGTCCAACTCTTCCGCCGCCCAGACGCTCCGCTCGCTGATGGAGTCGGTCGAAACGATGAAAGCGGAGCGGGAGTGCATCGAGTCGGAGCTGAAGGGTCTAACGATCGACCTGAAGGACCGGTTCCTCAGTGCTCTGTCCACGGAGGGCGTCATCAACGAGCCGGCCATCTCGCTGTCCGAAATCGGGAAGGTGATCGGACCGCTGCAGGAGCAGGTCGGCGAAACGCTGGCCCGCCAGCAGGTGCTGTCGACGGAGGTGCGCGAAGCGCACGAGCGGTTCGTGTCGGAATCGGGCGTATCGACCGATCAGCGCGATCGCACGCTGTCGGAGCTGGCGGCGGCCTACGATGTGTTTACCGAGCTGCAGGGCTACCTGCAGGAGGGCGAAACGTTCTACAACGGGCTGACGGAGATTCTGCTCGTCTATCAGAGCAAGATCAGCGATTACTGTTTCGCGCGCAAAACCGAAAAGGAAGAGCTGATGAAGGACCTGACGCATGAGTCGAGCCGCCAGGCGTCGGTTGCCCCGACGCCGGTCATTCCGACGCACCACACGTCTACGACGGCAAGCAACGAGCCGGCCAGCACCTCCGCCAGTGCACCGGCCAGTGCCGCTCCTCCGGCCGCTGCTGCTGCTGGTGGTACAGCGCCGGCGCCCTATCCGCAGCAGATGCAGGGAATCCCGATGGCCGCTGCGTACGGGGGTAATATGGCAGCGATGGGCGGTTTCACCGGGTACGTGCCACCGCCGATGCCGCAAGGCTTCAATCCCTACGGTACACTGCCCTATCCGTCGGGTAAGTAAGAGCAGAACCAACAAAAACACCGTGACGTGTAATTAATCGGATTTTTTTTGTGTTCTTTTAGCCTACACCGGCTTCCCACCGGCAACTATGGTGCCGCCAGCGTACTATGGAACGTATCCTGGTGCGTACGGTGCGCAGCACCATCAACAGCAGCAACAGCAGCAACCGCAGCCGGGCGCTCCAGGAGCACCACCGAACCAGATGGGATGGTAATCGCGGAATCGCTCGCCCTTTTCCCCCCGGCTTATCCGGGTACACACACGCACACATACAAACAAAAGACACAGCTACACGCTTGCAACTCAGAGCTTAGTTGTGTTGTAAAAGATATGGAATTTGATGTGTGATATGGTTTCAAAGTCTCGTTAGAAAAGCCTACCTACTACCACCCCCCTGTTGTGTATTATTTGATCTTATCTGTTGAAAAAAAACATAAAAACTGAACACATGCACACATACACACGCATATACGAATTACACAATTTATAATGAATCTGTGAAAGCTGAGTTAAATATTTCTTGTTCTTCTGTATTGAATCGTGCTGAATAAATTAATGATAACTATATATATTCATAAATATATCTATCGTGTTTAAAGGTTTATATGTATTCAAATATTTAATCTAGTTTCAGCTAAAGGCAACCATGTGCACATTTAAAGTAAGGAAAAAGCTGGTTTGGCTTAATGTGCGTATTAATTTAAATGCGTCGTCCCTATTTAAGCAGCGAATCTGTTATTCAATTAGGGCTAATTTTGTGGTAAGCAAAGCAATAGACGAATTGCTTGTGCGGGAGAGACGCGGGAGAGGAGTGCGGAACGCACCAGTTAGTGTAATGAAATAATACGTTGAATATGATTTGATTGCAGCTTAGATGCCGGATTTGTTAACAATTTTCGTACAATTCTCTATATTTCGTTGTTTCATGTGCTTCAACTTGAAGAAAATTTTCACTCTTGCTGTTTCTCGGTCCGTTTAAATTGTTGCGCCACTGCATGCGTACAATGCGCTTCACTTTACAGAACACGTGGTAAGAATACTTTAAAAATTGCATTTAAATAGTAATAGCATAACTAGTGGCAACACCTGCTAATATAACAACACGTCTGATTACTGAACACCGTGTTTGTGTGGTTTGTGGAGGGATCCACAGTGTCTTTGCAAACTGACCGAGCACGTGCCGCAACGTTCGACGAACGAACAAGCAATGAAATGCGCTAAAGCCAAAGTACGCATCACAACCGCGTACCGCACATGATTAGCTCCAATTTCTGTGGCCACCGTTTCGAGTTTCAAGTATCCCGGGATGGGGTGGGGGGGGGGGGGGGGGTATTGTCGGTACGCGCATCCGATGAAAGCATTTAAATCGCTATGAGATAAATGCATCCACTTAAGCGAAAGATGCTAGATAGCAGCAGCAGATATCCTGACGGGGATTTGGGGTCTGTCTCCCTTTGATGTATGGGGGAGGCCAGTGATGTTGTGCAAACCATGCCAATCGTGTGCAACTCGCTCAGTCTCGATCGGTGTAGCATGCGTGGTGGAGCTGTCGTTGTCAAGCGAATACTTGGATTACCGTCGTTTCGGGTTCGAATCGAAGTGCGTTGGTGAAGCTGCTGCAGGTTGTGCGCTCAAGTGTTTGCGGTGTTGCTATGGATTTCGACTCCATACTGGATATGTGCGATGGGTTCGGTGCGTACCAGAAGATCATCATTGGGGTGCTGTTGTTTCCCGCCACATTTCCGTGCGCTTTTCACGCTTACAGGTAGTTTTTTAAAGCAATTTTTGTAATATTGAGCATTTTTCGATAGATTATTTAAACGATACTTTTAGTAACCTTATAGAATTGCAGTATTAAAACATGCTAATCCCATTCGCATCCCTTTTTTTCTAATAAATCCTTCGTTTAGCCAATTATTTTTAGCGGCAAAGCCGAACCACTGGTGCAAAGTGCCACAATTCGACGGGTTTGATAACCATTTCACGGATCTACTGAAAAATATTAGGTAATTTATGTGTCCACTAGGGTTGTGTGTTTCATGATTTTTTCCGGAAGATTAATTCAAATGAATCTTTGGAACTGAGTGATCCGAATCTGGATCGAATCTCCAAAGATGTATAAATCTCTAAACATTCAAAAATCGCTAAATATATAGAGTGTGAGTTTCTAAAAAATTTTCAAAGAATTATGAATAAGTATTAGGTGAATCTGAATGAATCTTTCAAATTATTGAATTAATCTGAATCTCGTTTGGAAAGATGCAAGAATTTCAGAGATTCATAAATCTTAGATCTCGGAAGATTCATGAATTTTAAAGAAATAATATATCTCGAAAAATTCACGAATCTCTAGAGATTCTTTGATCTCAAAGGATTCATAAATATCTAAAGATTCGTAGAACTTTTCATTATTCTTATTATTCTTCTTTTTGGCGTAACAACCAACGTGGTCATGCCAGGCCTACACATGCTTTCGAGACTTCTTCGCTAGTACCACGCAGCCGGATAGGTTGTTTTGCTACGGGAAGATGGTTCATGCGAGGTTTGAACCCACAACAACAAAATATTCATGAAACTCAACACTAGTATGAATTTATCGATTTTCATGAATATTTAAAGTATCCATCATCTTCGGATGAATAGATCTCCGGTACACATCAAGCATTGATCAACAAAAACATGACTGAAAATATTTGGATGATTCATAAATCTATAGATTCCTATGAGAGATTCTTCAGAGATTCTTTAATCGGTATAGATTCATGTTTCTTAGAAGTTCATGAACCATTAGAGATTTGTGAATTTTTAGAGATTCAAAGGTCTTTGCAGATTAATTAATCTCAAAATGTAAGGTTTCGATTCAAAGATTCACTTAGAATATTCATTCAGATTCACACATCTGAATCAGAGTTACCCATCTCAAATTCCAACCCTCCAAATTCCTGATTTAGGACAAATTACTTCCTGTCCCGAAAAAACCTCCCCCCCCCACACACACACACTAATTCTGCAACGTCAATTAACGTCTATTTTTCTAATTTATCTAATCATTTCCCGCCGGATTTCGTTGATCGCTTGCCAGCATACCCCAGCTACCATACTCGGACGGTACGACCGGGTACTCCAAATGTTCCATGTATTTGCGCAACTATTCCGAAATTACCAGTCACTTACGTTCGGCGGCTGGAAATGTGTCCTTGGAGCAGTTGTCACCCCCGAACGGTATCACCAGCTGCCGGCACGGCTGGTCCTACGATCAATCCATCTTCAACTCAACCGTAGTAACGGATGTAAGTAACAATGGAAGAGGCGGGAAGGATATTTTAAATGATTCCACCTTTATGTGATCTCTTTATCACCATCTTTTCAGTGGAATTTGGTATGTGATCGAGACTTTGACACTACGACGGCATTGATGGTGTTTGGTGTTGCCGGTTTGATCGGTAATCTCGGCTTCGGGTACATGCAGGACTACTGGGGACGGAAGCTTTCCTTCTTCCTTTGCCTGGTGGTGCAGGTAACGGCCGGTGCAGTTGGTGCAGCCATGTGGAGCTACGGATCGTGGTTGGTGACGCGCATCGTCGTGGGTCTAACCGTACCGGCAATCCTGTCGAGTCCTTACATGTTGGGTAGGTTTTGCCAACCTTGATCCTAGGGGCACAAGGATATCAAATTGTGTGATCTTTCTTTGCAGCGATCGAGCTGGTCGAACCAAAGCGTCGCAACTTTTGCACCATCATCTCCAACATTGCGTACTCGGTCGGGCTGGTGCTGCTGTCGGTGATCGTGTACTACGAACGTGACTGGCGCTCCCTGTCGATCGCCGTTTCCCTCCCGCTGTTGGTTCTGTTTCTCTTCTACACACTGATCCCGGAGTCACCGCGCTGGCTTGCCGCCCGTGGCAAGTACAGCCAGGCACAGCGGATTCTTCTCAAAATGGCCAGGTAGGTGTGTCCATTTGCTGCCCACATTAACCGTTCCGACTAATCCGATGCGATGCTCACAAAGGGTGAATGGAAAAACGATCGACGACGGCTATCGGAAGCTGCTGGACGAGCGTATCAAGGCACTGTCGCTGGAAGATGCTCCGGAACATCCGGCCACAGACGAGACGGCAAACTCGCACGCGCACGAAATAGGGCTGCGGCATCTTTTTGACAAGCCGCAGATGCGCCGCAAGACCACGTTCGTAGCGTTCATTTGGCTGACCAACACGAGCGTTTACGTGGGCCTGAGCTACTATGCGCCAGCGCTTGGGGGAGACGAGATCTTTAACTTCTTCCTGGCCGGGCTGGTAGAGCTGCCGACGTACATTGTGCTGTGGCCCAGCCTGAACCTGTTCGGGCGCCGGGGTGTACTGTTTACCACGATGGTGATCGGTGGGCTGGCCTGTGCATTCACGATCATTCCGCAAGGTAAGGTTTCACTAGCACGATCATTCACCAGCCGGTTGGCACGCAATAAGGGTTGAGAAGATCCCATCTAGACAAGATCCAGAAGATCCAGACAAGAAAAGATCATGATATTCTCTGCGAAGCCTTACAACCGCAACGACTGCATTAAGCCAGTAGGTAATCAAGTTTGATTCTGATCAGATGATCAGCAGATTGGAGAGTCAATTTGTGAAAGACTTTGGAGCTCTCCGAGGTAGCGCATTGCAGTCTACCGACATGTAGGGTGTAGACAACTCCAGGAAACTATTCGATCTGTCGTAGACGTATCAAGTTCGACTTTGATCAACCCATTGGAGTTAGGAGTGACTCAAAAGCTCTCGGATGTCGCGTATTTCAGTCTACCATCAGGGAGACAACTTCAGGAAACTAATCGTTCTCTCGGTTGTTTCGGTTTTTCGTATTTAAATCATTTTATTTGAACAAGCCAATCGCAAATTAACTTACTAATATCATGCCCCCCAAGTTCCGAAGCCTTTTCTTCCTCTCTATCATCCGGCATTGTAATGACTTGGTCTCTTGGTCTGACCATATGTCGTCTGTTCCCGCGTTGTAATTCGATACGCATAGATTATTCATGCACTCCTTCTTATATTACACTCTCCGCGAGCGTGAGTTCAGCGTCCTCTATCGATCGGTGGTTGTTATCCCCCTGCTTGTCTTTCAGGTCGCACCACCACGCTCATACTGTACTGCATCGGCAAAATGGGTGTTTCGTCCGCGTTCGTCGTCGTTCCGCTGACCGCATCGGAAATCTATCCAACCGTGATACGCGGGCTGGGAATGAGCTTCTGTTCTGTCGTCGGCATGCTCGGCCCGATCGTCATACCGCTGATGAACTACACGGTACGTTGCAAAGCGACAAGTTTCCTGTTTCTGCCACAGATTATATTAACCCCCAGGGATCGTCACTCTCTCTCTCTCTCTCCTCCCTTCCTCCATCTCTCTCTCTCTCTCTCTCACACACACACAGGGCAAGGAAAACGTGGCCATTCCGTTGGTCATAATGGGGCTCGCGCTGACGGCCGGCGGTATAGCGAGTTTGTTCCTGCCGGAGACGAAAAACATGCCACTGCCCCAAACGCTGGCCGATGGGGAAAAGATCACACTGACCAACCCGTTTCAGGTTCCGTTCTACAGCAGGAAACGAACGCACCCGGTGAAACAGTAGCAGCAACCGGAGCGCGCGCAGGAGCAGTGTTCGGAAAAGTCCCTCGCGCAACGTACAGGGCGTTATGCGCGTGGGGCACTAGAGCGTCAATGTTTCATTTACAGTAAGAGTTGGTTTTATTTTTAAAAAAAACGCAGGAAAATGTGCACACTTCATTGCAATGCGCAAGATGTGTGAGTGTGTATGTTGTACGTTATTCGCTAAATGTTTGTCTGTTTGATTATCAATAACTATTGCACTCTCGCCGATTTGCTGTAGCAGCTAGCTCTGTTCCCACTTTAGTTGGTAAGTTGTTAGAATCATGTTCCATATATCTTCTATTGTCAAACGATGGCTGCACACCACACACGCACGCATACATTAATTGTTTTCTCAAAAATACTACACACCTATTGGACTGGTTCGTTTTTTTTTTGTTTTCACTGGGTTTGCTGTTAGCATTTCTTCAATTCTATTTCATTTTATTTTTAATCTTCTTCTTATAGATTCGTTTCTTAAATAGTGTTTTCATCTTCGTTATCCAGTATTTATGTTATCAGGGAAAACATTATATACATATCTAGCTGATCTGTGTAGGTGTATCGATGGATAATATAATATGATTTTTTTTTTAAATATTGGACTGGTTTGGTATTTGTTTTTGCAACTGTAAGTAACGCTTGTAAAGATATTCTTATCCGCAAAGCCATTCACAGGAGAGCCCGCCCGCCCTCTCCAAGCATATTCGAATGGAGAATTCGAACGAACGAACGATGGTTTCATGGGTAAATAAATAGATCATCACCATTATTACATGGAGCAGCTAGCAACATTACACACACACACACTGAAGCATCTGCACGCTGTATAGATAAAGGTTTGGTTTGCTGCTGCAGTGACATTTGGTGGTGTACAACAATATTTGGTAGTTATTATCATTAGTACGAGGGGGTACATTTCAAAAGGGCACATGCTTAAAATATATATTTACCTTACACCGGAACACGGCTCCTAACGGTACGAAATCTGAAAACATCGTTTGTATGTATGTTAGCCTCACTGGTATCATCTTTTTTGGATCTCGTTTCTACAAGCCCTTATCACAAACATTGCGCCTCGGAAAAAAGTCGTATGAATCACCACGTACTGGTTAAGTTCGCGTTTTCTTCTTCAGACACCAACAAAAAAACCAATATGATAACATGCGTTTGATAACAGTACAAGCAACGCTAGCAATGGTAAAGAGGAAACAAAATTCCGTACGCAATTCGACACTGGATTCTATTCAACGTGTTTCTTATAGCTGTCGTATTTTTTTTTTGTTAAGTTTCTGCTTGTTTCTTAGTTCATCAATTATTCCACCACCGTATTTATATGCTGTAGGTATGCGTGGAGGTGCAATAATGCGAGTCCAAATGCGGGCTCACCCCTTTTAACAAGGCTTCAAAACAAAAACAAAAAATGTAACGTTTGAATCACTCCCAGACGTACCATCGTAACCTCACAACACAAAGCAAGATAAGCCTCACGGCATTCGTATGACACGGTGCAAAAACTGTCAACACTTATCGTTTAGGGGGAAAGCTTAAGTAGCATTATTCCGGGTGCGACTTTATACGGTGATGAAATTTATATGCAGGGTAGATTATATTCCACTTTCAAGCGGCAAATAATTCTTACCGAATGCAATCAAAAGAAGAAGAAAAAAATAACGAAAAATGTTGAAAAAGAAAGATTGTTTAAATTGAGAACCTTTTAAATTCAGTCATAAATTCAAAGGGGTTCACACACATTTGAATGGATGAGCGTAAGCAGAGATTCATACGCGCATCTTGTGTTTGTATAGCAGCTTAGCTCAAACGGTAATTAGAGACACCTAGAGTGAGGGGGGAAATTATTCCACGCACACAAACACACACATATGGCATAGTGGGTTATCAATCTAACAACGCTGCATTAGTAATCCAATATTATCCGATAAAAGCTGACCCGAAACAAAAGCAAGGCTGCAGCTACAATTCGTACCACAATTCAATTCGTTTGGAATGAACGCTTGATAGTCAACGAAAGAGTTAATGAAACTAACAAAACAAAAAAAAAAACAGTAGCACAAACAACCTGATCTTCTTCCCACGGAGCGCAGCTTAATCACGCGACGCACCGATGATGGTGAGAATGTACAGGAAGATGTTCACAATGTCCAGGTAGAGGTTCAGCGCGGCAAAGATGTACTCCTCCGGGCTGATCGAGTACTTGTGCTCACCGCCAAGCATTAGCTGCGTATCGTACACCAGATAGATCGAGAAGATCAGCGCACCGGCCGACGCGTACACGAGCGTGATCGTTTTGCCCGGGAAGAAGATCGCGATCAGCCCGAACAGCATCAGGATCAGCACGGCCACGAACAGAATGCCGCCCATCACGGTGAAGTCCCACTTGGTTTGGAAGGCGAACAGCGTCAGTCCGAGACAGACGGCTGCCGTTATGCCTACCGCCAGCATGACCTTGGGGTGGGGTTGGAAGGGAGAGCAAAGCGGTGGGCGGTGTTAGGATCACGATTCTTTTTTGTTTTTTTGCACTAAAAAACACTTTTCTACAGTAGAATCGCTTACCTCTTGCGAGCTGAAGTTGGCCGTTGTAACGCCGAGCAGGAACGCTTGGGCTAGCGTAAAGAGCGTCAGGAAGATGAAGTTCATCGGTGCCTTTCGGCGCACATCGCCGCAGCAGGCCATGGAGATCAGCGTGACAACCATCACACCGAGCGCGATCCAAAACATTTCCGGATGATTTTGCACCCATAGCTTTGTTGGCCGATGGTACAGGAACAGCGTGATGAAGCCCAGTGTAATTGCCAGTTGAACCTGAAGCGAATGGAAAAGTAGAACACACAACACAAAAACAACCCATTAGTAAAAAAGTAAACATAAAACAGGCACAGCAAATAGCCCAACCTACCGTGAGGATGGAGTACACCTTCCGGATGAAACCGCGCCGTATCGATTGGTCGTTAAACTCGAAGCCCTTGACGCTGCCCGTCTCGGGATCGTAGGCGGCACCGTACGCACCGGGCATGGCTGGCGGTGGCTGTACGAAGCCGGGCTGCGGTGGATAGCCGGGTTGGGGCGGGTAGCCCGGTTGCTGTGGTGGATAGCCGGGGATGTAGCCGCCCGAAGGGTAGCCGGGTTGCTGCGGTGGATAACCGGGTTGCTGCGGTGGATAGTTCGGATTGTAGCCGGGCTGCTGCGGATACTGACCACCGTAGTACGCTTGATTAGGGTCTGTGAGCACGGAGCACGCAGAGAATGCAGGAAAAGGAAAGCACCGGAAGCGTTATTAGTCAAGGAATTGTCACACCGGCCCGAAATATTAAAAGTTTTAACGTCACGCTAACACACAAACACACAAATGACAGGATCGTCCCGTGAGGTGGTCCGTTTAATACAAATAAATCACACACCTGGAATGTTCCTGAAATGAGTGGAATCTTTACCCGGGGTGCAATATTGCGCCACATTAAAATCAAGCTTCTTTATTTGAAGGTGGGATTGATTTTGCTTTAAACGGACCACATCCACCAGGCATCACACAGATGTGAGAATCCAAGGCTACTTTTCACGTTCCACATCTACACCACACCTTCGCTGGACATGCACACTAACAGAAACCTTTGCCTACACAAATGATGATTCAGTACCGTTTACTATTTTGTGCCTCGCGCTAATGTGTTACAAATTAAGTTTCTAATTAGAGTTTACAAAACTCAGTCTCAGTCAGCACAAACTTCAAGGAACGACAAACGTGCACTCGCTAGCCTCTCAGCTGGACGTATGAGCGTGTGGTACAATTTTCAAACAACTTTAACCGCAAAACCCAAAATGTTTTTTTTTTAGATTTCCTATAAAATCTACACATGTTTCAATGCGCGTTTCTGAGTGTAGTTGGTTCAGCTGCACCCTCTCCACAGGGTACTGGGCTCGTGTGTATGGATGTTCCGTAGTGTTAGAATTGTGAGTTATATCGTGTAACATGTGTTGTCTTCCCCTACTACTCGTGCGTTATTTGGTTTTATGAATCATTAAAAAAATAAAGACTAAAAAATCGAATCGAACATTGTTACATCGTTGTAAGTGAGTTGTTCCCAGGCTCGTTTAAAGCGAAACGGAAACGGGCCAGCAAAGATGAGTTAAAATGAGTAGGAGAGGAAGTGGTTTTGCATCACAGTAAAGCATTACCCAGTTAGTAGTTAGAAGTTCTTGTGATAGTAGGAGAGAAAAACAACTCCAATAAATCATGCATTGATAAATGGACAGGCGAGAGTAGTAAAGTTAAGAGAAATAACGAAAACGAAAAAAAAATCGTAAACAAAACCTTGATAATATCCTCCTCCTTGATACGCCATCTCTCTCTCCCTTGTCTGTCTGTTCTTGGTTGAGAAAGGGGTGGTAGAATTTCCCCCGGTTTCAGAACCGTTTACACACTTTCACACAAAACGAGTGATTCACTCCTCGGCCCGCTGCGGGTTCTAACTTCTCAATGCGCGCTCTCTCTGTCTCTCTTTTAGCGAACACGAGGGTTGCGCGATTCGTGTGGGGCTGGGGGGAGGGTTGTGCAGTTTAATTCAATTACAAGCCACCTGCTTAAATGGGAAGGAAAAAAAGCAAAAATAAAAACAGTTCATTAAAACCCTTTTCGGCGTAACTTCAATTCTTCTGTCTTCGAAAATGCTCGATGCTTTCGGCGGCCTAGCAATTTCTATCTTATCCGCATGACACCCGGGGATGACTGTTTGTGTCAACAACCGTGTGTGTTAATGCCATTGTTGATGTTACATTTGCACATTTAGCTGAATCTGTAGCGCATTGCAGTAGGCCGGCTTAACACAACACTCCTCAACCTTCCTGCGGTTACATTGGTAACCGCCGCCCTCCCGGGAGAAGGAGAAGACTCGAAAATTCTAGACTGATCCTAGAAGCCGGCGCTTTTTATCTAGAATTTTGCGATGTTTCTCCTCCCCCACGGGACCATTCTAACTGGGAAAACAGTACCATTTTCGCCCATGTTCTTCATCTGATGCAACAAAGGGCGGCGTTTGCAAACGGATTGCGTTTTATGCTTTTTTCACGATGTGTTGCACTAAAAAGTCAAGGTCCCAAATTGAGCACAACACAACACGCACGCATATACGCGCCAGATGACCGCACAAATGTATGCACAAACACACATACGCAGAGTCACACATACATTACAAAAAAGATAACAGATATTGTAGCACAAACATAGTAGTGTCCGGTTGAATTCGCTTACCTTGCATTTTATCTTTGCTTCGAGGAGATTTTTTACGTTTTTTTTAAATGTTTTTGCACACCAGGTAATCTGCAACGATCAGGTGGAAAAATAACAGGTTGGGATTGGGGTAAAATACACTGCACAGTAGAGGCAAAGCCCAGCTAATCATGAAGCATGTACTTGACGAGTATGGCAGAATTCAATGAGTGCTTGTGCGCGGGTGGGGAAGTGGTGCTACTAAAATTGACTACCACCACCACCTCCTCCTTTGTGATGATGCACTACAACAAACGGGTGGGGGAGGGGGGAATGTAGGCAAAAAAAAAGTCATCAAAAAGCACCGCCATTGAAATGGTACCGCGAATTCACACGCACCCACACATACACGGCGAGCGGAAAACAAAAACAAACGAGCCAAACGGAGGCCACTATGCAAATGGAGCAAGGAAAAAAAGTCAGAAAACTATCGATTCCCCCTTGTCATGACTCATGCGGGCTATATATGGACCAGTGTCCACTGTTTTTAGTGGATGGTGCATTTGGTGGCTTTGCTTGCTAATCAAAACATCGTTGAACTTATCCGGCAAACCCACCAGCTTACCTTATCAGTCTGCGAGTTCCGTCGGCGTCGGATGAGTCGTTCGGGGTAATTCGAGATTTCTATGCTCAACAGCCAACCACTGCTAGTGCAAGGGTACAATTTCTCGAGAAGCGCTAGAACTGCCGGAGCGGTATTGCGTGTTGTTTCTTCTATTGAACGGGCGCACACACTAACAAAACCGATCGCTGTGTTGCTTTGTGGACAACTGACGCAGCGAAAGTCTGGTTGCTTCTGGGCGGTTCGGCCAGCGCCATTTTGACAGCTGAGCGGTTTGACATTACGGGTGCTTGTTTACCTTTTTCAATTGCGATTTTGTAAAAAGGTTTGATTAAAATGATTTTTCGAACTGAAATGTAGCACCTTTTTCATCAATTAATTTCTTCAAATCTACTTAAATTAAAAAGCTTTTCTAAAAACCGAGAAAATAGATCGAAATAGCTGAGAATAGGTTTTGGAACAGGGTTCTGCACAGGGGTGCTCAACATCATCTAATGGAATTTTACGCGAATATTTTTTTAAAAGACCAAAAACCGTTTCAACTTGTTCTGGGAAATCGGATTTAGAACTACCGGATTCCGATTTCGCGTTTGGAATCAATTCGAGTAGTTCCGGAATCAATCCAGAATCAAAATCGGCATCGACCCGGGAAACGCGATTAGCTCCAGGATCGGTATCAGAATTGGCTCCGAAGTCAGAATCAGTTCTGGAATTGAAATCAGGGGTTTCAGAAACGAATCCTGTCTCGGAATCTCCATGAGAATGGATCGTTTACAAGTACATTTTGATTCTTTGCCGCTATCAATACAATCGTGGCCCTAACGCCTATTCTCATGGAAATGCAGAAAACGGACACTAATTCCGGAGCCGTATCCGATTCGGGAACCAAATTCGGCCCTACTATCCGGAATCGATTCCAGCAAACTTCTGAGCTTGCCGGAATCGATTCCGACGATATCTTCATTTTTCCTCTCACTAGTTTCATCATTTCTGATGGAGTTTGTAGAGTATGGAGTTTCTTTTTCTTGTCACATTCGCAAAAAAGCAGATGAAATGCAAATCAACATTGCAAACGTTTTGATACAGCCATGTAAAGTCGTTGTGAAAGTTTATTTTTACGTTTCCCACATTCAGCAGATAGCTTCATTAGCACAAATGAATCGACCATCCGCGTACCGCTGATCGTTACATGAAGGGGAGGATAAATACATTTTTCGATATATTGAGAGGTATGCGTATGGTGCTGCCGGCCCGCCTGCCTGTCGTACGACAGTGGAGCACGCAGGGTTGAGTAGATTGGCCACGGAACTGAATCATACTCACGGTTAAAGAGCTAACTGTGTGCGTCGTGTGTCCTTTACGTGCAAGACCCGCGTGTAAGTTTCAATCGCTCCTCCGTACACATTACCGTTGCAGTTCGTTAGCAGTCCATGCCCTAAAACACAGCTTTCGCTACCGCCATCATTCAGACCACCCTAAAACATCTTCGTACTATAACATACTCACACACACACGAACAACACACAGATCGTTTCGAATAAATGTACGTCGAAAGCGCTTCAATTCCTCGATGCCCCAATGATGGAGAGGATGTGAAGGAAAATGTTAATCACGTCCAGATACAGACACAGCGCCGCAAACACGTACTCCTCCGGGCTGATGGAGAACTTGTGACTGCCACCCATCATGATCTGCGTGTCGTACACCAGATAGAAGGAGAAGAGCAGCGCACCGCACGAGGAGTAAACAATTTGCATCGTTTTGCCCGGGAAAAACATGGCAATCAGACCGAACAGGAACAATACCACGACGGCCGTGAACAGGATGCCGCCCATCATCGTAAAGTCCCACTTGGTTTGGAAGGCGAACAGCGTCAGTCCGAGACAGACGGCCGCCGTTATGCCGAATGCTAACAGTACCTGGAGATGGAGAGAGATTATGGACATTAGAAAAAGTGCTCGCTTGTTACGGGACGATAACGTTTACCTCTTCCGATTTGTAGGTCGCAGCAACCATCGATACCAAGAAAGATTCCGCAAAGGTAAACAAGCCCAGAAAAATGAAATTGGCCGGTGCCTTACGGCGCAGCTCACCGCAGCAGGAAATGGCAATCATCGTGCCGATCATCACCAGGAACGCAATCCAGAACAGTGACGGATTGCGGCGAATAAACAGCTGGGTCGGCTCATGGTTCATGACAAAGGCAACAAACACGAACGTGATCGATAGTTGCAGCTGGTGACGGCGGCGAAAAGAAAAAGACAGCAATAATGCAATTAACAAACAGTAAAGCAAACACCGTACTCGAGACACTTACGGTCAAGATGGAGTACACCTTCTTGATGAAGCCACGGCGGATGGTTTGATCGTTAAAATCGAACCCCTTGACCGTGGCGGATTCCGCATCGTACGGCGAGTAACCGTCCGGCGAGCCAGCCGATGGCGCGAACGCGCTCGGGTGAAAGCCGGGCTGCATTCCGGGCTGCTGCGGGGCAAACCCGATACCATATCCTGGCTGTTGCTGCGGATAGGACGTACCACTGCTGAAGAACTGCTGCTGATCCCCTGCCAAAGTAAACAATGGGTACAATTGGATGATGCAGAAGAGAAAAAAAATTGATGATGTAGCACCGAAGCTGCAGGTCGCTTGGGTGGTTCGGTGTACCGTGGGAGGATTTCCCGGACGTCGAACGTTTTGCCCGAGACGGGGATTCCTTACCTTGCATCGTTAAGCCGTCAATATTACACTGGATTAAGCAATATAAAAGTATATGACTAATTTTCTATGCTCTGCGTAGATTCGTGTTTTTCTTCTCGTCTCCTCCACTCCATTGGAATGACGTCTGCCTTGACAGATCAGGCAAGACTATGGTGCCAACAGGGGACATAGGGAAACAAAACGGTGCAATTGAATTTCTGAGAATTCAAATGTTTTGAAACAAAACAATAAAAACAAAATAAAAGAATTAAATGTAAAAACATGTAGTTTCGAGCATTATTTCGGGATTTTACTAGTAAATTTAAAGGGTTAAGTGAAAATATGGTTTCGCAAAAATTTGTACGGAAGCTGATAGAAGACACGCCTTCTTTTCTTGGAGACTGCATACTTAGACCACGTGATCATCAGAAACATGCTCACAAAAGCCGTTGGGATCGTCCGTTTTCTCCATTATCGTTCAAATTTCGTCCTCTATTCTCGTCACTAGCAGACAACTACCAAATAATTTAATTGCCTACATATATGTAGGAAGATTTTAAGAGCGACATATGACACTTTCTTAGAATATAAGACGCAACAATATGAGTTTTCTGATCAATCTTCCTTTTTTTGGAGCAATGTCCTGCTCGTAGGTAAGCCAGCCTATACATACATTCGAATATTCACACGTCGGACGGACATCGCTTGTTAAGTCGTGCGAGATGACGACTTCACCACCAGACATCTCTGAACATTATAGATGCTTATTTCGTTTAACGTCCAACGCCTGCGTCTACTGCCACTTAATGGAGTCTTTGTTATCAGTGACTGGTTGGTTTTACCCTTGCCAGTATAGTCTGCCATACATATGGTGGGACCAACACATGCGAGATGTAACCCCATGATTCCGGATTCTTTGTAGGTAATTTTGACGACTTTATCATGTGATCTGGTCCGCCGCACTCCACCGATTTAAATATCTCAATATCTTCACCATAATCAGTTTAATCCCTGCTCGAGAGAAAACGAATGAGCGTCAGGCTTGATTTTTTTTTAAATTTTTACTCCAATCCATCCAAATCACTCAATTTTTGAAAATCCACAGCCCAACGTCATTTTGGGCCACCCGTATTCGGTATTCGGTGTAAACGCTTCCCGGACCAACCTTATCACACCGCCGTACAGATGCTCCGGCCTCGCGGCCAGCTCCAAGCTCCAAGCAACTCAAACATCATCCAGCTTCCTTCCCGCTCCATCTCCGCACTTAAGTTCGCCCGCACATACGCGAGCGACATGATAACATTGTGGTGGCGCGCGACGTGCACATGCGCACCCGAGCGTGCGCTCCCGCGCGTTCGCTCCCAATTTCGCGTGAGCCCTCAATGTTTTGAAGTAAAGGATATCATCAACCCCCGTGCCGAGGACGAGGAGTTATTTACGTGTCATCTGTGTCGTCGGCCGCGCCACAGTCAGCCAGCAGCTGCAGCCAAAAGCCAGTGGATTCCGCTCGGTGGATTTGCACAGGCTCTGTGGGGGAGTAAAGAGGAAGAGATAGAGAGAGAGAGAGTGAGAAAAGGAGAGCCAGGGTGCGCGCGGGGGTGTCATTTTTGCTACGGGAACACAGGAAAGGCAAAAATAACCACCATCCATATCCTTCAAGCTCATTTCCTGCGAGAAACAACTGGCTGTTCCTGTACGATTCTGACTGTGTGTGGGATTCTAATTGGATTTTAATTTCATTTCGCTTACGCCAAAAAGGAAAGAAAAGCCAAACAACGGAGGAAAAGTTTTCAAATCATCGACAGTGAAGAACTGGTAGTGTGAATCCTGCAAGAAAAGCTAGAACATCGCCAGAAAGAAAAGAAAAAGGAGAAAAACGGACAAGATACGGAGCGAAAAGGTGGCAAATTATGAAACCTGCATTATCAGCGGCATATGGCACTAGCATCAATCGGTGAGTAATGGAAGGGTTAGAGAGAGGGAAGGGAGTGAGACAAGGGGAGGGAGTTATACACAGCCAAAGAACAACCTGATTATTATGTCAACAAGTTCCTGCTCCTTTTTGTTGGCAACTCTCGACAACATTCACCCCCTTCCCCCCCCCCCCCCCCCCACCTTTTGTTCCGTTCCAGTTTGTTCCTTCCCTTTAACCCAAATCCCACACAATAATGCTGCATAGAAGGAGGCTGTGATGCAGCGCCTCCAAGTCCTTGCACTGTCTTGCTACACGGGCAGATCGAAATCTCAATATCCGGTGAGCAGAAATGAGCAAAAAATGCAAAGGATGTTGGTGGTGCCAAGGTTTCCCAACCCCCTACCCTTGAAGGACTGATTGGTGTTGCTCACTCCCAACACAGTCCATGAGTTGGTTGGCGCTGTGTGAGTCACGTTGCTAGCGGCCGTCAAGAATTCATGCATCGAGAGGCGTTAGGGCTGCTGCTGATGTGTGTTCTGATTTAAACGTAATGATTATATAATCAACCGTGATAGTGACAGTGTGTGCACGGCAGTGACTGGGTGTGTGTGTGTGTGGGTGCGTGTAAGGATGTTGTGCGCGTGTTATTCGAATGTTTGTCCGTTTTTAAAATGCTGAATTCTGAAGTGTTAATTTTGTTGTTGTTGTTCAATGAGCTGTACTTGTTTGTGGTAAATATGTGCAATACATGTGCTCTCTATCTCTCCCACACACACTCTCTCTATTTCTAGACGTACACTTTCCAGTCCACTCATCGCACCGGGACAAGTGGCACATGCATAATCAGCCAGCAGGCATAGGCGAAGAACACTTCCGGTAAAGAAAGCAAAAAAAATAATCGGGGAGTCAAAAACCCGAAACCGAACAGTTACGAAACCGGTGAGAAGGAAACGGAGGCGGAGGCGGAGGAGGAGGAGGAGGGCGGAAAGGTGTACGGTCGCTACCATCCAACCAGCCCCCATCCCCACCCACTACCAGAAAAAAAGCGATGAACATCCGTACGATAATAATGTTCGCGTTGCCCTGGAAACGGTCGTCAACGCTTCTGGTGGTAGAGCTGCTGCTGTCGCTGCTGGCACTTGCCGGGCTGACTGTCCCATCCTCGGCCAGCTCGAGCGAGGAGACGCTAGACGCCGAAGCGACCGTCGAGTTTGCCGGTGGACCGGTGGCGGCGGAAATGTTAAAAGCACATCCGGCCGGTGGCACATTCACCGTGGACGACGGTTCGCAGCCCGTCTTTCCCGAGCGACCGGATGCGGTGTACTTTGCGGTGGCGGTAACGGGCGGTGCGAAGCTGTGGGGCCGTACGCTGGCCCGCACGCTAATCGACATGGGCCCTCCGTTCGGGCATCCGCAGGGCCCGCCGCTCCGACCGATCTACATCAACCTGCCGGACAGTGGCCGGTTCTCGTCCAAGCTGATGACGACCGCGTGCGACTCGATCGACGGCATGCCGCTGTCCGGGATGGTGATCGTGGGCGACAGTCCGGCGGCCAAATCGTTAGCGCTGGCCGGGAACGCGATGAAGGTGCCCGTACTGTGGGCAAAGGGAGGCATTGCTACACTGCACAACTCCTACGATGAGGTAAGAATGGGTGATGGGTAACGTTGGCAAACATCGGGAGTTGACTACGATCCGACTCCGAAAAGTTCGTAACCGATTCCGGAAGGTAGGTCCGACTGGAATCGTCGTCTGAAGTCTTCCAGAGTCGTCTGGAGTCTTCCGGAGTCGTCCGGAGTTGTCCGGAGTAGTCCGGAGACGACGTCGTCGAGAGTCGTAGTCGTCCGGGAGTCGAAGTCATCCGGAGTCGGAGTCGTCCGGGAGTCGGAGTCATACGGAGATGTAGTCGTGCGGAGTCGGTCAGTGTCGGGGCTGGCACCGGCCTCCGACTCCGGTGGACTACGACTCCGGTGGACTCCGACTCCGGTGGACTCCTACTCCGGTGGACTCCGACTCCCTCAACCATCCTTCGACTCCGAACGACTCGGACTAAGGATGACTCCGACTGCAAACGACTCCGAACGCAACTAGTGGTTCCGATTTTGTCGAAGTCAGAATCGGACTAAGAAAAACCGGAGTCTGATCGGAGTTGTAGGGGCGTTCTATAGAACACATCACTAGTAAGAACGCCAAGAACGTGTTTAAAACACAAAATGTTGTACTAATTCTTTCTGATTTTACTCGCTAGCTATCAACCAAATTACAAGCAATACTGCAGCCATCCTCTAGGGAAATTTTTGAAGCCATTAGAGCAACCTTTTTACAAGTGAGTGTAATCTTGGCACTGGAGACATTCAAATTAAGAACTCCATCTAACATAACTGATCCGGCACGCTACTTGCAGGTTCACTGGCATTCATACCATATTCTGTGCGATGTCGATACGTACGTGCTTATAAGCGGCAAGAAAGGCGCACCGCTGCGCCAGAAGCCGCTCAATCCAATTATAGTAACACTACCAACGAACTTTGATTTAATTTACAAGTAAGTCCTCCTACATTCCAAAGCGATGAAACGAAATGTTTACATGATCATGGGTCACCATCGCCTTTCTTCCAGAAAACTTGCCTTCATTTCACGATCCACCAAGGGCGTGGTGCTGGTCCTGTGCAACCTGAAGGTAGCGCGGCTGATCATGGCCGAAGCGCAGCGCATGAAGATGCTGAACGGACACTTCGTCTGGCTGTGGATGGACACGACATCCGCGACCGAGTTCTACGATTCGGGCCAACCGTCCTACGATCCGAAGCAGCAGCAACCGCTGGACGTGGGCCTGGGCGGTCGCAGCGAGCTCGAGACGGACTTTTACGACACGTTCGACCTGCGGCACCAGTCGCACTTGGCCGATCTCGTCGAGCGTCGCATGGAGTTTGAGGACTTTGATCCACGGTTGCGCAAAAACCGAACCCGCTCCTACCTGGACACCGGTCACTCGCAGGCCCGGTTTGGCAGTGCGGCCCTAATCAATCCCAAGCAGGATGGCACGGTGGCCGAGTCGGGCAGCGGCGCAAAGCAGGGGAAAACACGTCGACCAACGAGCAGCAGTAAGGGTGAGAAAGCGCCCAAAACCGGAGCAAGGGGCAAGACGAACAACAACAACTACAACAATACGGTGGTTAATGTGGCCCGCCGCACCGAACGGTTCGATGAGCTGCCAGTGGACTCGGACGAGTTTGAAGACTTTGAGGACGAGCGAGCATTGCCACTGAGCGCAACGACGACGACGGCGATGGAGGCAGAGCAGTACCCCACCGCGGAAGGGTCGGAGATGAAGCTGAAGCGTAGCAGCGAGTACCTGAAACCGCACAACTCTTCCGGCCACGTGCTGTACCATCACAATCAGGACTTCCCGGTGGGGTTGCTCGCGCTGCGACCGATCAAGATGAAGATCGATCGCCATTTTATTCGTGCGGCCGTGCGATTGTTTGCCGCCACCTGGGCAAAGGTCGAGCGGGACGATACGCCGGCCGCCGGGGCCGGCAAAGGACGTGGTGGACCATCGGGACGGGATGGTAGTGCGGGGCCGACGGGCGGTAGTGCCAGCGGACGCGCTGGCAGTGGCACACAGGACCAAACGAAAGGGCCTCCCCAGAGCCAGCGGGAGCGCCAGCAGCGACCGATGCAGATGCAGCAGAAACGTTCCGTACCGGGCGGCGACCGGCAGCAACAGGGAGACAAAATTTTAACATTACCAGTTAACAGTGCAAATACTCAACCAAGTGTTCACCAACCTAGTTTAACGGGCCAGCAGCCGGAGGTGGCCGCACCAGTGCACGGAACGAACGATATTATTTCGCCTATAAGCAATAGTAGTGCAAATTTACGTGATGTCAGTAGTACAAATAGTTCTAGAGTTAAGCGTCAAAGCACCTGGTGGTCGGCGACCACGAATCACAAATACAACACGGACCGAGCTGGCAGCGGCAGTGCAGGAGGAGGAGGAGGAGGCGATGGACGTGGGCGAAGTCGGGGCGGTGCCACACGCTACAAGGGCGGCTGCATGGGTACGATCAATCGGGTCGAGCTGGCCAAAGCGTTCAACTTTGCGAAGTAAGTTCACTAACGCGTTTTCGTGAGATATTGCTCATAGTTGTTAATGTGTCCCTATTTTTTAAATCCTCCAGGAATCTACAGCAAAATGCCCGGCAGGCACTGTCCGGCTTTCCGATCGCTAGCGGGTTCATCGAAAAGTCGCTCGTGAGCCATTTTGAAATGCTGAACCTCGTGCCGACAGCGAGACAATCATCATCAACACCAAGGGGAGACTACCATCATGCGGATCGAGGAGAAGGAGGAGCAAGATACACCAACCCATCGGTTAATGGAACGGCGCCGAACACGGCTGGAACTGGGATCACTACCAAATGGCGTCGCGTGGGCCTCATTACGGGACGCTCGGTACATCTCGATACGATAATATGGCCCGGCGGAGATGTCACCGTGTCCGGTATGTATACGAATGTTGCGCCACCAACGATGTGATCTGACCTTGGTTTACCTTTTGCATCTTAGGACTGGCCGGCAAAGCGAAAACCATGTTCCGCGTGGTCGTTTCCGTCGCACCACCGTTCGTGATGGAATCGTCCGTCAACGAGGAGGGCCAGTGTTTGCGCGGGCTCATCTGCTACCAAATATACACCACCGGCCGGCACAATCTTACGCTTATGTTCAACGAAATCGAGCGGCGCAATCGGTTGAGAGAAATCCAGCCAGCTTCTAGCCTGCACCTGCAGGAGGAGCCGCGCCAGAAGTATCCACTGTATCGGTAATAAGCATTGAGGATTAGCTTTCTGCAAAAGATTTTGAAGAATGTTAACACGGTTTACTTTGCTTATAGAACACGATGCTGTTATGGCCTGTCGATGGATTTGCTGCAGAAGCTGGCCACGGAAATTAACTTCGATTTCCATCTGTACATCGTGCACGATGGATTGTTCGGACGGAGAGTACCACCGCCGCCGGAACCGACAGAACCGCCAACGAACGTTAGGAAACCGGCAGTAGCCACGCACGTGGAATCACAGTCAAAGTTTGACGGTACGTTTAATACGTAAGCTTCTTGTGTTATGTTCGGGTGTCTCGCCTAGCGATCTCAACATCGTCATTAATTTCATTTTCAAGCTGTTAAATCCCATTGCTGTATCATCTAAATCTAAATCTTGAATCTAAATCTCCGGATTCATTAATATCTAAAGAATCGTGAAATTATAAAGGTTCATGGAATTCTCATGGTTTATGGATCTTTATACATCCACAAATCTCTATCTAAAGATTTTCAAGCCTTTTTTGTTTCTTCATTGATTTCATTCACTTTCGCACTTCATTGTTCCGTTTCTCTGCAATTTTGTGCGTTGAGTTTAAATTTGACTTCTATTTCGTTTCTCATCAAAACGATTCCTGAGTGCTACGTTACGACTGATCAATGCTTGTCCAGTTTAGGGCCATGATTTGGTTACTTCTTTCTCGGATTTAAATTGAAGTAATTACACTTATAATGTCGTCATTGTAGCTCAATCGGGAAGAAGCCTCAAACGAGGCTCCAAGTTGAAGCTCTCACAAGCTGGAATTAACGCTAGCGCCAGGGATGAAGGACCTCAGTACCCATTCGAAGTTCCCGCTGCACCTCCGGTACGCACACGCCAACTGTGGAATGGCGTTATTGGTGATCTTATCTCCGGAACAGCCGATCTTTCCTTTGCACCCCTAAGCGTATCCAAGTAAGTGAAGTATACATTTTCAAACCAATTCGGTGCTAAGAATCACAATTGCTATATTTACTATATCATTTTCAGAGCTCGTTCGGAGGTGATCGATTTTACGATACCGTACTTCCACGGCGGCGTTTCCCTGCTGGCAGCACCGGAAGCTGCCACCGATATACCGCTGCTAGCGTTTCTACTGCCCTTTTCGCCCGAGCTCTGGATCGCGATCTTCACCTCGCTCAACGTAACTGCCGTGGCCGTAGCGATCTATGAATGGTTGAGCCCGTTCGGGCTCAATCCGTGGGGACGGCAGCGAAGCAAAAACTTTAGCATGTCATCGGGTATGTAGTGTAATGCTGGACGATGAAGCCTGCCAAACCCGGAATGCTCATACACTACCCCATTTTCTTTCGATAACAGCTCTCTGGGTAATGTGGGGTCTGCTCTGTGGACACTTGGTCGCTTTCAAGGCACCGAAATCGTGGCCCAACAAATTTCTCATCAACGTATGGGGTGGCTTCAGCGTCATTTTCATTGCGTCCTACACTGCCAACATTGCGGCGCTGATAGCGGGCCTGCTGTTCCACAATGAGGCGAAATACTACGAAATGTCGGTAAGTACTTGGTACGGGCCTACAACGGCGCTCCAGCGGCCTATTCTGTGTGATCTTTATCTGTGATGTTGATGGGATTTTTCGTGCAGATGCTCACCCAACGAGTTGGTTCGCCGATCGCCACCGCCGCCGAATCGTACGTTCAGCAGAACGATAAGCGGCTCTGGGAGCACATGAAAAAATATCAACTCCAAAGTATCGACGAAGGCATCGAGCGGTTAAAGTATGTGGCAACGATCGGTTAAAGGACTGTAGGTCCTTGTGATCTTGTGATTAATTTTCTGCTCAATGTGCCTTTCTTTAAACAGAAACCGCACCATCGATCTGCTGATGTGTGATACTCCAATATTGGATTACTACCGTGGTACGGACCAAAGCTGCTCCTTGCAGCGTATAGGTGATAATTATATTGAAGATTCTTACGCGATAGGAATGTCCAAAGGGTAAGTCTACCTAAAGACACTGCGAACCATTTATCAACATGTAGAGTAACCCCTTGTTTTGGTTGGAATAGGTTCCCGCTGAAGAAGACCATGTCCGCACTGATCTCGAAGTACTCGCACGACGGCTACCTGGACATACTGACCGCCAAATGGTACGGCGATCTGCCGTGCTTCAAGCTAGATCGCGAAATGGCCCAGCCGAAACCGCTCGGTGTGACGGCGGTCGCCGGTGTCTTCCTGCTGCTCGGCGTCGGTATGGTGCTCGGCGTACTGATACTGATCATCGAGCACGTGTTCTACAAGTACACTCTGCCGATACTGCGCCACCAGCCGAAGGACACGATCTGGAAGAGCCGCAACATCATGTTCTTCAGCCAGAAGCTGTATCGGTTTATCAACTGCGTTGAGCTGGTATCGCCCCACCATGCAGCCAAGGAGCTGGTGCACACGATCCGCCAGGGCCAGATCACGAGCCTGTTCCAGAAGAGCGTCAAACGGGTAATGTATAAACTTGGGAGGAAATGGGGTTTTTGGGGTAGCTTCGAAATTTTGCACCTTGCTCAGTAGTGTTCGAAACAACTCGAGCAAACGGTCGTTTTCCCCTGAACATTGGCACGCCCCCGTAACCACTAGGTCTGTGTTTACTTTTCGCCTAACTAACGCGCGCTTTCCCTTTGGCCCAGAAGGAGGATGAGCAGAGACGCCGCCGCAAGAGCAAAGCCCAGTTCTTCGAGATGATCCAGGAAATACGCAGGTAGGTGCATGGTTTTCCCATCTTCTCTCTGTACTCAGTGTGGCTTATGCGTGTGTACTTTAAACCGACCCAGAAACATCAAACTCGACAGGGTGCAGTTAGACACGGACGTGGACGCATCACTGTCGGCTACTTCGGAGAGCACCTCGCAAGCGCTTCTACCCGAGGTCCATCCAGCCGGATCGCGCCTGTCAGCGTCAGCCTCCGCGAGCCGACGGGCCAGCCCGGGCCGGCTTTCGAGGGCCGGGTTCGGGTTTGGCCGATCGCGCCAGGACGGTGGCAGCAAGAGCTCGTCCTTCTCTTCGTCGCTCAACGTGCGGCGCTTCAGCACGGACAGTATCATCAGCGAGCGGCTCGGGACGATCGGTCGCCGGTTGAGCCGTGATGCGGCCACCAGTTCACCGCCCGACCTGTCCCATCACTTCGAGACGTTTGGCAAGGGTGCCGCCAGCGCCGCCGGTTCGGCGGAACCAGGCTCGAGCTCCAAGTTCGACACGTACTCGGGTAAGAACAACAGCAGGGAAAGTGTGTCCGTGTTCAAGTGTGACACGTTCAACGGCAAACTAACAGCGGCCACCGGCGGGCTAGACACGGTGGACGCCGGGTCAGGCGACACCGTCGGGACCGAGGGGCGTGTGAAACCGGATGGTGAGGAGAAACCGATCCTGCCGGTCAAGACCAAAAAGCGCTCCCGCCGCTCACCGCTGAACCTGGAGCTGTACGAATCGAGCCGCAGGCGGCTCATTCCCATCAACGAGCGGGTAGCGCACGGACTGGCGCCACCCTTTCTCGAGGCGGACACGGGCAGCGCGATGCTGAGGGACAAGCTGCACGAAGAACTGCGGCTAAAGTATGGCCAGACGCGATGGAAAGGTGCGGACGTGGAGGAGGCAATAGTGGCCGTACCGGCCGAAGTGGGGAACCACAGTACCGGCAGTAAACCGAAGCGGCCCAGCCGTCGTACATAATAGGCCGGAATGGGGAAGTAAGAAGTAAACACCAAACTCTAACATAACCGTATAGGCATCCTTATAGCGCTTGGAGCGAGCACCGTTTAGAACGGTTGCCGGAACTCCAGCTATCCAGCTAATCGAATGTAGCGACTGTAGTTGGTATCAAAACAGTGATACGAACCTTCCAAACAAAACTTTAGCACCTGATAACAAGGAACCTGAAATGGGATTTTTATGTGCGTGAAGATGCAGGCGGGAGTGTGCAGATGGAGGGGAATATGTGGAAGTTCTCCGTTTTCTAAGAAGACACACACACACGCGGGGTAAAGGTATCTAAATCGTCGAGCGGCGACGACAAGCAAAGTCGTCACTCAAACCGGCGTCAGAAATCAAACAAACTGTAGCAGCTACTGCCGGTTTTAACAAATGCGTACGTATCCTACTCAGTGATTGATCGTTATCTATTAACGAATGATATTTAGAACTCTGTTTTATCGTTTGCCTACTCATGGCACACCCAGGCGTTTGGTCCTTCCAGTTAAAGTCAGAAGACAAGCAGAAGGTAACTAGACAAGCAAAGCCAAAATCGAATCATTCAACCGAGCGGCCTGGAGTGTTATGAACATTACTTCTATCTGTCAATGACAGTATTTATCTGTGTCTCTAGGAGTGCCTACTTTAGTATAAATATCGTTAGCTAGCCTTCTCCCTTGTGTTCAGTGGACGTTAGGTTTTCTACGACGGTATTGCTCGCTCTCCCTCGATACCTTCAATTCCCCATCCGACTGGGGAAGTGATGGGGGGGAGGGATGGAGTGGGAGATTTTGTAGTACTAAAAGTGGAATGATTTATCTCGACCTAATATATATACATATATAGTAAATTGATGTCTTCTGTAGTGGCTTGGGTACTAAGAGATACTAAAAGGTACTAAGAATACAAGGAAGTGTGAATGAACGAACGTGTGTGAATCTGATGAGCGAATGCGTGGATGTGCGTGTTTGTGTGTGAAGATGTAACGAAAGTACGCAAAAAGAAGCCCCGAGAAGTTTTACCTGAACTTTTACTGAAATATGGTTGAATTTGAGCTGCGTTTTGGTACATTCTTCATTTGCCAATTTGCCATATTTTTGTGCGAGGAGAAAGGTGCTTAAAACTAAGGTTATACATAGAACATGTGTGGTCCAACTTCAAAAAGCAATTGCAACTTGTTCTCTCTACCGTATTTACTTCTATTGTGAAGCAGCATGGCTACGTAAAACGAACGTAAACGGCCCCCGTTTGACTATTATTATAGGAAGTATGTATGCGCCACTGGCAGACGATTTTCCGGCAATGACACAACGAGATGAGCTGATATCATTTCGTTGATGGATATGTTTGGCTTATGATCATGCAGAAGAATCTCTTACACTGTAAAGATCATAAGCTAAGTAGCACACTTCAAACCTACATAAGCTATCTCTTATTATCCTCAAAACAACGTTTCGCGCTCTTAGGCTTGAGAAGCCGTAGCTAAACCGAAGTGAAGGAAAATAAAAATTGATAAAAAAGGGAATAAAGAAGGAATGGGGAAATACATAGACTTGAAACAAAACGAAGCAAAAGTACACTAACATCAAGAACATGGTCTGAATTATAAGTTCTACGATATTAGGTAAATCAAAGACAAATGGAAAACACAAAACAAATAACAATATTGTATTTAAACTTAAGGTAGCTTTAAGGTGAACCAAAAGTGTAGGAGAGAAAACTCAAACAAAACGACAGCAAAACGAATAACAGCAAAACTATTACTACGAAAATTGTAAAGCATGCACACACACTCTGTGCCACTCTCGGTGTCATGTAGACTAGTAGCATTCAACTTGTTAGCCGTTCCTATCGAATGGGTGTGTTGTTCCAGTGTGATGATGAGTGTGACGACCAGACATCAGCAGCAGTTTGCAGACAAACAAACACTACAAGCACACATACAAGCAAAACTAGGGAATGTTACAGAAACAAAAAAGTGAATACAAACGAAACACGAAACACGTAAAAGAGTGCATAGTACGACCGTAACAAAATCAGATCTATTTTATTAGCATTGAGTTTCTTCTCAAGCGTTAGTGTGCGATGTGTGAGAAAAGAATGGAAGTTGATAAAAATCGATGCATGAGTTACGTTAGAAAAGGCTACCGAAGTAAACAGACACAAAGTTGGACGATAAAGTAGATCTTAATTACACAGTTTTCACGTGAAAAACAGAAAACTGTGTTTTTTTAAACCAAATCTTGGGTAATGATCGTAAATAAAACTCTTAAAATAAGAGACAAACAAAACCGAAACAAAAGAATAAGAAAGAAGAACAGGACATCTCTAAACGCCAAATATAGTAATTAGAACAACAAAGAACAAAAAAAAAAACAACAAAATATAGTATCGTCTATTTAAAAGTAGCAGTAATTTGAGAAAGAACAAGAGGGAGAGATAGAAAGAGAAACGACATACAGAGAGAGAAAATAGAGAGAAAGATAGAGAGAGAGAGAAACAGAAAGAGAACAAACAATATGTGAACGTTGAATGCAACATGAATGATATTTGTTTTGTTGATATTTTCGATCGAATGAAGCAAAGTTAAGGAAAAAATTGATGAAAAACAAAACGCATTCGCGAAAGTGAAATGAGAGAGGTTAAAATGAAGTAAACATAAAAAAAAACTATCAACTCCAGCACTACCACAATAGAGTAATAAGTAGAGAAATTGGGATAAAAAGACTAGAAGAAACAGCGATATAGCGTTCTAGGGGTTACACACATACTACATAAACTTTACACAGACAAACAGAGAGACGACACATGCACACATGCACACACAATTACAACCACACTTACACATACACACATGTGCACATGTGGAGTGATGGAAATCTTATGATATAAACAATCTTATTTCCTTTGCGGCACATAAACCCCCCCCCTTTACCTCCAAACAGTAGAGTTTGTGTATCATCATTTGATCCCGTTTGAGTGCCGGCAAAGAAGAGAACCTCCACCATTAGATGGGAAGGTGTGTGAGCGCTACTGGAAGGATTTTTGGCAACGAAATTGTACGTTTGAAAAATTAGTTGAATGTAGCCCTATACGTGAAGGTAGAAGAGGTATATTAGAGGAATAGTTAATTTCCACACAAGGTTCCTTGGTATACTTATTAGAGCAGCATTGCGGTGCGCAGGTTTTACTTTTCTAAACTATACTTTAACGGCTGTTTTGAAAACAGTCAAACCTATAAGTGCCAAGGCCAAAGTGTCGAATTTTTTTTCCCACTTTCAAATTATTCTACAATCGGTACAACACTGGGTACGCCGCCTTCGAATCCTTCCAGTAGGCGTTTCAGCACTAGTACCAGAAATTAGAAGATGAAGAAGAAAAAACTACAAAAAATGTCTGTTTCCCCCCCTTTTTAATGGAGAAAGAGAAGAAGAAAGAGAGATTTGGTGAGTGCACCGGTATTTTAAAGCACAACCGAAACGATATTTACTTAACAGCTCGCACAAGATTAGTAGTGAAACGATGTTAGTCAAATTGTTTAGCCCTCCTCTCCTGTCGGAATGAACGTTAGATAGTGCGTGAGTTAGGCGGACGGGAGGAAAAGTTAGTTACAAGAAGTTTGAAAGAGTTTGCAAATAAAACAAAAAAACCCAAAACAGTACGAAGTTTTCAAATCGTTCCCGCCCCCCCTCGAAAGACGCTGTTGCGGGGCTTTGTTGTGTTTTGCGTTTTAGCACAGATATTCTCTTGATACTTGTTCTAGATGAAAATGCACATAAAACAGTAAATGAAGAAAAAAATTATCAATAAAAAACTAATAAAAAGAAGTAATTGCAAGTCTCTTGCCACAAATCCAAACACATAGAGCAGAAGAAGAAAAAAATCGGCGAGAGAGATAGTGTTCTATTTACTACCATCACCACCACCAACCGACACCACTCATGTGAAACTAAAGTTTTCCTATTCGATTGCCATCAGATTTGCTATCTGAGCGGATAGAGATGAGAATAAATTGCACTTTAAACTACACTCACTTCACTTCACATACTCATTCACAAACACAAACAATACCACACCACCACCAGGACACGAGGGATTCATTCACGGAAAAAAAACTTATACAGAAAAATCCATAGTAACAGAAGCAAAGCTATATATATTTGTAGATAAGAAACTGTTATCTTACCAAATAAAATCGGAAACGTCCATTGCAGAATCGCCAGTCGATGAGTTTAGAGTGTTTTTTTTTAAGGTGCAAATGATGGGGCACTTTATTTTTCAACGGAGTTGGACACGAATGAAACACCCCTATTAAAGTGATCCCGACACTCAAGCCCGGTACATATTCCACACATCCTTCCAGCTATCGTCCGATCAGCCTACTGAGCTTTTTTGGAAAACTGTTAAAAATGATGATCTTCTGGAGACTCCGAGCCATTGTCAACGAGTCTTCAATCTGACCACTAGCGGATCTCAATATCCACTGTAATAGTGATGCTAGATGTGAAGAAGGGCGTTCGACAGCGTGTGGAATGATTAGTTCGTTCACTACCTCCTTCAGTATTAACTTTCATTATACCTGATTAAAATAATCAAAAATTATTTGCTTCAGCGCACCTTTCCTTAGGCCGTTAGGCCGTTGGACCAAGCAGCCAATTCCTGGAATGGTTATTGGGTTAAAAGCGGCTGCTCTTTCCTGAGAACCATCAAGACCCCAACACCACCATGGAAAGATCATCCATCTCACCAAGGCCAGTGAATCCTATCACGACTTCCAATAGGACACACCTGGCTCACCCACACCATTTTATTGCAAAAATCCAACCCACCGCTATGCAGTTTCCGTGGCGTCGACATCACATCTTAACCGAATGCCATGGTTATATAGCAGCACGCATCACCTGCAAATTGGACCACAGCATCGACACCATCCTCTCACCGCACAACGATTACCAGCGAAAACTGTTAAAATTCCTGATTTGCTCTCGTCCATCTCGCTGTATGTTCCCTCTCGTTCTCTTCGTCCCCGTGATCCTCTGTGTCAATTGAAACACGTCATACTCTTTATACTTTCAATGATCCTCTTCTATCCTGTTTCTGGTTGCTTAACCACTTTTACTATCTCTTTGATTTCGACTCCTCTCTTAACTCTTTCCGTAACCGTATTTTTTCTTCTAATTATCTTAAATTATTCTTCTTAGTTTTCATTTACTTTCTTTTTTCATTAAGTTTATGATAGTCTCTACGCTCTACCTATGTTTTTTTCTCTTTTATTTTTTGAAAGGTCAAGATTAGTTTAGTTAGGCTTAGTTTTTCATGAATTATTTTGTTTATTTGTTAGTGTTTAATTAGTTTTAAGTCTGTTTTATTTAGCCTTGATGGCGGATATTGAATTAATAAATGAAATGAAATGAAATGAAATGAAATGAAATGAAATGAAATGAAATTCTTATAACTAGCCTTGATAAAGAACTTTAACCAGCACCACATGTAAAACAGACAAACATTCTAAATAAAATCAACGGATAGTTTTAAGGAAGCCGAGACTACCCGGTATAAGGTATTTGCAAGTCGACACCATCTTCTCATCAGACAGCGATCGCCAGCGAAGACTGTCATAATTCTTTCGTATAACTAGCCTTGATAAAGAACTTTAACCAGTACCACATGTAAAACAGACAAACATTCTAAATGGCTTGCAAAGAAGAATGTTAGATACTAAGTTTTAGAATTAATCCACCGATTAAAAGAGGCGAATGAGGCCAATCGGCTCAAAGTCTCTATAAACAAATAGACAAAAAAACGTCAAAGCAAGGAAAGAAAATGAACAAATCAGTTATATATATACATGCTATGATCATGACACCGTACAACCGGTAAGACTCCCTTCCTGTGTCTCATGGTGTGACAGGTTTGTATCTCTTGCGTTTAAATAATTTGTCTTAAATTTAAGGTTTCACAAATTCATTATATTTTGTATCATTTAAGTAGTATTTGAAAATGTTACTTAAATCTTCCCAGAGAAGCATAAAGCTATTGAATTACGTACCCGTGAAATTATAGCGGGATGATCGTAGATACATTTGAGACGAGGCATTGATCAATCCACTCTAGAAATAAGAGAAGATAATGATAAACATTATTATCTGTTGAAAACCCACTCTTTCCATTCACCAATATATCACCAAACATGCAATATCGTTTACTTCTTCGGGCAACTCATTCACAAATAAGCCTTATATCCTGTTATCACTTACGGTATTAGTTTCAGGGGGTGTTCTACTCTATTAAACGTTAAACGCCCCGGTTCAGCGTGTTTCCAATAATTATCATCACAAATAAGAACAGTAAAATACCCAGATTGTCCCTATAAAAGACGATCCCCAGATGCTGGATGCTCAGTTAGTGACGATCGCTTGGAAGTGATCAGAACAAAAACCTCCAAAGTGTAGTTTTAAAAAGTGTTTAAGTGAAGTGAAAAAATGGTGAAATATTGCTAAACGTGAAGTGAACAGTGAATGATATAAAAAATGTGGTTAAAATCCACCTGCATTGCACTGTATGTGCTGTTTTGGGTGTTTTACTGTGTTGAAGGTGGATTTGATGATCAGTAAGTGTGAAGCTAGTGCATAAAACGAGCTAGTTAGTGAAATATTTCCTTGAAGTATTAAAAGTGCTTTTGTGATCAGTATAATATCAAATTGTACCCCTTTTTTAACACAAAAACCAAAGCAAAATGGGCGTATAATGTGTTATAGAAGAGAATGGTATACGCCTACCACAAGATAGCAAAATATACATGTGATAACGCTTTTGAAAGGTGGAAACCAATAGCAAATGTACCAGAAGTTTGTGTTAAACAAAAAAATGTGTAATTAGATACATTGTCTGTGAAGTTTTCGTGAAATTTTACAGTATTCAAGTGTTTATTTGCTTTACAAAAATTCGTAACTTTTGTTGATATGAGCAAAACATATCCAATGGGGGCGTACAACGTTATCTGGTTCTTCTCTTACATACCCACACTACATGAAATATGAGGAACAAGCTTTCGAAAGAACAGCTATAAAAGCAGCAATAGAAGTTTTATTTACTGTACATTATGCCGCATGGAAATTAATTTAAATTCTTTTGTGATCTTCAACCATTTGACTCTTTTTAAAACGGCAGTTAGGACCTTGAGATTTTGATGATCCTGTCACATACCGAAAATCAAAAGTAGATTCTTGTAATGCACTTTTCCCTAAAATTCTAACTCCAATTCTAGGGCCAAAATACTCGCCACCAATGGGCACATTATTATCGAATCGGCACAGGACAGGAATATAACCTTCTACATGAAGGGAAGCGGTCATCTGAACATCGGCGGGCTAAGCATTGAGCAAGTGTTGCGAACATTGTCCAAAATGATGATCGATGGACGACCATCAACCGACAGCCAACCCTTTCTGCCCGGCGGCAGTGTGGCCGATCAGGTGCAGCTGCTTGCGACGTACGTCAGCGGTCCTTATGGGTTGATAAAGCGTGTTGAAACCCTCGAACAGCAGTAAGTAGAGCATATAGGGGCTTTCTTCTAACTTCAGAAGCTTTCAAAGGATACAATTTGTTTTTTGGTTGTTCTGTAGATCTTCATCACGAAATGTAACACAGATGAATCCCCGTATCGGTGCGCTTGCTCGGCGCGTCCGCAATGTGGAAACGAAGGTGGCTCTCCTGATGTCCACGCTGCAGGTAAACCGCTGTACCAGTGGGCCCTGTCAGAACGGAGGCACCTGTATCGCTCAGTACGACTCGTTCATGTGCCTGTGTCCGAGCAACTGGGAGGGCCAGACGTGCACGACGGACGTGAACGAGTGTGCACTGTTTGCGGGCACCGATTTGGGCTGCCAGAATGGGGCGACGTGTAAGAACATACACGGTGGCTACACCTGCATGTGCCCGGACGGGTGGCGTGGCATTCACTGTAACACCCGATCGCAGGACTGTGCTACAGCTGGGGCCGATCTGTGTGGTCATGGTACGTGCGTGCAGGCGAAGGATGGCTACCGCTGTATCTGTGATCAGGGCTGGAAGACGAACGGGCTGACGCCGGCCTGTTCGGTGGATGTGGATGAGTGTAGCGAATCAAAGCCACACTGCTCGAAGGACCCGGAAGTGAGCTGCATCAATTTGCCGGGCTCGTTCGTTTGTGGTCCGTGTCCGGCGGGCTACAGCGGGAATGGGTTCTACTGCGTCGACATTGATGAGTGTGAAACGAATAACGGAGGCTGCAGTACGTCGCCTTCGGTGCAGTGTATCAATACGAGGGTAAATCCAGAAGATTTCGGGTACTTTTGAAAGGGTTTTAGTAATATGCAACTCATCATTCGTTACATTTTAGGGATCGTATCGTTGTGGGAACTGTCCTGCGGGATACACTGGCGATGGAAGGACGTGTTTGGCGCAGGGTAACCGGTGTACACAGGGGCTTTGCCATCCGATGGCCCGATGTGTGGATTATGGTAGTGCTGTGCCGAACTGCATCTGTCTGCCGGGCTACATTGGGTCCGGGTTTGGCCCGAACGGATGCTATCGCTCATCAATGAATCCTTGTGCCAGTGCTCCGTGCAGGGTAAGTTTCGGGTTTAAACCGGAAAAATGTGTGAAATATATCACTAATTGCTTTGGTTTCGAATCTCCTTTAGAACGGTGGCACCTGCACGAAGATTGACGCACAAAACTACAGCTGCGCCTGTCCACCGGGAACCAATCCACCGAACTGCATGCGCACGACCTCACCCTGCGAATCAAACCCGTGCCAAAACGGTGGCACTTGCGTCGGTTCCAGTGGCACCAGAAACTTTTTGTGCCGCTGCCCGGCTGGCTACACCGGGCTACGGTGTCAAACTCCTACGCGAACCTGCGGTGGCATTCGCTTCCAAATGTCCGGCACGCTGCGGTATCCCGAGTTTAACGGCACGTACAATCACAATGCGCGTTGCGCCTGGCTGATCAAGACGAACGAAACGCAGGTCCTGAACGTGACGTTCACACAGTTCAGCTTGGAAAATCCGGTCAGTTCGGGCGAGTGCAAGTACGACTGGCTACAGATACACGACGGACGCACCTCGGCCGCCCAAATCATTGGCCGGTTCTGTGGCAACGAGCTACCGCGTGGTGGTAACTTTCAGTCCACCCATAACATGCTCTATCTGTGGTTCCGGTCGGACAATGCGACAGCGCACGATGGGTTCCAGCTGCGGTGGGAAAGCATCGATCCGGTCTGTGGTGGCACGATAGCGGCGGTCAGCCATGGGCTTATAGCTTCGCCCGGCACGCCCGGTAACTATCCGCCAAATCGGGACTGCAAGTGGTATCTGCAGGCACCGCAGGGTCGTCGCCTGCAGTTCACCTTCTTCACAATGAAAATCGAGGTGCACGAAACCTGCGGCTTCGATTATCTGGAGATTACCGATGGGTTGCGGGATGAGGGTACACTACTGGCTAAGTACTGCAACACCTCCCATCCGCCACCGCTGATCACACCGAGCAATGAGGCGACGGTACACTTCCACAGCGACGAGAGTGGCAATGATGCCGGCTTTCAGATTCATTACGCGGTCGTAGAAGGCGTGCCCGGATGTGGTGGGACGTATACGCAGCGGGAGGGTGTGATCAGTTCACCTCTGTCGCAAACGGACAACGTGTATCCGAACAATCTGAATTGTGAGTATCTGATCAAGCAGCCAGTCGGAAGCCGGGTGGAGATCCGGTTCAGCAAGTTCCATCTGGAGCAAAGTGAGGCTTGTAAGTTCGACTATCTGGAAATCTTTGACGGGCCCAGCACGGAGGATCCCTCGCTCGGGAAGTTCTGCGGTGATCGGATGCCGCCTCTTTTCACCTCGACCGGGAACGCGCTGCTGCTCAAGTTCCACACCGACTGGTCGGCACCGAACCCGGGCTTTAGCTTGGTGTACAAGATTAAGTGCGGCGGTACGTTTACCGATCCCGCGGTGGAGCTAATATCGCCCTCGTACCCGCAGATGTACCCATCCGATCAGCTGTGTGACTACGTCATTCACGCACCGCTCGGCAAGGCGATCGTACTCGACTTTCAGGACTTTGACTTTGAGAAGAACAGCTTCCCCAAGTGTGAGCTTGACTATGTGGAGCTGTACGATGGACTGCTGCCAACTAACGAGACACTGCTTGGGCGGTACTGCAGCACCAAAGCACCACCTCAGACGATCTCGTCGAAAAATGTGCTTCTGCTACGATTTGTGTCGGACGGATCGGTGTCGGGGCGCGGTTTTAAGGGCAACTTCTCCTTCCACGACGTCAGCTGCGGCGGTGTGCTGATGCGTGAAGACACCATCATCCGATCGCCGATGATCGCCGAGACGGGCAAGTATCAGCACGATGCGCAGTGTGAGTGGATTATTGTGGCGCCGGCGGGCCACGCAGTTCAGCTGACGTGGAACAGCTTCGAGCTGGAGGTGAGTGCTTGGTGCGTGTACGACTACGTGCAGGTGTTCGACAACTCGTCGATGGCGAACAGTCTGGTTGGGCGGTACTGCGGTACGGAGAAACCGCCAGCCATTACCAGCACCGGCAACATGGTGACGATCCGGTTCGTGACGGACTCATCCTCGTCGAAGGATGGCTTCAGCTTGTCCTTTAACTTTATCGATGTAGAAAAATGTAAGTACAATAGAGCCTGGTCGGTGGATGAGCGTACCTTTGCTAACCATTTGTACATCGTCTAATGTTCTAATTATCGACGTTTAAACACATGACGCTGTAAAGTTGACGTTGTATCAAAATTAAGGTATGCTGCTTAGCCTGCTTACACTCAGGTGCTAGGTGCTTAGTCAGCTTAGTCGATTTTGGAGACCTTTTTAAGTCCTACCTTTGTCCTAAATCCGGTGCTACATTAGAAGTGGCTCCTTTGGCAGTGTGCTCAGTCTCCAACATTTCCTATTGTTTGTCAACGATCTAGATGTTAATCTAGTACAGTAGTCGGCAAAGTACTGATCGCGAACTGCATGCGGCTCTTTGCTGCCTATATAGCGGCTATGTTCCCTTCATATACTTTAAAGAACACTGACTCATTGGTATGCTTGGTTTATCAATTTGACTCTTGACGAGGAACTTTATTGCCGTTTTTTACATTTTAACTTTTTCAAGGCCGCAAAGTTTGCCAACCACTTACCAGATCAAGCATGATTACTATCTTGGTGGAATTAAACTTAGCAGAATTACCGTCGCAAAATATCTTGGCCTATGACTTAACGATACATTATCGTACTGAAAATACTCAAAATTACAACAGGATGTTCGGCCTATGTCTCCGCAGTTATGTCCTTTGAAATTTAGGTTCCCTTGTGTTTAAATTCTCTTCCTTGCTGTTGTGTCCGCACAAAGAAAGTATTCTCGAGACGTATACGACACAAACAGAACAGAATGTATTTGCTAATCTTTGGTTTGTTATTACAATTAAGAGCGGGGAGTACACGTCTATTCCTTCTCCGGCCGTGATCCTCACTGCGAACGTCACCAGCTGACAGCCCCGCCCACAGAATGATGCAGAGGTCCTAACACAACCCTTGTATTTCTTGTACTGCTGTTGAGTTCGTTCTATACTGGAGAATGCGTCTGATGTTTGGTGAACTGCCGGGCAAATACCCAAATGATCGGACGAATCCAGCAAAAAGTCACACATCATTTTCTGACTGGTCGGATGCAATTCCTTCGTATCCTATTCGACGACGATTGCTCGGTCTCGAACCTTTAAGAACTCGCAAATATCACATCCAGGCATACCTTATCGAATGTCTAAGTTCTCGTCTATCCCGAATGTCTCTCTTAATGATCCTTTATTCCTACTCCCATCGCCTGCGTGACAGACCCCTTCTCCTCATTCCTTCCCGCCATTCTTGTCACGGTTAGAGTGACCCATTCTTACAAGCTCTTTCCGCTTTAAATGGTTAATAGCTTTTATTCGGCTACAACGATCCAGTTTTCCAATGCCTCTCCCGTCTTTATGATTCATCGTCCCACTTGTTTCCTTAGTTTTAAGAACACATTTGTATAACCTCAGAGACAAACAAATAATCACCAATAAATAATAATAAAAGTAATAGTAATAATAATAATAATAATAATAATAATAATAATAATAATAATAATAATAATAATAATAATAATAATAATAATAATAATAATAATAATAATAATAATAATAATAATAATAATAATAATAATAATAATAATAATAATAATAATAATAATAATAATAATAATAATAATAATAATAATAATAATAATAATAACAATAATAATAATAACAATAATAATAATAATAATAATAATAATAATAATAATAATTATTATTATTATTATTATTATTATTATTATAATAATAATAATAATAATAATAATAATAATAAAAACAATTTCCTCTCGGCATACTTCCAGCTTGCGGTGGCAACTTCTTCGCCACGAGCGGTATCATCCGTTCGCCCGGCTGGCCCAAAAACTACCCCTCCAACAAGGTGTGCGAGTGGGTCATCACCGTGCCGATGGGCCAGCAAATTATGCTGCTCGTGCACTCATTCAAGATGGAGAAGCACAGAATATGCCGGTTCGACGGGCTCACGATACGCAACGGTGGCACGCAGAACGCACCGCTCATCGGAAACTATTGCGGGGAGGACAACTTCAACGGTACGATCTCGTTCAGCCACCAGCTGTACCTGCGCTTCTACTCGGACAGCTCGCGCAACTACGCCGGCTTCATGATCGAGTGGGACTCGGCCACGACCGGTTGCGGCGGAATACTGACCTCACCGCGCGGTTCCATCATCTCCCCGAACTATCCGCTTCCGTACGGGCAGAACGCGCTCTGCACCTGGCGCATCTCGATGAGCCAAGGCTCGGCCATCCACATTGTGTTCACCGATATGGACATGGAATCGCACAAGGACTGCCAATACGACTATCTGGACATTTACGACGGTATCGATACGAGCGGCCGCAAGCTCGGTCGGTTCTGCAGCGCAGAAACGGACCCGATCGTGCTGGACACGGACACCAACCACGCACTCATCCGAATGCGCACGGACGAGACAAACCAGCGGCGCGGCTTCCAGCTGAAGTACAACATCCTTTGTAGGCGCAATCTGACCGGGTACGGAGGAGTGATTGAGTCGCCTAACTTCCCGAACGAGTACTCCGCCTCGATGGACTGCCGGTGGACGATCCGCGTACCGCCGGGGAATAAGATCAATCTGGAGTTTTCCCACTTTGACTTTGAGTCGATCACGCAGCAGACAGGGAGCAATGCGACGCACCAACGCTGCCCGTTCGATTACGTCGAGCTGCAGGAGATGGGTACGGGTGATCTGCCCGTCGCACGGCGCTACTGTGCCAACAAACCGCCCCCGATCGTTAGTATGGGCCGGTCGATCGATCTGATCTTCCACACGGACTCGAGCGGCGAGCAGATGGGCTTTCGGGCGGAATGGTCTATTAATGGGTGCGGCGGTTTGCTGACCAAACCGTGGGGGTCGTTCACCTCGCCGAACTACCCGAACCAGTACCCGAAGGAGACAGAGTGCCACTGGACGATCCGGGTGGAGCCGGGCAAGCGGATCGAGCTGGCGGTGGATGACTTCCACATGGAGACGAACGATCAGTGCCGGTTCGACGGGCTGCACATTGCGAATGATGCGAACTTTACGCAGCAGGTTACGAAGATCTGTCACGAGCAGCAGGAACCGGTACATCTGTCCAGCAGCGGGTCAGAGCTGTTTGTGAAGTTTTACAGTGACAGTACGTTCACGTACAAGGGTTTCCGGGCGAATTACAGGACAACGGATGCAAGTAAGTTTCCCTCTGTCTTGCAAAAGAGATTATATGGCTACTAAAGTCGAAGCTTTTTTCACTCTCCCTCTCTGTACAGAATGTGGCGGTAAGATCACACTGCACGAGGGTTTCATCAGCTCACCCAACTATCCGTCCAACTACCCTGCGAACGCGTCCTGCCAGTGGCTCATCCAGACGGACGCTACGCACACGCTCCAACTCCGCCTGAAGTCGCTAGCGATCGAACGTTCGCCCAACTGTATCAATGACTCGCTGCAGGTGTACGATGGCAGCGTCGCCTCCGCGGACCAACTGCTCCTGACGTCCTGTGGCAGTGAACCAAACGTGACGTCCGTTTCGTCTACCGGGCACGAGATGCTGGTCACTTTCAAATCAAACGAACGCATGGAAGCGAAAGGATTCCAGGCAGAGTTCATGACGGTAGTTACGAAAGATCCTATTCTTCAAAGATCGAAAGATCCTCGCCTGTTCAGTAGATGTGATTATATATCCCCTCCTTTTTTTCAATATCCCTAGAATTGTGGATCACGCATCGAAGTGAAACGGCCGGGTAATATTCTGCTCAACAAAGCGCACAAGATGTCATCGGACAACTGCACCTGGGTGCTGATAGCGCCGGAACCAACGCAGCGCATCACGCTGACTATCGCACATCTGAGCGTAATGGACCTGGAGGGCGACTGCTTTGCCAGCGTGACCGTGTACGACGGCGATAGCACGGATGGGCCGAAACGTTTCGAAGGCTGCGGACACAAGATTCCGCCGGCGATCGTGAGCAATGGCAATGCGCTAACCGTGCTCGTTAGCTCCGAGGACTTGCTGCTGAGCAAGATCGACAACCTGTTCGTGGAGATGGCGTACACTACCATTGAAAATGGTAAGTTCGGGGCTTGGAGTGGTCGTAATTGAGATTGCTCATGGACGTACTTCCTTCGTTTTGTAGCCTGCGGTGGACGCTTGACGGCACTGATGGGTCAGTTTGCTTCCCCGAACTACCCGAACACCTACCCACTGAACGTTGAGTGCGTTTGGAAGCTGTCCGCTTCGCCTGGCAACAAGATGTCGCTGTTCTTCACGGAGCTGGATATTGAACCGTCGGATGACTGCAACGGTGACTACCTGGAGGTACGCGAGCGTGATGAAAATGGTCCCCTGCTGGGTGACTTCTGTGGCAACCAGGTGCCAACGAATCTGACTGAAGCGAGCAGTTTCTGGGTCAAGTTCCGCTCGAACGGGGCGGGCGTTGCCAAGGGATTCCGGGCGGAGTACTCTTACGGTAATGCGAAGTCGCGATGCGTCGTTTGGATTTCTTTTAGTTGGGATTTTGTACGTCGTTTTAGATACGATGAGTGAGATCACCGGTACGAGTGGTACGATCACATCTCCAATGTATCCTAGAAGCTACGCCAGGGCGGACAACATTGCGTGGCGCATTACCGTGGACATTGGGTCTGTGATCGCGATCTCCTTCAACAGATATGCGATCGATCGTCACACGGATGATCCGCTGATGTGTGACGGCGCTTTGCGGGTAAGTGATCCGTTTCTGCGATCTTCACTATCAAGAATTCTTTCCCATTTCTCCTTTTCATTACCATCAGATATACGACGGGTACGATGAGACGGCTGCCTCCCTGCTCACAGGCTGCGGCTACATCAAACCGGACCCGGTCACTTCTACCTCGAACGTGGTGTACATCCTGCTCGATCACTCGGACGTTATGGAATCGTCGTCGTTTTCGCTGAGCTGGCAGCAGAAGTTCGTCAGCAGCGCGGTCAACATCCCCGTCAACAATGAGTACTTCTGCGACGGCCATGCGACGATCGTGCTGAACAGCACCGACACCGTACAAAATCTCACCTCCCCGGGCTACCCGAACGGCTACACCAATGGGCTAAACTGTAGCTGGATCTTCCAATCCGCCCTGCCGCTTTACCATCCCTTTTTGGTGCTAACCTTTGTCGATCTGGAAGAGTCGAGCGACTGTCTGGCGGACTACATCGAGGTATTCCACTCGTCCGATCTCGCCGCTTGGCGATCGTACGGGCGCGTCTGCACCTATTTCCTGCGCGTTGCGAACAAGTTCCACGGCTCGCCGCACCTGAAGGTGGACTTCCGGACGGACTACTACCAAAATCGGACCGGCTTCACCGGGTCCGTGTTTCTGCGCTGCGGCGGCCTGCTTACCGACCCGAACGGGGTCATCACGCAGCCAAACGCGTTGCCGATAGTACCGCCCGCACCGAACCCGATCGGGCGGGCCGATCTGATGGACGCGTGCAGCTGGAACATCAGCGTCCGGGCGGGGCGTACGATCGAGCTTACGTTCGAGCAGCTCAACATAACCTCGGTTGCGACGCCGTACGCGAACATAGGGTTCGTCGCCATCATGAACGGTATCGATAACCATTCGCCACTGATCGGGCGGTACTCGGGCACGGAGCTGCCGGGGCCGATCAAAACCAGCAGCAACCGGGCGTTCGTGCAGTACCGGCCGAGCGACACCGGTGCGAACCGGTTCCGGCTGGTGTACCGCGAGGTCGGCATCGAATGTGGGGGCGATCTCGTGCTGACCGCGCAGTCCAACTCGACGATCATCGCGACCCCGAACTACCCGAACGTGCCGCCACCGCACACGGAGTGCTTCTGGAAGGTGCTGGCACCGGCCGGCGAGCTGCTGCGCGTCGAGCTGCTCAGCCAGATGCTGCTGCCCCGGATGCCCGGCTGCCGGTCGGAGTACGTACAGCTGCGCGAAGGGCTCACCTCCCAAGCGCCGGAGCTGCTGCACTCCTGCACCGGCGATCTGACCAAGCGCATCATCACGCGCACGAACGCGCTGCAGGTGAAGTACTTTAACGATCGCGTCGAACCGAACAGCGCCGTTCAGCTGCGCATTTCGCTGGCCAAGTGTGGCGGCGTGCAGCGTGGTTCGCACGGTACCATCACGTCGAAAAACTTCCCCCAGCCGGGCGGTTATCCGGTGCCGGCCGTGTGTGAGTACTACATCCAGGAGGGACAGTACGGCATGATGCAGCTCACCTTCGAGGATCTGCACCTGCCGATAAAGGCGAACTGTAGCGGCCAGGATCACGTGCGCATCTTCTCCATTCTACCCGCACCGAACGATACGGAGGTCGAGCTGGGCAAGTTTTGCGGCCAGGAAGTGCCGAAGCAACCGATACTGAGCGTGGTACCGAGCGTGAAGATCGTCTTTACCGCCAACACGCCCAATTCGATCTTCCGGGGCTTCAGGCTGAACTACGCCGTCAACTACAGCCGCTGCAGCCACTCGCTGGTGGGCGAATCGGGCGAGGTCGCGAGCAACGGGTACGGTGAGCCGATGCAGCCGTTTTCGTTCTGCGAGTGGCGCATCACCGTGCCGGCCGGGCGGCGGGTGAAGGTCGAGTTTATCGATCTGGACATAGCGGACCAGGCCGCACCGTACCCGTGGTTCCAGCGGCTGTCTTTTTACGACGGGCTCAACTACCAGGTGCGCATCAAGGCCGTAACGTCGAACGACAAAACGACACCGATCTACTCGAGCGACAACCGGATGATGGTGCAGTACCTCTCGAAAGCGATGACCGGGCGGCGCGGCTTCCGATTGCGCTACTCCAGCGACGAGTCGTCGCTGTGCGAGGGCAATCTAGACGGCTGGCAGGGTAGCATCAACAGCCCGGTCAACGTAACGACGGCGGTGTGCACGTACAAGCGCACCGACCCGACGCTGTCGCGCGATCCAAGCGCAGAGCCCAACGTTGGCACGCTGGCGCTCAACTTCCGCGAGGTGTATGCCGGTCCGTCTGAGCGGATGTGCGTAGACATTACTCGCAGCGCCACACCGATCGGTGGCACGAACGTGCTGAAGAAGCTGTGCGTAAACGCGACCAACGTGGTGGTAGTGTCGCCCTTTCCCAACACCGTCATCAACACGGCGCAGGCGGCGTACAGTGGTGTGCTAGCGTTCAGGATGGACTATCGCGTGCACCAGTGTGGCGGTGTGTACGGATCCATCCCCAACATCAGCTACCCGGTCGGGTTGGAACCGTACGGACGGGACGGCCTACACTGTGCGTGGTACGTGACCTTCCCGGACCAGACGCTGATCAGCGTTGCGTTCGAGCGGTTCACGCTCCAGCAGCCTTGCGACCAGGAGTACCTGCTCGTCTACAACGGTCCCGGACCGAGCAGCCCACTGCTCGGGCGGTTCTGCAAAGACTCAGCGCCACCCGCCGAAGGTATCGTTACCCAGCGCCACCTCCTGTTCGTTGAATATCATACCGTGCCGGCCAACGGGTCATCCGGTAGTGCGGGTTCGGACTTTGAGCTGCGCCTTAGCAGCAAAAACTTTGGCTGTGGCGGTACACTGCACACCGGCTCGCCAACGTTTGGATCAGCGCTCAAGGACGGGAAGTATCTGCCCGGGCAGGAGTGCATCTGGTTACTGCAGGCGAACGCGGGTCAACATATTGGCGTTCGGTTTACGGGCCGCTTCAACCTGCAGACGAGTCCCAACTGCACCAAAGACTACGTGGAGCTGTTCGATCAGCAGCGCAACCGGGAGTGGGTTAGTTTGGGGCGGGTGTGCGGAAAGGAAGTACCGCCCAGCTTCAACTCATCCGGCACGGTGATGAAGGTCGTGTTCCGAACGGACGAATCGATCGAGGGCGATGGTTTTACTATTCAATGGAACTCGAACTGTGGTGGTAAGTAGACGCATTTGCAAGACTCTTCAGTTTGAAAGAGGATGGGAAGAATGAACAACAGTTGCTTGGAGTTCATATTTCAAGCAAATGGACGAACTGTGTTCAACAATATGTTTCACTGCAGTTTGTCCGGTCTTTTACCAGTAGTGAAAATTGCAAGCATTAATGAACGGACAAACAACGGGAAGAATTAAAGAAGGTATGAAAGAAGGTTCACCTCAAAGAACCTGTCGCGACGGACGAAGCTGGGACTATATAGCACCTATATAGTACCGGTACTCACATCCGCCTCTGAGACATGGACACTGTCCAAATCTGACGAAACCATCTTGGCCGCATTCGAGAGGAAGATGCTCAGAAGGATCCTTGGCCCCGTATGTGTGAAAGGACAATGGAAGAGCCGTTATAATGGCGAGCTATACGAGATATACTGTCGTCCAGCGTATCAAGCTCGCCAGGCTCCGGTGGGCTGGCCATGTTGTACGCATGGAAACGGACGACCCAGTCCGTAAAGTTCTTTTAGGCCGACCACAACGACAGCGGAGTCGTGGTAGGCCCAAATTGAGATGTCAAGATGGCGTGGAGCCGTCCGCCATTAAGACCGGGATAACGGACTGGCAGACGAAGGCGCGAGATCGTGAGAGGTTTCGGACACTCCTGAGGCAGGCCAAGAATGCAGAGCGGTTGTAGAAGAAGATAAGATAAGAAGAAGAAGATGATCGTTTTAACTACAGCTATTAAGATTCAAATTCATGAGAATGAATGAATCTTCAAAGCTAATGTTAGAATCTGAACCAAAAATTCTAAGATTCATCAATCTGCAAAGATTCACAATTCTTAAAAATTCAATCTTCAAATCTCTGCAAATTGATGAATCCTCATGATTTATGAAGAATGAACCATGAATCTAAAGATCTAACCAAAGATTTTCCACTTTATTGCTTTCCTCTGTATTGCGCTTTCCTATCTAAGTAAATGAGCCAATTTTATCCAGGTAGCCAAAGATTACAGGTGGAGTAATCCATTTCACCATTGTTTTGATCTCTTTTTCGAGTCCCGTCGTAACGATTCCTGATTACTACATTATGACTGTACCGATAGATACTGCAAACGATGACGCCTTAGAGGTTGATTTATCTCCTGATTAATATATCTTTACCCATGGTCCCATGGTACAGTCGTCAACTTGAATGACTCAATAACATGCCCGTAATGAGTTTCAAGCCTAGAATGGACCGTCCCCCCGTAGCAAGGATTGACTATCCGGCTGCGTGGTAATGAAATAAGTCTCGAAAGCCTGTATAGGCCGGCATGTCCGCGTAGGGCGGTACGCCAAATAGATGATGATGATATCTTTAGATATTCATGACTCTTTCGATAAATTAATCTTGGAGATTCGTATGAGTCTTTACACTTTCATGAATCTTGATTGATATGAATCACAGATCCAGATTCAAACCACTCATTACTGAAGATTCATAAGTATGAACTTCTCTTCTTCTTTGGCTCAACAACCGATGTCGGTCAAGGCCTGCCTGTACCCACTTGTGGGCTTGGCTTTCAGTGACTAATTGATTTCCCACCATAGCAGGATAGTCAGTCCTGCGTATGGCGGCACGGTCCATTTGGGGATTGAACCCATGACGGGCATGTTGTTAAGTCGTACGAGTTGACGACTGTACTACGAGACCGGCTAAGTAGTGCTAAGTATGAACTAGTGGTGGGCAATTTTAGGCTTCCTTGGATCGCTCCAAATATTGATGTTACGAAATTCGCTGGGGAAATCGTTTCGTAAGTTCCTGATCGAACTAAATAACGTGCATATGAACGACGCTCCAAATATCGTTCACAAATGTTCCTAAGCTATCGCTCCAAACATAACCGTTCAAA